>NC_057864.1:488174215-488826715 GCF_019393635.1 Dromiciops gliroides | reverse complement strand
CTTACTGGCTGTGTGATACCTAGTAAGTCCCTTGTCCTCTATAAGCTGTGCCTTCCTCCCTCATTTGTAAATGTTTGGTCTACCTCGGTGGCCTCTGATGCCCCTTCTCACCCTAAGATTCTTGGATATTAGTAATAAGTCTATTGCAGTTGGAGCTGGCTCTTCAAGCATTACATTCTGGAGTTTAGTTTGCAGAATTGTTTTTTGACATTGAGGTTTCCTGTTGTCATGGAAAAGGTCCTGATCTTATAGTTAGGGGACCTGAGTTCAAATCCCGACTGGATTACTTAGTATTTGTTTGATCTCAGGCCTTCTTTTTCTTAAGCTTCAGTTTCTTCATCTATAAAGTTCTGGGATTTTACCTATAAGGCCCCATGCACTTAGGAATGATCCTGGGTGAAGCAAACAGCTGGACACCCTCAGTCAGGGAGGAGAGGATATGAGAAAACTGAAGGGGTGCTGTGATTCTGTGATTCCCACCCCACCTCTCATGCTAATGCCCTCCCCCATTTTCTTATATTGGACAATTTTGTGTTTATGTTTTATTTATTCTGTACGGATGTTTCCTGTATTAAAATGAAATCTCGGGGCAGCTAGGTGGCACAGTGGATAAAGCACTGGCCCTGGATTCAGGAGGACCGGCACTCAAATCTGGCCTCAGTCACTTGACACATTACTAGCTGTGTGACCCTGGGAAAGTCACTTAACCTTCATTGCCTCGCAAAAAAATAAAAAGAAAAAGAAAGAAATCTCTTTAAAGGCAAGGATTGTTCCACTGATTATATTTTATCTCCATCACCTAGGACAGTGCTCAGCACACAGTAGGGGCTTATTGAATTTTGGCTCATGAATTGATTGTTATATTTCAGCAATAGTGCAGTGAAAACAATTGCTTAGCCAGGCTACTTTTGGTTTTGCTTTCTTGTCATTTTTTTTTCTAGGGAATTGCCGAGAAAAGAATGGGTGGGGATTGTTGCTAGGAGGGCCTTTCCCCCTTGTTTCTTGTTCTTGGAAACAACACCAAACAAGTCCAATTTTACTTTTTCCAATTGCCCTTTCACTCCCCTCCCTCTGACTAATGGAGGGATGGAGATCGGTAATCCACTTTTCTCTTAAACTAATGAATCTGGGAATGAAACTCCTTCATAACTAGATGGCAATCACCCCCAGGGCTGGCATACCTCAGTGAGAACATCCCTTCAAAGCCAATCTCCTTCCCCACAGTGGGACACCAAACCTTCTCCAAAGTTTGTTTCTTGGAAACAAATGAAAATGATGTTCCACAAACCTATAAGTTAGAATAATAGCTGGTGCTTTCAAGGTTAACAATTGCGTGACTCTGGGCTACTCACAAGAACCTCCTGAATCTCAATTTCTTCATCTTTAAGATGGGGTGAATAATAATAGTAGCTAAGTAGAAGGTTATTGAGGGGATTCAAGGGAGATGATGCTTATAAAGTGCTTAGCAAGGCTTCCATTGCTATATAAATGTCAATCCAATTGTCATTCAAGTGCCTGGCTCCCCAACCCCTTCTCAATTCTTCCAGATAAAGGAACAAGATAGGTTCTCATACTTGTTCACTTTTTGCTGCTCACTCCTTTAAACAGAGTGCATATTATTGCTTTTATAATTCTTTGGTTGGATCGATATGGACTTCTTTCTATCCCTTGAACTCAGTAGTAGTAGTAGTAATAGGCCTCCACCAGTCTCAGCCGACCACGGATCAGCACCTTGAAGAGCCACAGGCCACAGTGTGGCTGTGCAGTCTGATACGAGCCGCAGCTCCTGAGTGACTTATATCCAGTAACTGCCAAATCCCGTGTTGTATCTACCCCATGAGGAGTAGCTGGAGTGTCCTCTCCAGGGCGCTGGCCTGGGCAGATCAATATGGAAAACAAGCTGTTGCCCATGCAGCAGGTTTCCCCTCTCTGCCACATCAGTGGATCCAAAGGAGAGGTAGAGCCAATACAGTTTGGCACCAGTGCTGCTGCACAAGTTGCCAGAGGGATGTGATGTCCAACATCCAACTGCCTAAGGGACTCCGACTCCTGATTTTTCCTCAGGGTTAACTCGGAAGCCTTTCCCATATATGGGTATAGCCGCAAGGCAGTGGAGGTTTGAAATCAGGGTTTCCTTCCCCTAGGTGGCTTGCCTGCCAAGGCTAACGAGCCCCACCTGCCCAAAGCGACTGGTTTTAAGGCGCCAGTGACTCACCTTCACCCCTTCTCCTGTTAGTGGAAACAGTTCCGCCACCAGAAGGCCAGGAGTTGGGCGTCAGTTGTCAGAGGCTATTTGAGACGCATGCTATTGGAGCATTTTATAGAGAGTGGGAGATTATCCACACTCCCACTCCAACATGACAAACCTTTGGAACCAAAAAAACCCCCAAAACTAAAACTTTGGTTCCTGAACTAAGTATTCTCTCAAATACCTTCATGGTGAGGTTTTTTTCCCCCTACAAACTGACACACACATATCTGGAATAAAGATGTACCTGCTTACCTCTGCCTCTCCTAATCCCTGGCTTTCTTTAAGGCTTAGATCACTTGTCACCTGCTATGGGAAGCCTTCCCTGATGCCCCAAGTTGTCTACACTCTCCTCAATTTACTTTGTTTTTGTTGTTGTTGTTGTTTGTCCTTTGTTCTCAAAGAGGACCAATGAAATCATGAGGGAGATGCCTTGACTTGTGTGTGAATTGGATTTAAGTAAGGCAGAGGTGAAAGTCACCTGCCACATTCTGTCTTCCAGAGTCATTGGAGCCCAGTGGCAAGACAAAAGTCAAGATGACTGGTGATGGTCAGGGATGCAGCAGATGACTTGACTTAAGTGTGTACATGCCATATTCCCCAGTAGAATGCATGCTTCTTGAGGGCAGGGCCTGGTTCTCATTTGCTTTTTGTCTGTATGTCTCCAATACTCAGCTAAATTCCTTGCTCACCATAGATTCAATTGAATGGAATAACATTTATTTGTCAACTTGTCTTAAAGCACTGTTTGGGTCTTGAGTCTTTTCTCTCAAATTATTCAGTGAAAGGTTCGGTTCCTGTTAAAGAGATTTAAAGCATTGTGCAGTTGGTGGAAGGAAATGTGATCATCAGAGGGAACAAGTGAAGTTCTGGAAGATGAATAAGATGGGTGCCACCGAGCATGGCAACCAAGACTGTTAAGAGACCTGAGCTCCTGCCAAATGAGGATTCTTTGAATAAACTGGGACTTTTTATCCTGAAGTTGTTGCTATTGCTGTTTTTGTCCTTCATTCTCCAAGAGGCCCTGACAGATGTCATGGTTTGCAATGAATTGAATGTTAAGTGAGAAAGGACTGTGCAAAGTCATCAACCTCACATTCTTCTCCAAAGCCATTTAGGTCCCGTGGCAAGATATGTTATCAGAATGACTGGAGATGGCCCTGGATGTTTAAGGAAATTGGGGTTAAGTGACTTGCCCAGTGTCAAACAGCTAAGCTAGTAAGTGTCTGAGGTGAAATTTGAACTCAGGTCCTCCCAATGTCAGGGCCAGTGCTCTATAAGTTCTGCCACCATCTGCATTGATTCAAGTATCTGGTTTTTTGTTTGTTTATGGTTTTTATTTTAGTTCTTTGTGGGACAATGAGGGTTAAGTGACTTGCCCAGGGTCACACAGCTAGTAAGTGCCAAGTGTCTGAGGTGGGATTTGAACTCAGGTCCTTCTGAATCCAGGGCTGGTGCTTTATCCACTCTGCCACCTATTTGCTCCCTTCATTCAAGTATCTGAAGGGCTGTTGTGTGGAAGAAGAAGAAGGTATATTCTGCTTGACCCTAGAAAACAAAACTAGTGGTAACACGTGGAAATGACAAAGAGGCCAATTCAGGTTCAGTGAAAGCAAAACTTCCAAATACAGGAGTAGTTCCAAAGTAGATGAGGGGGCCCCTCACTGGAGAGCTTGAAGCTGAGCTGAGTTAGAGCAGATTCTTCATTCGTGGTAAGATCCCAAATCTGAAGAGTCATCCAAGGTCTCGCTATCCATATGGCTCCTTCCTGTATAGAGAAGGAAACAGAGGCTGGTTTAACTAGGTGGTGAGGTGGGTAGTCCTGGACTTGGGGTTAGGGAGACCTGAGTTTGAATCCTGTCTCAGATACTTACCCCAGCAAGTCACTTTCCCTGGGCCTCAGTTTCCTCCTCTGTAAAATGAAGGGGTTGTAATTGGTGACCCCTAAGCTCCCTTCCAGCTCTAAATATAGGACTCTCTAAACTGAGGCTGGGGCTTATTCCTAGGAATGATGTGGGGCATAGGAACATGTAGAATCACAGATCTTACCACATCAGAGCTGGGAGGCACCTTAGGAATCATTTAGTCCAACTCTCTGATTTTATGGAGGAGACTCTAAGGCCCAGAGAGGTTGGGACTTGCCCAGTGAAGTAAACAGAAGAACCAGGAATGGAGCCCAGCTCTTCTGACTCCAAATTTCCTATTGTCTCCAGTTTCTTCCTGGATCTGTAGCCAATTTCCTTTTTACATTGATCTTCTCTTTCCATATTCTACCTCCACCCTCATACTTCCCTAGCCAAGCATGTCTTCTTTTAACCGTCACCTTTACCTCTGCCCCGAGCTGCCCCTTTATTTTATGTTTGTTCAGACAGGTTGTTATTTTATCAGATTATTTTTTCCAGGCTCTTAGCACCTCTTCTAACACCCTGGAATGCACCCATTTCCCCCTACATCCTTACCCTTTCTAATGATGAATTTCCTAAAGAGTGAGCTGAAGGAATGTGGCCTTGTTGATCATAGAAATATTCCTGTCTAAATACACATTGTCCCCTGCTTGATTTTTAATTGAATTTGCAGAATGAGTCCTCAGGATTTATTTGTGTCTCTCTGTGTGATTACATGAAGTCAACTCTGTTACTGGTGGAGGGTGTCTACTTTTTGTCAAAGGTGACAAAAAGCATCTCACGTTTCATTGTCAGATGGGCTCCCAGGACATTAAAAAACTTGCCCAAGGTCACACGGTAGTAAATAGTAGATCTGGGATTTGAAACTGGGTAATAGGAAGATATCAGGAAAAGGAGTGTCTCTGATTAGTCAACAAAGAGGAAATTCCCTCCACAGATGCAGGTCTCCACCTCCTCTGCAGCTTGTGGTCTCAGAGAACTGTTCAGAATACCTCGAGGTTAAGTGACTCATCCAGGATCACTTGGCCAGTACGTTTCAAAAGTGAGACTTGAACCCAGGTCTTTCTGCCGATGAGTTGGCTCTCTACTCATTATTCCACGAAACCTCTCAGTGTGATACATTTAGGTCTGGAATAGAACAAAGAGGCTGCCTAGTTCAACCCTCAATTTTATAGATGAGGTCATTGAAGCCTGGATAAGGTAAATGATCTGCCTAAGGTCAAACAGGTAGCCTGAAAAACAAGATTTGAACCCAGGTCCTGTGGCTTGAGAGCCAATGTCTCTGATTCCAAATCCATCATCCTTCCATAGGCTTATTACCTATTTGACTTAGGGAAAACCATTTAACCTCCCAGAGTGCCGGGCAACAGTCCCTGATAAATTGCCCATTTGCATCAGTGAAGGAAATTTACACAATAGTAATTCTCCAGTGAAATTACAAATCTGGACACATGACATCACAGAGTTGTTTTGAAGACAGATTTGAAAATCTAAAAAGGATCATGTAAATTTTAAAAATTATTTACTCATTTATTCATTATTTGCTCAATTATTTACTCATTTATTTTGTGCGTCTTAAGTACCTCTCACATGTCACTTTGCACTGGGTGGGCAAAGATGAAAACAGACTTGTCCCTGACTGAAAGCTTGCATTCTATTGAGATGTTATTTCAAAAAATCTTTCAGTGTAGTGACAATTTTAAAGAGAGCTGTGAATTCACTATAGCCAGTTTCCCTGCCAATGAAGAGTGATACTTTGTCTCCAACCTACAGTCTTAGTGAGCTACCTTCTGCCAGAGCTCTTCTGACAAGAAGTTAAAGGATTTTCTCAGGGTCACACAGAGCAAGTGCCACTTTCCATGGCACTACCTCCATAACAATGATGATTTCTTGTTGTGATTCTTTTTCTTCTTCTTCCTCTTCTTCTTCTTCTCCTCCTTCTCCTTCTCCTCCTCCTCCTCCTCCTTCTTCTCCTTCTTCTCCTTCTTCTCCTTCTTCTTCCTCTTCCTCTTCTTCTTCTTCTTCTTCTTCTTCTTCTTCTTCTTCTTCTTCTTCTTCTTCTTCTGTCATGGTTTTATTCCCTTTGGCTTGTGTCAGTCCGTCACATCTACCTGGCTGTCTATTTGTTTCTTGGTCCCAAGTTATCATAGTCATTACCTTCTACTCCAAAGAATGTATCCAAAGCCATGGAAGAGAACTGGAGAATCTGCCATCTTGTATTCCTTGTATGTCCTTATCTCTTTATTTGCTCTACTTTCTGTAAAAGTACTGAGTCTGATGTCAGTAGCATCATTGTCAACACATAAGGGGAATGCCTCATTGAAGTTAGTCCAAAGGTAAGTCATTGTATGTTTTGAAAAATTAAAAATCCCTTCCTAAACCACCTCCTACAGAATTCTGACTTTTCATTGATCATCTTTGCTTTCTGGGTTAAGCTCATCCATGTAACAGTAGGCAGAAGCGTGGGTGCATGGTATGCCCATGATTCTTACTATGGCTCCCCCTCTGCTGTTGTTTCCTTATCTTTAGAAGCCAAATAGTCTTCTTCACATCTCTCCACAGATGGTTCTTGAACACTGGTCTGGAATGCCGTTTGGAAAAGAGTGATCATTTTCAGGATAACGTCCAGAATGAGCCATGAAATGATTTTGTGTAAGGAGGTCCAGGTGAGTGGGAAGTTGGAATTGGATGAATGGTAATTGAAAACAAGGAAGCATTGTCTAGAGAAATCAAATACAATGATTTTGGACATTTTAGGCTTACAGGAAACTTTGGACTGAAGTGCACATACACATAGAGACCATTGACTTTCCTCACTACGGAGATGAAACGTGAACCCTTGGCAGAGATCTGCCCTCTGTCTCTTTCTGGAACAAGATGGGCACCACCCTGAAACAAGTTTGAAGTTCCCTCAGTGGGCTGAGCCGTGTCCAAGAACAAAATGCATTCTCCGAACTGTGAAACCACTTCATGGTACAATGAAAGGCAACCTTAGGAATGGAAATCAGGGGTAGACATCAGGGAATAGGCAAAATGATCTCACCATTCCCATTTGGGTCACATCCCAAGAAGCCATTAGAGAGAATGATTTTTAATATGCAAATGAAACAAATTTACAATTTGCAAACAAACAACTTGTTTTTTGTCCTTTCTAAAGTAATTCTTCTAATTGAGACCAACCAATAAACAACATTTATTTTTGTGTTATTTTTGTGCCAGGCAAGCTTTAATTTCTGGAGGTACAAAAAAAGACAACAACACAAACAGTGCTTGCCCTTGGGGAGATTACATTCTGCCCTGGAAATGCTGCCCCACATCTTGAATTAATCTAAGACAGTTTTTGAAGTTTTAGAAAAGATAAAGAGAAGCCTTATCTCTGTGGGCCATTCTTAATTAGCCCTTTTGTCTTTTAGCAAAATTCCAAGAGGACCTGAAAGCAGGTCAGATAGGGAAGGCTCCCTAGCTCTGCATCAAGTGGCCCTTTGTATCTACCCCTGTTTCCCCTTAACTCCTCTGGTAGTTGAAGAGGTGTTTTCCCAACCATTTTGCTCTGAATTTAAGATCATAGATTTCAAAGTGGAAGTGTTCCTGGAAATTAGCTAGTCCACCCTACTCTATTGACAGATAAGGAAGTCAAACATCCAGGAAAGTGGTAACTTATAGATGATTCCCAGCTCTGTTATCTCTGCTGTAATCTAGTGTTACATCTTCAACTGCCTATTGGACATCTCAAACTGAACATCCTGCAAACATTTTAAACTCAATATGTCCCACAGAGGACTCAGTATCTTTTCTCCAAACCCTCCCCTCTTTCTAACTTCCCTATTACTATTGAGGACACCACCAGACTCACAACCTAGGTGCCATATTCAACTCATCACTCACTCTCACCTCACATATCCAATCTGTCACCAAGTTTTGTCATTTCTGCCTTCCCAACTTGTTTCATATACATTCCTTTTTTTTTTACTTACCCAGAAACCACCTGGGTGCAGGATCTCTTGATCTCTCACCATTACCTTGCTGGGTTGGTCTCCAAGTCCCCCAGCCTCTTCCCTCTACAATCCATGCTCCACTCCTATTCCAGGGTGATCTTCCTAAAGTACAGGTCTGACCACATCTCTCCCCCTACTCAATAAACTACAATGAATCCTTTTTACTTACAGGATCACCTGTAAAATCTTCTGTTTGGTTTTTAAAGCCCTTCACAATCTGACCCTTTCTTGTCTTTATATACCAACTCCCCTCCATGTACTCTGTGATCCCGTGACACTGGCCTCCTTGCTGCTTCTCACACATAACACTATCTCTGTCTCCTGATTGTCTCTCAAGCCTGGGACTCTCTCCCTCTTTCCCTCTGCCTCCTGGCTTCTCTGGTGTCCTTCAAAACACACCTCCAATCCTACCCTCGGCAGGAGGCCTTTCCCTCTCCCCTTCCATGCTGCCATTTTCCACCATGATCTCTCCAATTCCTCTTCTAGTAGAACATATAGTTCACTTTTTGAAGGCAGAGTCTATGTAGTTCTGTCTCTGTATCCCTAGCACCAAAGACATTCAAATTGAATTGAGAATAGTGGGCTATGGCCCTGGTGGGACAGATGAGCAGGGAATCAATCCACCAATCAAATGGACCAGCCAATCAATCAGCACCTATTAAGCCTCTTTTTTCTGCCATGTTCTGGGGATACAGAGACATGAGTGAATCAGTCTTTGCCCTCATCAAGTTTACATTTTATAGGAGACAACATGGGAATGGCTGAGACCTGGCAGCTAGTTAGACCCACTGGACAGGGAATAGAAGGGAGTCTAGAAAAGTGCATGTTTGGGGTTCTAGAGACCCGATATTTGGCAAAATGCAGAGGTGTGGGTAGATGGGAAAAACACAGTGTCAACATCAGGGAGTATACAGAGGTCCAGAACTATAAGAAGTCAGTATTTAAGAGATTTTGTAGTGGACACCGAAGAAATGTTCCTGCAGTCCAGTGGGCAAAGTAAGTCTTTCCCTAGACAATTACTAGCTATATAACCAGAGATAAGTCACTTAAATGCCATCTGCCTCAGTTTCTTCATTTGTAAAATGGGGATAATGATAGCACTTACCTGTCGGGGTTATTGTGAGGATCAAATGAGATAATATATGCAAAGTAATCTTCAAACCTTAAAGCACTCTGTAAGTGTTAGATATTGTTAGGGCAGTAGGTATAGTAGTTGGAGGAGGAGTTTGGGAACAGAACAGAAGTAGAATTAGAGACTTCCCTTTTGAAAACCAGGGAAATCCAATAGTAGATCTATTTAATTCAATTCAATAAGCATCTATTAAATACTTACTATGTGCTGGGCGCTATGTTGTGCACTGGGGTTACAAAGACAAAAATGAAACAGTCCCTGCCCTCAAAGAGCTTCTGTTCTACTGGATTGGCAGGGATGGTATAGAGGGAGAGGAAAAAGGATCCCATATGTGCACAGACCTTAGATTCCTTCCAACTCCAAATCTATGATCCTGTGATCTCTGGATAATACAACATAGATCAAAAGGCAATCTGGGCAGACCCTTATGGAAAAGGTGAGGGACCAGAGGGCTCTGCCATCGGGAAGTGAAGAAGAGTAACATTCTGAAAAGCAGAGAAGGGAAAGAGGCACATTGACATGGGGCATGTCCTATGTGGATGCATAGAGGTAGGGGAGAAAAACTCAAGCCCAAGATGAGCCAGCGGGGTGGTTTGACACAAGTGTGATCAATGGAAAAGGAAGCATTGGCAGTGAGACTGGAAAGGAAGGCAGGTGCCAGACTGTAAATGGAATGGAACAACAGGCTGAGAAATTTATAGTTTATTTGAGAAGCAATAGGGAGCCATTGAGGGCTTTTGAGCAAGGGAGTTCCAGAGACAGAGCTATGCTTTCAGGAGATTGTTTTGGGAGCTACGGTAAGGATGCATTAGAGGAAGGGGACAAGAGAGGCAGAGAGAACTTGCCAATAGGCTGAAGAGGTGATAAGCACCTGACAAAGAGCAGTGGCTGTATGAATAATAAGGATGTAGGTTTTGAAAGTTTCATTGATGGGAACCCCTGTTTAGCAATAGGGCTCCAGTTACTGGAATCAGGAAACAGACTCAGGGTGGGACCTTGCTGACTTGAGTCTAAGCAGTTGAATTACAGATCCAGGAGCCCTCCTATTTGTCACACCCTTGGAACTGAATGGGTCCCAGAGCCTAATGTGGGGTTGAACTAATGTGGGTGTTAACTGAACACCTCCCCCCAACCTCACTACCTCCTGCAGTGGGGACTGGAAGAATACAAGGTCTGGGAGCCAGGCTGGTCATTAGAGCCAGATGTTTGTTGTGATTTAGAGTATGACATGGCTCCTAAAACATCCCATGTAGTTCCGAGTGTCCTCCTGGTCACTGAAAGGTCATTGAGGTCACTGAAGTTTGTTTTAGGCTCTGCCCTGGTCAGACCCCAGCTGGACTATGCCCATCATTTATAGATACCACACTATTCAAAGGGATGTGGGCAAGCTGCAGGGAATCTAGAATTGGGGAACCAAGGTTCTAGGTCAGGTTTAGGAAGGAGGAATGCTTACAGGAAGTAGGGATAGATTTCTTGGAGTCAAGGAGGAAAGACTTGGTAGCTGGATTCAAACATCTGAAAGGCAGACATGAAGAAGAGGGGTCAGACTTATCCTATTTAGCTCAGAAATCAGAACCAGAACCAACAGGAGAATGCTTCTTATTACCTCCAAGACCAGCAAGAAACTCCTCTTTTGATCTCTAAATGCTTTTTGTTTCCTTCAGTTGTTTCTCATCACCTGACTTACACTTTATTCCCCTCCATCCACTCAAAGATCTTGCTGTTCCTCCTACTCAACCTTCCATCTCCCACCTCCATGCCTGGGCACTGGCTGTCCCCAGTGTCTGGAACTACCTCATCTTGATATCTGCCTCTTGGTCCATCTCTGGATCCTTTCAAGACTCAACTTAAGTCTGACTTTCTGCAGGAGGCCTCTCCTAGTCCCTCCACTTGCAAGGCCCTTCCCCTCTTATATCTGCTATGCATTGATCAATACTTAGTAATGTCCATCCAAGGTTTCCCATTTGAATATAGGCTTCTTAAGGGTGGACAAGTTTTGGTTTTTTGTTCCTCACAACTCCAGGACTTATCATATTGCCTATATAGAGTAAGCACTTAAAAATACTTGTTGGATTGATTAATGATAATGGGGAGGGGAGGGTAAATTTCAGCATGATTTAAAGAATCATCTTATAATTTGAGTTATCTCAAAGTGGAATTATTTGTTGTTGTTTGTCCTTCATTCTTGAAGAGGATAGGTCACCAACCTCACTCTCTCCTCCAGAGCCATCTGGGTCCAGTGGCAAAATATATATCAGGATGTCTGGGGATTGCCCCAGATTTTTATTAAAGGCAATTGAAACTAAGTGACTTACCAAGGGTCACCCAGCTCCTAAGTTTCTGAGGTGAGATTTGAACCCAGGTCCTCTTGACTCCAGGGCCAGCACTCTATCCACTGCACCATCTAGCTGCCCCCAGAATGATTTACCTTGTGGAGTAGTGAACTCCCTTCAATGGAAGTAGCACATTTATCCTGGTGGTAGTTTATCTGAGATTGTATGGAAAGGATTTCTGCATTAGTTGGAAGGATGGATCACCATGGTGGAGTGCTTGATATAGAATTAAGTTTTAGTTGCAGTTGACCACTAATGACACCTGTCTTCCTGGACAAGACACTTGACCTCTGTGGGCCTCCGTTTCCTTAGCTGGTAGATGAATGGGTGGGGCCAGATAAGTATTAATATTCCTTTCCAGTTTTCAATCTATGGTCCCCTATGACCTTCAAGTCCACTTCCAAATTCAACATGCTATGAAGCAAACAGGAATGCTGATGCCCTGTTGGGAGAGCCCTGAATTGCTTTAGCCATTCTAAAAAGCAATTTACAACGATGCACAAAAAAATTTAAAAGACAAAACAAAACAGGGCATTCCCTTTGACTCAGTGACATCCTTACTAGATATATACCTCACAGAGATTTAAAAAAAGAGGAAAAAAACTTATGCACAGAGATGTGTATAGCATCTCATTTTATGAGGTAAAAAACTAGAAATTAAGGGGATGCCCAATTATTATGAAATAGCCAAACAAATTATGGTATGTCAATGTAAGGATATATCCTTGTGCATTAAGAAACATTGAAGGGAACAGTTTCAGAAAGACCTGAGAAGATTCAGACGAACAGATATAGAGTGAAGTGAACAGAACCATCCAAACAATTTGTTTTATAGCATCAATATTGTAAAAATTAATAATTGTGAAACACTTAAGAATTATGATCAATGAAGTAACCAGAAGACTGATGAAGGGGAACATATTCACCTTATGGAAGATAAATGGTGGATTAATAGGCAAAAGGAGAAACACATTTTTTTAAATGTGGTCAATGTGGCGCTTTGTTTTGCTCTTCTATGCTTATATTATACGAGAGTTCCCTTCCTTCCTCTCATTCTTTCTTCCCTCCTTTCTTTCTTTCTTTCTTTCCTTCTTTCTTTCTTTCTTTCTTTCTTTCTTTCTTTCTTTCTTTCTTTCTTTCTTTCTTTCTTTCTTTCTTTCTTTTTCTTTCTTTCTTTCTTTTTCTTTCTTTCTATTTCCTTTCCTTTCCTTCCTTCCTTCCATCCTTTTTCCTTCCTTCCTTCCTTCCTTCCTTCCTTCCTTCCTTCCTTCCTTCCTTCCTTCCTTCCTTCCTTCCTTCCTTCCTTCCTACCTTCCTTCCTTCCCCCCTCTCCCTGCCTCTCATCCTTCCTTTCTGTTGGAAGGAGGTAGGAGGGATAAAAAAATTCTTGATAATTGAAAAATGTTAATTTTTTTAAAAAAGAGAAAGAAGTCTCATAAGTACTTTGGGCAGCTAATAAGAGCTTGCGTGCATTTCAATTCTCTTTCCTATATTTTAGCCTTAGAATAGTGGATAGAGAGCTGAGCTTAGCATTGGGAAGACTGGGCTCTAGTCCAGCATCTGACACAGGCTATCTGGGTGACTAAGGGCAAATCTCTTTCCTGGCAGGGCTGTGGTTGCTCTTTCAGAAGCTCAATGACAGTTCAGGTATTGCTCTGTGTTGGTACAAGGAGTTTTCTCACCAGGAGTTCCCTCCACCAGTGAAATTAAATCATTTAGCCTGAATTTTGTACAAGCTTGAAGTGAACGGGGAAGACTTTCAATGAAAACCCCAATTGTTAGGCTGTCCCATGGCAGCTGCTCTGCCCACACTATGCACTCTCTGTTTCTGGCCAAACTTCCAAGGGAACAATGAGCCGGACATCTGGAGCATTTGCTCTGTGGAGCTTACATAAGCACAGGGTGGGGAAAGAGCCCCCTGCTGAGGGGCAGCTAGTGTGAAAGGCAGGCGGCTTTCTGGAGAGTCAGATACCAAAGATGGCCAAGGTTATAGGGGGAAACCAAGGCAGGTTTCAAAGTGTTGGGGAAAGAACACTGAATTAGAGGACCTGAGCTTGAGTTGTAACACCACTACCTACCAGCTGTGTGACTTCTGCATGTCATTGGCCCTCTCTGCACCTCAGTTTTTTCTTCTGTCAAGGGGGTACAAGGTGACCTCTTTCTGAGTCTTCTAGCCCTCATATGAGAGTCCCCTGATCCTATGATGTGACCCCAAGTTTCTTACTTCTGACCCACTGTTCTTTCCCCATGTCCTTTTTTTTCCAGAGCAATGAGGGTTAAGTGACTTGCCCAGGGTCACACAGCTAGTAAGTGTCAAGAGTCTGAGGCTGGATTTGAACTCAGGTCCTCCTGAATCTAGGGCCAGTTGCTTTATCAACTGCACCATCTAGCTGCCCCTTTCCCCATGTCCTAAAGGGATCATCAGGAATTTGTGCTGGAGATGGTGGTTGGGCTCAATTACTACTGAAGGAACCACTTCGCTTCTTGCCCAGGGCTAGTCCTGACTTACTCAGATCCCACCTCAGCTCCCAAGGAACAAAGTCCCCAGTACATTGGGGCCAGACATGGATAGGTAAGGACTTTATTTTTCGTTTGAGTCTAAGAGGAAGCAGTCAGAGTCTCTAGTAGCTAAGAAGGCCCGAGCTGATGTGCCCACATTGAATGGGGCCTAGAGAGGACAAGAGCTCCCCAGAAACCTCTCCAAAGACCACTGGTTAGTCCCATAGCCCCAAGGGTCCCAAGGGTTTTTCAATGGGGGCCATGATATTTGAGCAACTAATTTCTTTCACAGACCAATGTATCCATTCTTTCAAGCTAAGATCACACAGATGCTGGGATTCTAGAGCAAAGTTTATCAAAGTCCAAACCACCCCCTTTAGCATCCATCCATCCATCCATCCATCCATCCATCCATCCATCCATCCATCCATCCATCCATGGCCTCTGGCTCTGCCCTCTGCAGCCAGGTATAACAAGGCCAGTCCCTGATCCATGTAACAGAGATTGTGCTTAAGAACATTTTTTGTTTAGGGGCAGCTAGGTGGTGCAGTGGATAAAGCACCCGCCCTGGATTCAGGAGGGCCTGAGTTCAAATCTGACCTCAGACACGTGACACTAACTAACTGTGGGACCCTGGGCAAGTCATATTTAACCCTCATTGCCCTGCAAGAAAAGAATAATAATTTAAAAAATTAAAAATTAATTTTTTGTTTGTTTTGCAGAGAGAGAAGCTAAAACATCAAAATATTTTAAGAGAGAATAATATGCATTCTTGGCTATGCCAATTAGACTGCCAAGCCTGGAGTCCAGGGAACCTGAGCTAGAACCTCACCTTTGACCTTTAGTAGTTGGGTAACCACAGAAAAGTAATTTAATCTCTCTGGGTCTCAGTTTCCTCATATCTAAAATGGGGGGATATAACCTGTTGTACCAAAGTCATAGTGTTGTTGTGAAGATCAAATGAGATAATGTCTATAAGATGTTTAGACTTTAAAGCACTGTATGCTTGTCAGTTATTGTTATTATTATTACTGATCTTCTCTCTTTCAGGCTAAATGCCTTCAGATGCTTTGATGGATTCTCCAATGGCACATCCTTGAGGCCCCTCACTGTCCTGGCTGCTAGTCTCTGGCCTCAGTGTCCTCAGTCAATCTTCTTTCTCTTGAATTGGCTACTTCAGCAAGTCTACTTCAAGCCACAAAAGACTTCAGGCACCTGCCTGAGGACCCTGCACATCCAGACCTTCCTTCTCAGATTGTGGTCCCCCTCCTTTCTCACCTGTGGTACCCAGAATGGAACCTGATGCACGGCCCCAAAGCCTCTTCCTGAAGTACTTATTGCCTTCACATGAACATCTAATGAAGCATGTCAGCTCCTAGGCTGACAACTCTCCAGTGCTCCTCAATTCCAAGGCCAGGCCCTCCCCTCCTCAGGCAATCTGCTTCTCCTTTCTGGAAAGGATAGTTAGCATCTGCTTGACTTTTAGAGCTGGGTTAGCTCAAAGGAAATCTAATGGAGGAGACAACATGCAAATAAATATGTACAAACAAGGGGGCAGCCAGGTGGCACAGTGGATAAAGCACTGGTCCTGGATTCAGGAGGACCTGAGTTCAAATCTGGCCTCAGACACTTGTGTGACCTTGGGCAAGTCACTTAACCCTCATTGCCCTTCCCCATAAATATATACACACACACACACACACATATATATACATATATATGTGTATATATATACATATATGTGTGTATATATACATACACACACACACACATATATATATATATATAAATACACACACACAAACAAGCTATATAAAAGATAAATAGGAAATAATTAAGAGAGGGAAAGCATTAGAATTAGGAAGGGTTGGGAAAGCTTTCATGTAGAAGATAGGCTTTTGATGTTTTTGCTCAGTTGTGTCTGACTCTTCATGACCCTATTTGGTGTTTTCTTGGCAAAGATACTAGAGGGCTTTGCCATTTCCTTCTCCAGATCATTTGACAGATGAGGAAACTGAGGCAAATAGGGTGAAATGGCTTGCCCGGGGTCACACAGCTAGGAAGTGTCTGAAGCTGGATTTGAACTCACGGAGATGAGTCTTCCTGACTTTGGGACCAGTGCTTGATCCACTGTGCCACATAGCTGGAAC
Organism: Dromiciops gliroides; assembly: GCF_019393635.1. Classification (NCBI taxonomy): domain Eukaryota; kingdom Metazoa; phylum Chordata; class Mammalia; order Microbiotheria; family Microbiotheriidae; genus Dromiciops; species Dromiciops gliroides. The sequence goes on along the minus strand of NC_057864.1, from coordinate 488,810,454 downwards.
CTAAAGGAAGCTAGAGAAGCCAATAGGCAGAAATGAGGAGGGAGAGAATTCCAGGCATGAGGGGCAGGGAGGTTTGGGGGAGGGGGGAATAGTGACTTCTGGAATTTGACTGTTCCAGATCCTTAATGTGACCTTAGGTTGTTTTAAGGAAGACATAATGTCCAAGATTTGGGAGAGAGGGTAATCTCTAGTGAACTCTGAGGTCCTCTCACTAGAGCTGGTCAAATGATGGCTAGACAGCTACTTGATGGGTTGGCTGTAGAAAGAGGGGCTTCCTGTTCAGGTATAGGTTGAATGGGTTGGTCTGAGAGGTTCCTGGCAGCTCTGAGACTCTTAGATTACATTTCATTTCATTTCATTCATTCATTTGTTTATGTATTTATGCATTTGTTTATTTATCTATTTATTCATTCATTTATCCATTTATTTATTTGTTTGATTATTTTTGTGGGGAAATGAGGGTTAAGTGACTTGCCCAGGGTCACAAAGCTAGTAAATGTCAAGTGTCTGACGCCAGATTTGAGCTCAGGTCCTCCTGACTCCAGGACTGGTGCTTTATCCACTGCGCCACCTCGCTGTCCTAAGATTGCATTTTAATTGTGGCAGGTCTAGACATGATATCTCTTTCTTGGTGACTTAACTCCTTAGCTCTTTCCTGGTTTGAGGATCTCTTCTACTGGAAAGAGAGGATGTCTATATCATAGATGGCTGTGAGGGAGATATTTGGGGCTGAGTTTGGTCCCGTGCGCTCCACTCTGGAGGTGCGAGCCCTCTCTGTTACCTCCCCCTCTGGACAGGAGTGAGCCTGGGTTCTTGACCCAGGTCTGGCAGGTCCTGCTAAGTGCTTTGATGGCAAAGAAGGTTCCACTTTTACCACTGTATTCTTATCAGTTAGTACAGTGCCTACAATGCCTACACATACAGATAAAGCTATAGACATATACATGTATAGAGAGGTATAGAGATATAAGGAGTAGATAGTGTATGTATATATTTATGCACGTGGAGGGGGAGCCTGACATATGCTTCCATTGGCTTTGGCATCTCCTTCCCATGTGAGGAAGTTCCCTCTCCCAATGCCATTCAGTAACTTCTCTGCAGCTTTGAACCCCAGAGCTGGGATTCTTAGCCTTGCCCCTTAGTCCTGGCCCCACTAGCAGTCAGTCTGGTGAAGCCTGTGGAGGCCTTTTCAGAAAACTAAGTTTAAGGGGTCACAAAGAAAGCCAATTACATTGAATTGTTATAAAACTTCACAGACCTGGTGCCAAGAAGGTCTTAGAGAGCTACCTAGGACACTGAGAGTTGAGGGATTTGTCAGGGTTACACAGCCAGTTTCTGTGGCTCAAACTCAGGTTTTCTGGCCTTTGATGCCAACTCTCCATCTACAATGTCACTCTGCTTCCTCTCATTTCTCATCATTGGTATTAATACATCTTTGCTGACTTGTTTTGAATGGAAGGCCTCATCCCTATGCTGGTCCCCTTTGTCAGCCTTTCTTTTCCAGTCCTGTGGAGGTCAAAGCGTCTGCACCACCATGAGGCTGGCCAAGGGCATCACTGCTGTAATGATTGGAATGATGCCACCTACTGGAGACTTGTTGTGGGAAAGCTCCGCCATGAGGAAAATGCCTCAGAGGGCAAGGTCATGTGGCTTTTCCTTGGCGTCAGGAAGTGACGTTTGCTCATGGGTGCTGTCTATCAAGGATACCAGCCAATCAACTTGAGGAGCCTCCTATTTTCTGGGAGGAGACAGGAAGGAGGAAAGAGGGCCTGAGCAGAGAGTTCTCACTCTTTTGGGTTCCTAACTTGATGGTGGTGGTGGCGGCAGAGGACTTCACAGGAAATTTGAGGAAAGATAGGAGTGCCTGGCTGTTGGAATTCTGTTGTCAATCTTTTTCTTTCTATTTTCCAATAAACCCTTAAAAACCTAAACTCGTTTTATCAGTGATTTTAGTCAGTTTCCCCCAAAATTGGGGGAACACATTAGAATCCACATTTAGAATCTTAAATTACACACTGCCCTTCTGGTCTTTGGACCTTGGCTGACCGCCTTCCACTATAAATGATGCAAATATACCCGAAAGCAGGCTTCACAGGGGCTTCTTCCAAAGAGTCTGGCTTCCTTCTCCAAGGAGTGGCAGCAGAATATTTCCCCTTCCCCTTCTAAGGGCTCAGGAAGGAGGTTCTGTCACCATTTGGGCCTTTCTGAGAGGCCTGTAAATCCCTAAGAGCAGACAGTGACTTGCACAGGACAGATAATAATTCATGGGGGATGACAGCTGGTAGGCTGAGTTTCCTGCGAGGTAACAGCATGGGACGGTGGGACAGGGGAGAAGAACAATATCTGGGGAGTCAAAACGACTTGGGCTCTTCTCCTTGCCCCCAGTGTGGCCTTGGGCAAATCTTTTCCCTTCTCTACACTTCAGGTCCCATCTATAAGATGATGGCGCTGGACCAGACAGTCTTGGAGACCTCTTTGGGCTCAGAAGCCATGAATCTTCAAGGCTTCAGCTGACGAGCTCTCATTGGCTTCCTGGACTTGGTCAGGGTCCTCCCATTTGCTCTGGTCCGATGCTGCCTCTCCTTCGGCAAGGCCCATAGGCCGGTGTTGAAATGCAGTTCAGAGGCCCACAAAGATGCAGATTAGTGGGGAGGTCTTAGCAAAAAGTCGCGTGTGGGGCAAAGCACAGAAAAGCAGATGGTATTCGGTTGTTTCTAGGCGAGCTGCCTTATTCTCATGTGATGAAAATGCAGTTTGAAAGGGCCTTCTTTTCATTGGAACCATTGGCTAATTTCCATTTGGATCACCCTGATTTCCCTCAGCCTTTGTGCCTGGAGGCCAGTGCCTGCTCTTCAGCCTTGGCTATAAAAGAGAAAATTAAGGTGGTGGAGTAAACACTGTGGCCCCAGGAGGCCACAGAACCACACAATACCCCACATGGAAGGGACCTTCAGGCCAACCTGTATCTGACTCTAAATAACATTCCCAGCAAGTGGCCATCCAGCCTCCACTCAGAGGCCTGCAAGGCTTCTTCCTCCCAAGGAAGCCCATTGCACTTGGCCAGAGCTTTCATTGTCAGGGAGTTTCTTCCTCCTTTTGCTTCTTTGCAACCTCTGCCCATGGCTCCTGGTCCTGACCTGTGGAATCAAACAGGGCAAGTGGAGGCCTCTTCCATAGGGCAGCTGTTCAGACACATGGACTCAGCTGGCATATGGTGCAAAGCCTCTTCTTCCCTTGGATGGGCATCCTCTGTTAGCTAAGGCTCACAGCACAGCCTCTAGGAGTTTCTCACTCGGACGTGCGGCAGCTTGTTAATGTCCTTCTTCTAATGTGAGCACAATTCTGAGGAAATGGCCTGGCCACTCTCAATCCCATCCCATCCCAGTCCACAGACACATATGTAGTAAGCAGCTATTATTTTCCAGGCACAGCACCAGGTATTGACGATCAAAGACACAAATAAGATATATGATACTGGGGAGTGACAGGGAGAGTTTTCTATACTCAGATGAGCAAATACAAGATTCAGACATTAATTTAATATCATTTACAGGGGCATTGACACTGGGGGGGGCAGTGATCAGGAGAGACCTACTGGAGGAGATAGTCCTTGAGCTGAGCCTTGAATGGAACTTGGGGTTCCAAGAAACAGAGATGAGAAGAAAGAACATTTCAGGTCCAGGGAACAGGGCAGAATTGTTAAATGGGAATGTTGTGAAGGAACAACACGTCAGCCACTTTGGCCCCAACTTAGAATGCATGAGGGAGAAAGAAGCCAAGGGCTTTCAATACCAAACAGGGGAGTCTGAATTTAGTCCTAGCAGCCATAGGGAGTCATGGAAGCCCTTGAGCAGGGAAGAGACATGGATGTGGAGGATGGATTGGAGAAGTGAGAGAGACCAGGGAGATGTACTAAAGTACAAGATGGCATGAGGGTAGAATTGATCCAACACAGTAAAGGTTTGGGTCAGCTTTTATAGCTATAAACTTCAAGCCTTTAATGAGTCTACAAGCTTATGAATGTTAGTACTCCTGGAGTAGAAAACCCATTCATAACTTTGCTTCTGGTGCAGGTCCTTTCTGTGACCTCCTTGAAGTTCTCCCAGAGATTCTAATGAATGGGTTAGGTTCTTTCAGTTGGTCCCAACCTGTGCCCTTTGGACTTCTAGGGAACCAATATTCTAAGGCATGAGAGATTTGTCTGGTGCACAATTTGGCTTCTATATCCTCTGTTCAACTGAAACTATCCTCTCCAAAATCACCAACAATCTTTTAATTGACAAATCTAATGACCCCTTCTCAGTCTTAATCCTTCTAGACCCCTCTGTAGCCACTCACATGCTTGACCACCCACTCTTCCTGGATATTTTCTTCTCTCTGGGAATTTGTGACTTTAATCTCTATTGGTTTAGAATTGGAGCTCCTTGTGAGTAAAGAGTGTTTCATTTTCTGCATTTGAATCCCAGTACCTGATATGAAGTAGGTGCTCAGGGATGCTTGTTGATTGGTTAATTGGTTCTGCCCATAGCATTTCAATCTCCTTTGCTATTTCTCCATCTATGTCACACCCACCAACTATAAGCATCCACTGATGTTCCAACCTGGGACCTCATTTCTTTTCTCCCTGTACTCATAAACTCCTATGGGTTCAATGACCATTTCTTTGTAGATGCTCCAAGGCCCATATTTCCAGGCCCGGTCTCTCTCTTGACCTCCAATTTCACATCACCAGTTGCCTCATGGGCATCTTGAAATGGAAGTCTTATAGGCATAAGAAGTCCCAAACTGAGCTTATTATCTTCCCCCCACCTCAAACCTTGCAGTCTTCTGAACTTCTCTATTGATGTCAAACATCTCGCCAGTCAGTGAGGTTAGCAACCTTGACATTATCCTTAATTCCTGATTCTCCCTATAAGATCGATCAGCTGCTACATCTTACTATTTCTACTCTCCCAGCCTCTCTCATATTTGGCTCCTTCCTTTCAGGTAATTATGACTTTAGTTCAGGCCTCTTCACCTCTCACATAGACTATTTCAACAGCCTCTAATTGGTCTTCCCGAATCAAGTCTCTTCATCTCCAATCTGTTCTTTACAGAGATGCAAAAATGAGTTTACTGACATAGGTCTGACCATGTCACCTCACGCAGTGACCTCCAGTAGCTCCCTCTTGCCACCAAGACAGAGTGGATACAACTGTTTCACTTTAAAACATTTTGTGGACTCTGTGATCCATCTTAATTGGTCTCCTTACCATTCCTCTCATAGCTCCTTGCCTTTTCCCAAAACGTTCCTCACACCCACAGTGCTCTGCCCCAGTCTTGTAGAATCTCTGGCTTCCTTTAAAACTCAGCTTATAAGTCTCATTCTACATAAAGCCCCTTCTGCTTTCTACATCTGATAGTGCCCTTCCCCCAGTAATTACCTTGTACCTATTTCTCTATATGCAATTATTTGCCTCCCCCAGTTAGACTGTAAGCTTCTTGAGGTCAGGGGCTGTTTTCATTTTTCTAAATTTTATTTTATTCTCAACTTAAGAAATGAAACAAACATTTCTATAAAAAAGAATAGAAAAAAAGATGATTGCACATGGAACAACAAATCTATTCTGTACAACTTCCTATTCCTTTTTAATACATAATAAAGCTATCATGTGGCTTTCTTTTTTTTCCTTTTTCTCTAATCCTTTCCTCTATACCATAGAGATGGCTACCATTATTTGGTTAAAAAAAAGTTATTAGGGAAGCTGGAAAGCAGTCTGGAAGAAATCAGGCATAGAATAATATCTTGTACCATTTACTAAGATAAAGTCGAAATAGATACATTATTATCCCATTATATATAATTATATATGTATGTAAATCCACGTAACTCTCCAACATTCCTATGTATTATAAGCAAAACCCTGCAAGTAGAGATAGTAAGAGATACCTCATCTAAAATAACTTTAAACAGTGTAAAAGACCTAGGAATACATTTGCCAAAACAAATCCAGGAACTATATGAATAAAATTATATATTTAAATAAACCTTTTTATGTAAATAAAATCAGATTTAAATAATTGAAGAAATATTCATTGTTCATGGGGAGACTGTTTTCATTTTTGTATCTGTATCCCCAGTGTCTAGCACAGTACCTAGCACATGGGAACCACTTAATCAAGGCACAATTGATTGTTTGCATTATATGTAAAGAAGTTGAGAGGTGGTGAAGTGAATAGAATGCTGGACCTAGTCAAGAGTAAGGAAGATCACATCTCACCTCAGACACTTGAGAGCTGTGTTGCCTTGGGCAAGTCACTTCATCACTGCCCGCCTTAGTTTTCTAACCGGTAAAATGGGGATAGTAATCGCATCTACCTCATAAGGTTGTTGTGAGGACCAAATGAGGCCATGTTTTTAAAGTGCAATGCCTAGCACATAGTAGGCACTTCATGAGTGTTTATGTCCTTCCTTCATTCCTGAACCTTCTTTCCTTCTCTCTCTCTTCCTTCTTTCCCTCCTTCCTCCTCCTTCCCTCTCTACCTTCCTCCCACCCTCTCTCCCTCCTTCCTTTCCTCTCTCCCTTCTTCCCTCCCTCCTTCCATCTTTCCTCCTTTCCTCCCCTCTCCTTCCCTCCTTCCCTCCTTCCTTCCTTCCTTCCTTCCTTCCTTCCTTCCTTCCTTCCTTCCTTCCTTCCTTCCTTCTGTAGTGGAATATATGTGTGTTGTGTGTGTGTGTGTGTGTGTGTGTGTGTGTTCCCTGAGGCCAGGGGCTATCTCATTTTTTTTTTTAAACTTTCTATCCCCAGGGCCAGCACAGGGGCTTACACATAGTAGGTACTGAATAAATGCTTGTGAATGAAAGCATTAAAGTAGTTCCTTCTAACTGAACTATTCTGGATACCATAAAGGGATTACTGTGAATACCCACTTGGGTCTTTATGTTACTGGAAATAAGTTTATTTTCCAGGAAACTTTATCCTCTTTAAAACTGTCCTAAATCTTGTCTTCCTGATGGAGGGGAAACCTGGCTCCCCACCAAAGGAGTCAGGCTTGCTCCCCACGAGTGGGTACCTGTGCTCTGGTCTTTCTCCGCTGGTCCTGATTCCTTGTAAAGCAGGACCATATTTTCTGAGAGACAACGCACCTCTTCTGGGACTTGTAGGAGATGTGTCTAGCCATGTCTGTGCTTGAATATCGAGCCGAATGTCTCCACTGGCCGTGCCAGACACGGTGCCTGCGTATGATTATTCACTTGGCAATGCCCGAGCAGGCTTTGATCTTCTTCTCCTGTGGTTTTGTTTTATGATTGACACCATTTGTAGTGTCATGTGATTGGGCAGAGCTGGCTCATGGAGGCCAGTCAGAAATCCCCGGGGCTTGGGAGGCTTTTGGGGTCTGGTGATAAATCGCTGAGTAATAAAGGCTTCTACTGTTCCTTTTTATGCATCTGTGGGGACCCGCCTTAAACCACAAAGAATCTAAATGTTTGTTTAGACAAATTGTGTTTTCAATCCTTGAAAATCTATTAAAGGCCTTTTGACCACTCCATCTCTGCTTAGAGTGACTGCTGTCTGGACATTCTTTTGACATGAGAGGGGCTCCTGTAAGCTCAAAAGGAACACAACGTGGCCACTGATAATGACGATGGTGATAGCATTTACAGACGGCTCTAAGGCTTGCAAAATGCTTTATCTCCTTTGATTCTCGTTATTATTTCCATTTTACAGATGGGCAAACTGAGATTCAAGGAGGTTGAATGACTTGCCCAGGGTCATACGGCTAGTAAGTGTGTGAGGCCAGATTTGTATAGCCACTCACACATCTTGATACATAGGGGTGTGCTTCACAGTTTTGAAGAGAACTAGATGGAAAAAACCCTAGTGAGAAGCATTATAAATTGATTCCTTGGGTATAACTCTAGCTAAACTACAGGGACTAAGTCTGTCTCAACTTTGCAGTCTGTTTAGTTTTAAATGGAGAAAACTTGGTGGGTAGAACATCGTTTCAAGTTCAAGAAGAGCACCCTGAATTGAATGCTTGAGTCATCTGGGTCCTCCTGCCTTTCCCCCCTTAAAGAGCAATTTAAAAAGAAAAGAAGTTGACTTTGAAGTACAGAGGCTGTTAGATGTTTCCAAAGGTTAATTCAAGAATTTGAAAGTAAAAATCTCTAGGAACATAGGGAAGGAATTGTAAAGACTCTAAAAGACACGTGCCCTCCCCTTCCCCCTCCCCAAAGCCTGCCAAGTCTTTACAGTGCAGAGTCCTGTGGAAATAGCTGGGAAAGTGGCGACATCCTTCAGGCTGTGAAAGTGTGTGTATGTCACAGCCCTCTCATGGAGAGTAAGTATCACGAGGGCAGGAACTGGAACTTTTGGACTCTGTATCTGCTTTTCAGCCCCTAAATCATTTTCTGTGATGTCTGGAGTTAGATGAAGATATCACTTAGTTAGTCCATCTGGATCCATATTTGGGCTAAATGCTGCACACAGCCCCTGAGATGAGCCAGACCACCTGAAGGAAACTGTCCCGGGGCTCTTGGTCGTCTTCGGTTGCCCCTTACTTCCAAAGTCTATCTGTTCAAGATCAGTGTTCTCCTAATGAGAGCTACTGGCCAAGGAACACAATGACCTTCAGAAAATCAAACTTGTGTCTCGTACTCTAATCCTAAATTCTCTGGGCAGCTATATAGCCCAGTGGACAGAGCTCCTGACCTGGAGTCAGGAAGAGTTACCTTTCTGAGTTTAATTTTGGCCTCAGACACCTATTCACTGTGTGACTCTGGGCAAGCCACTTCACCTTGTTTGCCTTGGTTTCCTCATCTGTAAAAATAAAATAAAATCAGCTGGAGAAGGAAACGGCAAATCAGTCCAGTATCTGTGCCAAGAAACCCCCAAATGGGGGTTCGACTCTATTGAACAACAACAACAACAACAACAAAATCCTTGGTGCCTAGGGCATAGAAAGTACTTAAATATTTGGTGACTGAGTGATTGTGAAAGAATATAAGGTGTTTCACAGCACAGGGAAGGTAAATAATCCAAGTCCACAGTGAGGAGATGGTAGAACTAGAAGCTTTGGGCACATCTTCACATCAGACCTCAAAAAAGGTCAGACATGTCTCCCTCAACACATTCTTTGGCACTTTTATTAGGGATGGAGGACTGGACTAGATTGGTGATGGCCCTGGCTATGGGCCAGCACAGGGAGGCCTTGGTTCTTAAACTTCTTGGAGAACGCTTTGATTTTAGGTAACTGAGCCTTTCTCCCTGCAAAGACAGGGAGTGTCCCACTGATTTTATTATGTGCTGGTTGCTGAGACTATCTGGAATGGGTGGATACAAGAAAAACAACCAAAGTGATCTGGACTTCTTGGGGCTGGGAGGGGGATGGTTTTCTTCTGAATGTTTTTAGCTGATGCATTTCCCTGGACACCTCCAGGTATCAGAATGGAAGAGAGTTCACCTCTGTCCTATTCCTACATTATAATTGCTTCCACATTTCAGTACTTGTAATCCTGGCCATGGAACTATCACTGGGGAGTCTTAATGAAATGAAAATGAAGAAAGGGAAGAGGACAGTCTTTGAGGGATATAGACTGGCCAGAAATGTTATCATTCAATACACAAAAATTCCAGTGATGCTGTGAGCTCATTGATGTATATTCCCTCAAATCATGCAGATCAGAATCCCTGCCATTCCTGAGAAATCCCCTCATCTATGTCCTCCCACCATAAGTTAGCCCGGAGTAGTCTATCCTTTTGGGTCCACCAGGAAGCAAACCCTAAAAGCTTCACAGGCTGGTAACTTCCTCCCTTGGGTCATGAAATCCCTATGGGTGCGAGCACAGGTAGTATCTGGTAGGCCTTAGACCCAATCACCTTTCTACTACCCTTCCTCCCTCTTTGCTCCCTGTCCCTCACCACTCTCTATTTCTTCTTCAGGAAGTAACAATCAAATTATTGTGACCACTGGTGCACTGATGCACTGCCCTTGGGCTCCATTCACCAACCCTGTGATTTTCCAGATCCCAATTCCCTTCCTTGGCCACTATCCACTTTTGTGTGCTGTCTATCCCTATTAGACTGTAAGCCTCCTATAGGCAAGAACTGGCCCTTTTGTGTTTATAGCCCCAGATTTTAGCACAATGCCTGGCATATTGTGAGTGCTTATTACATTCATTTTCATAAATTTAGTCATATAACATGGGAGAGGTCTTCCCCCACTTCTCTTGATTTTAGGAGGACATGCTGGCACAAGTAGGCAGTTCACCTCTCCTGTCTCACCACATAACCAGTTGATTTTCTTTTTGTATATATTTTATATATATATTTTTTATATATTTTTTTTTGTATATATTTCTAAGATGACATCCTTCACAACCATTCTTTTTTTTAATCAAAAAAGTATTTGATTATTTTCTAGGTACGTGTAGAGGTAGTTTTCAACATTTGTTTTTATAAGATTTCTAGTTCCAAATTTTTCTCCCTCCTTCCCTTCCCTCCCCTCTTCCCAAGAGAGCAAACAATCTGATATAGGTTAAAAATGTACAATCACATTAAACATATTTCTGCATTAGCCATGCTGTGAAAGAAGAATCAGAACAAAAGGGGGAAAAAAGTAGAAATAGTAAGGTCCAATCTGCATCTAGATTCCACAGTTCTTTTTTCTGGATTTGGAGAACATTTTCCATCATGAGTCCTTTGGAATGATCTTGGACCATTTGTATTGCTGAGAAGAGTCAAGTCTATCACAGTTGATCAACACACAATGTTGTTGATACTGTCACAACCATTCTTTGTGATTGAGCAGGCTGAAATCCACAATAAATGTTTGTGTCCATTGTCCACTGAGTGACACTCATTTGAGATTATTTAGAAAATGTAATTTTCTATGATTTGCACCTTATCACCTCCAGTCCCCCCCCCACACACACACACTCAGTGATCTGGTAAACCTGGCTTCCTTTCTGTTCCCTGAACAATATTCTTGATCTCCCATCTCTGGGCATTTTGTCTGGCTTTCCTGTAGGGTGGGGATGGACTCCCTCCTCATCTCTGCCTTCAGGCTTCCTTCAAATCCAGATGAAATCCCTCCTTCTCTAGGAAGATTTGCCCAGTCTTCTTGAATACAAGTGCCTTCTCTCTATTGAGTATTTCCAATTTAAGCCATATATAACTTGTTTATACATAGTTTTTGACATGTTGTCTTCCTCAATAGACTGTAAAATTCTTGAGAGCAGGGAATGACTTTTTTCTTTCTTTGTATTTCTGCATTTATCATAGCATTTGGCACATAACTGGCACTTAATGAACATTTATTGACTGACACACACTATTGCAGCCATGTAACACCTGAATGCTAGTGTTATTTGTATTATTTTACCCAGTCACAAAAATATCACAATGGTCCTTTAATAATGAAATAGCACTTGGAGTCTTATAGCATCATAAGACAATGTTCCTCTGAGGGAGGTAGGATGAAGGATGGCTAGAGAGAAGACCTTCAAATATCCCTTCTTTCCATTAGCTTCAAGCTTTATACATTACTTCATTTGAAAATAGGACTAGAGGCTTAATTGCAATAGATATTTTGGAAATTTTCTCCATCTTTGAATTCTTCTTATAAGAAAACTTTCACTTAATGGAACTTTTCCTTTAAATTCCTAAAAGTTTTCCAGAGTTTAAAAAGTAATCCTGAATTTAGCTTTGGATATCTTCAGAATAAATACAGATTGCAGGTTGCTCATGAAAATCATCCTCTGATGCCTCCATGCCTTCTTGAAAGCTATGTCAATGGAGAGAGAACTTTAGCAGAGTCCCAAGTGGCGTGCTCCCAAGGTTTGGCACTTAATCTCATTATGATTTTTTGTCAATGTCATGGAAAAGCTTACATTCTAATAATAAACACTGAGTTCTGGAGGGCATTGAAGTTCACAAAGCTTTGGGAAGTTCAGAACTCACACAGGGCAAATGCTCATATGGTGTTCAGAAAAAGTGATTTAAGGACACTGTCAAGATCTCTCTTAAGAAGTCTGGAATTTATTGCATGACAAGGGATATGCTGTCACAGGACCTCCCAGAATGGTGTGCCCCCATCAGAGAAGGTGCTGTGCTGTATGAGCAAAGTAGAATTGAAGTAGCTCAAAAATAACATGAGATGTGCAAATTTAGAGAATCCACCCCCAAAGTTCACATGGATTATTTGTTCCTGACCTGTAGTAAAGCCTTCTGAGCTCATATTGGTCTTATCAGCCACAGTCAGACACACTGTAATTTGACTCTAACATAGTGATGTCATTTTGGTCCTCTTCCAGAATTAAAGACAACAACCAACCAAAGTTCACACATTTTTTCACAACTACCCTCTGAGGCAAATAATATGAATGTTGCTAACCTTTTTCCCCCAATGAGGAAACTGAAGTTCAGAGGAGTAAAGTGATTTTTTAGTGGTCACATAGCTAGTGTTTCCTCAGAGCTGAGATTTAGCTGAAGTTTTCAGCCCTCTTTCTAGAAGATTAGACTGGGGGGCAGCTAGGTGGCACAGTGGATAGAGCACTGGCCCTGGAGTCAGGAGGACCTGAGTTCAAATCTGGCCTCAGACACTTAACACTTACTAGCTGTGTGACCCTGGGCAAGTCACTTAACCCTAATTGCCTCACTAAAAAACAAACAAACAAACAAAGAAGATTAGACTGCTTCTCAATGAAGATGCTGGTCAGAGACATGGAAGTACTCTGTTTGAATTTAAGTTATATATATATTCCATGTCCTAGATAGTTGCTTATGTGTTTTAAGTAGACAAATTAGCTCCAAGAACAAAGGGCAAAACAATGAAATATAAGCTATTCATCATTTACATCTTCACAAATAATAACTCATCTTGAGCAAAAGTGGAAAATTACTTCCTGGTACTGAAGAGATGACAAAGACAGGGTTTATGTAAAAATCATTAGCTGGTGGCTTGAGTAGTTGTCTTGAATTGTATTGTGTTTTCCCTCTCTAAATATTTTGTGTGTTGAAGCACATTTATGTGACTATGGCTGCTGGCTATTGACTTTATTGGATGGGTGAACTTTGTGAATTGGTTGAAGACCAGAACTTCCACTGTGGAATTCATTCTCATGAGCTTGGCCATCTTCAGAATGGGTCAATGGTGGAAAGAAGAGCACGTCTTTCTGTAATTGTGTTCTATTCTGAATTTTGTGTCCTTGCTAAACTGAGATATTTGGAGGTCTTGTGGTACCTGGGGAACCACATGAATGCCTGGTTTGTCACTTCCTCTGGCATCTTTTACTTCCTAAAAATCAGCAACTTCTTCTATCCTGTCTTCCTCTAACCGAAGTAAAGAATTAACAAGGTGGTTCTCAGGATTCTGTTGGGCTGATTGTTCATCATCTTGTCTATTCCCTTTCAATGCAAGGGAAAGAAAATTATTCTAGGACACAGGTTGATTTAGAAAACAAGACAAACATGACTCAGAAGGTCCCTGGAGATTAATCTATACTGATTGAATCAAGTGAGAGTGATTGACTGCTGATTAAGCCTACTTCAAGTTAACTGGATTTTAATCACACCTGGCTAGCCCTTAAGAAGGTATTGTTCTCAGAAATTAGACTGTGAACTCAACTTGAGAACACCTTCAAAGCCAATGGATTTGGATGACGCCAACCAATCAGCTTGAAGCAGTGTGTAAGGACCGCCTCTGTTCCAGACCTATAAAAAGCTTCCACAATCAGCTTGCCAGAGAGTTCCTGATTAAAGCAGACTCATGGAGGAGGACTTGAGCAAGAAACCAACCAGGCTGGAACTCTAGGCTAGGTAGGACTTCTTTTTTCTTAACTTTCTGAACTCCTTGTGAATACCTCTATGCTTTAATGAATGTTTAATGCCCAAAGACTGGTGCTGAAGCTTCTAATTTAAAGCGACCACAATATAGATTTTAAACACCACAATGGGAAATCAAAGGAATATCCATCAATTGGAGAATGACTGAACAAGCTGTGGTATATGATGGTGATGGAATATTATTGTGCTATAAGAAATGACAAGTAGCATGACTTCAGAAAGGCCTGGAAAGACATGTATGAAATGATGTATAGTGAAGTGAGCAGAACCAAGAGAATGCTGTGCACAGAGACAGCAATATTGTTTGATGAAGAACTGTGAATGACTTAACTATTCTCAGCAATACAATGATCCAAGACAATCTCAAAGGACAACTGATGAAACATACTATCCACGTACAAATAAAGAACTGATATTGATAGAACACACTGTGAGAATCAGAGTGCCATCACCCTGCTGAGAAAGACATTGTAAGAACCAGGGCAACATCTCCCTGAAAAGAAAACATGTGACTAAGCATCCAGAAGTTACCACCTGTAAATCTTGTCTATCAATGCTATCAGCCAATTAGCTTGGTGCTGTGTGTGAGAGTGGCCCTGCTTCCTGTTTGATGGGGGCTTCTGGGAGAAGCCACTGAGGATCTTCCTTTTGGTTGGGGAAGTGGTTGTTGGCAGCAGGGACAGGCAGAATAGAGAGAGTAGACAGATCTCTTTATTTCTCCAAATGTTCTCTTTAGTAACCCCTAATATACTTTAATAAATACATAATACCCAAAGATTGGTGCTATGAATTTCTAATTTAAGGTGACCACCCATTAGATTTTTAGATATAACAGAATTTTTTAAACTTCACAGCAGAATGAAGCATGCCATTTTTCAATTTCCTTCCTTTTTCTCTTTTAATCAAGTTTTCTTGTAAAAAATGACAAATATGGCAATGTTTTACATAATCATACCTGTATAACCCTTATCTGATTGCTTACTGCCTCAGGGAGGGAGAAGGGGAGAGAGGGAAAGAGGGATAAAAATTGGAACCCCAAACAATAAATAGATAAATGAATGAATGGCTGAATAAATAAATAAATAGATAAATAGACAAATAAAGAAAGAAATGAGTGAATAAAGAAATAAATGAATGAGTAAATGAATGAATGGCTGAATAAATAAATATATGGATAGATAGATGAATGAATAAATGGATGAATGAATGGATAAATATACTAATAAATGAATAAATAAATAAGTGAGCAGATAAATAAGTGGATGAATAAATAAAAAAGAAGTAAGCAAAAAAAAAAGCAACTCAAGGAAACAAGAATGACACTTTGAAGAAATTTACAATAAAAATGTTGATTCAAGATTTTTCTTAAGTTTTCCCAAGGCTAAGTTTTCCCAAGGCTAAGTACTAAGGTGTCCAAAATGAAGATCACTCTCCTTATCTTAAATAGCTTGTTTCATTTTCTCTAAATATGTCCACTTATGACTTTCTTTGAATTGTCATTCCTTTTTGGTGTTCATCTGAGGGAGACAGTGCTTAAGATGAAAGTATTCTTGAAATATGAATGTGAAAAAAGTATTTAAAGGCCATTATATTTCCCTCAAGGTGTCTGTTTCAAAAGACCTTTAGTGGACATTCGCATTTTCTCTTCAAGCTATAGAATATATATCCAGCTATCATTTGTGTTTCAAAGAATGCTATTTCCTAGACAAAAAAAGAGGATGTCTTTATTTTATTGTCAAGCACCAGACTATTGATGGTTGTGAATCTCTTTTATGTGAATTAATGACATTAGGTGGGAAAATTGTACAGAGGAAAAAATGTGACCATAGGAAATAAGTGCCACTGTCAATTTGCTCTTTTTATGGCTGAACATGATGGGTCATATGGAAGATTTTCTTTTAAAAAATTGACCTGATAGCTATTTTGTCCTTTGGCCACTTTCCATTTCATTTTTTCCTCATTAAAAATTTATTTTAGTCTGTTGTGGAGATGTCTTCATTTAGTGTAACTATATTTACATCCCTCGCATATAAAACTTTTTTGAATAAAAATACTTAGCTGCTATGCCATTTAAGTACACATGTTAATAATTACCAATTAATTTTTGAAGTTATTTCTTTATCTATTGTATCTTTAAGCACAATGTTATCCCTGCTCCTCTGTTATTTCTTTCTTTTCTTTTCTTTTTTAACCTAGTCTTTTAAAAAATGTTTTCTTGGGTGAGATCATGATAGCTACCCTTGCTTTTTTGAGTTCACATGAAATAATATATTCTGTTCAATCCCTAATCTTAACTCTGTGTGAATATATATATATATATATATCAAGCTTTTTTCTTGGAAACAATGTATTTCAGGATTCTGCTTTATGGACCATTCTGTTCCTATCTTCCATTCTATGGGTGACTATATTCTGTTGACATTCATGTTTATGATTGTTATTATATATTTATCTCCATAATATCATTTTATATTTTTTTATCTCTTAACTCACCCTTCCCCTTCATAAAGAAGAGAGGAAGAAAAGAATTGTGATAAAAAATAATTATCCTTAATCAAAGACATCTACTTTCATTCCCTGCCCCTCTCTTCAACTACTCCAAAAAATGTATAAGAAAGAAGTTAAAGGGGTGAATAGAATTTTAGAAAAACTAAATGTGATAAACCTCTAGAGAAAACTGAATGGGGATAGAAAAGAACACACCTTTTTCTTAGTAGTAGATGGCACCTACACAAAAATTGACCATATATTAAGGCATAAAAACTTCATAGTCAAATGCAGAAAGGCAGAAATAGTAAATGCAATCTTTTCAGAGCATGGTGCAATAAAAATTGTGTGTAATAAAGGACCATGGAAAGATTGACCAAAAATTAATTGGAAACTAAATAATCTCATCCTAAAGAATGAGTGGGTCAAACAACATATAAAGAAACAATCAATAATTTCATCACAGAATGACAACAGAGAGACAATATACCAAAACTTATGGGTTGCAGCCAAAGCAGTTCTCAGGGAAAATTTTATATCTCTTAGTGCCTACATGAATAAAATAGAGAAAGGGTAGATCAATAAATTGAGCATTCTACTAAAAAAGCTAGAAAAAGAACAAATTTTAAATCCCTAATTAAATACTAAATTAGAAATTCTCAAAATTAAAGGAGAGTTTAATATAATTGAAAGTAAGAAAAATATTGAATTAATAAATAAAACTAAGATCTGCTACCATGAAAAAGCCAATAAAATAGATTAACTTTTGGTTAATTTGGGGTTTTTTTGCGACAAACTTTTTTTTTAGTTACATGTAAAGGTAGTTTTCAACATTAATTTTCATAAGATTTAGAGTTCCAAATTTTTCTCCCTCCCTCCCTTTCCTCCCACCACCACAAGACAGTAAACAATCTGACATAGGTTATATATGTACAATCCACAAGTGCTCTTTTTTTTAGTCTGTGTTCAATCAATATCAGTTTTTTCTCTGGTAGTGGATAGTACGCTTCATCATTATTTCCTTGGGATTGTCTTGGATCATTGTATTGCTGAGAGAAGTTATTCACAATTGCTCATAGAACAATACTGCTGTCACTGTGAACAATGTCCTCTCACTTCTGCTCACTTCACTATGCTTCAGTTCATATGAGTCTTTCCAGGTTTTTCTGGGATAATCCTGCTTATCATTTCTTGTAGCAAAATAATATTCCATTACAATCATATAACACAGCTTCTTCAGTTATTTCCCAATTGATGGACATTCCTTTGATTTCCAATTCCTAGCCACCACAAAGATTTGCTTTAAATATTTTTTGTACAATTTTTCTCGCTTTTCTCTTTTTCACAATTACTATTGTTAACTGTTTCCCTCTATCCTATTCCCTTCCTCTTGATATTTACTTTATTATCTATCTTCTTTCACCCTATCCCTCTTCAAAAGGGATTTGCTTCTAACTGTCCCCTCCCCCAATCTTCCCTCTCTTCTTTTGTCCTGCCCTCTTTATCCCCTTCCCCTCCTATTTTCCTGCAGAGTTAGATAGATTACTGTACCCAATTAAGTGTGCATGTTATTCCCTCCTTGAGTCAATTCTGATGAGTGTTAGGCTCATTTACTGCCCATCTTAAATACATTATTCCACTAAATTGTGTGTGTATTAATCCCTCCTGGAGTCAACTCTGATGAGATTAAGGTCTTTGATCCTATTCTGCTGACTGTAAAGTTCATTTACTTCCCTACTCTTCCCCCATCTCTTCCCCCACTCTATAAGCCCTTTCCTGTTTCTTTCATGTGGGATTTCACCCCATGCAACCGCTCCCCTTTCCCTTCTCCCAGTGCATTCCTCTCACCCTTCAATTTTACCCTAAAGATGTCATCATGGTGAAGCTAGGTGACAGTGGATAAAGCATCTACCCTAGACCCAGGAGGACCTGAGACCAAATCTGGCCTCAGATACAAGACACTCACCCACTGCATAACCCCAGGCATGTCACCTAACTCCAATTTTTATGGTTCTCTAGGGTCTTATATTTGAAAGTCAAATTCTCCATTCGGTTCAGGTCTTATCACAAATAACTGAAAGTTCTCTTTTCCATTGAAGTCCCAGTTTTTCCTCTAAAAAGATTATACACAGTTTTGCTGGATGCATGATTCTTGGTTGTAATCCCAATTCCATTGACCTCTGGAATATCATATTCCATGCTCTCTGGTCCTTTAATGTAGAAGCTGCTAGATCTTGTGCTATCCTGACTGGGCTCTATAGTACTTAAATTCTTTCTTCATGGCAGTTTGCAATATTTTCTTCTTGACCTGGGAGCTCTGGAATTTGACTATAATTCATGTTCCTGGGAGTTTTCCTTTTGAGATCTCTTTCAGGAGGTGATCAGTGGATTCTTTTAATTTCTATTTACCTTCTACTTCTAAAATATCTGGGCAGTTTTCCCTGACAATTTCTTGGATGATGATGTCTAAGCTCTTTCCTTGATCATAGTTTTCAGGTAGACTAATGATTTTCAAATGATCTCTCCTGGCTCTATTTTCCAGGTCAGCAGTTTTTCCAAGAAGATATTTCACATTGCTTCCTATTTTTTTTTATTTGGATTTGCTTTATTGTGTCCTGGTTTCTCATAAAGTCACTAGCTTCCATTTTGTGAGATTTAAAATTGGATATAAGATCATTAAATTTCCCCTTTAACTTTTTCCCTTATATATCTCCCAGACCAGTAAGAAAAGAAGCCTCTGAGCTTTAGTCAGAGAGGGATTAGCTTTTATTGTTTGGGAATTAATTAGCCAACAGACAGGTGATACTGATTAGGGAAATAGGAAAGTAGAAATACAAATGAATAGTCATAGATCTAAGCTTAGTCTATATTCTTTTATAAAACTTACCAAATCCCAAAACTGCCTCTCAGGCTGAGAACCAGAGTCAAATGCGTGCCGCCACCGAGAACCAGAGCTGATTACCAGAACTTTCCATCAAACCTGAACCAGAGTGTGCGAGCTGAGAGAGCACTTCCATTCTCTCTTCAGTTTTTTTAAGCTGGCGCCCCAGAAGTCTCACGTGCTTGGCCATGCTCTCCCGGGCAGCAGCAGATGCACGGCTGTTCGTCACGGTCTCCTCCCCAAAAGGGCGGTCCTTCAAAAACTGGCAGTCCTTCAAAAACCGTTTCAGTAGTATGTGTTCAACTCTTAAATTTCAGTTAAAAACTTTCATTTTTTACCACAATTTTTTCAATCCTAATTCTTTTCTTAAATTATAAAAGTATTTTGTTATTTTCCAGTTACATGTAGAGATAGTTTTCAACATTTGTTTTTATAAGATTTCTAGTTTCAAATTTTTATCCCTCCCTCTCCTCCTTCCTCCCCTCCACAAGACAGCAAGTAATCTGATATAGGCTATGTACAATAACATTAAACATATTTCTGCATTAGTCATGTTATAAGAGAAGAATAAGAGCAAAAAGGAAAAACCTTGAAAAAGAAAAACAACACTGAAAACAAAAGAAATAGTATGGTTCAATCTGCATTCATATTCCACAGTTCTTTTTTTTTTTTCTGGATTTGGAGAGCCTTTTCCATCATGAGTCCTTTGGAACTATCTTGGACCATGGTATTGCTGAGAAGAATCAAGTCTATCACAGTTGATCAACACATAATGTTGATGATACTGTGTACAATGTTCTCCTGGTTCTGCTCATCTCACTCATCATCAGTTCATGCAAGTCTTTCCAAGTTTCTCTGAAATCTGCCTGCTCATCATTTCTTATAGCACAATAGAATTCTATTACATTCATATACCACAACTTGTTTAGCCATTCCCCAATTGATGGGCAGCACCTTAATTTCCAGTTCCTTGCCACCACAAAAAGAGCAGCTATAAATATTTTTGTACATGCGGGTCCTTTTCCCTTTTTTATGATCTCTTTGGGAAAAAGACCCAATAGCAGTATTGCTGGGTCAAAGGGTATGCACAGCTTTGTAGCCCTTTGTGCATAGCTCCAAATTGCTCTCCAGAATGGTTGGATCAGTTTATAGCTCCACCAACAATGCATTAGTGTTCCAATTTTTCCACAGCGTCTCCAACATTTATTATTTTCCTTTTTTGTCATATTAGCCAATCTGATAGGTGTCAGGTGGTACATCAGAGTTGTTTTAATTTGCATTTCTCTAATCAATAGTGATTTAGAGCTTTGATTTCTTCATTAGAAAACTGCCTGTTCACATCCTTTGGCCATTTCTCAATTGAGGAATGACTTGGTCAATCCTAATTCTTAAGCAATTATTTTTGTCAGAGAGCTTTTGTATCTCCTTTTCCATTTGGCTTTTCAAACTGTTGACTTTTTTCTCATGTCTTTCCTGCATCACCCTCATTCCTCTTTCCATCCTTTCCTCTACCTCTCTAACTTTATCTTCAAAGTCCTTTTTGAGCACCTCTATGGTCTGGGACCAATTCATATTTTTCTTGGAAGCTTTAGATATAGGGGCCCTGAGGTTGACTTCTTCCTCTGAGGGTGCACCTCAATCTTCCTTGTCACTAAAGAAACTTTCTATGGTCCTCACTTTTCTCTGTCTGCTCATCTTGCCTTTCTTTTACTTGACTTTTAGCTCTTTAAAGTGAGGCACTGTTTCCAGGCTGCACTGTCCCAAGCTTCAGAGGGTTCCAGGTGGTGTGATTTAAGGAGGAGCAGGTTCTTCACTTGTCTGGCCTGTTCCTTGGTCTGTAGATAAGCTCGGGCCAACTGGCTAATCAACCAGACAGCAAAACTTTGTGTGCTGTGGTTGTCAGCTCCAAGGAGCCTATGCCCTTCTCCGACCTGGGCCATTGCTACTTAAAGCTACCTCTTGGTTTCCAGCAGGGGTGAAAAACCCAAGTTCCACCTCAGCACCAGCAGAGACTGTTGTAATCTCTTCCCTGCCAAGGGCTCAGCCCTCTCACCAGATTGTGAGCTTAGTTCCAGATAACACTGGCACTGAAGGTGATTCAGAGGCTCTGGTGGTCTCTTTCTCTGGCAAGTCCTTCTTGGGACTGGCTCTGTGTCATCATGACTGTGGGTTGGGCTCCACTCCTGTCTCAGCACAGCAGCTTCCTCATTTCAACCTTCCAATCTGTCCTTGGTTGGAAAATGATCTCAGCACATTCTTCTGTGGATTTTGCAGCTCCAGGAATTGTCCTATAGCATTATTTGGAGGTTTTTTTGGAGCGATCATGTTGTGAGTTTGAAAGCTCACTGGTTAATTTGATTAAAAAAAAGAAAGACAAAAACCAAATTACAAGTATCAAAAATGGAAAGGGTGAATTCACCACCAATGAAGAGGAAATTTAAGCAATAATTAGGAGCTATTTTGCCCAACTATATGCCAATAAATATGATAATCTATATAAAATGGATGAATATTTACAAAAAAAATTGTCCAGATTAACAGAAGAGGAAACAAAATCCTTAAGTAAGCCCATTTTAGAAAAAGAAATTGAACAAGCTATCAATAAACTCCCTAGGAAAAAATCTCCAGGGCCAGATGGGTTTACAAGTGAATTCTACCAAACATTTAAAGGACAATTGATTCCAATACTATACAAACTATTTAGAAAAATAGGTGAAGAAGGAATCCTACCAAATTCCTTTTATGAGACATATATGGTGTTGATACCTAAACAAGAAAGAGCAAAAACAGAAAGAAAATTGTAGATTAATGTCCCTAGTGTGGTAAAAAGTTTTAACAGTTGGTTAGATAATGGAGAAATGTCAGGTTTTTTTAGGACCACCCTTTTGAGGAGGAGACCAACAGCATGAGCTACGCACACCAGTCCGCCTGCGATGCAGGCCAGATTGCCTGCTGAGCACTCGAGTTCCGGGGTGCGAGCTTAAAAGGCAAGGAGAGAATGGAAGTGGGGCCTTTTTTCCTGCTCCGCTGGTCTCCTGGCTACGCTGCACAGACAGATGCGGACCAGAGTTTGACTCGGTCCGGCTCTCGGTTAACAGCACACACTTGACTCGGTCTCTCGCCCCAAAGGTGGCCTTCTGCTTTTTGGTGAGTTTTATATGGAATATAGACTAAGCTTAGACTTAAGATGATTTGTATTGTGTTTCTACTTTCCTATCCTTCTAATCAACATCACCTTGTGACTACCATGCAATAAAGCTCTATCTAGAAAACCAGAAGCTTCTTCCATTTACTAGTCTGGGAGATAAATTAAGGGAAAGGTTAAGTAGGGTAGATTTATGATCTAATATCCAATTTTAATCTCACACTAGTCAATATTGAAGCAAAAATTCTAAGTAGAATATTAGCAAAGAGATTACGACAATTTATCACCAGGATAATACATGATGACCCGGTGTGATTTATACCAGGAATGCAAGGCTGACTCAACATTACAAAACCTATCAACATAATCAGCCACATCAATAACAAAACTAACCAAAATCATAGGATTATGTCAATCAATTCAAGGAAAGCTTTTGACAAAATACAGCACCCATTCCTATTAAAAACACTAGAGATCATGGGAATAAATGAAGCTTTCCTTAACATGATAAACAGTATCTATCTAATATCATCAGCAAACATTATATGTAATGGGGTTAAGTTAGAAGTATTCTCAGTAAGATTGGGGTGAAACAAGGATGTCCATTATCACTACTATGGTTCAACATTGTACTAGAAATGTTTGCCAAAGCAATAAAAGAAGAAAAAGAAATTGAAGGAATTAGAATAGACAAGGGGGAAACAAAACTATAACTCTTTACAGATGATATGATGGTATACTTAGAGAATCCTAAAGAATTAACAAAAAAAAATCATCCTACTTGAAACAATTAACAACTTTATCAAAGTTGCAGGATATAAAATAAACCCACATAAATCATCAACCTTTCTGTATATGACCAACAAAGCACAGCAGTGATAGATAGAAAAAGAAATTCCACAACTGTAGACGAAATAAAATATTTGGGAGTCTATCTGCCAAGGCAAACCCATTAACTATATCAACACAATTACAAAACACTTCACACAAATAAAATCATACCTAAACAAATGGAAAAATATCAATTGCTCATGGGTAGTCCATGTTAATATGATAAAAATGAGAATTCTACCTAAAGTAATTTATTTTTTCAGTGCCATACCAATGAAATTACCAAATATTAATTCATAGAGCTAGAAAAAATAAGAAAATTCATATGGAAGAACAAAAGGTCAAGAATAGCAAGGGAATTAATGAAAAAATGCAAAGTAAGGTGGCCTAGTTGTACCAGGTCTAGAACTATATTGTAAAGCAGCAACCATCAAAACTATTTGGTACTGGTTAAGAAATAGAGTCATGGGAGCAGCTAGGTGGCGCAGTGGATAGAGCACCAGCCCTGGATTGAGGAGGACCTGAGTTCAAATCCGGCATCAGACACTTGACACTAGCTGTGTGACCCTGGGCAAGTCACATAACCCTAATTGCCCTGCAAAAAAAAAGAAAGAAAGAAAGAAAGAGAGTCATGAATGAGTGGAATAGGTTATACAAATAAGACACAGCAGTAAATGAATATAGTAAGCTCCTGTTTGATAAACCCAAAGACTCTAGCCTCTTAGATAGGAACTCAGTATTTGACAAAAACTTCTGGGAAACCTGGAAAATAGTATGGCAGAAAATAGGTATAGACCAACATATTACATCATATAACAATGTAAAGTCAAAATGGGTACATGTCTTGATATAAAAGGTGATACCAAAGGCAAATTAGAAAAGGAAAGAATAGTTTACTTGTCATATCTAGGGAGAGGGGAAGAATTTATGGCCAAGGATGAGATAGAGAACATTATGAAATGCAAAACTAATCATTTTGATTACATTAAGTTAAAAAGTTGTTGCATAAACAAAACCAATGCAACCAAGATTAGAAGGAAAGCAGAAATTTGGGAAACAATTTTGACAGCCAGTGTTTCTGATAAAGGCCTCATATCTAAATATATAGAGAACTAAATCAAATATATAAGAATTTAAGTCATTCCCCAATTGAGAAATGGTCAAAGGATATAAACAGGCATTTTCAGATAAAGAAATTAAAGCTACCTATAGCCATATGAAAAAATGTTATCAATCATTACTGATTAGAGAAATGCAAATTAAAACTACTCTGAGGTACTACCTCATACCTATCCAATTGGCTAATATGACAAAGAAGGAAAATGATGAATGTTGGAGATGTGGGAAAATTGGAACACTAATACACTGTTGTGGAGTTGTGAACTGATCCAACCATTTTGGAGAACAATTTGGAATTATGCCCAAAGGGCTATAAAGCTATGCATACCCTTTGACCCAGCAGTACCACTACTAGGTCTATACCCCAAAGATATCATAAAAAAGGGAAAACGACCCCCATGTACAAAAATATTTATAGTTGTTCTTTTTGTAGTGGCAATGAATTAGAAATTGAGGGAATGCCCATCAACTGGGGAATGGCTAAAGAAGTTGTGGTATATGAATGTAATGGAGTACTGTCATGCTATAAGAAATGATAAGTAGGCAGATTTCAGAAAAATCTAAGCTTACATGAACTAATGCTGAGTAAAATGAGCAGAACCATGAGAACATTGTACACAGGATCAATGTTGTGTCTTTATCAACTGTGATAGATTTAATCTTCTCAGCAATACAATGTCAAATGCTCTCCACATGCAAAAAAAGAAATATGGAGTTTGAATGCAGATTGAAGCATAGTATTTTCACTTTTCTTGTTGCCTTTTTCTTCTTGTTTCTTCTTGTGTTTTTCCCCTTTTGTTCTGATTCTTCTCTTGCAACATGAGTAATGTGGAAATCCATTTAAAATGATTATAGCATATAACCTATATCAGATTGCTTGCTTGTATCGGGAGGGAAGAGGGAAGGAAAAAATTTGGAACTGTAACGATTGGAATGACGCCACCTGCTGGAGACTTACTGTAGAAGAGTTCTGCCCATGAAGCGAAGGTCTTTGAGGGCAAGACCAGGAATCAGGAAGTGACGCGGGCTAGTGGGAGGAGGAAGGAAGAGACTGGCGCTTGGTCTCGCGCTCTTTCCTCTGGACTCTGGTGGAGAGCGGAGCTAGAAATGTGCTCTCCCTTTAATAGATAGGAATCTAGGCTTTTCTCTCTCTTTACCAAATTCTTATTCTCCTTAATAAATGCTTAAAAGTCTAACTCTTGCTAAAGCTTATAATTAATTGGCGACCACTCATTAGATATTTTAGACAGTTTAGCTAGAATTTTAACCCTTAACAGAACTCAAAATCTTATAAAAGAGAATGTTGAAAACTATTTTTACATGTAATTGGGAAAAATAAAGGTCTGGGAAAAAATAAAAGTGGTTAGTGGCTTTTATATAGAATCTTTGAGTTTTCTATGAACAACAGTATGTTTTTACATAAATAATCAAGTTACTATGGTAACAGAAGATTGCACATCAGTCTCCCACCTTTGTTACCTAAGGTCACTTCTATTCTTGAACTTCTCTTAGTGTTGGAGTCTTGGTATCTTTATCTTCTTAGTTCCATTTGGTATTACTTGCATTTTAAACTAGTGCTTTCCCTGGATGTTTGGCTTCTTATAGGAACTATTAAACTTATTTTAAAGTCAATGAAACCGAGGTTTAAAGAACTTGATTGATTTGCTCATGTTCATGAAGCTAGCACATGTCAGAATTGGATTCAAACCCAAGGGTCCTGTCTTCTTTCCACTAGATCTCACTGCATTTTAGGAAAGATGATTATCAGAAAGTTGGTAATATTCCATCCTTATGTCCTTCTACATTCTCTAAGATGGATACTAGTGTTTATTTTTCTTATGCAGACAAATTAGGTTGAGTTAAAAGTGCAAAACAATGAAATAGAATCTGGCCTTCATTTACATCTTTGAAAACAGCAGCTCAGCCCCTCAGCAAGAACACGCATGGACACTTGCCACCCAGAAATGCTGAAACTACTCGCTCAAGGGCTGATCTAATAATCACGTTAACTATTAGCAAGGAATACAACTGTCAACATAACTGTAGTCTCATCTCATAGCAGTGCAAAGTATTTTCTGGCTACAGAGGAGAGAGAGAGAGAGAAAGAGAGAGAGAGAGAGAGAGAGAGAGAGAGAGAGAGAGAGAGAGAGAGAGAGAGAGAGAGAGAGAGAGAGACTGCAAGAGAGAGAAGAAAATTACTGTTATTTTAAGAGACAGTAATATATTTCTGCTCACCTTGGCTTGAAATCCATTCACCAGAAACAGTATTGAAGGTATCAAGGAATTTCTCTTTACAAATATGCCAAGTATACTAGAGAGCATCTGTCTGACTGTGGCATCTGGAGAGTGCTTCATTGGGGTTTTGGCCAATGGCTTCATTGGACTGGTAAACTTTATTGACTACATGAAGACCAGAAGAGTGACCTCAGTCGATTTCATCCTTACTGGTTTAGCCATCTCCAGGATTGGTACATTATGGGCACTAATAACAATGAACTTTTTTTTTTCTATTTTAAAAGAAATCCCTTTACTAGTTGGATTTATACAGAAGTTATCTGGAACCTCAGAAATCATTCAAGTGCCTGGTTTGGAAGCTACCTCGGTATCTTCTATTTTCTGAAGATTTCCAATTTCTCCCATCCTGCCTTCCTCTGGTTGAAGTGGAGAATTAACAAGGTAGTCCTCAGGACACTGATGGGATGTTTGCTCATATCCTTGCTCATTATCCTTCCACGGACAGA
This sequence comes from Dromiciops gliroides, assembly GCF_019393635.1. Classification (NCBI taxonomy): domain Eukaryota; kingdom Metazoa; phylum Chordata; class Mammalia; order Microbiotheria; family Microbiotheriidae; genus Dromiciops; species Dromiciops gliroides. The sequence continues at coordinate 488,783,424 of NC_057864.1, read as the reverse complement.
GAAAATGACCAAGTTTAAGGTAGTTCCCAGTGATCAAGAAAAGAAAACAAATATTCCTCATAATAACAAAGCATTGAAAACCCTAAGGTTTTCAACCCTGATTCTCTTCAATACTGGGGGGGTTGGTTCCCTTTGCTTTATCCCTCATCTCCTGTTTCCTGTTAGTCTTATCCTTATGGAGGCACACCCAGAAGATGCATCTCAAGGTCACAGGCTCCAGGGATCCCAACACAGCAGCCCACATGAGGGCTATGAAATCCACGGTCTCCTTCCTCTTCCTCTTTGTATTATATCATTTAGGAATCACTATGGGAGTCTCAAACCTATCTATAATTTACAATAAACTTGTGGCAATGTTTTAATTGATAGTCATGGGTGTCTACCCTATGAGCCACTCTATCATCCTAATCCTGGGTCATAGCAAGCTGAGGCAAGCCTCTCTTAGGGTACTGGGGAAACTCAAGGACTGCCTCAAATTTCCTGGGAAAGTCTAAGTGGCAGAGACTGAACTTTGGGAAATCTTGTATTTTTCAGGGAGGAGTTTGTAAAGAAGCCATATTGAGTTCTTGAAGAGTTTTTTTTTTTAGCTTATTCTATTCATTGTAATTAGAAATAATTAGAAATATTAAAATATAAAGTTTAGTTTAACCATCCACACAGCAAACAAAGAGGTAGATGAAGAATACCTATTGTCCAGATAATAGCACAAAATTAGATGGTTGACCTTTAGAGTTTTGTCCCCTGGCATATATGGCTCTTGGACAGGCATTTCATATGGAAAATAAATTAAGCCTTGCTTTAAATAGAATTAAGTGATTAATCTGGATTACCTCAGATAAATTAAAAAAGGTCTATAATTATGTCAAATATTTCCCTGAAACAAAGGACCTCTTTTAATAGGAACAATCTACTCCTATTTTTGTAATTCTTTAAACCATGGAATTCCATGGTCTCTGAAGAATTAGGAAGAAAGTATCATTCAGAGGGTAATGGTAAGATAAAGGTTAAATGAAAGCAGACAAGCAAAATAACAAACAAGGTAATATGAAGAATTGGAATAAAGGCTATCACCTAGTAAATGCATACTAGAAAAATTAAATGGGATGGTCACATGAGGAGAACAAGAAATAGACAACCTGTGCATTCTATTAGTTTCCTTGCCATGTCAAGGACCACATTTGTCATGTTTAGGAGAGAATGTGAAAAAGAGTCACCTAGGACAGACATGCATGGATGTTCCTCATCAATATAACCCACATCAGTGGAAGGAACATTAACTTTAATGAGACCACAAGAGATTTGGGTTTGGTTCTCGAAAATCATATTTACTTTTTCTGCCTTTTTGTATTAATTTAATTGTTCTTTATATCCTAACTTGTTGTCATCCTTATGCTGTATATTGCCTAAATGCTGTATATTGCCAACAAATAAGTAGTTAATCATGTGTGGTATTAAAAATATTCTGTTCAAATCTTTTATTTCTTTATTTCTTATCTTTCTGTTTGGTTTATCCAAGTTGGAAAAGGTGTCATGAAATCCATAAAAGTCCCTGAAATATTATTTAGACTATCTATAATTTGGATGGTTCATGTTAAATTCTTGGACCTTAAGTGATTCAGTGAATATATGTATTTGTATATGTTTCTGTATGTGTGTATGTATATGACATATACATATATTTTTATACTCTATTGTGTCTTTAAGCATAATATATTTTCTTTGCTTGTCTTTCTTAGTCATTTGAGAGATAGCTTTACATAGTGGATAAAGTACTGGACCTGGAGTCAGAAAGACATGAATTTAAATCTTACCTAAAACACTAGAGATGAGTGACCCTAGGCAAATTACTTATTCTAGCTTATTTGAAGTCTTCTCATCTGAAAAATGGTGATAATAATAATAGCAGTTAGGTCCTATGGGTGTTGTAATGATCGAATAAGATAATATATGCAAAGTGTTATAAAAGCTTTAAAGTGCTATCAAAATACGTGGCTTTATCCTATTGATATACCACCCAGGCAGCTAGATTTGATAGTAGATGGAACATCAGGACTGAAGTTAGAAAGACCTGGGTTCAAATTTGGTCTTAGATACTTACTAGCTATGTGACCTTGAGCAACTCAACCTCTGGAGTTGTGAAAAGATTCAACCATTCTGGAGAACAATTTGGAACTATGTCCAAAGGGCTATATAATTGTGCATATGCTTTGATTCAGCAATAGCACTGCTAGATTTATATCCCAGACATCCCAAAAAAGAGAAAAAAACTTATTTGTACAAAAGTATTTCTAGCAGCTCTTTTTTTTTTTTGGTGAGGCAACTGGGGTTAAGTGACTTGTCCAAGGTCACCCAGCTAGTAAGTGTCAAGTGTCTGAAGCCAGATTTGAACTCCAGGGCCAGTGCTCTATCCACTGCACCACCTAGTTGCCCCTCTAGCAGCTCTTTTTGTGGTGGCTAAGAATGAGAAATAAAAAGAATTCCCATCAATTGAGAGATGGCTAAACAAGCTGTTGTATATGATTGTAATGGAATATTACAGAAAAACCTGGAAAGACTTATATGAACTGATGTATAGTGAAGAGAATAGAACCAGGAGAACATTGTGCATAGTGACAGCAATATTCAGTGAAGAATTGTGAATGATTTAACTATTTTCAGCAATACAATGATCTAAGACAATCCCAAAGGACTAATGATGAAGCACATAATTTTCCTCCAGAGAAAGAACTGATATTTATTGAATACAGATTGAAGCATGCTTTTTTAAAAACTTTTTTCTTTCATTTTTTCTTGTACTTGAGTTTTCTTATACAAAATGGCTTGGAAATGTTTTACATAATTATAAATGTATAATTTATATCTGATTGTTTACTGCCTCAGGGAGAGGGGAGGGAGGGAGGAATAGAATCTAGAACTCAAACCTTTAAATAATTTTTTAAATTTAGAAACATATTTCTTCTCTCTCCTTCCCATTTTGAGGCTGTCCTCTCCCTCACTGTATCCTACATTTTAAACCTCTCTTCCTATTTTATCTCAGTCCCTCACTATATATTTATCATTATATTGCTAACTAATTAGTTGAGTTTTCAAAACCATATTTTTATTACATACTCCCTGTGCACAAGTCTTCCAACCACCTAGAGATTATCTCCACAGAGGAAAACATCAGCTTAAATAGAATATGAGTTTGCCATAAGGACAAGAATGAGTTCTATGCCTGGAACCCTTGAACCTCTCACAATGGGCTGACACTAAACTGAGTCCAATCAGTTTCTACAGTGATTCATTATTGCCCCCACCGGGTAATCTCCAAATATAACATGTATGTATGCACACATCATAGAAAGTCTTCAAATATAATATTTATATATTTCCAAACCATGCTACCTGCATTCCAGTTATCCTTATCTTCTTCATCTTGCTTAGTGTCCTCCCTTAGATCCTTAGATTCTATCCCTGGGGCCCTTGGCTCTTACAGGCGAGCTTTCATCCTATCCTGTTCAGAATCTGACATCCACATCACAGCAGAAAAATAGTTCATGCCTTCTAGGAGTTTCCATTCTTCTGAGTGAAGACAACACTGGTAGGGATGACCTGGAATGTCTTCCCTTTCTTTTGGGTAGTGTGTTTCCCTCAGGGTCCCCAAACCTCCCAACTGCAGGCCACTTTGGTTGGGATTCCCCTTAGGAGAAACCTAAAGTTGAGGTTGCCAGGAGGGCAACACTTTATCATTCCAGGTGACTCCTTTCCCAAATTTTCTGTTCTGTCATTTAGAGATTTTAATAATTTACTTCATCTCCTACAGAGGAAGCTTGAGTAAATTCTTTCTTTCCAATGTACATGATACACAGGAATCCCCTTTTGTGGATAGAATGTCAGATATCTGAACTTTTGACCTGGGGTCACCCTGGAGGAAACAACCAATGACAGTGCTACCAAGAAATTGTCCTTTTCTGTTATAAGGCTAGACTTCAAAACCACAATGTCTCAAAATTTTCCCTTCTCCTCTAACTAGGTGCTAGGGTTTTAGGAACATTCTCTTCTTAGGACATGCAGGTGAACATATGCAGTTCAAATGTCTTCTGGGAAACTCTTTCACCTGTTACCCATCATCTTTCAGGCTGGGATTTGTTAAAAGCTACTATGTGTGTGTGGGGGGGGGGGGGGGTGGAGCAGCTAAGTGGCACAGTGGATAAAGCACCGGCCCTAGACTCAGAAAGACCTGAGTTCTAATCTGGTCTCAGACACTTGACACTTACTAGCTGTGTGACCCTGTGGAAGTCACTTCACCCTCACTGCCCTGCTAAATACTGTTCTGAGTTCTGGACTTACAGATTCATAGAACAAAACCACAAAATCTGCAACAATAGCTAACATTTATATAGTGCTTACTCTGTATTAGCCACTGACAAATTGATAAGGGAGGAAGGAGGCACTAGGGGACCTGGATCAGTGTCCCTTATCCATGGACATGGAAGACCCTCTAGTCTATTTCACCTCAGATCCTTGAATCCCTGGCACTAATAAATATCTAAATAGTGAGAACTGCAAAATTTACTGAGAACTGATTCTTCCCCCCCCCCCCCTCCTCTTTCCCAGGCAGATGAATTGCCTGGGTAGATTTCCAGAGTCTTTCTTGATGGACTTATGGACCTTCCCCAAGCAACTTAATCCTCACCCAATGTTCCCCACCTTACTCCCTGGAATTTATGTTATTATGTAAAAAGGGTCCACCTACATTAAGTAGCTTCTATTCAGAGTCAGTAACGCCTATACTTAAATTAGGAGCTGTTCTATTATTTCTTTTGTCAAAGGTTCATTTACATTAATTAGCTATATGTCACTCTGGAGCAATATTTTGGTTCCCTTTTTGTTCTGTTACTCCATTAAAAACCCTGTCCTCTAAGGGGCAGCCAGGTGGCACAGTGGATAGAGCCCCGGCCCTGGAGTCAGGAGGACCTGAGTTCAAATCCAGCCTCAGACACTTAACACTTACTAGCTGTGTGACCCTGGGCAAGTCACTTAACCCCAATTGCCTCTCCAAAAAACAAAACAAAACAAAACAAAAACAAACAAAAACAACAACAACCCTGTCCTCTGTTCCCATCTTTGGGTATTCCTAGCTTCCCAGCTTTGCAATACCAGGAGCTATAGTTCCTCTGCCCCAATTAAAGACCTTAATTCACCTATATTGATTGTTTCCTTAATTTCCAGGTTAACAATAGAGACTTAAATAGAAACAGACAGAAAGATTTGAACTGTCAGTGACTAAAGCCCAAGGCACAGAAAAAGGTGAACACTATGACTGTTTTCTGGAAAATACTATTTTACCCCTTTCTACTTTCCCCATAACTATTTATTTCACAAAGTCATCCGTGCTACAATGCAAGTATGTCTTGGGGGGAAGGTACACTTCAGGCATGGGCAACAGTCAAAGGCACAGAGAAGGGAGATATAGTGACTTATTTTGTGCCAGGTACTGTACTAAGTACCTGGCATTCAAATGCAAGCAATCAACACTCCTCCTCTCAAGTAACTTACTTTCTAATGAGGAAAGATGTTACATAAAGGGAAATTCTAAAGTGGTGGTTAAAAGGGGTGAGGTATTCGGCCAGATGCTGGGGCAGAAAGAAGGGAAAAACTTGGAAATCAAGGTGATAAAAACCAAAAGAAATGAATAAACAAATTTAAATGTCTATATAAATTAAAACAAAGACTTTAAAAGTAGAAATGACAATGATTTTATATAAATGCCAACAGTCACTTTCTTTTTTTTTTCTTGTAATAAAAATTTTTATTTATACTTTTTGGGTTCCAATTTTTATCCTTTCTTTCCTCCCTCACCTCCCCCTCTCTGAGGCAGTAAGCAATAAGATAAGGGCTATGTGTGTGTGTAATTATGTAAAAATATTACCATATTAGTCATTTTGTATAAGACAGCTTGAATAAAAAAAATGAAAGAAAGTGAAAATAGCATGCTTCAGTCTGTGTTCAATTAATATTAGTTCTTTCTTTGGAGATGGATACTATGTTTCATCAATAAACCTTTGGGATTGTCTTGGATTATTGTATTGTTGAGAACAGTCAAGTCGTTCACACTTCTTCATCAAACAATATTGCTGTCTTTGCACAATGTTCTCTTGGTTCTGCTCACTTCACTATACATCAATTCACACAAGTCTTTCCAGATCTTTCTGAAATCATCTTACTTGTCATTTCTTAGAGCACAATAATATTCCATCACCATCATATACTGCAGCTTGTTTAGCCATTCCCCAATTAATGGGCATCCTGTGATTTCCAATTCTTAGCCACTACAAAAAGAGCTGTTAGAAATATTTTTGTACAAATAATTATTTTTCTCTTTTTTGGGGATGTCTTTGGGATATAAACCTGCAGTGGTATTGTTAATCAAAGGGTATGCAAAGTTATACAGCCCTTTGGGCATAGCTCCAAATTGCTCTCCAGAATGGTTGAATCTTTTCACAACTCCAATGATGGATTATCATCCCTGTTTTCCCACATCCCTACCAACATCCAATATTTTTTTATTTTTATATTTGACACTCTGATAGGTGTACCTCAGAGCTGTTTTAATTTGCATTTCTCTAATCAATAGTGACCTAGAGCATTTTTTTCATATGATTATAGATAATTTTGATTTCTTTGTCTGAAAACTGCTTGCTCATATCCTTTGACCATTTATCAATTGGGGGATGACTGCATTTTTATAAATTTGACTCAATTCTCTATAGAATTGAGAAATGAGGCCTTTATCAGAATTCTTTGCTTGAAAAATTATTTCCCAGTATTCTGCTTCCCTTGTAATTAGTTTTACATTAGTTTTGGTTAGCAAACACTCTTTAATTTTATATAATCAAAATTATCTTACATTTTGTTTTGCTCTCTATATCTTCTTTGGTCCTAAATTTTTACTTTGCCCATACATCTGAGAGATAAATGATTCCATGCCCTATTAATTTGTTTATGGAAAGGATAATACACTATGACCAGGTGGGATTTATATCAGGAATTCAGGGTTGGTTCGATAATAGGAAAACTACCAGCCCTGGATAATATCAATAATAAAACCAACAGAAATCATATGATTTTCTCAACAGATGTAGAAAAGGACTTTGATAAAATACAGCAACCATGTCTATTAAAAACAGTAGAGAACAGGAATAAAAGGACCTTACCTTAAAATTATAAGTAGTATTCACACAAAAATATAAGCAATATTGATCTAAAACCATCAGCAAGTATTATCTGTAATGGGGATAAGCTAGAAGCTTTCCCAATAAACCAGGGGTGAAGTAAGGATACCTGTTATTATCTATATTATTTAATATTGTACTAGGAATGCTGGCTATAGCAATAAGAGAAGAAAAAAATTTAAAGGAAATAGAATAGATGAGGAAGTAAAACTATCACTCTTTGCAGATAATATGATAGTATACTTAGAAAATCCCAGAGAATCAACTAAAAAGCTTTCTTGAAATTATTAAAAACTTTAGCAAAGTTTCATGATACAAAATAAACCCACATAAATCATCAGCATTTCTACGAAGTCCAGAAACAACAGATGGAAAGAGAAATTCCATTTAAAATAACAGTGGCTGGAGGTGAAGCCAAGATGGTGGAGGAAAGACTGTGACTCTTGGAGCTCCTAGCAGATCCATCCACATAACTCCAAAAATGCCATAAGACAACTCCTAGAACAACAGAACCCACAAAAGAACAGAGTAAGATCATTTTCCAGACAAAGACAGCTTACAAGTTCAGCAGGAGGGGTCTGTTATACAGGGGTGAGAGAGGAGCTTAGCGTGAGGTGCAGTTCTAGCACCAGGAAGGCCTCACCTCCAGATCCTCAGAATCTTCAGCATCAGTGGCTTCTTCTGAATCTCAGTTCATGGATAGGTGAGGGGGCCCAGTGGTTGGCCAGGGGCAAATAGTGGGAGTGTCTCTGGGAGCAAAGGCAGAGCATGTTGCCCAGGAAGCAGACTTGAGTGACAGAAACCCAGTGGGGGAGGGGCACAGGCATGCCAAGCTTGTGGATCACAGAGAATCAGATTTCAATCAGATTTCAGCTTCCTGGTTAAAGGGCAAGCTGGCCTGTGGTTACTTACAGACCAGGCAGGCTGAGAATGAGCCTCTCCTTAAATTGTTCCACCCGGGACTCCCTGAAGCTTTGGACAGTGCATCCTGAAAGGAGTGCCCCACTTTAGGAAGGAATTAAAAGCTAAGAAATAGGTGGGCAAGATAAGCAGGCAGAGAAAACAGCAGACCATCAAAAGCTTCTTTGGTGACAACGTAGATCAAAATATACCCTCACAAGAAGATAATAACAAAGTAAAAGCTCCTACATTCAAAGCTTCCAAGAAAAAATATGAATTGGTCTCAGTCCATGGAAGCACTAAATAAGGACTTTGAAGACTGAATAAGAGAGGTAGAGGGAAAAGTAAAAGAGGTAGAAGAAAAAATGGAAAGAGAAATGTTAATGATGCAGGAGGGTCATTAAAAAAAAGCCAACAGTTTGAAAAGCCAAATTGGCCAAACAGAAAAGGAGGTACAAAAACTCTCTGAAGAAAAACAAAACAAAACAAAACAAAAACATTGCTTAAGAATTAGGATAGAGGAAATAGAAGCTAATGACTTTAAGAGAAATCAGAGGGCAGCTAGGTAGTGCAGTGGATAAAGCACTGGTTCTGGATTCAGAAGGACCTGAGTTCAAATCCGGCCCCAGACACTTGATACTTACTAGCTGTGTGATCCTGGGCAAGTCACTTAACCTTCATTGCCCTACCAAAAAAAAAAAAAGAGAGAGAGAGAGAGAAATCAAAACATAATAAAGCAAATCCAAAGGAATAAAAAAAAATAGAGGGCAATATGCAATATATCCTTGGAAAAAGAGCTGACCTGGAAAATAGATTGAGGAGAGATAATTTGAAAATCATTGGACTACCTGAAAGTCATGACCAAAGAAAGAGCTTAGACAACATCTTCCAAGAAATTGTCAGGGAAAATTGCCCTGATATTATAGAAACAAAAAGTAAAATAGAAACTGAAAGAATCCATTGATCACCTCCTGAAGGAGATCCCAAAAGGAAAACTTCCAGGAATATTATAGCCAAATTCCAGAGATCCCAGGTCAAGGAAAAAATATTGCAAGCAGCTAAAAAAAACAATTCAAGTACTGTGGAACTTCAGTCAGGATAACATGCGATCTATCAGCTTCTATGGAATATGATATTCTGGAGAGCAAAGGAACTGGGATTACAACCAAGAATCACCTACCCAGCAAAACTGAGATAATCTTTCAGGGTAAAAAATGGGACTTCATTGAAAAAGAGGACTTTCAGGTACTCGTGATGAAAAGACCTGAGACTGAATAGATAATTTGACTTTCAAATTCAAGACCCTAGAGAAGCATAAAAAGGTAAACAGGAAAAAGAAATCATGTGGGATATTAAAAGGTTAAACTGTTTACATTCCTACATGGCAAGATGATACTTCTAACTCATAAGAACTTTCTCAGTATTACGGCAACCGAAAGGAATATACTTAGCCACAGGTGTGAATTGCATATGAAGGGATGATATATGTAAAGCACTTATTTTTTGTTTATCTTTTTTTGTGGAGCAGGCAGGGTGGGGTGGCTTATGTCTGGGGTTGGATTTGGACTTGGGGTTTCCTGGGTCCAGGGCTGGTGCTTTGTCCACTGTGTCACCTACCTGCCCCATGATGACATCTTTAAAATAAAATTAAAGGTTGAGAGGCTTGCACTGGAAGAAAGGGAAAGGGATATGTGGAATGGGGTAAAGCAGCTCACATAAAAGAAACAAGAAAAAGCCTATAGAGTGGAGGGGAAGATGGGGAAGAAGAGGGGGAGTGAGTCAATTTTACTCTCATCAGAATTGGCTCAAAGAGGTAATAACATATACACTCAAGTGGTTATAGTAATATATACCACCCTGCAGGAAAGTGGGAGGGGAAAGGGATAAGAGGAGAAAGGTGAAGGAAGGGAGGGCAGATTGGAGGAGGGGGAAGTAAAAAGCAAAATACTTTTGAGAAGAGATAGGGAGAAAGAAGATAGAAAATAGAGTAAATATCAAGGGGAGGGAATAGGATGGAGGGCAATACAGTTAGTAATAGTAACTGTGAAAGAAATTATGAGCAGGATGTTATCAGAAGGACTTATGAAAAATTCAGTCCATCTACAAAGAAAGAACTGATGGTATCTGAATAAAGATTGAAGCATAAAAAATAAAATGAAAGTAAAAAAGCAATAAGTACTGAGAGATCTTATATTCTTTGTCCATTCCCTATACTTGTGGACTGCGATGATATGGTTTACTATAAAATAGTTGGCCATAAATAAATAAATAAACAAACAAATGAATGAATGAATGAATGAATGAATGAAAAAAAAAAACAACAACAAATAACTGTGGCCAATATAAAATACCTGGGAGTCTACCTGCCAAGACAAATCTAGGAACTATATAACTGGAACTACAAAACACTTTTTACACAAATAAAGTCAGATGTAAACAATTGGGAAAATATTAATTGCTCATGGGTAGGCCAAAGCCACTTATAATAAAAATGACAATCCTTCCTAAGTTAATTTATTTATTTAGTGCTATACCAATCAAACTATCAAAAATATTTTGCAGATCTAGAAAAAATAATAAAATTATCTGGAACAAAACAGAAGCTCTAGGATATCATGGGAATCAATGAAAAAATAACAAAAGAAGGTTCTCTCGTAGTACTGGATCTCAAACTGTATTATAGAACAGTCATTTTCAATATGCAAAGCAAGGTGCATTGCTTCTCATATCAGTAATGATGAGGAATGTTTTCAAGTTGAGCAATTCTATGGCCCACTCGAACATCTAATGAGTAATAACATAATGTTGCAGATGCCTAAGCAGCAAGGACACTGTGTTCCACAAGTAATCTTCCCATTGGAGACTCCATCCTGACTAAAAAGACCTGGGTGCATTTTGGGGGCTTCTCCATTCTGAGGGTTCAGGTAAATGAATGAAGATAGTGTGGCAAATAAAAGCAAAAAGGACTCAAACAATCTTGTTGCAGCATTTAATAAAGCATACTCTTTACAAAGTCAATACTTTCCCACTGAATTCAAATCAACTTATAAATCATTGTCCATTATTCAAGACAATTATTTTTTTAAAAAAAGCTTTTGATTCAGGAGAACAAATTAGTACCTTAAAAGTCTCCTTCAGCAAGGTGCTTCCATTCATGTCAACATAGGACAAAACTCCTTGAAAGATCTCATCCTTATTAATATCAGGAGAGGAAGCCAAAGTTCTGATTACAACTTAAGTAATTTCTCCATGATCATGGAACTAGTGCATGGCAACAATGTCCTCTTTCTCATAGGCCAGATTGTCTCTCAGTGAAGAGGAAGGGGATAAGACTCCATCTCCACTTTTTTCCCCTAGGTGCTCAAAACTCTAAGTGATTGCAGACACCTATTTTCAGGGTGAACAAAACCTAGGAAGAAAGTGCAAAGTAATGAAATGAGAATTGGCCTTCATTTACACCTTCACAAACAATAGGTCAGCCACTCAGTCAAAGGGACCCATGGAAATTTAACAGCTGGAAATGCCGAGAAGACACATTCAGGATCTGAGCTCAAATCACTGCCTCAACTGTTTGCAAGATGAAGGAGAATTGTTATAAAGGCATTGGCAGTCCAATTATATAGAAGAACTTGGGCATTTCTGGCCAAAGAGGAAAATCAGTTAGGAAGAAGAAACTTAGTGTTATTTCACTAGGCACAGCATGCTGTTCACCTTGGCAGGAAATACATTAATCAACAGTGTTGCTAACATTGGATTTCTTTGCTAAAGACATGCCCTGTTCTGTGGAGAACATGTGTCCAACTATGCTTACTGGAGAGTTTGTAGATGGGATTTTGGCCAGTGGTTTCGTTGGACTGGTGAACTAAACAGAATGGCTCAAAACTAGAAGAATGTCCACACTGGGTATCATCCTCACTGTCTTGTGTCCAGGATTGTTCTGTTGTGCTCACTAATAGCAAATATCATTTATGTACCATTCCCTCCTAAGGTAAATAACCATGGCAAACTGAGATATTTGGAGATCATTTGGTAGCTAAGAAATAAATCAAATGCCTGGTTTGCCACCTGCCTCAATGTATTCTATTTCCTGAAGATCATCGACTTTTCCCACTCTGTCTTTCTCTGGATAAAATGGAGAATTAACAAGGTGATCCTCAAGATGCTAGTAGGCTGCTCAATCATTTCCCTCTTCTTTTGCTTTCCAATACTAGAGGAAACGAGTGATATCTACAGAGTTTGTGTTATTTCTGAAAACAAAACAAACATGATTCAGAATATAAAAATACTTAAAACCCTTAAATTGTTCTCCCTATTTAGGAGAATTGATTCCCTGCCCCCATGATATATTGCTTCCTCTTAGTCTTCTCCCTATGGAAGCACATGGAGCAGATGCTGCTCAGGATTCCAGCATTTAGAGATGCCAGCATCGGCCAAATGATGGCCATGAAATCTATGCTGATTGTCCTCTTCCTATTTGCTCTATACCATTGGGCATCATCATAGGAGTGTTAAGATATTTTGTGTTCCAGGACAAGCATTTGTTATGTTGACATTGCCAATAATGGATGTCTACTCCTTGGTCCACTCCATCATCTTGATACTGGGGAACCACAAACTGAGGCAATCTTCCCCGAGGGTGCTGTGGTGGGGCAATTCTTGTTTCAAGTGCTCTGAGAAAGTCGTTAGCATATCTTGACCATTACTAGGTGGAAAGATATCACCTGAGAATACTTAAAGAATTTTTTTGAGAGTCAGAGTTGATTATTAAAGCTCCTTGAAATCCTGTTTGGTTGAAACAAGCTTACAAGAAAAATAAATGAGGAATACTTACCATCCTGATAATGATTTTTAGTTAGAAGGGCTACCTATTGTAAAGTTACTATCTAGCTACACTGTCTAAAAATCTAATGAGTGGTCACCGATAAACTAGAAGCTTTAGCAAGAGTTTTGACTTTTAAGTATTTATAAAAGAGCATTAAGATCTAATGATCAGAGGGAAAGGTTAAAATCTAACTATTTCTAAGAGACCCCATCATCTGACCCACCATGGTGAGCTCAGGAACAAAAAGGACCCAATAATTCTTTCTTCCTCCCAGAACCCTCCTGTCTAAACTGGAAACATCAAACACCACTTCCTGATGCCAAGGAACTGACCTTCCAACCACATGGCTTGCACTCAGATGCCTTCTCCTCATGGCAGAGCTTTCCTACAGTAACTCTCCAGCAAGGGGGTGTCACTCCAATTGTCACACTTATTGAACTCAATCATTGGTGATGACATGTCAGTATGTATTGATCAACAAGAACCATGCAGGGCAGCTAGATGGCGCAGTGGATAAAGCACCGACCCTGGAGTCAGGAGGACCTGAGTTCAAATCCAGCCTCAGACACTTAACACTTACTAGCTGTGTGACCCTGGGCAAGTCACTTAACCCCCACTGCCCTGCAACCCCCCCCCCCCCAAAAAAAAAAAAACAAGAACCATGCACTGGACATATGGTAAAAGTCTAGATTTGTTTGCCAATGAGCTTGATCATTTGCCACACTTGAATCCTTTTTTGTTGTTGTTGTTGATGGCAATGAGGATTAAGTGACTTGCCCAGGGTCACATAGCTAGTAACTGTCAAGTGTTTGAGGCTGGATTTGAACTCAGGTCCTCCTGAATCCAGGGCCAGTGCTTTATCCACTGTGCCACCTAGCTGCCCCTCGAATCCTTTTATAGAACCTCTCTGGTGAACTTATTGAAGGACATGAGTGATACAAAATAGGCAGTTCTCAATTCTTCCAATGAACTGCATCAATTTAAATATTTTAACATGGTTCCTAAAAGATATTTTAATCTCTTTCATATTTTCTTTGCTTATTATTGCTTTGTTCCCTAGAACGTGGTCAGTCTTTCCAAAATTTCCATACAACATTGAAAAATAGTTATAATTTTTTAAATTCTTATTTAAAAAATTACCAGATACTATCTAGTTTTTAAATATTGATGAGTAGATACCGAACTTATTTTCTGTTTATTTTTCTTAGATTTTTCTAAGTCTCAAAGAAGTCTGATGTAATATCCAACATTTTTTTTTTGCAGGGAAATGAGGGTTAAGTGACTTGCCCAGGGTCATACAGCTAATAAGTGTCAAGTGTCTGAGGCCGGATGTGAACTCAGGTTCTCCTGAATCCAGGGCTGGTGCTTTATCCACTGAACCACCTAGCTGCCCCCATATCCAACAATTCTTGATGTACTATACTGTTTTCTGATAATTCAGTTAGTTACACCTGTTTTTTTTAGTGTTAGACCTCCTAGTGAATATATGTTTAACATTGATATTTTTCATTATCTATGGATCTAAGAATTTAGAGAACCTCATAATCCCTCAAGGATAGCTCTAAAATCCTAAAGGGGAAAATGTAGCAAGCATGGATCTGCCTGTTATTAGTATTAGAGGGAGTCACTGAGAGACTGCAGAGGCTACATGAACAAAATCACTATTTCTCCTTGCAATTCAAGTCACTGTTTTAAGCCCTGGCCATGTGCAAGGTTGCAAAAAGTCATTGATTCAGAGTAGAATAGGGGTTAAGCCTAGAAAATGCAAAACTGACCTTTTTTTTTTTTTTAATGCGGATGTGTGTGATTCAACATTGGAGGGAGGGATTGTGATTCCTTGGGAATTTCAAGGCCCTGGATGCTTCTGACCATTGGAGACATAGGGTTGACAGGCTTTGGTGCTTTGGTGTGGCACACCGAAGCCTGAACAGTCCTTATCTCTCTCCTTTCCATTCTATCACCCTCTAACAGTGCCAGGGGACAAGGTGACATAGCTTTCAGCTCACTCTGCCTTTGACTTTCTAATATGGCAGTGTTCTATGTTCTAGAATTTCTGGGATGGGGTGGAGGGATAGATAACAATCTTCTACCAGACCAGATTGGGTCTCAGTGAAGAATATGGTCAAGAAGGTGGTAGGCCTCTTTCACCACATTTCTTTCTTCTTCTTCTTCCTTTTTTTTTTTTTTTTTGGCGGGGCAGTGAGGGTTAAGTGACTTGCCCAGGGTCACACAGCTAGTAAGTGTCAAATGTCTGAGGCCGGATTTGAACTCAGGTCCTCCTGAATCCAGAGCCAGAGCTTTATCTACTGCACCACCTAGCTGCCCCTCACCACATTTCTTGATTTATTTTCTATAATCTCCAGATTCTAGACTATTGCTGACTACTCTTGAAGGCAAATTAGGCTGAAGGATAATAGTCAAAGAAGTGAAATAGAAACTGCCCTTCATTTACATCTGAACAAACAGCAACTTGACTCTCAATCTGAAATAACATGGAAATTTCCCATCTGGCCATGTTCAAAGTTATTATTCAGAGTCTGGGCTAAAATGACTCCCTTGTCTATTATCAAAGAAAGAAGAGCAGGTGCCCTGAAGACAGCTGAAGCTCTATTTCACAGTAGAGGTAGGTACTTCCTAGGCCAAGAGGAATACTGTGGTTACAAAGGCAAAGACAATGAACACTTCAGAGGTAGATAGATCACCATTGTAGTTGAAGTGCTTTGAAAGGTGTTTGTTTTTTTTCTTTCTGCAGACATGCCAGGTGTCATTGGGATCATTTTTGTGATGATGGCAGCTGGAGAGTTTCTAGTGGGAGGCTTTGCCAATGGCTTCATTGGACTGGTCAACTTCATAGATTGGGTCAAGACTGGAAGAGTGTATTCAATGGATTTAATCCTCATTGCCTTGGCCATTTCCAGATTATTGTTACTGGGGTCATTCACATCTATAATCATTATAATGAATTTCTTTCTGGATTTCTATGTCTCTGGTATTGCGAAATACATAGAGCCCATCTGGAATGTGAGCAACCATTTAAATGCTTGGTTTGGCACCTGCCTCAATATCTTCTACTTCCTGAAAATCTCCAACTTTTCCCACCCTGCCTTCCTCTGGCTGAAGTGGAGGGCTAACAAAGTGGTCCTCAGTATTTTTTTCATCTGCTTTCTCATTGCCTTGCTTGTCAATCTTCCATGGACACAGAAAATGAGTGAGATGTATAAAATCAACAGTGCACATATAAATGAAACGAATGGAACTCATGAGGCACAAATAAATAAAGACCAACGTTCATTCAGTCTGATTCTCTACTACATGGGGGGTTTTGTCCCCTTCATTGTCTCCTTCATCTCCTGCTTTTTGTTAGTCCTCTCCCTGTGGAGGCACACCCAGCAGATGCAGGGGAATGTCACACCCTCCAGAGCCTCTAGCACAGAGGTTTACAAGAAGACCATGAAATCCATAGTCCTTTTCCTTTTCCTCTTTCTACTATACCATATAGGAGTCATGATGGGAGTCCTGAGCTACATTATTTTTGCAAGTCATCTGACTGCCATGTTTTCAATGCTAATATCTTCCATCTACCCTTTGGCCCACTCTATCATCTTGATCAAGAGAAATAGCAAGCTGAGGCAGGCTTTCCTGAGGATTCTCTGGCAGCTTAAGCACTGCCCCCAATGTATTTGGGAAAGTCTTCGTAGCATAGGCTAAACTCTGGAAAATCTCCCTTCTTATGGGGAAAAAAATCCAATTCAAATTATTTGAAGAACTTTTCAAGAGCTTTTAGCGATTATTGAATTTCACCTTAATCTAAGTTTGGCTAACCATTTACACAGGAAAAACCCAATGGAAGAATAATTGTCTACATTTGTGTAATTTAAGATTCTAAATGTGAGTTCTAATCTGTTCCCCCAGTTTTGGGGGAAACTATCTAAAATCACTGATAAAACGAGTTTAGGTTTTTAAGGGTTTATTGAAAGATAGAAAGAGAGAGATTGAGAACAGAATTCCAACAGCCTGGCATTCCTATCTTTCCTCAAATTTCCTGTGAAGTCCTCTGCCACCACCACCACCATCAAGTCAGGAAGCCAAAAGAGACAGACCTCTCCATGCAGGCCCTCCTTTCTCCTTCCTGTCCCCTCCCAGAAAATGGGAGGCTCTTCAAGTTGATTGGCTGGTAGCCTTGGTGGACAGTACCCATGCGCAAATGTTACTTCCTGACACCAAGGAAAAGCCGCATGGCCTTGCCCTCTGAGGCATTCTCCTCATGGTGGAGCTTTCCTATAGTAAGTCTCCAGCAGGTGGCATCATTCCAATCGTTACACATTCAAGGTCAGAAAATTAATACCTGAAGACCAAATCCAGCCAACTGCTTCTTTGGAATGGTCAGAGCACGAGACAAAAAATGGTTTTTAATTTTAAAAATACAATGAAGCTTTATTTTTAAAACTAAAACAAAAATATTCTTAATTCAGAAACATGAAAAAACAGGCTGTGGGCCAGATATGGCTGGTGGACCATAGTTCAGTGACAAACATAGTTCAATATACAAAAAACCTACAGAGCTTATTCCTCAATATATGATGTGTGTATACATATAAATATATATTCAACACATGTGCAAATATATGAACATAGATGTATATGTATGTACATACACACAAATGTATGCACACATGGGATATACCAGAAATCAGTGCACTTTGGAAATTGCACTAAGACTTTTGGGACATCCTGTATCTACATGAAAATGGACAAAATATAGGAACTAGAATAAATCTGAAGGAGGAGCATGAATAGCATTTTCTTAGTGATTTTCCTTCATTGATCTTAAACTATTTCCAGAAACAGAGGCTTAACTTTTTTTCCTTTAGTGATATTTAATGAAATAGAGGACTTTCAAGCACTGCTGGTGAAAAGACCAGAGCCAAATACAAAAGCTGACATTCAAACACAAGACTCAGGGGAAGCATATAAAAGGCAAACATGAAAGGTTATAAGAGACTCAATAAGGTTAAACTGTTTATATACCTATATGGAAAGATAGTATATGGAACTCCTAAGAACTTTATCATTATTAGGGTAGTTAGAAGGAGTCTTCATAGACAAAAGCATGAATGTGAGTCAATTATGTTGGGATGAACTAAAAAAATAAGCACGAGGAAGGAGGAATTCACTGGAAGAAAGGTGAAGGGTGAGGAAGAATGAGGAAAATTACTTCACAAAAAAAAAGAGGCAAGAAAGGAAAAACTTTTACAGTGGGGAGGAAATGATGTAGGGGGGCACATGGGCAACACTTGATTCTCCCTCTAATTGGAAATAGTTTGAAGAGTGAAGACTATGTATGTGTGTGTGTGTGTGTGTGTGTGTGTGTGTTGTGCATAAAATTATGACTTAACAGGGGAGTAGAAGGGGAAGGGCATAAGAAAAAATGAAGAAGATAATAAAAGGGAGGATGGATTAAGGAAGGTGGTGGTCAGAAATTAAATACATTTTTGAAGAAAGACAGAGTAAAGAGAGGATAAATAAGAAAAATAGGATGGTTGGAAATACAGAGCTTTTAATCATAAGTGAGATTATAATTGAATGTGAATGTGATGAACTTACCTATAAAAAGGAAGTTGATAGGGGCAGCTAGGTGGCACAGTGGATAGAGCACCGGCCCTGGATTCAGGAGGACCTGGGTTCAAATCCAGCTTCAGACCCTTGACACTTCCTGGCTGTGTGACCCTGGGCAAGTCACTTAACCACAATTGCCTCACCAAAAAAAAAAAAAAAAAAAGAAAGGAAGTTGATAGCAGAATGGATTAGAAACCAGAATTGAACAATAGGTTGTTTAAAAGAGACACACTTAAAACAGAAAGACATATACATAGAATTAAAATAAGGGAATGAAGTAGAATCTATTATGCCTCAGCTGAAGTAAAAACAAGGGAGAGGTAGCAATCATGATCTCAGACAAAGAAAAAATAGACTTAATTAAAAGAGATAATCAGGGAAACTATATTTTACTAAAAAGAACCATACAATGAAATAATATAAAACATTTTTACAGAAGATTTCTCTGATAAAGGCAAATATATATATATGTATATATAATTGAATCAAGTTTATAAAAAAAGCCATTCCCCAGTTGATAAATGGTCAAAGTATATGAACAGTGTTCAGAAGAAGAAATCAAAAATACCTATAGTTATATGAAATCTATATTTCACTATTGATTAGAGAAATTCAAAGTAAAACATCTCTGAGGTACCATCTTATACCTATCAAAAATGACAAATACTGGAAGGAGTATGGGAAAATAGGTACACTAATGAACTGTTAGTACAGTTGTGAACTGGTCCAACCATTCTGGAGAAAAATTAGACTATAAAACTCTGCATGCCCTTTGATCCAGCAATACCTCTATTAATTTTGTATCACAAAAAGATCAAGCAAAAAGGAAAAGAACCTGTATGTACAAAAACATTTAAAGCAGCTCTTTTAGTGGTAGCAAAGAATTAAAAACCAACCGCCCATCAATTGGGGAATGGCTGAACAAGTTATAGCATATGATTGTTATGGAGTAATATTGTTCTATAGGAAATGATGAGGGGGATGGTTTCAGAAAAACATAGGAAGACCTATATGAACTGATTGATGTAAAGTGAATTAAGCAGTACAAGAAAAACATTGTACATAGTAACAGTAATATTGTAATGATGCTCAACTGTGAAAGATATAGTCACTCTGACTAATACAATGGTTCAAGACAATTCCAAAGGACTCATGATGAAAAATGCTATCCACCTCCAGAGAGAGAACTGATGAATTCTGATTACAAATTGAAATATATATATGCTTTCCTTATTTTTCTTTTTTTGTGACATGCAAATATGTTTTGAATGATTTCACATATATGATTGAGATTATATTGCCTTCAGGGGGCAGATAGTTGGTACAATGGATAAAGTACCTGGCCCTGGATTCAGGAAGACCTGAGTTCAAATGCAGCCTCAGACACTTGTGTGTGACCCTAGGCAAGTCACTTAACTCTCATTGCCCTGAAAAAAAAAAAGATTATATTGCCTTCTAAGTGGGTCAAAGTGCAGCTAAGAGAGGTGAAGAATGTGAAACTCAAAATTTTTAAAAGAATATTAATCATAAATGAATAAATTTTTGAAAAAACTCCCCCACCACAATCTACTGCCTGGTACTATGCTATGATTTTGTGTCACACAGCACTGAAGTCTCCAGATAATTATAATAAATATTGTTGAGTAACCCCCTGTTTTATGTACCACAGTTTTGTATGCATTAACTAAACAGTCAATTGCTCCTTCCCTAATCTCCAAAGATAGCAAATGCAGAAGGAAGTCATTTTCCACAAAGAATCACATGAAAACCCAGTCATTGATGCTCCTCTCAATATCAAAAGTAAATGGCAGACTGGCCATGGTTAACAGAGATATATGATGCATCTAAGGAAGATATAACATATATGAAATAAGAATTACAAAGAAGAATCATAGGAAAGAATGTCATGATCACAAGGGACATAGGATGATTAGACATGAACCAAGAACAAGAGTGACAAAGAATTCTCCATATGCTCCCATGCTTTGATATTTTTTGGATATCAAAAGAAAGAAGGAGGTCCTTCAGGGTGTTTTGTGGATCTCATGTAGCAAGGTGGGTGTAGTCAAGAATCACACATTATTAAGGGAGGATGGCAGGCAGGTATGAACACATTGCAACTTTCATTGCTAGAGAGATCATATACATTGTTGAATTAATGAAATCATAGATTCTTGGAGTACATGAGGATGTTTCTAAAAATTTTAATAGATCTATTCCATGTCCTTGTACTTTAATTATGGTTTCTCCATGACCTTAACAATTTTCTAAGTTTCTATACAATGCTAATAGATATAATTATTCATATTTCTACTTAGTCATCACCAATGTTTTATCTTGTCTATGTGATGTTTACAAAATCTAACTGTGATGTCTAAGAATCTAATGAGTGGTCACCTTAAATTAGAAGCTCATAGCACCAGTCTTTGGGTATTAAGTATTTATTAAAGTATATTAAGGGTTAGTAAATAGAACACATGGAGAAAGAAAATCTGTCTACTCTGCCTGCCCCTGCTCCCAACAGCCTATTCCAGAATGAAAAGCATGCTCCTCTGTGCGTTCCAGTGGAAGTTTTCTATGGGACCAGAAGAGGGATGGTCCCCACACACAGCTCCAAGCTAATTGGCTGGTCTATTGACATGACTGACAGGCGGTCTATGAATAGACATAACTTCCAGATGTCAGGCACTTACATGTTTTCTCCTCTGGGTGGAGCTGTCCTGGTTCTCAGAATGTCTTTCTCAACAGGGTGGTGGCACTCTGATTCTCTCATCTCATTATTCTAATGTTCTCTTCATTTCCTTCATGTCTTTCACATTTTGTGTTCCTGATAATTTTCTTATAGTTTAAAGGAACACATTGACATCCTGGGAAATTAGTATCTTCTCTACCTCACTGTAATTTGTTTAATATATAATTTAATATTTTAGGCATCATGCCAATCAATGAACATATACATAAATGTCTATTTAATATAAAATTTATTATTTATCATTTCTTTTAGCAAAATGCCATTTTCCACATTTTGATTAATATCTATCTTTATTTTTACTTCACATCAAGATTATTACTCTTTTTTTTTGCAGGGCAATGAGAGTTAAGTGACTTATCCATTGTCACACAGCTAGTAAGTGTCAAGTGTCTCAGGCCAGATTTGAACTCAGGTCCTCCTGAATTAAGGGCTGGTGCTTTTATCCACTGTACCGCCTATCTGCCCCCAGAAAGACACAGCCATTAAGGGAAATTTAGAAAGGTTTCTTAGAGAAGGTGATATTTCAAATGGGCCTTGAAAATAAATAGTCAGGGAAGACAGGAGGTGGAGATGAGGAGAGAGAAAACTCCAAGCCAGGGTAGGGACAGTCAAGGAAAATGAATGGAGTCAGGAATTGGAGTATTTTCTGCAAGGAAGAAGAGGCCAGTGTTGCTGGATCATAGAATATGTATAAGAGAATAAGGTATAAAGAGACTGTACATGTAGGACAGAACCAGATTATTAACATCAAACAGAGCCTTTTATATTTGATCTTGGAAGTCATGGGTTGCTATGGTAATGTATCCCCAATTCTTTCTAGGATATCTTTTATTCCTAAACTGAAGGAATTCTGTTGTTTTGCTTGTCTTCCAACCATCCTGACTCTGTGGCCATTCCTTAATCTCTTCTAAGGGACTTACAAGAATTAGCATTTGGAGTTTAACCTAGGAATTTCTAATATATCAATTCTTCATTACATGTTTTGTTAATTTTTACTATCTCCTTTCTGTTATAATATACACTACCTGTAACATGTACTCTCTGCAGAGGCTCTCCCTTTGCAAGACTAATGTCAAAGCGTCGGTTCATGAGGACAAAAAAATCGCCCCTCTGGACAAAACTTTCCTCTCTTCCTTTTCTATATTGTGGTTCACATATTATTAGTTAGCAATAGTTATTATATTCTTTTTAGTGAGGCCATCGGGCCTCAGAAGCTACCAGAATTCTTTTTTTTTTTACTCTTTCTTTTTGAGAGAGGGTTATTGAACCCTATTGCTTGATACCTCACTGAAAACATTGAATATTGAATCTTGCTAATTGAAGTCTTATTTCTTTTTGATGAATTAATCACCACTTTAAGTATCTGCTACTGTTATACTAGAGAATTCATGTATAAGATGACGTGGTCTACTTGCTAAAAGAAGATTATGTAATAATGTCTAAAAGAAGATTATGTAACAATGTCTAATATAATCAGCTATTTATATTCGTTTATTATTTATATGTCATTATACTCTGGGTATGGTTTGGAATTATTGTATATATCACTAATATGTTCTCAGTTATGCAGCATAGCACACATTTTTACCATCATACTGTCTTTGGTGAAATTAATATGAGATTTTGGAAGTATGGAAACTTATCATTTCAGAGACTAACGTGCTGTGAACTCTGATGCAGGCCCTGGAGAGAATATATGTGCAACAAAAGGAGAGACAGGTATACGTAAGTCCATGGTTTGCTTATGATGGTGACTATGTAGAGCACAATTACTAGGCACAGTCCAGTATTCATCCTCTCTCCTCTTAATTTAACCTAATTTAACTGAACTTATTTATCTTTTTATCTCACTCAGTTGAACTCACCTGTGGCCTAGCACAATCACTGGCTGTCTCAGAACCATGAGATATGGTATGATAACCTTTCCATAACATTTTCAGGTGTCATGAACACATACTAAATTTGGCTTTGATCCAGACACATGGTGGTAAAAAGTGTTACAGATTGCATAACTACCTCAACCCTCTATTAGAAGTCTAAGGATATAAAGGAGGGAATGTAATGGAATTTATTAATTTGATCATTGACAATGCTATGCTAAGGTTTAGTAAAAATACAGCAACTCAAACAGTTAAAGAAGAGAATCCAGCTTTCCAGACCAGAGTCCAGAATCCAGCTTTCCAGACCAGAGTCCAGTTTCCTCCTGATGACATCTTACCACTTCAAGAAGACAAGAGAACTCAGAGACTTTATTGTTCTGTCAAGGAAATATTTTGTTTCTTGAGGAACAAAAGGGGGCAATGTGGTAAAAAGTTTTAACAGTCGGTTAGATAATGGAGAGACGCTAGTTTTTTTTTAGGACCATCCTTTTGGGGAGGAGACCAACAGCATGAGCTATGCACACCAGTCTGCCTGCAACGCAGGCCAGATTGCCTGCTGAGCACTTGACTTCCGGGGTGCGAGCTTAAAAGGCAAGGAGAGAACGGAAGTGGGCTTTTTTTCTTTCTCCGCTGGTCTCCTGGCTGCGCTGCACAGACAGACGTGGACTGGAGTTTGACTCGGCCCGGCTCTCGGTTAACAGCACGCGCTTGACTCAGTCTCTCGCCCCAAAGGTGACCTTCGGTTTTTGGTGAGTTTTACACAGAATATAGACTAAGCCTAGACTTAAGACGATTTGTATTGTATTTCTACTTTCCTATCCTTCTAATCAACATCACCTTGTGACTACCATAAAAATAAAAGCTCTATCTAGAAAACCAGAAGCTTCTTCCATTTACTAGTCTGGGAGATAAATTAAGGGAAATGTTAAGTAGGGTAGATTTATGATCTAATATCCAATTTTAATCTCACATTTTGTCATTCTCTCAGTCATTCTACTATTCTTTTCCATTCCCCTATGGGGGTCTCAGATCCTCTTTTTGGAGAGGTGAGGATTCTCATTTTATTGCCTTTCTTTTTCCCCCTTTTCAATTATTTATTTAGAATTTTCCCCACCTTACATGTACAAATAAGTTATAGCATCAATTTTTATAACTTTGTCTTCCAAATTCTCTTCCTTCTTCCCTACACCTCTTAAGAGCTCAAGCAATTCAACATATGCTATATACGTGCAGTTGTGCAAAACATATAAGACAAAAAACTTTAGAAATAGGAACTAACAACAACAAAATATACTTCTGTCTATATTCAGATAGCTTTATCTGTAGATGAATTGCATTTTTTTTCATAAGTACTTCAGAGTTGTCTTGGATCACTGCACCGCTAAAAATAACTAAGTCATTCTCAGCAGATCATCCTATAATATTGCTGTTATTTTGTATACAGTACATTTCACTTTGCTTCAGTTCATGTAAGCTTTTTCAGGTTTTTCAGATAGCATCCTTTTCATCTTTTTTTTGTGGTAAACTAGATTTATATAGTACTTTAAAGGGAGATTTCCTTACACAACACCCATGAGGTTGATTATGGTAACAACCATAATAGCCAACATCTATATAGTACCTTCTACCTGACAAACGATTTTCTTCATAACAGCCCGGCAAAGTACTATCATCATCTTCATTCTCATCTTACACTGTTCTTGCCTCTGCTTCAAATTGTTTCTCCAGTTACTATTTTTAACTGTGTTTCCATCCATCCTATTGGCTCCCCATGACATTCACTCCATTTTCTATCTTCTTTTACCCAATCCCTCCTCAAAAGTGTTTTGCTTCTGATTGTCCCTCCCCCAATCTGCCTTCCCTTTCTTCACCCCTCCCCCTTTATCCCCTTCCCCTCCCACTTCCCCGCATGGCAATTGTTTTCTTCAGAGTCTTTACATTTGGCTTCTCAAGTTGTTTACTGTTTTTTCATGACTTTCCTGCATCACTCTAATTTTTTCCTCTACCTCTCTTACTTTATCTTCAAAATCCTTTTTGAGCAATTCTACGGCCTGAAATCAATTCACATTTTTCTCGGAAGCTTTGGATGTAGGAGCTGTGACATTGCTATCCTCTTATGATGGTGTACCTCAATCCTCTTTGTCACCAAAGAAACTTTCTATGGCCTGCAACTTTTTCTCACTTCTCATCTTGCCTGCCTATTTCTTGACTTTTAACTCCTTCTTAAAGTGGGGCACTGCTTCCAGGCTGCACTGTCGCAAGTTTCAGGGGGTCCAAGGTAGTATAATTTATGGATTGGCAAGTTCTTCACTGGCCTGGCCTTTGCTCTGGTCTTTAAATAACCCCAAGTCTACTTGCTCTTCAACTAGGAAACAAAATTTTGTTCTTCTGAGTTGATAGCTCTGGCAAGCTTGTGCCCCTCCCCCACCTGGGCCACCACCACTCAAGATTAGTTTCTGGTTCCCAGCAGCTAGGGTAGAACAATTGAATTCCACCTCAGCTCCAGAAGAGACCCCTGTAGTCTCCCCTGGTCAACTGCTCAACCCTCTCACCAGACCATGAGCTTAGTTCCAGAAGATACTGGTGCTGTAGCTGATTCAGAGGCTCTAGGGTTAATTTCTCTGATGCGACCTGCCTGGGGCTGGATCTGTGTCAGTGTGACCCAGGTGTGGGCAGACAGCCTGGGACTGGATCTGTGTCAGCTCAGCCCAGGTATGGGTGGCCAGCCTAGGGCTGGATCTATGTTGGTGCAACCATGGGGTTGGGCTCCACTCTTTATTGCCTTTCATTAGTACTTCTAAGAGAACTTGATAAAGACTATTGACTCATGTTTCCTGCAATTTGATGTTACTTTTAAGTTTTCTTTGATTCAACAATCTCAAAAGTGACCTCCCTGTGCTAGGAGCTTGGGGGTAAAGTGCTCCTTTATGGATTATGGCATGGTCATGGTTGGTAGAGAGCTGTTAAGTAGGAATTATTTAGGGGTGTCAATTAGGGCCTTAAGAGAGGAGCTCTTTGTTGTTTCTAACACATTTATTTTTTCCAATAATTTACATCCTTACCATAAGAAATCCTGCAACTCTACATATAATTAGTCATGGTTTCCATACCCTTCTGATTGTTTTCCTTCAAATGCCTTCTCTTCAGTCTTTCCTAACTTTTTGTACTGATTTTTGAATATGAGACTACAGATGTATGGACTGGGCAGAGGAAGATCTTTTACTTTTTCCTGGAATCTATGGCTCTGTAAATGCAGTTCCAGAACATATTAGAAGTTTTGACTTCCATATAATACAATTGATATCTATTGATCTTTCAATCCATGAAAGCCCACAGGTCTTATTTTTAGTACAACCCATTTTCTATGATTCCATAATATTGTACTTATCAAGTTAAAGTTTTGAATTCAAGTATGAATTTGAACTTATCTCTAAGAAAGTCCCTCATTTGATTTCTCTCAATATTCTGTCAGCTCATGAACTTTTGGGGTTGCAACTCTGTCATTCACTATGCAAATGATGCTTCCCATCAATGTTTCATTGATACATTTTATAAGAAGGACACATTTCTCTTTCAAAGTCACCAATAAAAACATTAGTTACCTTATGTACAGGCACCCATCCCTGAAGCACATTGGTGAAGCTCACCTTCCAAGTTGACTTTGAGCTGTTAATGGCTCATCCTTGTGTCTGGTAATTCAGACAATTACAAACAATTTAATTGTGCTATTGAAATAATATAACTTGTTTTTATCAAAGCTTCTGATAATCTATCTCATCTTTTCCTTGTGCAAAAGATATAAAAACATCTTTCAGATGGTAAACACACACACACACATATATATGTTCAGAAATTTGATGAAGGTAAACATATCATGTATAAGGGTATTTTTAGAGAAAGAAGAAATTTTATTGTGAAATGAGGCTGAAAGCAGATAGAGATAAGATGAAGAATCTATGAAAATAGCTCCAAGAGGGCTTTATGGAGTGTAGGGAAAAGGGTAGACGTTGAAAAGACCCCCTTAGATCTTCAATTTAAGAAAGGGCTTCAGGCAAGGACCTCATAATTTCCCACCTGCATACTCTCCTGGACTTTACCACTGTCTCCAGAAACTCATCTTTCTAAAAGTTCACACAAACTCTGAAGCTCCTCCTCCCTATACACTGCCCCTGGGGGTCTCTCCCTCCTTATGATGGGAGAAGATGGTAGAGGTGTTAATATAAAACAGTTCATTCTAGATTCTTTATTTAAGGAGGGAGCCTACAGTAACCACTTCAACGTTTCCCAGTCAACTGTAGGACTTCATCAAGATTTCCCCTCAGTGTACTCTCTCTTCCTTCCCCCCACTTTTAAAGCTACTTTTTATGTGTTGTTTTCACCTTTTAGATTGTGAGCTCCTTGAGGGTGGTGACTGTATTTTGCTTTTCTCCTTATCCCTAGCACTTATCACAGTTCCTGGAACATAGTAGATGCCTAATATATGTTTATTGACTAGATTCCAGAGGTGATCTACATGGAACAAAAGCAAGTAGCTGTGATACATCCTTCCTTCATCAAATCATTTTGAAGAGCTTTGTGAAATCCATGATAACTTTTCATAAGAGATATCAAAGATAGTATCCAAATGACTTGAGAGGAGGAAAAAGTAGGGAAGGAGAAGAATATACTGGTGGCAAATTGAGCAAGAAGGGGTAGAGTTCACTATGTCACAGGTTGGGGTGTTGGAGAAATACGAATGTGGAGGACAGGTTGGGGAAGGGAATTTCATTAATATGACTCATACCTTGAGTGGAGTAATTGAGGAAAGAGGGAGAATTATGATGGATTGAACAAAGGAGTTTTGAAAACAGACATATAAGCAATTTAAACATACAAAAACTTTGGTGAAAGATACATTAAATCCAACAGAGAAATATGTGGGATTAAGAGTATGGGAGAAGAGACATTAAGAGAAAAAGAAGAGTTGGTGAGGGAAGAATCAAAAGTAAAATAAACTTCAGCTTTAGATAATCCATTATAAAGGAGAAAAGAAAAAGAGAAAAATAAAGTGTAAAACATGAGACGGGGGGCAGCTAGGTGGCATAGTGGGTAAAGCACTGGCCCTGGATTCAGGAGGATCTGAGTTCAAATCCAGCCTCAGACACTTGACACTTACTAGCTGTGTGACCCTGGGGAAGTCACTTAACCCTTATTGCCCCATGCAAAAACAAAAACAAAAACAAAAAACCATGAGACAAAAGTTTGGGTTTGGTGAAGAGAGGAAGACAGAGGAGTAGAAAGAGAAAATATTGTCTGAATTCATTTATTTATTCAATCATATCAGTTACCTATCAAATGGTTACTTTATTTGGCAAGAAAAACTGTGACAAAATTTCCTCTGAAGAACCAAAAGGTCAAATTTTCAAGGTGACATTAAAAAAAGTAATCGGAGCAAGGAATTTTCAGATATCAAGCCATACTACAAAGCAGGAATCATTGAAATTATTGTATTGTTTAAAAAATGGAAAAGTTGATTGATCAGTAGACTAGATTAGGTAAATTAAGTGCTGAAACAAATGAATGTGGTAAAATGATTTTTCATGAATCCAAGGACAAAAACTACTCGGGTAAGGAATTTGTAGTCAACAAAAAATCTGCTTGAAAAATTGGAAAACAATCTTTCAGAAATTAGATTTATGCAAGGATCTAATGCCATGTGTCACAGGAATGTCAAATGGAAACATGAACTGGATTGAACAGGTTAGATCATTAAACACAAATAGAAGAACAAAGAAGATATCATTCATGTATATAGCTAAAGGAAGTGATTTTGATCAAGCAAATCATAGACAACCATAACAGAAAATTAAATAAGCAATAGAGAAGTATCCCTCAACAACATTAACATAGTTAGATCCATTAGTGAAAGAGTTAAATGTGGGAAAAGTTTTTCCAAAAATATTCCTCTGATAAAGAACCTATATCCAGAATATATAGGAGATTGATGAAAGAAATAAGAGAAAGAACCATTCTCAACAGAGAAATTTTAACAAAATATGTAAGAATTTTCACTGACAATGTACCTCACATCTACCAGATTGGCAAAGATGGCAAGAAATGAAAATTATAATTGTTGCAGGGGATAAGGGAAGACAGGGGCACTAATGCACTGTGGGTGGAGTTATGAACAGATCCACTGTTTTGGAATGCCATTTGGAACTATACTTAAAAAGTCACTAAACTGTGCTTGCCCTTTGACCTGGTGATACCATTATTATGTCTATACTCCAAAGAAATCAAAGGAAGAGAGAAAGGATCTAAATAGACATAAATATTTTAGCAGCACTTTTTGTTATAGGAAAGAACAAAATACATGTCCATCAGTTGAGAATGGGTGAACAAATTTTTATATCTGAACACAATGGACCACAACTGTGATAAGAGAAATGGTAAAAAAAAGGAAGGGTTCAGAAAAACCTATTTACCTGATGTAATGCAGAATGAAATGTGCAGAATAAGTCAGCAGACACAGAATGAAATAAGGAGAAAAATTTAGGCCAGTAGTGAAATACTGTAAAAGAAAACAATTGTGAAGGATTTCATAGAGATGACTAATGTAACAACTGATCCCACATCTAGAAGATGGATGAAATAAAAAAGAATATAGATACATTTTCAAATTTGACTTATGTGTTTATTGTTTTGCTTGACAATGTGTTTCTAAGTTAATTTTTTTATTCAGTGGCTAAACACTAAAAAAATTTTCCATACAAACAGAACACAAAAATATTCTAATATGAAAGTGTGAATCTTCATGTCTTACCACTTCACTTTAATAAATATAGAATAAATTCTATACATTACTTTCAAAACCATAGTCATCTGTTCCTCCTTCTGAACTTCTTCCATTCTCTTCTGTTCATAATTTAAAATGTTAAAAATGACCATATCTTTCATCACTATTACTAAATATCCCACCTGATTTCCCCTGTCAATCCACTGAAAGAAAGAAAAAACTTGTCAAATAAGCATAGTTGAGTAAAACCAAATTGACACATTGACCACGTCCCAAACTGTAGGTCTTAATGGACCTTTAATCCATCCGGAGGTGGGTAAAATGCATCATTATACTTCCTCTGGAGTCAAAGTTGATCATCACTTTGATCAGAGTTCTAGACTCTTTCAAAGTAGTTTTTGTCTTTTCTTCACAGTGCAATTGTCCTTGTATTAATTGTTCTCACTTTACTTGGTGCCAAATCGTGCAACCTGTAATTCTTTAAAATCTTATCTTTCATCACTTCTTAAATGGCAATAATATTCCATTACATTCGCAGACCATAATTTATTAAGTCATTCCCCCATCAATGGATGCTCCATCGATGTTTTACTTTCTTTGGCCCCCTTTCAATTTCCATTTCAGCATCAGGAAATTTTATTTTGCTTGTGACTATGGAAATATGTCTACACTAAAATGTGTGTGTGTGTGAGAGAGAGAGAGAGAGAGTGTGTGTGTGTGTATGTATGTTCAATCCTTCTTGGACCATATCAGGTAAGAGCGCAGTTCCTCTGATGCCCACTATTCATCAGATGGATTTCTCAATCTTTGTATATTCTTTTCATGCTTCTCAATGAGAAATAGCAAGTTCAATATTCTTCTTCCTTTTTCCTCTGCTAGTATATTCCTCTTTTTACTTGACCCCTTTCCATTTTTCTTCTTCAAATCCTCAGAATAGAAACAGAGCCAGTTTTCCCTATTTAATTCCCTCCATACCCTTTAAAAACAGTAAGATTATAAAGAGATGCTTGTTTCTTTTCTGCCTGTTAAAATCACATATCATCATACAGCTCATTGTAAATGCTTAAATAAATTTACCTTTTTAGGTTTTGGTAAATTCCTGTGTTTGTACTTCAAAGTTCCTACTCATCTCTGTTTTTTCCATCATAAATATTTAGAAAACCTCCATTTCACTGAAAGTCTATTTTCTTCTTGTAAAATTATACTTAGCTATGAAGAAAAGTCATTTTGGTTATAAGTTTATATCTTAATTTGCTTTTTAGTATATTGTATTTCAAGAACTATAATTTTAAGTAGAAGCTTCTAGTCCTGTGAGAACTTGACAACACTTGACAATATTTCTTTGGTATATGAACTGTTTTTTTTCCCCCTTGATGCTTACAATATCAGGATTTTGGCTTTGGTATTCTTGGAATTTTTCTTTTGGGGGTTCCTTTCAAGTAGTAATTGGTAGATTCTACCTCTACTTTTCCCTCTGGTTCTAATGTTATTTGTGGTTCAGTCATTTTTCGGTTATGTCCAACTCTTTGTGACCCCATTTGGGGTCTTTTTGGCAAAGATGATGAAGTAGTTTGTCAAGTCCTTCTCCAACTCATTTTACATATGAAGAAACTGAGGCAAACAGGGTGAAATGACTTGCCAAGAAAAACCCAGCTAGTAGGTGTCTCAGGCTAGATTTGAACTCAGGAGGATATCTTCCTGACTGCAGGGTTGGCACTCTATTCACTGTGCCACCTAGCTGCTCCCTCTGGTTCTAACAGATCTGGCCAATTTTCATTTTGATTTCTTGAGGTAGACTGCAGTTGAAGGAAACAGAAATAATGACTTTCAGTCAGTTCTTTTTCTGAATTTATCTTTCTTTGGCCCGTTTGCTAGGTCAGTTGTTTTAAGTCAGATATCTTACATTTTCTTCTGTTTTTTTTCAATCATTTTTGGGTTTGTTTTCATCTTTCTTGATATTTCTTGGAGTCACTGATGTCTGTATGGCCTCTTCCACTTCACAGGGATTCCATTTCTTGCGTGAGGCTTACCACTTTCTCTTCTAAACTGTGGATTCTCTTTCTAATTCTCTCCTAACGAGCTCTCAATTCATCACTTAAGTCTCTTGCTTTATTTTTCCGGTTACTAACATGGTCCTTGTGGAAAAACTTATTTGTTTCCTTGAGTCTTTCCTTGCAGTTGTTATGGAATGAGATTTCTCATTACTTTGGACTCTGGTTGGTGTTTTCATTGCTTTATTCTGCTCTTTAGCTTAATTCTCCAATCAGGCTTTGTGCCTCCCTCCTCTCATTCACTTTGGGGTAGAATAGCCTGTCCTGCCTGCTCTGGACCCGCCCACCTGGCTTCCTGCAGTGGTCTCTGTCTCCTGGGACCAGACCCTTTGAGGTTTAGAATGCTTAATCTTTAGGACTTCAGAAGTCCTGGGCCTAGCCATTCTCAGTTTGTTCACTGATACACACAGGTCACTGGCACTTCCAAGGTGCCCACTTTGTGAGTTTCTGATCACCTTGGAGGTTGCTCAGGAGAATCTCTTTCCCCCCATCTTGTTGCCTCAGAACACAGTTCCTTGTCAGTTACAATTGTCCCATTTTTGGTCACATTGACAATCTTTTTGCTTTATGGGCCCCTTCTCCAATTGCCTATGGTTTTTGCCTGATTTTTTGCATAGTTTGTGATGAAAAGTTTCATTTACTTTAATTTTAATTGGATTTTTGATCATTCTTTGGTCTGAAGTGAATTTCAGGGTCTTCCTAGAGTAGGTATGTGGGACCTGGAAAATCTAACTCCAGTTTAAACTATCATCTTGGCAGGAAGTTTGACTATACTTATTTGTTCAAATTGGGGGCTTTCCTTTTTTTCTAGGAGAAGCTTTATTGGGGGGGGCAGTTATAGGAAGGGATTCTAATAATTATACCTTCTGACCTCTAAAAGGAAAAAAAGTCAATGAAAAAATTTAAAATTATATCAAAAGAAGGGGCGGCTAGGTGGTACAGTGGATAAAGCATTGGCCCTGGATTCAGGAGGACCTGAGTTCAAACCTGGCCTTAGTCACTTGACACTTACTAGCTGTGTGTCCCTGGGCAACTTACTTAATCATCGGGGGCAGCTAGGTGGCAAAGTGGATAAAGCACCGACCCTGGATTCAGGAGGACCTGAGTTCAAATCTGGCCTCAATCACTTGACCCTTACTAGCTATGTGACCCTGGACAATTCACTTAACCCTCATTGCCCTGAAAAAAACCAAACAAACCAAAAAAATGTTACTTAACCTTTATTGCCCTGCCAAAAAAAAAATATATCAAAGAAAACAAGGTACTTCAGAACGGGGCAGGCAAGCAGGCAAATGTTGGGAATATCATGTTAAGTTTAATATATGCTATAAAAATACTCTATATATGCTATAAAATACTCTAACTCTACTAAAGACATATAGATTAAAGATTCATATACAAACCCATTTCATGTTCTTTGTATACATAAAAATCATGCTTCTTGATGTCGGTCAAATTTACAATACGAAAATAGAAATAATAAAAAGAAAATAGAAGTCAATTAATTGCTTCATCATTCATTTCACTTCAATTAATTAATCACTGACCATGTGCAAGACTTCAAAAAACCATTTGATTTAGGAGCATCAAACAACACTATAAAGGTTCTCTACCAAAAAATGTCCTCCTTTCCATGCTAAAATCAGACAAAATACTTTGAAAGACTTAAGAACAGAGATGACCAGTTTTGATAAGCTCTGATCATTAATATTTTTTTTGTGGGGCAATGGGGGTTAAGTGACTTGCCCAGGGTCACACAGCTAGTAAGTGTCAAGTGTCTAAGCCGGATTTGAACTCAGGTACTCCTGAATCCAGAGTCAGGGCTTTATCCACTGTGCCACCTAGCTGCCCCTATGATCATTAACATTAATGAAGGATCTAATTTCTAGAGAGTTTGTCACATCAGTTATGCATTTATTAAATGCCTACTATGTGCCAAACACTTTGCTAAAATGTTAGAATTAATTATTTGCTTAAATAATTTGTTGGTGCTCACATAGTGGTAAATCTCAAAATTGTTTTTCAAACTCATGTCCCCTTTCCTCATAACCTGGATAATTCTCAGAAAAGGTTGTGGTGAGAAATATTGCAATAATCCATCTCTACATGGCTTGATTTATTTTTTCTACATTCTTCAAGTTCTAGATGGTTACTGACAACTCTTTTCAAGGCAAATTAGGCTGAGGAAAAAAGTGCAAATCAATGAAAGGGGAACTATATTTCATTTGCATCTAAACAAATAGCAATTCCATCCATCAATTAGAAGAACCATGGAAATTTACCATCTAGTCATTCTAAGAGGACACTCTCAGAGTCTGAGCTAAAATATTAAGTTGAACTAAGAAGGGTGATGGTTGTCTGAAAGATAGCTGTATTCTCATCCCATGGCAGTATCAGCACCTTCTAAACAACAAAGGAGAACACAATTAAGATTGTAAACAAAATTGTTTTTTCAATCGGTTCCACTTGACTGGAAATTCATTCAACAAGAGCAATATTAGAGAGGTAGCATTTTCTCTCTGTAGCCATGTCAAATGTCATGGAAATTATCTGTGACATTGTGGTATCTGGAGAATTCTTTATTGGGGTTTTGGTCAATGTTTTCATTGGACTAGTGAACTTCATAAATTGGGCCAAGATTAGGAGAGTGTCTACAATGGATTTCATCATCACAGGCTTGGCCATATCCAGGATCATTCTTCTGTGGATGATAGCAATTATCATTATTGCACTAGATTTCAATTTTGATGAAAACATAGGGAATAAAATAAGATTCATGAATACCTTATGGCATCTATGTAGTCTGTCAAATGCCTGGCTTGATGCCTGCCTCAATGTCTTCTTATTCCTGAAGATTGCCAACTTCTCCCACCCTGTCTTCCTCTGGCTGAAATGGAGGGTTGACAAGGTGATCCTTAGGGTGCTGATGGGATGCTTGATCATTTTTTTGGTCATTTGCCTTCCACCAACCAAGAAAATACCTTCCATTTACTTTGATCTAAGAAAGAAAGCAAACATGACGGGAAAGACTCAAGTAAGTGGTACCTACTTCATTTTTTCCCTAGTATTTTTCTATATAGGGAGCCTCCCTCCTTTCACTCTATGTCTGGTCTGTTGTTTCCTGTTAGTCCTATCACTATGGAGGCACACCCAGCAGAGACAGCTCCATATCACAAGCTCCAGAGACCCCAGCACAGAGGCCCACGTGAAGGCCATGAAATTCATGATCTCCTACCTTTTCTTCTTTCTACTATACCATGTGGCTACCATCATAGCAGCTGTAAGCTTCTCTGTGTTCAACAGCAAGCTGGGTGCAAAGTTGGCAATGATAATCATGGCTGTTTACCCTTTGACCCACTCCATCATTCTGATTGTAGGGAACAGCAACCTGAGGCAGGCCGCAGTGAAGGCACTGCAGAAACTAAGACACTTCCTCAGAAACTCTGGCAAACTCTTAGGAGCAAGACCTGAATGCTAAGTAAAGGAGGCCTTTTGGGAACAGAGAAAACCACTGTGGAGTATTTGAAAATTTAGGAGGTTCATATAGTTGGTATCTTCAATGACCACTGGATTCCAGAGTTTGGGTTAAACTCATCTAAAGTACTTCCCCCCTTCATATTTGAACAATTTTGCTGTTAGAAAGCAGCAGAAAAAAAGCATATTTTTAAGGAAAATTGACAATCAACTTGTAAAAAACTGAATACTTTCAAATAAAGTATTAAGGAGAGATATACATTGTTATGAGAAACAGAGAGAATTGCTCTGAAGTGTAGACAGGACAATGACTGAGGTAATGATGGGTTCTTGGCATTGTGGTCCATCAATACATTTATTTTGTAACTGTTTGGGCAGTTTAAAGTTTATAAATGGCAACATTACAAATCAAATAACTGTTTGGAGACTATAGACAAATATGTAAGAACAGGTATGGATTTATACTTGACAAAGAGATTTATTGAATCTTACTACATAAAATAAAGATGAGTTACAAGTCACCAGGAGACCTTGATTCGGGAATTTGGAAGATGTAAGAAGCCAGAAAGGTTATGAGAAAAAGCTGTAGAAGAATAAAGATGGTGTGAGAATCAGGGTGCCCCCCCTGCTGATAAAGACATTGTGAGAACCAGGGTGATGCCACCGGTAACAAAGCATATGACTAGTGTCCAGAAGTTGCCTGGCATCTGGAAGTTACGTCTATTCATAGACCACCTGTAAGTCATGTCAATAAATGGACCAGCCAATTAGCTTGGAGTTGTGTGTGGGGAACGCCCCTCTTCTGGTCCTGCAGGAAACTTCTACTGGAATGCACTGAGAATCAGCCTTTTCATTTGGGAACTGGCTTGTGGCAGCAGGGGCAGTCAGAGTAGACAGATCTCCTAACTCCACATGTTCTGTTTTTACTAATACCCGGTATGCTTTAATAAATGATTAATGCCCAAAGACTGGTGCTAAAGCTTCTAATTTAAGGTGACCACACATTTAGATTTTAAACATCACAATGGTAACTTCATCTCAACAAGAATCATAAGAAACCAGGTAGAAGATATGGATGATCAATACTACTATTACTTCTTTTCCCCAAAGAGATCATAAAAAAGGGAAAAGGACCCATATGTACTAAAATATTTATAGCTGCTCTTTTTGTGGTGGCAAAGAATTGGAAATTTAGGGGATACCCATCAATTGGGGAATGGCTGAACAAGTTGTGGTATATGAATGTAATGGAATACTATTGTGCTGTAAGAAATGATGAGCAGGTTTCTGGGTCAAATAGAAAGTGGCCATGGGTACTCACAGGCCATGCAGGCTGAGAAGAAGCCCAGTCACCCCCTGGGTGATGCTGTAGCTCAAACAGTGTGTCCTGGAAGCAGCGCTACACTTTAAGAAGGAATTAAAAGCCAAGAAATAGGTGGCCAAGATGAGTAGGCAGAGAAAGCAGCCAACCATCAAAAACTTCGTTGGGGAAAAGGTAGACCATAATATACCCTCAGAAGAAGAAGATAATAAGAAAGTCAAAGCTCCAACATTCAAAGTTTCCAAGAAAAAATATGAATTGGTCTCAGGCCATGGAAGCTATCAAAAGGGACTTTGAAGGGAAAGTAGGAGAGATAGAAGGAATATTTAGAGAGATGGAGGAAAGAAAGGAAAGAGAAATGAGAGCAATGCAGGAAAGTCATGAGAAAAAAGTCAACAGTGTGAAAAGCCAAATGGGAAAAAAAATAGAAAAGCTCTCTCAAGAAAATAATTACCTAAGAATTAGGATTGAACAAATGGAAGTTAATGACTTTATGAGAAACCAAGACACAGTAAAGCAAATCCAACTGAATAAAAAAAAATAGAGGGTGATATGAAATATCTCCTTGGAAAAACAGTTGACCTGGAAAACAGATATAGGAGAGATAATTTGAAAATCATTGGACTACCTGAAAACCATGACCAAAATAAAAGCTTAGAAACCATCCTCCAGGAGATTGTCAGGGGAATTGCCCTGATATTCTAGAAGCAGAAGGCAAAATAGAAATTGAAAGAATCCACCAATCATCTCCTGAAAGAGATCCCAAAAGGAAAACCTCCAGGAATATTATAGCCAAATTCCAAAACACCTAGATCAAGGAGAAAATATTGCAAGCAGCTAGAAAAAAGGAATTCAAATACTGTGGAGCTCCAATAAGGCTAAAACAAGATTTAGGAGCATCTACATTAAAGGACCGGAGGGCATGGAATATTCCAGAAGGCAAAGGAACTGAGAGTACACCCAAGAATCACCTACCCAGCAAAATTGAGTATAATCTTTCAGAGGAAAAAATGGGACTTCAATGAAAAAGAGGACTTTCAGGCATTTGTGATGAAAGGACCTGAATTGAATAGAAAATTTGACTTTCAAATACAAGACCCTGGAGAATCATAAAAAGGTAAATGGGAAAAAGATTTCATGAGGGATATTAAAAGATCAAACTGTTTACATTCCTACATGGGAAGATAATACTTCAAATGCATAAGAACTATCTCAGTAAGGAATTCACAGAAGACACAGGTCTGAATGGAATATGAAGGGATGATGTCTGTAAAACATTTATGTTTTGTTCTTTGTGGGGCAGACAGGGTGGGGTGTCTCATGTCTGGGGTCAGATTTGGGCTTGGGGCCTCCTTGGTCCAGGGATGGTGATTTGTCCACTGTGCCACCTAACTAATGAATGATGACATCATTAAAATAGGGTTGAGGTGTAGGAGGAATAAACTGGGGGAGGGAGAAGGGGAGAGATGGTCTGGGGAGAGATAGTTCACATGAAGGAAATAAGACAAAA
This sequence comes from Dromiciops gliroides, assembly GCF_019393635.1. Taxonomy (NCBI): domain Eukaryota; kingdom Metazoa; phylum Chordata; class Mammalia; order Microbiotheria; family Microbiotheriidae; genus Dromiciops; species Dromiciops gliroides. Next base: position 488,745,106 of record NC_057864.1, on the reverse strand, counting down.
GCTTATGGAGGGAACAGAAAGAGGGGGAAGGAGTGGGGGAGTGAGTGAACCTTAATATCATCAGAATTGGCTTGAAGAGGGACTAACATACATATTCAAGTAAGCATAGTAATGTATTTTTGCCCTGAGGGAGGGGAGGGAGATGGTGGGGGCAGGGGTGGGGGAGAACAGGTGAAGACGGGAAGGCCACATTGGGGGAGAGAGCAGTATAAAGCAAAACACTTTCAAGGAAGGTGAAGATGTTCTGCATTACTGCACAAGTATGACATATTAAATTCCTTGATTTCATAGGGAGGGTTGAGGAGGGAGGAAGGGAGGAAGAAAAATTTAGAACACAGAATTAGCTCAAATACCCTAATCTCATCAGAGTGGGCTCAAGGAGGGAATAACATTCACACACAATTGGGAGGAGCAATCTATTTAACCCTGTAGGAGGGGAAGAGGATAAAGAGAAAAAGGTGAAAAAAGGGAGTGCAGGGCAGGGGAGGGGACAGACAGAAATATACTTTTGAGGAGGAATAGGTTAAAAAAAGATAGAAAGTAGAGTAAATATCATGGGAAGGGAATCAGATGGAGGGAAATAATTATGATGATTGATTATAATGGCAAAACATGGTATCTACTTTGCTGGGTTGTTATGAAGAAAATTCTTTGTTAAGTTTAAGATACTATATACAGGTTATGATGAACAGGATACTATCAGAAAAACCTGGAAGTGAAATGTATTGTATACAAAATAACAGCAATAGTGTAAGATGATCTGCTGGGAAGCATGTGGTTATTTTCAGCAAGGCAATGACCCTGAAGGACTTATGAAAATTGCAATCCATCTACAGAGAAAGAACTGATAGTATCTGAAGACAGATGGAAACACATTTTCAAAAAAAATTATGATTCCTTAATCTGAAGTTTTGTTTTTTGACTGTTTTCTCTCACAACCTAGCTAATGTGGGAATGTTTTCCATGACTACTCATGTATAACTTATTTTGAATTTCTTGAGTTCTTGTGGGTGGGGGGTGGAAAGGGAGAGAGGAAGAGAAGTTGGAACACAAAGTTTTTTAAAAATTGATGTCAAAATCCATTTTTACATATATTTTGGAAAATAATATTCTATTCACAAGAGAAAAAAAGAAATGATGAGCAGGCAGATTACAAAGAAACCTGGAAGGACTTCCATGAACTGATGCTGAGTGAGATGAGCAGAAGCAAGAGAATATTGTACACAGTATCAGTGACATGGTGTGTTGATCAACTGTGACATACTTCACTATTTTCAGCAATACAGTGGTCCAAGGTAGTTCCAAAGGACTAATGATGGAAAATGCTCTCCAAATCCAGAAAAAAAGAACTGTGGAATCTAGATATAGATTGAACCATACTATTTGTACTTTTTTTGTTTTTGTTTTTTGAGGTTTTTTCCTTTTGTCTCTTTTGCTCTGATTCTTCTTTGACAGCATGACTAATGCAGACATATGTTTAATGTGACTATACATATATAATCTATATCAGATTTCTTGCTGTCTTGGGGAGGGGGGAGGGGAGGAAGGAGGGAGAAAAATTTGAAACTAGAAATCTTATAAAAACAAATGTTGAAAACTATCTCTACATGTAACTAGAAAATAATAAAATACTTTTATGATTAAAGTTTCAAAATTCAAAAAAAAGAAGACATGCATGATATGCGTCTGACACTGCTGAGTCTCAAATCTCTTGCTATGAATTTGCTGACTGTAAGAGGAGCATTGCGTTGGTGATTGAATACAGAAAGTTTGGAGCAGTGGCTACAAGCCCATTGGCTGAGAACTGAACCCTTCTGTTTTGTTGGGCTTATTGTACTCTTTATAATCTAAGAGAGGGGAAGCCTCCTGGGAATGCCTATGTTGCACTCTTCTTTCCTTTCTTGTTTGAAAAAGTAAAACTTGGGAAAGATGGAATTTGTGTCTAGCTATGAGCTGTAAGAATCAGCAGAGACCTGATTAGACAAAGTTGAATTCACTGATACTGGTGCATCTGAGATACTTGGCAGATCTCTGGACTAAGAGAATTGATTGTCACTAATTAAAATAATGTAATACTTTCCTAGTGACCTGTTAAAGGCAATTCTGAGTGAAATGAACTTGTCAGGTCTTTATTACCTTAAAAAAAGGAAGAATCATCTTTGCCCAATAGAACAGCAGTGAGAAGAAGAAGGGGGAGCTAAAGGAAGGGATTCATGAAGTGCATGTTGTTCCAAAAGGGAACAAAGACATCAAGGCCTGCAGTCTAGAAATGTGAGTTACTGTGGGCACATGGACTTCCCATTCATGTACTTTATACTAGGTTTGTACCCACTCTGCTCCATGTATACTATCATACATTTTCAGGTAAATGTGACTCAGTTTTATGGATAAACTAAGATCTTTTAACTATTTCTGATTTTACTTTTTATTGAATATATGTTAATTATTCCTACATTTGCATTCTAGTGAGTAGAGGTTATAATTCTTCTTGCTTTATTGTAAAGATTTTATGTTTGAGTTAATAGTGGGGAGCCCAGATAGCAGAGTAAATGCCAGGATTTGCCGGAGCTCTCCCAAATTTCCCTCCAAACAACATTAAAATAATGCCTCAAAAACAAGTGGCAGAATCAACAAAAGGATAGGTTGAAATAATTTTTTACCCCAAGACAACTTAGAAACTCAGTAAGAAAGATAGTCCTACTGGTGTGAGAGTGGAGTGTAGTCTAGCACAGGCTACACCATTGCAGGATGCACCCCAGAAAAAAACTAGCATCAGGCTTCAAAAATTCTTGAATCAGCTATAGCAGCAATGGTTTCTGGAGCTCTCAACCCACAGACATTAAGGGGATCAGAAAACTGGTCAGAAAGAGATTGCAGAAGATCCTTTTCTGGAACTGGGAGCAGAACTCTATTGCTATGTGGTTCTGGGTCACAGTCCCAGGTTGAGGAGGACTATCAGGAGCAATAACTCTTCTCACAGTACAAGGATGGAAAAGAGTTCTTGTAGTTGCTCCCAGACCAGAGCACAGGCAGGAGAGCATTGTCCACATCTCTCCTTAGACAATATCATCTTAGAAGAACACAGAAGCATGAAAAACCTGAAGCTTAAGATAGTTCTCCCTTCACTCCAGGAGCAGAGATCAAATTTAGCAAAAAAAAAAAAAAAAAAAAAAAAAAAAAAAAAAAAAGAGTTAAAAGTGAAGAAAAAGGCTAAGAAAATGAGCAAACATGAAAAAAGAACTTGACTAAAAAAAGCTAATGTGGTGACAGGGAAGATAAAAACACAAATTCACAAGACAATGAGATCAATGCAGCTATATTCAAAACCACAAAAAAATGTGAATTGGTCTTAGGCCCAAGAAAAGCTCAAAAAGAATTTTTAAAATCAAATAAGAGAGGCAGAGGGAAAATAAATGAGAATGATTCAAAAGTCAACAGCTTGGTAAGGAAGGAACACAACATACAAAAGAAAATAAAAGGGCAGCTAGGTAGTGCAGTGGATAAAGCACTGTCCCTGGCTTCAGGAGTACCTGAGTTCAAATCCAGCCCCAGATACTTACTAGTTGTGTGACTCTGGGCAAGTCACTTAACCCTCATTTCCCTGCAAAAAAAATTAAAATTAAAATTAAAAATCTAAAAAAAGAAAATGGGCCAACTGGTAAAAGAGGCATAAAAATCCAAAGAGAAGAATTCCTCAAAAAACAGAATTAACCAAATGGAAAAAGAGGTACAAAAATTCACTGAAGAAAAGAACTCCTTAAAAAGTAGAATTAGCCAAATGGAAAAAGAGGCATTAAAATTCAGTGAAGAAAATATTTCCATAAAAAATTAGAATTGGGGAAATGAAAGGTAATGATTCCATGAGACATCAAGAAACAAAATCAAAAGAATGAAAAAGTAGAAGAAAATGTGGGATATCTCATCAGAAACAGAACTGATGTGGAAAATAGATTGAAGAGGGATAATTTTAGAATTATTGGACTCCATGAAAGCCATGATCAAAAAACAACTTAGACATCATATTTCAAGAAACTTTCAAAAAAAGTTACCTTTCCTTTCTTTCTTTTTTTTTTTTTTGCAGGGCAATGAGGGTTAAATGACTTGCCCAAGGTCACACAGCTAATAAGTGTCAAGTGTCTGAGTCCAGATTTGAACTCAGGTCCTCCTGAATCCAAGGCTGGTGCTTTATCCACTATGACACCTAGCTGCCCTGAAAAGTTATGTTGATATCCTAAAACCAAATGGCAAAATAAAAATTAAAAGAATCCACCAATCACCTCTGACAGAGATCCCAAAATGAAAACTCCCTGGAATATGATAGCAAAATTCCAGAGCTTCCAGTTCAAGGAGAAAATATTGCAAGCATCCAGAAAGAAACAATTCAAATATCATGGAGCCATAGTAAGGATAACATAAGATTTGGCAATGTCTACATTAAAAGATCAAAGGTGTTAGAATGTGATATTCTATAGTGCAATGGTGCTAGGATTACAACCAACCACCACCTACACAACAAAATTGAATATAATCCTTTAAGGGGAAAATGGATAATTAATGAAATTGAGGATTTTCAAGCATTTTTGATGAAAAGACCAGAGCAGAACAGGAAATTTGAAATTCAAATGCAAGACTCAAGAGAAGCATAAAAAGGTAAACAGGAAAGAGAAATCAACTTTTAACATCCTACATGGAAAACGATGCTTGTGACTCTCAAGAACTTTTTCAATAGGGCAATTAGAAAGAGTATACATAAACAGAGGGCATGGGTGTGAGTTGACTATGATGGGATGTTATCCAAAAATATAAAACTAAGGGGTAAGAAAAATAAAGGCATTGAGAGAAGAGGGAAGATAGAGGTAGAATGGGCTAAATTATCTCACATAAAAGAGGAAAAAGAGAGCTTTTACAATGGAGAGGAAGATGGTGGGGTGGCAGGCAATGCTTGAAACTTAACCTCATTGGAATTGTCTCACAGACACAGTTCAGTATAGAAATCTATCTTATCCTGCAGGGAAGTAGGAAGGGACAGGGATAAGAGAAATGGGGTCTGATAGAAAGGAGGGAGGATTGGGGGATGTAATGGAAGTAAAACACTTTTGAGGAGAGTCAGAGTGAAAGTTGACAGAGAGAAGGATAAACAAGGGGAAAAGCAGAATGGAGGGAAACAGTTAGTAATCATAATTGTGAATGTGAATGTGATGAACTCACCCATAAAATGAAAGTAAGTAGCAGACTGGATTAAAAAACAGAATTCTACAAAAGTTGTTAACAAGAAACAAAATTGAAGCATAGAAACACAAGAGTAAAGGTAGAAGGATAAAGGAGATTCTATTATGCTATAGCTGAAGTAAAAAAGAAGGGATAAAAATCATGATCTCAGACAAAATAAAGTTAAAAATAGACATAATTAAAAGAAATAATTAGGAAAGCTATAATTTGCAAAAAAATGCCATAGACAACTAAGTCATATTAATACTAAACATATTCACCAAATCATATAGCATATCCAAATTCTTAAAGGAAAAGTTAAATGAAGTACCAGTGGAAATAAACAGTAAAACATTACTGGTGGTGGACCTCAACCTTCCCCTCTCAGAACTAGATAAATCTAACCAAAAAATAAATAAGAAAGAATTTAAGGAGGTAAATATTAGAAAATTTAGATATACTAAACTTCTGGAGAAAATTGAATAGGAATAGAAAAAAATATAACTTTTTTCTCAGTGGTACATTGTACCTACACACAAATTGATCTTGTATTAGGGCATTAATCCTCAAAATTAAATGTGGAAAAGCAGAAACATTAAATGCATCTTTTTAGATCATATTGCAATAAAAGTTAAATTCAATAAAGGGCAATAGATTCATGGATAAAAAATTAATTGGAAACTAAATAATTTAAAGATAAAGAACAAGTGGATCAAAAAACCCGAAATCACCCTTTAATCCAACATTACCACTGCTAGGCTTATATCCCAAAGACATCCACAAAAAGAGAAAAAGACCTATTTGGACAAAAATATTTATAGCAGCTCTTTTTGTGGTGGCTAAGAATTGGAAATCAAAGGAATTCCCATCAACTGGGGAATGGCTAAACAAGCTGTGGTATGTGATGGTGATGAAAAATTATTATGATATAAGAAATGACAAGCAGGATGACTTCAGCAAGGCCCAGAAAGACATGTATGAAATGATGTATTGCGAAGTAAGCAGAACCAAGAGAGCTTTGTATACAGAAACAACAATATTGTTTTATGAGGAACTGTGAATTACTTGACTATGCCCAACAATACAATGATCCAAAACAATCCCAAAAGACTATTGATGAAACATGCTATCCACCTCCAAAGAAAGAATTGATATTGATGGAAAAGACTTAAGCACACAATTTTTCACTTTCTTTCATTTTTTAAAATCAAGTTTGCTTGTACAAAAGGACAAATATGGTCATTTTTTGCATAATCATACATGTATAACCCATAAATGAATGTTTATTGCCTTGCAGAGGAGGGAGAGAAGGGAGGGAAAGAGGGATAAAAATTGGAACCCAAAACTATAAATAAAAAAAACCTTCCTATGGAAAAAAACCCAAATCATAGAAACAATCAATAATTTTCATTAAAGAGAATGACAATAATGAGTCAACATACCAAAATTTATGGGATGCAAACAAAATAGTACTTAGAGAAAATTTTCTATCTCCAAAGGCTTACATCAATAAAATAGAGAAAGAGCAGATCAATGAATTGTGCATACAACTGAAAAACTAGAAAAAGTAAGAAAATAGTCCCCACTTAAACACCAAATTAGAAATCCTGAAAATCAAAGGATAGATTACTAAAGTTGAAAGTAAGAAAACCATTGATAATAAATGGAACTAGGTGCAAATTTGATAAAAAAAAAACAACAAAATTGGTAAACTATTAGTTAATTTGATTTATAAAACAAAGGAAGAAAACTAAGTTACCAGTATGAAAAATTAAGAGCAAATTCACCACCAGTGAAGAGGAAAATGAAGCAATTATTAGGTCCTATTTTGTTCAATTATATGCCCATAAATCTAAGCAAAGCAAAATGGATGAATATTTATAAAAATATAAATTATCCAGATTAACAGAAGAGCAAATAGAATTCTTAAATAACCCTATCTTAGACAAAAGAAATTTAAAAAGTCATCAATGAATTCCCTAAGAAAAATCCCCAGGACCAGATGAATCCATGAGTGAATTCTATCATTTAAGGAACACTCATTCTAATAGCATGTAAACCATTTGGAAAAATAGGTAAAGAAAGGATGCTTCCAAATTTCTTTTATGGCACAAACATGGTGCAGATACCTAAACCAGGAAGAGCTAAAGCATAGAAAGAAAGCTATAAACCAATTTCCCTAATGAATCTTGATGAAAAAAAATAAGTAAAATGCTAGCAAAGTGATTACAGTACTTTATCACAAAAACAATACACTATGACTGTGAGATTTATTTCAGGAACATAAGGCTGGCTCAATATTAGGAAAATTATTAGCATACTTGACCATATCAAAAACAAAAGCAACAGAAATCATGTGATTACTTCAATAGGTGCAGAAAAAGCTTCTGACAAACGACAACACCCATTCCTATTAAAAATTCTAGAATGCATAGGAATAAATGGAACTTTCCTTAACATTATAAGTAGTATCTATCTAAACCACCAGCAAGCATTATCTCTAATGGGGATAAGTTAGAAGCCTTCCCAATAAGATCAGGGGTGAAGGAAAAATGCCCATTATCACCATTATTATTTAATATTAAACTACCAATTTTAGCTATGGCAATAAAAGAAGAAAAAGAAATTAAAGGAATTAGAATAGGCAATAAGGAAACAAAGCTATTGCTCTTTGCAGATGATATGATGGTATACTTGGAGAATCCTAGATAATTAACTAAAAAACTAGTTGAAACAATTAACTTTAGCAAAGTTGCAAGATAGAAAACAAACCTACATAAATCATCAGCATTTTTATGTATTGTTTTTTTGGTTGGGGCAATGAGGGATAAGTGACTTGCCCAGGGTCATACAGCTAGTAAGTGTTAAGTGTCTGAGGCTGGATTTGAACTCAGGTCCTCCTGAATCCAGGGCCGGTGCTCTATCCACTGCACCACCTAGCTGTCCCCTGTTTTTATGTATTTCTAACAAAGTCCAGCAGCAAGATGTAGAAAGAGAAATTCTATTTAAGAGGGTAGTGGTCTATATCCCCAAAAAATTCAAAAAAGGAAAAAGGCCTCTCTGTGCAAAAAAATAAAACAAAAACAAAAACAAAAACAAAAACATAGCAATTCTTTTTGTGGTGGCAAAGAATTGGAAATTGAGGGGATCCCCATAATAGGGGAATGGCTGGAAAACTTGTGGTATATGATTGTGATGGAATACTATTATTCTATAAGAAATGAAGAGCAGAATTCTCTCAGAAAATCTGGAAAGACTTACATGAACTAATGCAGAGTGAAGTAAGTAGAACCAGAACATTGAAGAGAGTAATAGCAAACATGTGATCAACTGTGAATGTCTTAGTTATTGTCAGCAATACAATGATCCAAGACCAATCCAAAGAACTTATGATGAAAAAATTCTATCCACCTCCAGAGAAAGAACTGATAAAATCTGAGTGCATATCGAAACATACTTTTTTCACTTTCTTCATTTTATTTGTGCTTTTTTTTGTCTGTGTTTTCTTTTACAACTGGAAATATATGCTGTCTCTCCCCCCCCACCACCACCTCTTTTTTCTGTATCTTTCTTTCTCTAAATTCTAAGGGTATTTAAATATGAATGGAGATAATTTCACTACTCAACATTGAAGTCCCCTACTTCACTGGAATACTTTCTGTTTACACAAAATCAGAAATCATGACACTATCAACTCTTACTTTTTTTGTTTAAATAAGCACATAATCATTTATTATGTGCCAAACACTATTGTCTGGCTCCCCGCCCCCTTTCAAATTTTATTTTATTTATTTGGGGGGGGCGGGGCAATGAGGGTTAAGTGACTTGCCCAAGGTCACACATCTAGTAAGTGTCAAGTGTCTGAGGCCAGCTTTGAACTCAGGTTCTCCTGAATCCAGGGCCAGTGCTTTATCCACTGCACCACCTAGCCGCCCCCTGATTTTATTATTTTTCTAAAAAAACATTCATTGTCATCCTCCACTGAAAAATTTCTCTATTTAAATAACATTTTATTTTTCTAATTATATGTAAAAACAATTTTAATATTTTTTAAAAAATATTTTGAGTTTCAATTCTCTTCTCTTCTCCCTCACCTCCCCCTCATTGAGAAGACAAGATTTTTATATTGGATACACATGTGTTATCATGAAAAACATTTTTCCCATATTAGTCATGTTGTGAGTGAAAACATGTCAAAAAAAGAAAAAAGTGAAAAATAGGATGCTTTGATCTTCATTCAGACTCAATCAGTTTTTCCTCTGGAAGTGGATAATATTTTTCATCATAAGTCCTTTGGAATTATCTTGGATGTTTGTCTTGCTAAAACTAGATAAGTCATTCACAGATGATCATACAATATTGCTGTTAATGTGTTCAGTGTGCTGGTTCTGCTCACTTCATTCTGTATCAGTTCATGTAAGTCTTTCGAGGTTTTTCTGGAAGCAACCTGCTTGGCATTTTTTATAGCACAAAAGTATTCCAGTACAATTATATACCACAACTTTTTCAATCATCCCCTCCCCCCTTGATTGATATTGTTATGGGAACATTATGGGCCCAGGTTAGCCCAGAAGTTATATGGGGAGGTCAAGGAACCTTCTCCTTGAAACTAAACCAAAGGACAGACACACCTAGAGAGATAAACAGCACTGGATCTGGACTGAGATAACTCTGGGACCATTCCAGTCTCCCTCATCATCTTGATGAGGTAATCCTGTTAGGTGTGGTTGCACCAGGAGGGGAGAGAACAACCCACCACCAGACTGCCTCCAACCCACCACCCAATAAGGGACATTTCATTCTCACTTGGGTGGTCACACCACCTTGGTCCTATAAAAGGGTGCTCCCAACTCTAGTTGGAGAGGAAAGAGTTTTAAAGTCTTTGGTGGTGTTGTTGTCCACCTTTTCAGTCCTTGTGTCAATTCATATTCTTTTCTAGGGCCATTACAGAAATATACTCTCTTGTATCTCAAATCTAAGAATCTCATCTTTCATACTGATTTTTCATTGTATTAGGAGTTTGTAGGAAGGGAAATAGATATTGATATAGTGTCTCTGATGTGACAGGAACTGTGCTTGACATCTTTTTTTTTATGTAAAAACAGATTTATTTTAACATCAATTTAAAAAAAAATTGTTCCAACTTCTCTTCCTCCTCTATTCCCTCCCCCACCCACTAGAACTCAAGCATTTCAAAATAAATTATACATGAGTAGTCATGGAAAACATTCCCACATTAGCTAGGTTGTGAGAAAAAAACAGTCAAAAAACTCCCAAAACTTCAGACTAAGGAATTGTCAAAGAGAAAAAACATTTTTTTAAAAAAATGTGTTTCCAGGGGCAGCTAGGTGGTGCAGCAGACAGAGCACCGGCTCTGGAAACAGGAGCACCGAGCCCAAATCCGGCCCCACACACCCAACACCCACCAGCCACATGATCCCGGGCAAGCCACCCACCCCCAATTGCCTCACCAAAAAAGAAAAAAAAAAAGAAAAGAAAAAAAAATGTGTTTCCATCTATTTCAGATACTATCACTTCTTTCTCTGTAGATGGGTTGCCATTTTCATAGTCCTTCAGGGTTATATTGGACCATTGCCTTGCTGAAAATAACCACATGCTTCCCAGCAGATAATTTTACACTATTGCTGTTTTGTATTTTGTATACAGTGCATTTCACTCTGCTTCAGTTCATGTAGGTCTTTCCAGGTTGTGCTTGACATCTTACAAATATTTCATTTGATCCTCCCAAGAATTCTCTGAATTAAATGCTATTATTATCCCTATTTTATAGTTGATGAAACAGAGGCAAAAAGGATAAGTGACTTGCCCAGGGTTATATAGTTAGTATGTTCTTGAAGCCAGAATTGGATTCAGGTCTTTCTGATAGGCCCAGTGTTCTATCTACTTCACTATCTAGCTGCCTTAAGGGGACTGATCTCCTGTCCTATACCCACTGTTGAGAGATAGAAGCCTCTGATAAGTTGGCCAATGAGAGAAAGCCCTTTAAGTAAACCCAAACAAGGTTTTTGGTGTCTGTGCTGTCAAGATAATAGAAGGTGATAGATGAGATGTGGCAGATACTCAGGAGCCCACCTGAGTGAATTACTGGCTGATTTGACTGGATTACTAGTTGACTAGATTCTAAGCACATCTGGCTGGTACTTGAGAGTACTTAAGAAAGCATGGTTCTCAGAATCTAAAAAAACTTTGAACTTCCGGCCCAGTTAACCAACCAGCTTGAAGAACCTCCCATTTCTGGGAGGGGACAGGAAGGAGGAAGAAGAGCCTGCACAGAGAGAGCTCTCTTTTTTGGTTCCTGACTTCACCATGGTGGTGGCAGAGGACTAGACAGAGGAGTTGAGGAAAGATAGGATTGTCAGGTTGTCGGAATTCTCTTCTCAATCTTTCTCTTCTTTTACTATCTTTCAATAAATGCTTAAAAACCTAAACTCATTTTATCAATGATTTTAGTCAGTTTCCCCCAAACTGGGGGAACAGATTAGAACCCACATTTAGAATTTTAAATTACACAGTGCCCTCTACCTGAAGGTAATTTCAATCTTTTTTTTCCTCGACCATCCCTGTGACCTTTTCTCGTACCAGTCTGTAATATATAATGACTAACAAATATACTTAATCCCTTTTTATGCATTCATGAGTATTTATGAGTTCTTTTTGACCTAATATTCAGCTGATCTCTGCAAAGTTCCTTTTTTGTTTGAAGAATAGGCATACTTCCCTAGATACCCATTCAATTATTATAAAAAATTTATTAAATCTAATTTTCCTAATATTCAGTTCAGATCCTTAGCTTCTTTCCTCTCTTCTTTGTTCTTAGCTTTGTTTCAGCTAGAAAAAGACCTTTCAACATCACCAATTACTGATTTATTATACAATACCCCTATAATTGATTAATTTATCCTTTATGTTCTTAGATATGTCAGTCCATGAATAGATATTTAATATTAACATATTTAAAAATGAGATGACTTTGAGCATAAATGTGTTTCTTTGCTTACCTCTCTTAAATATTCCTAATTTTGAGTTGTCTTCCCAGACATCACAATTTGTAGTACTACTTTTGTAGATTCTGTTGATGCATCATAAATCCTATTTTAACTCTCTAGCTTGTCTGTGTTTTATTTATTTATATTGCAAATAGAAAATTCTTTGGGTTTGAGTTCTAATCTCTTTCACTATAATGTACCGTTCTATAGGTAGTTTAACCTAATTCAGATTCATGGTCATGAATATCACTTTTTTTTCTTCCATATTGTATTGATACAAAACAAAAACAACTTTGCTCTGATTTTTTATATTCATTTTTCTGAGTTGTGTCTTCTTTCTTTGAAATGATTGTCCACTCCCCCATTATTTTTTCTGAGATTCTGTCTGGGCTGTCTCTCCCTTTCCTAATCTCTTCTTTAAGTTATTTTATTAGGCCTTTCAGCCATTTTTAGAGTCCTTGTAGACATTCTGTACTCCATTTAGGGGTTAGGGCAGAGTCATTCTCTTCTGGAGTTTTGTGCTAAAGATCTTTGTGATCGTGCACTGTATTTACTAAGTACATGCTTCCTCAGGAGGCTAGCTAGGGATGTCATTCAGAGGTTTTGATTTCCTCCAATTGCCTTTGGCAGGACAGGTTCACCTCTGTACAACTATGAAGCAGGGAAGAATATTTTGGTAGATGAAACACACTAGTATCTCAAAAAAAGAAACACATTATAAAATAAAGTCCTCAGATATTTCAGTTTCAGCCTTTGGAATGTCTTTGAGATCTTTGCATAGAGGCTACCAAAAACATGACACTTGGTTCCTTGCTTCCTGGTGTCCACACAGCTACAGCTTTTCTCCAAAGGTCTGACAACCAGAACTACCCATCAGATCAGCCTCCATGTTGTGCTCCTTTGCACCAATCAGGAGCATGATATCTGAGGGTTAACACCTTCCTCTCTAGTAGCAAGACCACAGACCCCCCTGATAAGCCAACTTGAGGATATAGAAAGAGAAGACATGGGTAAGGGGCCAGAATCTTGGAGGTTTTAGAAGAACTTACTTTTTGGGTGGGGGGAGGAAGTGTCTACGTACTTAGGTCTTCACATTTCTGACAGTCCAAAGTTAAGGATGGAGTGTCTCTCTTTATATTTGTCTTCAAGACCCATTCAACTCACCATCATAAGGTCATAGATTTAGAGCTTCAAGGAGCTTTAGAGTTCCAACATATTCATTTTGTAGAAAAAGAAATTGAGGCACTGAGATAAAGTGATTTGGCCAGAGTCACACAGCTAGTAAGTATTGAGGTAGGATTTACACCAAGACCTTTCTGAATTTCACTCTATTCACTTCATAGTGACACAGTACATAAGAGCTGGATATGGACTTATCAAGATCTGAGTTTGAGTCCTCCTTTAGATGCTTACTGGCTGTGTGACCTTGGTCAAATAACCTCTCCTGGTCTTAGTTTCCTCATTTGTAAAATGGGGATAAAAATAGCACCTAATGCCCAAGTTTGTTTTAAGGACCAAATTAGGTAACAAAAGGAATGTACTTGGCAAACCTTAAATCTCTATCTAATAATAATTAAAATAATATTGATGACTGTTGTTATTTTCATCATCATCAATCATCACCACCATCACCAATCACTATCATCAACACTGCTGTTGCTACTACTATTACTACTACTGCCACTACTACTGCCACTACTACTGCTACTACTACTATTGCTACTACTACTTCATCATCACCACCATCACCAATCACCATCATCAACACTGCTGCTGCTACTACTACTGCTACTACTACTACTACTACTGCCACTCCTACTGCTACTACTACTATTGCTACTACTACTACTACTGCTACTACTGCTACTGCTACTACTACTACTACTACTGCTACTACTGCTACTACTGCTACTACTGCTACTACTACTGCTACTACTACTACTGCTGCTGCTACTACTACTACTACTGCTGCTACTACTACTGCTACTACTACTACTACTGCTACTACTACTGCTACTGCTGCTACTACTACTGCTACTACTACTACTACTGCTACTACTACTACTGCTACTGCTACTACTATTACTACTGCTACTACTACTACTGCTACTACTACTACTGCTACTGCTACTACTACTACTACTGCTACTACTACTGCTACTACTACTACTACTACTGCTACTGCTACTACTGCTACTGCTACTGCTACTGCTACTACTACTACTGCTACTACTACTACTGCTACTACTACTACTTCTGCTGCTGCTACTACTACTACTACTACTACTACTGCTGCTACTACTACTGCTGCTGCTACTGCTACTTCATCACCATCACCACCACCACTACTACTACATCATGAAGTCCCTCAAGGATAGTATTGGTAATGATATTTGAAAATTCAATTAAATGCAATTGGTGTTCAGGGAAGTTGGAATGATTTGCCTGTGGTACCGCAAACAGTATTTGTCAGAGCTGAGATTCAAACCAAAACACCCAGTATTCAATAGACCTGACTGCCTCTGTCCATCCTTATATTAACATTTTCTTCTATATTCTCTGTTTCATAACTGTTGCTTATATCTCTCACATAGACAAATTTGGAAGAACATTTAAATAATGAAATAAAATCTGTCCATCATGTATATCTTCACCAACAAGAGCTCAGTTTTTCAGCCCCACTAATGATAAATGCTCTGGAGAACACCTTTGTTATTGTGGGTGCTGGAGATTTCCTAGTGAGGGTTTTGGCCAATGGCTTAATTGGACTGGTTAATGGCATAGAGTGGGTCAAGACCAGAAGATTATCCTAAAAGGACTTCATCCTCACTGGCTTAACCATCTCCAAACTTGGTCTATTGTAGGCAATAATGTTGATCAGCTGGGAAATTGTGTTTTATTCAGAGGTTATGCCACAAATACACTGACATCCATGCAGGTCATATGGATCCTGAAATGAGCCAAGTGCCTCATTTGCCAGCTCTGTCAGCAGCTTCTACTTCCTGAATATCACCAATTTCTCTCACCCAATCTTTCTCTGGTTAAAATGGGAGAATTAAGAGAGGGCCAAGTCAATATTGATAATCTGCCCCCTAATCTATTTTCTGCTTTACCTTCTGCTGTTAGTAAAAGTGAGTGATGTTTTTAGAGCCCACATTGGGTCCAGAAAACAATAAATATGACCAAGAACATCCAAGTAGACAAATTTCTGACCTTTCTCCCCCAGATCCTCTAAAGTATGGGAAAAAGAGGTTCTGTTCTTTTCTCTCTCCCTGAGCTCCCAATTCCATTAATCCTATCACTGTAGAGACACATTCAGAAAATGGAGATCAATGTCAAAGGCTCTAGAAAACCTGGCATGGAGATCTATGTGAGGACCATCAAAGATGTCGTTTACTTCCTCTTCCTCTCTGAAGTATATTACTTGGCCATACTAAAAGAATCTCAAACTTTTTTTTTCTTTGTTGAATAATAATAATAAGGCTAAGTTGTTTGCTTTCTAGGTCACAGCCAGCTGGGGAACAACAGGCTGAGACCACCCTCTATTAAGGTACTATGGAAGTCCAGGGCTAACTTAAAAGCTCTAGGAAACTCTGAGATCCATAGTTAGAGCTGTGGCACCTTTGTGTCCCCCTTGATGAAAGAAGCCATCTAAGTCCCAAATATCTTTACTATGGTTTTTCCATCCATCACAGGCACAGGTCCTTGGGGATTCCAGACATCCAAAGCTGTTTTATTGGCTCTTCCTGAGAGGGTGATGCTCAACATCTTTCACCTTTTTTGTTTCCTGCCATATAGACACACCATAAGTTTTGTTAACATCTGGGATACCCATGGAAACAGTAATGAGTTTTGTCTGTTTGACTCTGCTCTATTTCACCTGGTGTGATGGAAACAATATTAGATTTGAAGTCATAGGCTCTGGGTTCAAATCTTGACTGCCACTGCTTGAATTTGGACAACTCACTCAACCCCTCTTTGCCTCATTTTCCTTAATTGTAAAATGAGGATCATAGAGGTACATATGATCATTGATTTCAAGTTAAAAGGGACCTTAGAGGCCATCTAGTTCAACCTCCTCATCTCAGAGATAAGGAAACAGAGGGTCCTGTTAAGGGCTAAAATTCTAGCTAAACTGTCTAAACTATTTAATGAGTGGTCACCAATAAATTATAAGCTTTAGCAAGAGTTAGGCTTTTAGGCATTTATTAAGGAGAATAAGAATTTGGTAAAGAGAGAAGAAAAGGCCTAGATTCCTATCTATTAAAGGGAGAGCACATTTCTAGCTCCCCGCTCCACCAGCGTCCTCAGGAAAGAGCCCGAGACTGAGCGCCAGTCTCTTCCTTCCTCCTCCCACTCACCCACGTCACTTCCTCCCACCAAAGAAAAGACTCCTGGTCTTGCCCTCAAAGACCTTCACTTCATGGGTGGAACTCTTCTACAGTAAGTCTGCAGCAGGTGGCATCATTCCAATCGTTACAGTCAGAAAGGCTAACTTGGACCAGATGACCTCAAAGGTCCTTTGCAGGTATATATCCTATGATACTTCACTTGTCACTTACTCAAGCCCTTATACAAACAATCATCTAAAGAAGGAAAGTAATAGAGTCAGAGACAGACATGGAGAGATTGAGATTCTGACCAACTCAGCCCAAGATCAATATTAAGATGAACTCTAGAATGCCTCTATCTTTTTGACATTTTTTTTTCCATTGAAGCTTGTTGCTTTATAAATTAAGACTTCACATCACAAAGAATCAGTGTAGATAGATATATATGTGTATGTGTTTGTGTGTAGGTATGTGTTGGTGGAAAGAAAGGAAGGGGAACTGCAATTTATCTTTCTAGCACGTTGGTGGCCAGAAGGTTTTAGCTAATTTAAGACCTAGCTTTTCTATCTCCTGAGGCTCTACGCCTTCCATTATGCCTGTATTTTGAAGATTGTTGATTATTTAGACAAATTAGTCCAAGGAAAAAAGTGCAAAGCAATGAAATAGAATCTGTTCTCCATTTACATTTTGGAAAAAAAAGCGGCTCTGCCTCTTCATCAGGTGGACACGTGGAAAATTACCATCTGACAATGCTGAGGGGATTTGTGCAGGATATGGGCACAAAATCCTTAGATAAGAGGTTTCCAAGGGGCAGTAGTGATTGCCTGAAAGAAAGCTGTATCCTTTGGCCATAATGGTCTCGGATGCTTTATAATCAAACATCAGATTGGGATCAAGACAGAGGAGAACATTCTTGCCACAAAAGGAAGAGATATCATCCTTATAACTTGGGTGAGATATCCATTCAACAACAGAACTAATAAAGGTAGGTTTTCTCTCTCAAGATATGTCCAATACATTGGATAAAATTTGTGTGACTGTGGTATCTGGAGAGCTCCTACTTGGAATTTTGGCCAATGGCTTCATTGGAATGATGAACTGTGTGGACTGGGTCAAGACAAGAAAAATTTCCCTCCTGAATTTTATCCTCACTGGCTTAGCCATCTCCAGAATCGGTCTGTTAGGAATCATAGCATCACATTTATTTTTCATCTCACTCTATCCTTCTTTATATACCTCGAACAGACTGAGAATCTTTCGTGTCATGTGGACTTTGGCTAACAATTCCGGTGCCTGGTTCTCTGCCTGCCTCAGTATCTTCTATTTCTTGAAAATCGCCAACTTCTCCCATCCTGCCTTCCTCTGGCTGAAGTGGAGGATTGACAGGGGAGTCCTCAGGGTGCTCCTAGGGTGCTGTTTTCTGTCCTTTCTCATTTGCCTTACAGTAACATTGGTGAGTGATGACTTCCAAACTAGTTTTGATGTAGAAAACAAAAGAAACTTGACTCAGAAGATCCAGGAATATAAAACCCACATCTTCCCCATCCTGGTAGTCTTTGGTATGGTGGGTATCATCCCCTTTGCTCTGTCCATGATCTCCTGTTTCCTGCTAATCTTATCACTATGGAGACACACTTGGAAGATGCAGCTCAATGCCACAAGTTCCAGAGACCCCAGCATGGAGGCTCACGTGAGAGTCATGAAATCCATGGTCTCTTTCCTCTTCCTCTTTGTTCTGTATTATACAGGCATGTTTTCAATACTTTTGAATATCCCAGTGAAAAAAAGGAAAGTGTTTATATTGCTTACTTTGATGGCTATGACTATCTACCCTGTGGCTCATTCCATTATCCTCATTGTGGGACACAACAGACTAAGGCTGGCTGCCCTGAGGGTGCTATGGAAGCTCAGGATATTCTTTAAGGGCTAAGGGAAATACTGATCTACAAAAAGAAGACGCTAAAAAATCTGGCATTTCCTAGGGAGAAAAGAAGCCATCACCAACTGTTTAAAGAAGTTTTATAAATGTATTTACTTCAACCTTACAGATGAGTAAGGATCATGGAAATCCAATGTTATTTTCATAACTAGGCTTTATTAAATCACATATAAAGATGATAATAACTAGTCTCTTAAGAATTTGATACTTTTTCATTCTCTTATTTCCCAATACCACCCTCTGAAATGAAATCTTCTGTTAAAAAAAACAAATTGATGTATTGACAGCCTGTGCTTTACTCTGTACCAGTAGTTTATCATATCTCTAATGAGAAGCAAAAGGTATAGATGTTCATGATACCTTTGGAGTCAAGATTTTCCTTGACTTTGATCTGAGTTTTGACATTTTTGTGTTATTTTCTTTTACATAATTTTGTTCACTGTATATCATATTAGCTTGGTTCTGCATACTTCATTCTACATCAGTGTATACAAATCTTCCTAATGTTCATTAAATTCTTTGTATTTGTCATTTCTTATATACAGCAAAATTCCACTACATTCATTCACAGTTTGTTTAGCCATTGCCCAATTGGGGGACATCCTTGTTTTTTATTCCTGTTTTTTTTCTTTCTACCTCAAAACTTGAAGCCAGGAATAGCTTAGTATATTACAGACCTTTCTTTTTAGTCATTACACTCCTTGGGGTTATAGTTCCAGACATGAGATCATGAGAGTCAAAGGGTATAAATAATTTAGTGATTTTATTGCAGAGTTCCAGATTGTTTTCCAGAATGCTTGAACTAAACTCACAACTTCAACAACAATGCACTACAACATTAACATTTTCCAATTTTTATCAGCTTTGGTGATTTGCTGAGTATTTTTTTTTTTTACCACTTATATATTTGTTTCAATTTCCTATGTATCTTTGACATCAGATTTTTATAAGACTTTTGCTACAAAGAATGTTCTCCCAATAGAAAAACTTCCTCCTTTTCTTTGCTGAATTGAATTTTGCGGGAAAATGTTTAACAGTCAAAATTGTTTAATTTTGTTTTTATGATTATTTCTAATTTTTCCTTAAAAAGGAATGCTTCTCCACATATAGATTTGAGAGGTTCTCTCATTGTTTTCTCTATATATTTTAAAAATGTGACTTAAAAATATTACATCATATATTTATTTGAATCAGATTTTCCAATATGGAATAACATGTTAGTTAATACCTAATTTCTGATAAATGCCTTCCTAATTTTCTGAGGATTTTTAACATAATAGTTCTTACCCTAGTCATTTTTGTCCCTCAGTTTATCAAACATTATTGTGTTTGAAAGCTTTTGTGTCCACCTCCCTAGTCTGGTTTGCCATTCTGTTTTTCTATATTTTTTTAACCACCACCAAATAGTTTCTTTGTTTTCTAATTTAGAATTTTATTCCCCCCCCCACAATTACATGTAAAAACAATTTTAAACATCCATTTAAAAAACTTTGTGTTCTAAATTCTCTTCCTCCCCCTTCCAGCCTCCCCACTTATGAATGTAAGCAATTAAGTTATACACACCAAATAGTTTGAATGACTATTACTTTATAATGCAGTGAGGTCTGTTACTATAAGGTGTCTTTCATTTCTTTTTTCATTATTGCTTTTGAAATTTCAGAACTATTTTTCCTGAAGATGAATTTTGTTACCGTTTTGACTGGTTTTATAAAGTAACCTCATGGTTTTCTCTCTCTCTCTCTCTCTCTCTCTCTCTCTCTCTCTCTCTCTCTCTCTCAGGGCAATGAGGGTTAAGTAACTTGCCCAAGGTCACACGAGTAGTAAGTGTCAAGTGTCTGAGGCCGGATTTGAACTAGTCTAGGACTAGTGCTTTATCCACTGCACCACCTAGTCGCGGCCCCCCCCCCCCTCTGCCATGGTAGTTTGATGGGAAGAGTGTTGAATCTATAAATCAATTTAGATAACATCATATTTTTTAACCAAAATGACAAAGTCCCAATAATAAACAATGAATATTTCTCTAATTGTTCAAATTTTTACTTTTGTGAAGATTAGTTATCATAGCATTCCTATAGCTTCCTTCTCAGATGAATACTCAGATTTTGTGGTTATTTTGGGTGGCCTGTTGTTTTGTCCCTTGATTCTGGTTGTTTTTTCCTTTTATTAAAATATAGGAAAGTTGTTAAATTGTGTAGATTTATCTTGGATTTTTTCAATTTAATGAGGCTTTTCTTTTCTCAAATCTTGGGTTGCCTACATATTTCTCATATTTGTAGACAGTCTCTCAATTCCTTTTTGTCTTTTCATATTGCTGTAGGTAACATTTAAAGTATCTCATCAAATATTATTTTAAAATTTTTATTTATTTTATTTTTAATTTATAAAATAAAATGGGTATTTACATAACTTAGTAGAATAAAAGAAGATTGCATGTGTGAAATGGCAAATTATTATGTACAACTTGCTATTCCTTTTATATATAAAATAAAGTTATCATGTAAATTTATTTTTCCTTTTGTTCTTCCCTACTCCCAACCCCCGCCCTAGAGACGACTACCATTAGACACAGATATATATATATACATGTGTTTTATATATATGTGTGTGTGTGTGTGTGTGTGTGTGTGTGTGTGTGTGTGTGTGTATGCTATATATGTAAAATCATTCTATACATACTTCTGTTTATCAGTTTTTTCTCTGGATGCAGATAGTGTCTTCCTTTATATGTCCTTTGTAGCTAATTTAGGTATTTATAATAGTCAAAATGACTTAGTTGTTCCAAGTTGTTTTTTTTCCAAAGTTGTTCTTAAAACAATACTACAGGAGCAGCTAGGTGGTGCAGTGGATAAAGCACTGGCCCTGCATTCAGAGGACCTGAGTTCAAATCTGGACTCAGACACTTGACACTAGCTGTGTGACCCTGGGCAAGTCACTTAACCCTCATTGCCCTCCAAAAAAACAAAACAAAACAAAACAAAAACCCAATATTGCTATTATATATGCAATGTTCTCTTGAATCTTCTCATTTTGCTTGTTTTATCCTAGATTTTACTTGAAAAGTTTCTAATATTTTCCCATCAAAAATTATACTAATTCTTGGTTTTATATAAATGTTTTTAAAAAAAATACTAAGGGGGCCAGCTGGTTGGCGCAGTAGATAGAGCACTGGCCCTGGATTCAAGAGGACCTGAGTTCAAATCTGGCCTCAGACACTTAACACTTACTAGCTGTGTGACCCTCGGCAAGTCACTTAACCCCAATTGCCTCACCAAAAAAAAATACTAAGGGATGGTCCTCTATTCCTAGGCTTTTTATGTTTTTAACATACATGAGTGTTATATTTTGTCAAAAGATTTTTCTTCAGGGAGAAGGTTATGAAAATCATCTTTTATATTTAAAGTTTTCTAATATTGAGCAATCTTTCATGTAATTCCTGGCCTTAGTTGATCCTAATTCCAGGAAATACTTTTAATATATTTTAACCTCTTTGTTAATATTTTATTCAAATGTGTATATAAATATGTATTAGTAATATTTGACTATAGTTTTATTTCTGTCATTGATGTCTTGCTATATGTGTAAGACATATGTATTCCATAGATGTAATCTCATAAAGAAACTTCCATTTCTTCAGAGTTTAAGTAGCATAGCATCTAAATCTTCTCTCAGTCTCTGATAGAATTCACTTGGTTGTAGTTTCATTTACTCCTAGTTTCCCTCTCCCCCACCTTTTGGAGTTTATTAGCTTTTTGTTAAATTCAAGCACTATACGAATGCTAACTATTATTATTGTCATCCTCATTCTCATTTTCATCCTTATGCATCATTTTCCAGGGGACCCAAAACTACAAACATGCAAGTCAGAGCTAGGATTCAAATCCATGAATTGAGTGCCTTTCTCACTTAGTAACGCATTGAGGGTTGACTAAGATGATCCATGATCACAAAGATGATGACGCTTAATTGGCAATTTTGTTTTTTCCCCCCTTTAATGCTCTATGTTGCATAGGACTATTGACTAAGCAAATTAGGCTAAGGAAGAAAGCAGAAAACAGTGAAATAGAATCTGTCCATCATTTTCATTTTCACAAATTTGGGAGCACACATGAGTAATTGCCACCTGGTGGGACTGAGGGACCAAAGGCAGGGTCTGGGCAACCAGCATAAGTCAAGTGCTTGGCAAGGACAACAGGTGGCTTTCTTAATGAGAACTATCACTTTTTATTATGCTGTATACTTTCTGGCTGAAGGTGGCCATAATACACAAAAAGAATAATGATTGTTCTATCAATGGGCAGAGATACCATTCTGCTCACCTGGTCTGGAAATCCATGCATCAGATACAAAATTTAAAAATAACTCTTCTCTCTACAGACATGCCAAATGGCCCAGGGAACATCTATGTAATTGTGGCCACTGGAGAGTCCTTAGTGGGTGTTCTGGCCAATGGCTTCGTTGGACTGCTGAATTTCATAGATTGGGGAAAGACTAGAAGAATGTCTGCATTGGGCTTTATCCTTATTGGCTTGGCCATCTTCAGAACTGGTCTGTTTGGAACAATAACATGGATTAACATTGTCCTTATGTTCTATCTAGACAAATAAGCCTCAGATAACATGGGGTATGTGGAAGTTATGTAGAACTTGTTCCATGATTCAGGTGCCTGGTTTTCCACCTGCATCAGTGTCTTCTACTTTCTGAAGATCGCCAACCTCATTCACCTTGTCTTCCTCTGGCTAAAACAGGAAATTGCTTGGGTGGTCCTTGGGTTGTTGATGGGATACTGCCTTATCTCCCTGTTCATTTGCCAGCCAGTAATGGTGAAACTGAAAGTCACCATCATGTTTGCATTCATCTTCATGGCCCAATACCCTTTGACCCACTTCTTCATCCTATTCCTGGGGAATACAAAGCTGAGATTGTACACTTTGAGGGGACTGGGGTGGGTTAAGGGTTGCCTTCAACACTCTAGGACCTTCATGATAGCCTAGCTGGAATTCTGGAGAAACTCTGGTGAACCTTACATCCTTTATGGAGAAGAAAGACATCCTGGAGTCCTTGACAATTTCTTAGGCTCTTCTGTTTGTTTTTCTTGCAGATCACTAATTCTCTTTGAAATCCCAAACCATTTTCCTAACTATATCTGTGAGAATCATTAGTACTATGAGTGTCCATGAGCTATCTCAGGCCTTTCCCCACAAAAAATACTCAACATTAGGCTGGGTTACTCTGGGGCTGCTAGAGGGGATAGGAGTGAGCTGTTTCTGGAAGTTCCTCTGTTCTACTTCCCTTGATATTCCTATAGGTCCTCAAGTCCCTAGAACAACAAACAACTAATAGACAAAAAATAACAAGAGAGACAAAGAAAAAGATAGATTGTGAGTCTAAAATGAGCAAACATAAAAATGTAAAATGAGATGGAAACTTTAACAGTTCTGCATTTTTGAGAATGTTTTCTAAATCTTTGGGATTTTTTAAACTAACTGTTCATCTCACAAAGATATCAATTTAGGGTGTGTATGAGCAGGGGAAAATATGTGTTAGTGTGAGGAAAGCATGTATCTCACTATTTATGGTCATTCTATTACATTTTAATCTAAAGAGTCTAAGTCCTTTATTCAGGGACTGGGTGAAGTTTTAAGCATGTAAAGAGAGGTGAAGACCATAGATGTTGCAAGTACAAGCCAAAAATATACAGACTTGGAAAATGTGCATTTACTTCTGAGAGTTGGGCTCTTAACAAGACATTCCTTGACTCTAATTTCCCATGTCCTATTCCCTTCTCAGTCCCTTGCAATCTAGCATCATCTAAAGCCACAACTCTGTCCGTGGAAGCCTCTTTCCAAAATTATGAGTAGTCTCTTACCTAGTAAATCCAATGGCCTTTTCTCAGCACTGGCCTTCAATATTGCTGTTTCTGTCTTCACATCACTATTGCTTAGTGAAGTGCCTTGCTCATAGCAGGTACTTAGTGAAATTGATTTAATTGAATGGGGGAAGTAGTGGTTTCACATAAAATATGACTCAGCCATTTACTGGAGTCAGCACATAGGTATTTTCATTCCTGCCTTATCTCTCAACAATTCTCCGAGGGCCCAATTGAATTTATTTCCTTATTTTGTAAATTACATGTTTTATTATTATAAACTTAACCTCTAACATCAATGAGAACAATTAATATTAATTAGTTACAATTGATATTTAAGCTAATTAATTACAGAACATAAACCCCTCTAATCTTCATTAGGATTTTTTGTCAAATAGATGTCATTCACATTGGCTCATTTGATGATGCTTCATGGGAGCTCCAGCACTGGTCTCAGTTTCACCCCCTTCTAATTTCATAAAGTCTTCCTATATTTCATTGCAATCTTCATATTTATTAATCTTAATTGCATGATTGTTGCATTATATTAATAAAAGTACAATATCATCAACCATTACCTTCTGGCTAATTATTTGGTTTGCTTCCAGGTGGTTTTTGGTTTTTTAAAAAAATAATCAAACATAGTTAGGAACATTCTTTTTTTAAAGCACATCATCCTTTCTGTTTTCTTTCTGATAGTACTGTATAATCTCCAAAATGGAATTATTGGTTCAAAAATATGATTAATTTTATTACATTTCTTTTGGACTGCCAGATTGTTCTTCAAAAGTAATCTACAAGCCTTCAGTTCTACCAGCAAGGAATCAATGTGCTTATCTTTTAAAATGCCTTATTCAAAGCTTTATATTGAGAATCAATACAAATATATACCTATTAGCATTGGAATGATTTGACATCGGTGTCTAAAGTGTCATAATACTACTTCAGTGACTCTCTTATGATTCCCATCTGAATTCTTTCTTCATTCCTTGTCATTCACTTTTTCTAACAGGATTATAGTTAGTGTATAGAGGCAATCAGGGGGCTCAATGTATACAGTACTGCATCTCAAGTCAGTAAGCCTTGAGTTCAAATCTTGACCCAGACACTTGCTACCTCTGTGACCTTGGGAAGGTCACTTAATCTTTGTTTGCCTCAGTTTCTTTATCCTTAAAATGGAGATAGCATTACCTATCTCTCAGAATTATAGTGAATATCAAATGATATCATATTATAAAGTATTTAGCACATTGCCTGGCACATAGTAGGCACTATGTAAATATTTATTATCTCTCCCCTTCCCCTGTATACTGCATTCCTCTGTTTTTTCTCTTATTACATTATTTATTAAAAGGCTTTCCAGATTTCTTGGTATTTCTTCTATTTATTGGTTTTAAATTCATCATGAATTATTACATTAATTTACAATTAATTTAATTATTCCCATACTGTTGGACACTTAGTGGTTTCCAGTTGCTTCAGTTAATGTTTTACGTTGCTATGAAAAAAATTTTTTGATCAGTAGCCTATTTTAACTATTCCCTTCACCCCCTCTGGACAGCACTTTCAGGGCTTATTCCAAATCTTGTTATTGCTGGGCTCAATGTATGAACATCTAATATCTTTTGGGGGGGGGTGCAATGAGAGTTAAGTGACTTGCCCAGGTTCACACAGCTAGTAAGTGTCAAGTGTTTGAGGCCGGGTTTGAACTCAGGTCCTCCTGAATCCAGAGCTTGTGCTTTATTCACTGTGCCACCTAGTTGCCCCCTAATAACTTTTACTACACACCACCAGATCACTCTCCAAAAAGGTCTAATGAGTTGGCAATTATAGTATGGCAGTAGTGAAGGAGTGTACCAATTCCTCCATAATATTGAGCTTGTTTTTCATTATTTTTTTTTGCAAATTTGATAGGTATGAGGTGGTTTGTAAAAGGTTTTTTATTAATCCACATCTCTTTGTTTATTACTGAGGCTGAACATCTCTACAAGCAGTTATATAAAAATCCATGTTTCTTCATTTGAAAATTATCTTTTCCTACCCTTTGAAAATTTCCTACCCTTTATCTATTGATATACTACTAGTTATCATTATGAATTTTCCATTTTAAAATATAATAATAGGTCAAAGTTCTCTCTCACATATGTATACACACATCCCAAGATCCCTCTGTCCATGTTTATCTTTGAAGAGTGTTTAAAACCAACTCAAATAGATTTTTTACGGAAGGTTCACAATGTCACACTGAACATTCTCTCAACCACAGGCTTGGGTAGAAGCTGGGTTACATGTGTTTTAAGATCAGAATGAAATAATAACGAGAAAAAAAAAATATATATATATAATTACTTAAATCAAACTTAGGTCAACTTACTCATCAGCTGGTTTATTTGCCTGCCAATGACAAGGCAAGTGAACAATGAGTACAGATTGTAAGTGGATCAAGAAAACCAAACCATATGATCATGGTAACAAATGCACAAAAAATGCTTTTGACAAAACATAGTATTCACATTAAAACTCAAATGGATATCAGAAAACAAAGAACAGAAAGATCAATACCCACTCTAACTTCCATGTAGTAGCAATCTTTGAACAGCAGGGAATTGGGAGAGAAGCAACAGTTTTCTCCCAAGGATATACTTAAATATTCCTAATAGGATCAGCAGTAGGGAAGAGAAGAGAATGAGGATGCGGTCCATCCTTTTTAGAAGTCCACTTAGTCATTGACTCTTCCTGCTCTATGATCAATGAATGGCTGGCTTCTGTTTTCACAGTGTGCTAGAGATCCTCATTGTGGGTTTACACATGGCCACCTGGAAAACAACGTTCATCATCCTCAAACTGCCTAATACTAAAGTAGGAAATTCCCTGTTACGCATTACCAGAGTCTAAGAGATGCAGCCCAGTCTATGCTTAGAGGCACATTTCCATCACTGAGTTACTGTATCAATAAGAGAGAAGAGAAAATAAAGAGTCTTCACCACAAAACATGAGAAAAAATGAACTAAATTTTCAAAGACCTTAACAATAATCCAAAGGAAGAGGGAAGGGAGGAGGGGGAGAGTGGGGAGGGGAAGAGACAGAGACAGAGAGTGAGTGAGTGAGAGAGAGAGAGAGAGAGAGAGAGAGAGAGAGAGAGAGAGAGAGAAGTATTAAGGGAAGTACAGAACTATATTAGAAAATGAATAGACAATTGAAATGAAAAACTTTAGTTCTCTGCTCCTTGATGCAATTTTAATTGCTACTTCTGTTTTTAATATGGTCCACTTCTTTAGCCCAATGGTGTTATTCCCTCCTACAAGAAGGACCTTCCTCAGTCTTCACAGAAATCACAGTTGTTCCTAGGAAAAATCTCAGCCAGGGGTTTCATGTACATATATTTTATGTATGTATGTACGTGTGTGTGTGTGTATATACATATACACACACATTTATATATATATATAAACCAGATTTTGCATGAGATTATACACAAAGCCAAGAGACATTTGCTTCAATTCCTCACTTAGTAAAATTCCATTTCATATCCTTTACAAATGATAATTAGCATGTTCTCTAGATTTAATATTAGAGAGTCACCTGGATCAATGAGAAGATAAATGATTTGCCCACAGTAACAATATCGGTTTGTGTCAGAGATGGGACTTAAATCCAAGTTCCCTGATTCCAAGCCAGCTCTCTATCCACTGCGGCAAGTTACTTCTCTGCCTCATTTTATAGACAAGCTGATTGAGGCAAAGAGAAGCAAAATGATTTGTGGATCATCACAGATATCGCTCAGAGCTGTATCTTTCAGAGATGCAATCAAAAACAAATCTCCTGCCTCCAAATCTCTCTTGGCTTTGTCCTGTCACTTCTCAGTGAAGATAATGATCCTAAAGAATATAACTCTAGCTAGGTGGCACAGTGGATAAAGCATTGGCTTTGGATTCAAGAGGACCTGAGTTCAAATCCGACTCAGACACTTGATACTTATTAGCTGTGTGACCCTAGCCAAGTCACTTAACTCTCATTGCCCCAAGGCAGAAAAGAATGTAGTCCTCCATCATTGAACTTAATTTTTTTCTTCATTCTTCATTCTGTACGCTATTGTTTATTTCCCTTAATATAAAAATATCCTTGAGGAAGAGATGGCAAAAAGTGAAATAGAATCTGACAATCATTTACATTTTTAGAAACAGCAGCTCAACCCCTCAGCCACGAGCACACATGGACAATTATGATCGGAAATTGTGTGAACTAGTTCTGCTGACTTTAGCTATAGAGCCATTCATTAATAGCGATATGTACAGGGAATGTTCTCTCTGTAGAATACCAAGTCCATGGCAGAACATCTGTTTCATTGTGGCCAAAGCAGAATTCCTGGGACAAGGGGGAGGGGGAGGTAAGCAGTTTCTTTGGATTGGTAAGCTGCATGAACATTGTCAAGATCAGAAAATTTATTTCATCCTAAATGGCTGGCCATTTCCATATTTGTCTCATGGATAATCACAACATAGAATTTTAAAAACTTGTATTCCAGATTCTGTCAAAACATATGTACTTTGTGTTTTTTTTCATTTTCATTTTATTTTTTAAATCGTAAAAGTATTTTATTATTTTCCAGTTCCATGTAAAGCCAGTTTTCAACCTTTGATTTCATAAGATTTCTAATTTCAAATTTTTCTTTCTTCCCTCCCCCCTCCTCAAGACAGCAAGCAATCTGATATAAGTTATATAAGGACAATCACATCAAACACATTTCTGCATTAGTCAGAAATATGTACTTCTGGCAAAATGATGTCTCTAGAAGTCAGATCTTTCAAGTGCCTGTTTTGCTACTTGCCTCAGCATCTCCTACTTTCTAAAGATCACCAAATTCTCTTACCTCATATTTCTCTGGTTGAAGGAGAGAATTAACACGCTGGTCCTCAAGATGCTTGTGGTCGATTTCCTCATCAACTGGTTTATTTGCCTGCCAATGACAAGGCAAGTGAACAATGAGTACAGATTGTAAGCGGATCAAGAAAACCAAACCACGTGACCATGTTAAAAATGCATAAAAAATGCTTTTGACAAAACATAGTATTCAAATTAAAACTCAAATGGATCTGATCATACTAATTGAGGAATTCTCTTTCACAGTATAAATTTCAAACCAACCATTCCTGACCACACTGTGGTATTATTGTGCAAGTCTTCTCATTAGTTTACCTCAGGAGGTCGGCCCAAAGTTCTGAAGGCTTTCATTCCTTTCTTCCAACAATAAAAGACCATTAACAAAGCAGATAGATACTTGTTCTGTCCATTTTCCATTTAATTTTTGTTGTTGTTCAGTCATGTCCAATGCATTGTGACCCCATTTGGGGTTTTCTTGACAAAAATACTGGAGTAGTTTGCTATTTCTTTCTCCAGTTCATTTTTTTGTGGGGCGATGAGGGTTAAGTGACTTGTCCAGGGTCACACAGCTCGTAACTGTCAAGTGTCTGATGCCGGATTTGAACGCAGGTCCTCCTGAATGTAGGGCCGGTGCTTTATCCACTGTGCCACCTAGCTGACCCCATCCAGTTCATTTTAAAGAAGAGGAAACTGAGGAAAACAGGGTTAAATGACTTGTCCAGGGTCACACATCTAGTAAGTATCTGAGGTTATATTTGAATTTATGAAAATGAATCTTCTTGACTCCAGTCTCAACACTCTAGCCGCTATACCACATTGCTGTCCCTTTCTATCTGATACTGGATAGAAATTAGAGGAGTTAATTAGTAGAATTGATTAGATTAGTAAAATTCAGAAATAATAGAGCTATGGCTAACCAATGGCTAACAAAAACAAATAGAAGTCAGCATCTTATGTCATGCAGTAAACAAATTTCAGATGCATAGTCAATGTCAATAGAAAAGATAATTTTAAAAATTAAATAAAGTAGAAGGAAGTGCCTTTCTATCATCTATCTATAATTTTTCTATCTATCACCTATCTATCATCTACCTACACATACATATATGTATGTATCTGTCTATTTAGATATTCATATCAATCTAAATGAAAAGAACTAATATCCCAAAGCATAGTGAACCCAAGGAAAGTGGAGAAATTTACTTCTATCTTTACAATGGAAAGGTAGGAAATGATAGGTGTGGAATGGTGGATATGCTTCAGATATGGCTGATATGCCAGTGGTTTTGGCTTAGTTGTTTTTTCTTCTTTGTTACAAGGGAAAATCCAGTCCGGAAATGAAGGACAGAAGTAATGTTGTAGACCAAGTCTGATTCAGGCAGATCTTGTGGCTCAAGATTGGGATTGGAATAGAATGAGATACACTTTGATCATCTGATAGTTAACAAAAGGTGAATTATTTGACAGTAGTGTGGAAAAAATATTCAGTAATCACCCAGCATTGATTTAGTCAGGAGTTTCCTTATCTTCCCATTTCCCCTGGTTCCAGGTCAAAAACTTGTGTAGCTTGTGGAAGGAGCCCCAGATTGTTCCTGTGCTGAGTTTTATACTTAGGTGACTAGAAAGTGATTTCCATGATCTTAGCTGTAGTCCCCTGGACCAATCAAATCTCAAGGACAAAAAAAATCTCAAGGCCAGTTTTTTGTTTGTTTGTTTGTTTGTTTGTTTGTTTAGTGAGGCAATTGGGGTTAAGTGAGTTGCCCAGGGTCACACAGCTAGTAAGTATTAAGTGTCTGAGGCCGGTTTTGAACTCAGGTACTCCTGACTCCAGGGCTGGTGCTCTATCCACTGTGCCACCTAGCTGCCCCAAGGCCAGTTTTAATAACTTTTTTCTCTTTTTTTCTTTCTTTTTTGTTTGGTGGGGTAATGAGAGTTAACTGACTTGCCCAGGGTCTCACAGCTAGTAAATGTCAAGTGTCTGAGGCCAGATTTACTTTTAATAAACTTTTAAGGAAAAACCAGCCTCACTTGAGTGAGATAGATGTTGCCCCTATAACAATAGATAAGTTTAAAAAATTATTGTTATGTTAATAGTTACATATGAAACTCAGATATAATCAAAACCAAAATTAGAACCTATTATTATTATTATTATTATTATTATTATTATTATTATTATTCTACTTGACATTATTTCATTCCCTCTCCTCGTGGGGGAGATTCCCACTTAGGAATTTCAGACTCCTAGTTATAAGTTGAACTCCAACACAAAAGCTAAATCAAATAAAAGTTGTCAGATTGACTTCAGTAGCCATAACTTCTAACAAAAGTGGATGTCCCTTTAAGGCACTGGTAAAAAGAGTCCAGAAGTTCTGCTGATGTAGCTTTCTTTAAGACGGAACTGAGACAATTGTGATATTGACTAAGAAAAGGATTCCTATGCTGGTTTCTTCATTCTTTGCATCATTTGCCTTATTATCCCCATGCTATTAGGAGAAATGGAAGAATCTAACCTACTTGGTAACAGATATCAAGGCCAAA
This sequence comes from Dromiciops gliroides, assembly GCF_019393635.1. NCBI lineage: Eukaryota > Metazoa > Chordata > Mammalia > Microbiotheria > Microbiotheriidae > Dromiciops > Dromiciops gliroides. The sequence continues at coordinate 488,713,333 of NC_057864.1, read as the reverse complement.
TCCAACACTTTGTTCATCACATGACAACTGAGAAAATTACAGGAAGTTACCACCAAAGAATAGGGAAATTGACTCTACAGTAAGGGAGCATAAATTGTTGCCAAACTTCATGACAGTTGCAGGCAAAAGTGGTGCAGACAGGCAGGTGTAATGAGTCAGCTAGGTGAGATCTTTCCACTCCATGTATCCTAGTGCAGAAAGTAAGTCAGCAGAATGCTACCTCAGCTCTTGCCAAAGTCCTTCTCCCAGCCTTTCCCAGGACAGTCTACCACCTACTTATTACTCTTCATGCCTGTTAAGAACCATGACTCACTGGCTCAGGAGTAATGTAGTATTCCTCTGATGATCCTACCTGGTAGTCAGATTCAGAATAATATCAATTCATAGCCCCATAATGTCGTAAATAGTAAGTTCCAATAAAAAAGATTGTTATATTAAAAACAAAAGTAAAGGATAAAAAACAAAACAAAAGTTCTTAGAAAAAGGACTTTAAATTTTCTTATTTTATTTCTAGCTTATCTATCAAGAAGTTGAAAAATGGAAAATAGCTTAGGAGAGAATTGAGTCTCAGGAGAGTTCTCATAGCTATTTGAAATGAGTTCACATTTTTTTTTGTTGTTCATTCATTCAGTGGTGCCTAATTTTCATGACCCCATGGGCCATAGCACGGCCAATGCTTCTTTCTTTCACTGCCTTCCAAAGTCTGTCCAAGTTCATATTCATTGTTTCCATGACACTATTCATATCAACTTCTTTCATTTTCTTCTCTTTTTGCTTTCCATCTTTTCCAACATTAGGGTCATTTCCAATGAGTCCTGTCTTCTCATTATGAGGCCAAAGTATTTAAGCTTCAGTTTCAGGATTTGAGCTTTCAGTGAATAGTATCAATTAATTTCTTTAAATTGACAGATTTAATCTCCTTGTTGTATAAAGGACTCTCCAAAGTCTTCTCCAGTGCCATGATTTGAAAGCATTCTCTGAGATGCTCAGCTTTCTTTATAACCCAGCTTTCACAGCCATACATAGCCACTGGGAAAACCATAGCTTTGACTATATAGACCTTTGCTGGTAAGGTGATCTCTCTGTTTTTAGTATGCTATCCAAATTAGCTATAGCTTTTCTTCCAAGGAGCAAGTATCTTTTAATTTCCTGGCTGCAGTTGCCATCTGCAGTGATCTTTGAGCCCAAAGTTATAAAATCTGCCATTGTTCCATTGATTCTCTCTCTATTTGCCAGGAAATGATAGGACCAGTTGCTAAGATCTTAGGTTTTTTTGATGGTAACTTTTTTTTTTTTTTGGTGAGGCAATTGGGGTTAAGTGACTTGCCCAGGGTCACACAGCTAGTAAGTGTTAAGTGTCTGAGGCCGGATTTGAACTCAGGTCCTCCTGAATCCAGGGCCGGTGCTCCATCCACTATGCCACCTAGCTGCACCTTGATGGTAACCTTTAAGCTAACTTTTACACTCTCTTCCTTCACCTTCATCAGGAGGTTTATAGGTCCAGAGGAATTTCTTTCCAGATACAACAAGGTTCTGATTAGAATCTAGAGTAATGACTCCCCTGGACGGGTCAGTAAGCATTCAAATATGCACTATTCAAAGTTATGATTATGTAAAATAGGGTAATTTGTTACAAGCCAATAGAAATATGCAATATGAATTCAAATAATGTGACCTTTTTCACGGGAATCATTATTTGTTTGAATTGAGACCTGAGTATAGTGGAAAAGTAGCTTGGAGCCATTTGGGGAACCTTGGGGACATCTTATAAAATAAGAGAAATACTTATGAAGAAAGAGATGCTTAACCAGGATTTTTTAAAGATGTCAGAATATGTATATGTCCTGTGTATTGACACAGGAGCCTTTAATCCATCTCAGTGCAATACCCCCTAAGATTGAATGCAAATTATTCTAGATTACCTTTTCTTCCCATAAAATTACTAAAATAACAGAAAAAATATTAATGGATTTTTATAAGGTAATTGACAAAGGTAAAAATGGGCTGGGTTATAATAATCAACAAGAGCTATGTTCCAGGCATTGTGCTAAGTACTGGAAATACAAAGAAAGTCAAAAATAGTGTCTGTCCGTAAGGGGCTTACATTCTACTGAGGAAGACAAACTGCAGTCAACAATGTACATTGGAGAAATACACAAGAAAAGTTGGAAATAATCTAACAGGGTAGGCATTAGCAACACTTTGGGAGAGATAAGGAGCATGGGGAGGGGAGAGAGAGAACTATGAATGGCCTGCTCCTGAAAGTAGGATTTGATCTTAGTCTTGAAGGCAGCCAAGGAAACCAAGAATCAGAGGAGTGGAGGTAGGGCATTCTAGGCATGAGAGATAGTGAAAAGGCACAGAGCCTTGTTCAAGGAACAACAAGACCCATATTGCTGTACTGTAGAGAACTGGAGAGGAGGAAAGTATAAGAAGGAGTGAGGAATGAAAAACTTTAATGGCCAAACAGAACATTTTAGATTTGATCCTAAAGGAAATAGGGAGCCATCAGAGTTTATTGAGTAGTGAAGTGACATGGTCATACCAGGATTTTAGGAAGACCACTTTGGCAGCTAAGTGGAGGACGAAGTGGAATAGGGAGAGAAGTCATAGGTAGGGAAACAATTCAACCCAAGGAATTTTGATTGATAAATTATAATCACCAGAGGAAGAAGTCACCCAACCTTGACATGGGACTTTCTTTCTGTCCTCCTTTGTTCCATATTTCTGTCTGTGACTTAGAGGAAGGTCAAGGCTTGCCTTCTTGCAAATGACAGAAATCTGCAAAAGAAAAGCAAAATGTTATTTGAAGGAACAGCACTAGAGACTGGCTTTTATTAATTTTTCAAAGTACTATGCTTAAATGAAGGTGCTGAACCTTCCTAACAATCCCACAAAGTGGGTATAACAGGAATTTTATAGATGGGGAAACTAAACCCCCTAGAGAGTTGTCCATTTGGGAAAGGTCACACCAAACCAGAAGAGGGTCAATTTAGCCTGAGCAAAATGGGTGCCAAGCACTGAAAGATAATCTGTCCAATTTGCATTTCAGCAAATAGTAGCTCAGCCTCTCAGCCATCATTGCAGCAGGGAAATCATATCCTTGGCAATGGTCTCAGACTAAAGTTGAATGTGTTCAGGCTGAAAACTAGAAGCCAGAAAGTTTAGATAAAACTAAAGCGAGTTGCATGCAGGAGCCCCATCCTTCAGCAGGGGTGAGGATATTTGAGCTTGCCGTAAGGGACCAGTTAGGACCAAAGCCAGATAATAAATGGTAACCACGTGGGCTATTCTAAAATGGGGCTATATTCATCATAGATCTGGAAGGGACCCCAGAGGTCATACATGGTAAGACTCTCATTTTACGGATGAAAAAAGTGAGACTGAGACAGAAGAGACATGATCAAGGCCTCAGAGCTATTAAGTATCAGAGGTGGGATTTGAACACAACTTCACTGATTCTAGAGCACGTTGGTTTGTCCACTGCGCCTGGCTGACTACAGGAATGACAAATGTACTGGAAAATATATGTCTGATTGTGATTGCTGTGGAAGCTATAGTGGGGATTTGGATCAATGGATTCATTGGCCTGGTGAAGTGCATAGACTGGGCAAAGAGCAGAAAGCTATCATTGGTGGATTTCATCCTCATGAGTCTGGCCTTCTCGAGAATGTGCCTTCTGTGGATCATGCTAGTTGATGGAGTGATGAGGGTCCTTTACAGGGACAGCTATATCACCAGTGAAAACATGAAGATTACCGGGCACTTGTGGGTCATGACCAACAACTCCAGTGTCTCCTTTGTCACCTGCCTCAATGCCTACTATTTCCTAAAGATTGCCCACTTCTCCCACCCCGTCTTCCTCTGGCTCAAGTGGAGAATTAACAGGGTGGTCTTCACGACCTTGCTGGGGTCCTTGATAATATACTTATTCCTGACTCTTCCCATCAGGGAGAAATTCAAGGATGATTTGATCGGGAACATGGAAAGAAAAGAGAAGAACCACACCAAGCCTTTCCAAATGAAGAGGTTCCAATTCATAGTAGCACACATTCTCCTCTACCTTGGGCCTCTCATCCTCTTGATTATAACTATGATTTCCTGTTTCCTACTTATCTTGTCCCTCTGGAGACATACCTGGCAGATGCAGCTCAATGCCACAGGATCCAGGGATCCCAGCACAGAAGCCCATAGAAGAGTCATTAAGTGGATGGTCTTCTTGCTCTTCCTTGTCCTTCTCTACCACTTGGGCATATCCATAACCATCTTAAGCTCCTCTATGCTGGAAGAAATCCTGGGAATTGCCATGGCAGGCCTCTATCCCTCAAGCCACTCTCTCATCCTGATTCTGGAAAACAGCAAGCTGAGGCGGGCATCCCTGTGGGTGTGGAAGCAAGCCCTGTTCTGCTGCAGAGGAGGGAAAGCTTAGCTCGAACAGCTTTGGAAACTTGCTACTTTCTCCAGAACAAGTCAACAGGGAAGGTCTTTCTCACTTTGGTTTCTCCATTCAGTGGTGCATCACTGACTGCAGGAATTATCTAATGTGGAGTTGATTCTGGGTGCCTTGAGCAGTCCTGTGACTCTTTGGACAAAGTTTAAAATGCTTGTTTTTGCAGGATCACATTGAACAACAGAGCATCATAGGAATGGACTCCTAAGGGATGTCAGAGGTCATTAGTCCAACCCCCTCATTTTATGGATGAGGACACTGAGGTCCAAAGAAGACTCAGTAGCATAGCCCTAAAGATGGAAAGGACCTCTGATCCTGTCTAATTCAAAGAATTCATTTTAGAGATGAGGAGGCTGGCTCCTGGGAGAAGGTCACAGGAACAAAGAAATGGAACTGGAATGGATAAGCTAGTCTCTGACTCTCATAGCACAGAATAGAAACTGAAAAACGAGACAGCTTGGGGGATTTGTCCACAGTCATATATGTAGTTAGTAGTGGCAACAGGATTTGAACCAAGTCCTTTTAAGTCCAAATCCTTTGCCCTTGATATTTCAGCATGCTACCCACCCTTCCCCATGCTCTCTCTTGTCACTTCCCTTTGATTTCTCGCATTGATTTCTCTGTTCCTGGACCCTCAGTGCCAGACCTCTTCAGTAGCCAACCTCAGTCTGGCCTTCTGGTTCAAAAGCAACCTGTGCCAACCTAGTATTTTTGGACCCAACTGAGGGTTTTGGACAAGTTATTTTGCTAAAGAAGGAGCTCATGTGAATATTGAGTGTCACCCCAGGCAAACCCTGTTCCTCAGGTGACACTTTGAGTCTGATCTGGGGAAGAACAAACAAAAATCAGTTTCCTTGAGTGGGTCATGGCAGATAACATTGCAAAATGGAAAGACTTCTGGTTCTCAGAAAACTTACATTCTAGTAGGAAGAAGGCACACATGGCAGCAATTATCACCAAAATCAGAATGAGTGTTATATTTCCTTTGGGAAGTTGGGAAAGTCATTAGATGTCAAGGCTGTAGAAAAGAATCTTCAAGAATGATGTAGATGCCATAGGAGGTACAAGGTGATCACTGGAAAACCTTATTCTATGATTTCAAGTCTCCAGGAAAGCAAAGAAACAAGGCATGCTTTTTTATACAAGAAATGTCTATGCCTGGTCCCAAATGGAAGTTGAATCCTCCTATTGGCTACATCCATGTGCCATCATCCCATCATGCCAAGATGCCATCTTATGTTTCACATCCATAATCCCCCCCATCTTCAAAGTGAATGGGAACTTTTGTCTTTCCTCTTCTTTGGATCCCAGTTTGGTCATTATAATTTGGTGGTACTCAGTTTTAATAATTTCCCCCATATCTACTCTTGTAGTTATTGTGTGTATAGTTTGCTTAATTCTAATTATTTCACTTTTCATTGGTTGATATAAATCTCCAAATGCTTCCCCATATTCATTATAGTCATCATTTTTATGGGATAATAAAGTTTCATTATATTTAGTTGCTGCAATTTTATTAGTCACTTGCCAGTTGATGGACACCTACTTTTTTTTTCCCATTTCTTTGCTGTATAAGGATTGCTGCTATAGATAATTCAATGTATATGGGGCCTTTCTTTTTATCATTGACCCCTTTGGGACATATGCCCAAGAGTAGAAAAATGGGCCAAAGAGTATGGGCATTTTAGTCACTTTATAAACTTCCAAACTGCTTTCCAGAATTCTTAGACTAATTCCCTCATAACTACAACAACAATGCATATGTATGCCAGTCTTCCACAATTCTGATAACATGGACTATCACTACCTGTTGTCATCTTTATAGATTTTCTGGTTTGAGAGAAATCACTGAGGTATTTTGATTTGGCTTTATTTTATTATTAGTTACTGGGAACATTTTTTCACATGATTTTAATAAGGTAAAATTCTTTAGAGTAGTTTTTTTATATCTATTGGCTACCTGTCTTGGGAAATAGATTTTCGTTTCAGTAATGTAATTTAGTGGATTGTTATATTACCTTGGATATCGGCCTCTTATCTGAGACATTTGTCATTCACTAACAGTTAAGTAGTCAAAGGATTAGAACAAACAGGTCTCAAAGAATTGCGAACAGCTAATAATTATACCTAATAACTATTCCTTGCATAAGAAAGAATGCTTCAAACCACTAATATTAATACACATGCAAATAGAAACCACTCTGAAGCTTCAACTCATGTTTAGCAAATTAGCAAAGATGACAAAAGTTAAGAAAAATCAATGTTAGAGGCATTGTGGGAAGATAGGCACACTGGTGGATTGTTGGTGAAGTTGTAAATCAGTGCAACCATTTTGAAAAGCAATTTAGAATTTTGCAAATATAGTAATAAATATGTAACCTTGACTTAGAGATTCCACTATTTGGCTTATACTGTCTAAGGAGGTCATTAACAAGAAAAAAGTCCCTATATACACCAAAATACTTATAGTAGCACTTTTTGTGGTAGAAAAGAATTGGAAAGGAAATAGATTCCCATTAATTGGGAAATGGTTAAATAAATTGTGGTACATAAACCTAACAGAGAATTACTGTGCTATAAGAAGTAAGGAATATAGAAAATGCAGAAAAACAAGGAAAAACATATTATCTGATGAAAAATAAAATAAGCAGAGTCAGTAAAACAATCTACACATTGACTTTGTTGTTCAATTGTGCCTGACTCTTCGTGACCCTTTGGGCTTTGGGGTTTTCTTGGCAAAAATCCTGGTGTGGTTTGGTATTTCCTTCTCCAGTGTATTCTTATATTATAGTAAGGAACTGAGGCAAATAGCAGTTAAGTGAAATGCCCTTGGTCACACAGCTAGTAAGTATCTGAGTCTGGATTTGAATTCAGATCTTCCTGACTCCAGGCCTACTGCTCTATTCATGTTACTACCTAAGCTCCACATACAATGACTGAAACAATGTAAATGGAAAGAACAACCACAAAGTAATCAAAGGTGAATGTTACAAAATTATAAAGAATAAGCATGGTAAAATAAGAAAACGCCTCCAACCTACTCCTTTGCACGGAGGGAAAGTCCAGGGGTGTGTCACATTGCCAACATTTACGGACTTTGGGGATGTATTTTACTGAGTTTACTGATCTCAACCCCCTGCCTTTTCCTCTTTATTTTTTTCTTTAAAAACATCCTTTGCTATTTGGGATTGCTCGTTGGAGGGCCAAGGAGATGGCTACTTAATGAAATGTTGTCATTAAAAAAGATGATGAAATTTTAAAACTTAAAAGGTAATAAATTTAGTTTAAAAATTGAGAGAAGGAAAGAGAGAAAATTGAAGGAAGGAATGAAGAAAACAAGGAAGGACTTGAAAGAAGAAAAAAGAAAATGGGAATAAAGGAAGGAAGGGAGGGAGGGAAAAAGGAAGCAAGGAAGGGAGGATAGGAGGAAGGAAGAGAGAGAGAGAGAGAGAGAGAGAGAGAGAGAGAGAGAGAGAGAGAGAGAGAGAGAGAGAGAGATCATCCAGTAATGAAAAAGAGGACACAAAGAAACTTTAATTTCATCAGAACTTTAAGAATCAGAAGCAAAGGTGGAAGAACCTAAACTGAATGATCATAAGATAAACTCCCTGTTACATCTATAAGAAAATCAATGTCTTTTGTGGGATGGAGTTGCAGAGTGAGATAGAGCATAACTGGGGAGAGGAGTGGTGGGGTACAAAGTAGAATATATAATTCACCCCAACCAACTTCCTGTGGGAATAGTTAAGGGATGCTTGTTTCTAGAATTTCTAATTTTGTGGTGGGGTGGATTTCTTTGTGGGAGAAATGAAAAGGTGGCAGAGGGGAGAGATTTGAGGTCTCTTCAAGGAATGTGCTGGAGTCATTTCAATATAAGCCTTTACACTTTGGAAATCAGCAAACTTTATAAATCAGGGCTTGATTTATTATTTTGTTTATTGTCTAGACTTAAGTGATGGAGAAACTGTTAATGCAAATTAAAGATAAAAATGAGTTGTGTACATATATACATATGTGTATGTGAGTGTATTCTGGAAAGCTGGTTGTTAAACATTTACCAGACTATCACTGGTCTCATTCTAGAGGGAACAGTTGCTGAATAAAATTCTACAAAAGATCTCTCAAATGAAGGAAGAGTTATGAACCTCTGTTCAGAGATTGAAAGCTCATGCTAGGTTGACTCTGGGATAAGAGGAGTCTGCACATTGGCAAGTCACCTACCTTCACTAAAAGGATAGTGTTCCTCCATGAGCAATATTCTATCTCAGAAAGAAAAATATGTAAGTTACTGGAGGCAAGTGAAACCCAGAATTGTCATGAAAGGGGGATAACATTGAATTACACTTGGAAGGGATACTGATCAGAATGTAGACAAAGGGAGAGATTAGGCCATATAATACAAGACAGAGAATAGTTTCTCCCACACAACACTGCTTTTGTCCAAAATTGCTTCCCTCTCAAATTACTTTTTCTAAAAGTAAAGCAAAGAAGGAAAAGGAAGGATGGAACAAAATCAATAAAGACATGGAAAAATTAGAGGAGTGACAACAAACCTTATACCTGATAGTTTTAACCCAATGAGAAACACAAAAAAATAAAGAAGGAATAAAGGCATAGTGCCAAAATAGACTGCAAGGGAAAGAATAAAGTAAAGAAATTCTTCTCAGAAAAAAGTGCAGTGGGCGCAGCTAGGTGGTGCAGTGGATAAAGCACAGGCCCTAGATTCAGGAGGACCTTGAGTTCAAATACGGCCTCAGACACTTGACCCTTACTAGCTGTGTGACCCTCAGCAAGTCACTTAACCCCCATTTCCCTGACCAAAATAAAAAAAGAAAGAAAGAAAAAGAAAAGAAAAAGAAAAAAGTGCAGTAAAAGAAAGCTAACAAAAACAAGAAATGAAGAGAGAGGAAAAATTTAAACTAACCACATAATTCAGTAGCCAAAGAAAACAAAAGGAAGAAAAAAATTAATATTAGTCATTCAAATAACATTTGTTAATTACCTGCTATGTAGTACTGTGCCTATGAATACAAGAAACACAGATAGTTCCTAACCTTAAAGAAGTATAGCTAGGTGGAGCAGTGGATAGAGTTCCAGGCCTGAAGTCAGGAAGAATCACTTATTAGCTGTGTGACCCTGGGCAGGTCCCTTAGTTTAACGCTGCTTGCCTCAGTTTCCTAATTTGTAAAAAAAGTTGGAGTAGGACATTGACAAACCAATCCAACATCTTTGCCAAGAAATCCCCAAATGGGGACATGAAAAGTTAGACATGATTGAAACAATTGAACAACAATCCTCAAAAAGCTTACCATGCAATGAAGGAAAGCAACACACAAAGTGATGCTGAAAAGTGGTGTTGGGGGTGGAGAGGGGGAAAGTTAAAGTGTCATTATGGAACGTTCCAAAGCAGTAAAGTCTGGTGAAAAAAGAAGAGGTTATTGGCCCAGGCAGCCTCCTTAAATGGAGGTTGGAGAAGGAGCTCATCTCTCCACCTTCTAATCTGAGAAGCAGAGGGTGCTGATACACTCTGAGTACCAAACTTGATTTAATCTTGCAATATAATAATACATATAAATAACATTTATTAGGCACAACGCTAAAAGCTTTACAATTATTATCTCATTTGATCCTCATAGCCCCTTAGGAAATGGGTGCTATTATTCCCATTTTTACAGTTGAAGAAACTGACACAGAGACTTCCACAGGGTCACACAGCTAGTAAATATCTGAGATCAAATTTTAACTCTGGTCTTCCTGACTCTGGCACAGAATAATGAGATTCCTAATGATGAAGCATTTGTAATGTAAGTACAATGGAAAAATTATGGAAATAGTAGCCAAAGAGGAGTTAGGGAGGGGGAGAGAAGGGAGCGTCAGTCTTCAAGACCACCTTAACATCAAAGGAGTTTAAAGAGAATTGCTCATAGGTATGAAATACTGACTTTTTCTGCTTTGAGTATGTGGTAATGATGCTTCCATCTCTAAAATTCCATAGAACTCCAGTTAATTGGAAGGTTCAGTCATGTTAGGAGGCTTTCTGAATTTTTTTTATCAGATTTACATATTATGATATTTCAGGGGCCTCCAATCTGACAAAAGTAGAAACTAGAGTCTCACAATTCAGGACATTTGAGCCATGAGATGCAAATAGGGAGCAGATTATCTTTCCATGGTTTGCCTGTTCATCCTCAGACTAATTTGTATTCACGCTGTATACACTCTAGGCACAATCTACAATGTGGAGAATGAAGAAAATAATAAAGTGTGGAAATGAAGCTTTAATTCCTTCATTACAGCTGCCTTAGCACCAGCTTCTTCATGATGCTCCCTGTCCTGGGAGGTGTGGAAGAGAAGGTGGCTAGGTGTCAATGGGGAGAGAGCTGGACTTTGAGTCAGGATGTCCTGAGTTCAAATCCTGTTTCCATTTCTTTCTTTTTTTTTAATTTCAAAGTTGTTTTAATTTGGATTTTTCTTTTTTTTATGTATGAGGTATTTTATTGTTTCCGTTACATGTAAAGATAGTTCTCAACTTTTGTTTATACAACCTTTACAATTTCAGATTTTTCTCCCTCCCTCCCCCCTCCCCTAGACAGCAGGTAATCTGATATAGGTTATATCTATATACATATATAGATATATATACACACACACACATATATATATATACACATAATAACATTAATCCTATTTCTGCATTAATCCTTTTACAAGAGAAAAAATCAGAGCAGTGATGCAAAACCTCAAAATAGAAAAAAAAAAAAAAACAGCACCGAAAACAAAAGAAATAGTATGGTTCAATCAGCATCTATACTCCACAGTTCTTTTTTTCTTTCTTGGATTTGGAGATCCTCTTCTATCATGAGTTCCCTGGAACTCTTCTGTACCATTGCATTGGTGAGAAGAATATAGTCCATCACAGTAGGTCAACACTCAATGTTGATGATACTGTGTACAATGTTCTTCTGGTTCTGCTCATCACACTCATCATCAGCTCACCTAAGACCCTCCAGGTTTCTCTGAACTCCTCCTGCTCATCATTTCTTACAGCACAATAGTATTCCATTGTATTCATATACCACAACTTGTCCAGCCATTCCCCAATTGATGGGCACCCCCTCAACTTCCAATTCCTTGCTACCACGTAAAGAGCAGCTATAAATATTTTTGTACATGTGTGTCCCTTTCCCCCTTCCATGATTTCTTTGGGAAAAAGACCTAAAAGTGGAATTGCTGGGTCAAAGGGTATACACAGCTTTATCGCCCTTTGGGCATAATTCCAAATTGCTCTCCAGAAAGGTTGGATCAGTTCATAGCTCCACCAACAATGCATTAGTGTTCCAATTTTCCCACAGCTTCTCCAACATTTATTATCTTCCTTTTTTGTCATTTTAGCCAATCTGATAGGTGTCAGGTGGTACCTCAGAGTTGTTTTAATTTGCATCTCTCTAATCAATAGTGATTTAGAGCATTTTTTCACATGGGAATAGATAGCTTTGGTTTCTTCATCAAAAAACTGCCTGTTCATATCCTTTGACCATTTCTCAATTGGGGAATGACTTGTATTCTTATAAATTTGATTTAATTCCCTATATATTTTAGAGATGAGGCCTTTATCAGAAGCACTGGCCTCAAAAATTGTTTCCCAGCTTTCTGCCTCCCTTCCAATTTTGGATGCATTGCTTCAGTTTGAACAAAAAGTTTTTAATTTAATATAATCAAAATCATTTTGCATTTTATAATATACTCTCTCTTGTTTGGTCAAAAACTGTTTTCCTTTCCAAAGATCTGATATGTACACTATTCCTTTCTCTCCTAATTTACCTATGGTATCACCTCTTATGCCTAAATCATGTATCCATTTTGACCTTATTTTAGTATAAGGTGTAAGATGTTGGCCTATGCCTAATTTCTGCTATACTATCTTCCAGTTTTCCCAGCAGTTTTTGTCAAATACTGAGTTCCTATCCCAGAAGCTGGAGTCTTTGGGTTTATCAAAAACTACATTACTAGTGTCATTTACTACTGCATTTCCTGAGTCTAGCCTACTCCATTGATCTACCACTCTATTTTTAGCCAGTACCAGATAGTTTTGATGACTGCCGCTTTATAGTAAAGCTCCAGGTTTGGTACCGCTAACCTACCTTCCTGTGAATGTTTTTTTCATTATTTCCCTGGATATTCTTGATTTTTTGTTTTTACAGATGAATTTTGTTATTATTTTTTCTAGCTCTATAAAATAATTTTTAGGTAGTCTGATTGGTATGGCACTGAATAAGTAAATTAATTTAGGCAGTATTGTCATTTTTACTATATTAGCTCTGCCTATCCATGAGCAATTGATATCTTTCCAATTATTTAGATCTGATTTGATTTGTGTGAAGAGTGTTTGGTAGTTGTGTTCATAGAGTTCCTGGTTTGTCTTGGCAAATAGACTCCCAAGTATTTTATATTACCTACCGTTACTTTAAAAGGAATTTCTCTTTCTATCTCTTGCTGCTGGACTTTGTTGGTCATGTATAGAAATGCTGATGATTTATGTGGATTTATTTTATATCCTGCTACTTTGCTAAAGTTGTTAATTGTTTCAAGTAATTTTTGACTTGATTCTCGAGGATTCCTTAAGTATACCATCATATCATCTGCAAAGAGTGATAGTTTTGTTTCCTCCTTGCCTATTCTAATTCCTTTAATTCCTTTCTCTTCTCTGATTGCTAAAGCTAACATTTCTAGAACAATATTAAATAATAGGGGTGATAATGGACATCCCTGTTTCACCCCTGATCTTATTGGGAAGGCCTCTAATTTATCTCCATTGCATATAATACTTGCTGATGGCTTTAGGTAGATACTGTTTATTATTCTAAGGAAAGCTCCCCCTATTCCTAAACTCTCTAGTGTTTTTATTAGGAATGGGTGCTGTACTTTGTCAAAAGCTTTCTCTGCATCTATTGAGATAATCATATGATTTTGGTTAGTATTCTTATTGATGTGGTTGATTATGTTAATAGTTTTCCTAATGTTGAACCAGCCCTGCATTCCTGGTATAAATCCCACCTGGTCATAGTGTATTATCCTGGTGATCACTTGATGTAACCTCCTTGCTAATATCTTATTTAAGATTTTAGCATCAATATTCATTAGGGAAATTGGTCTATAATTTTCTTTCTCTGTTTTTGCTTTGCCTGGTTTTGGTATCACCACCATATTTGTGTCATAAAACGAATTTGGTAGAACTCCTTCTTCACCTGTTTTTCCAAATAATTTGTATAATATTGGAATTAATTGTTCTTTAAATGTTTGGTAAAATTCACCCGTAAACCCATCTGGCCCTGGGGATTTTTTCTTAGGGAGTTCATTAATGGCTTGTTCAATTTCTTTTTCTAATATGGGTTTATTTAAGGATTTTATTTCTTCTTCCGTTAACCTGGGCAGTTTGTATTTTTGTAAATATTCATCCATTTCATTTAGATTGTCAAATTTATTGGCATACAGTTGGGCAAAATAATTCCTAATTATTGACTTAATTTCCACTTCATTGGTGGTAACATCACCCTTTTCATTATTGATACTGGTAATTTGGTTTTCTTCTTTCTTTTTTTTAATCAAATTAACCAATATTTTATCTATTTTATTGTTTTTTTCATAAAACCAGCTCTTAGTTTAATTGATTAATTCTATAGTTTTTTTGCTTTCAATCTTATTAATTTCTCCTTTAATTTTCAGGATCTCTAATTTAGTGTCTAATTGGGGATTTCTAATTTGTTCTTTTTCTAGCTTTTTAAGTTGCATGCCCAATTCATTAATCTCCTCTTTCTCTTTTTTATTCATGTAAGCATTTAGAGCTATAAATTTTCCCCTAAGCACTGCTTTGGCTGCATCCCATAGATGTTGGTATGTTGTCTCATTATTGTCATTCTCTTGGATAAAGTTATTGATTGTTTCTATGATTTCTTGTTTGGCCTATTCATTCTTTAGAATGAAATTATTTAGTTTCCAATTGATTTTCATTCTACTTTTCCCTGGCTCTTTCTTACATGTAATTTTTATTGCATCATGATCTGAGAAGGATGCATTTACTATTTCTGCCTTTCTACATTTGACTATGATGTTTTTGTGCCCTAATACATGGTCAATTTTTGAAAATGTGCCATGTACTGCTGAGAAAAAAGGTATATTCTTTTCTATCCCCATTCAATTTTCTCCAGACATCTATCATGTCTAACTTTTCTAGTAATGTATTCACCTCATTCACCTCTTTCTTATTTATTTTTTGGCTAGATTTATCTAATTCTGAGAGGGGGAGATTCAGATCCCCCAATAGTATAGTATTACTGTCTAATTCCTCTTGTAACTCATTTAACTTCTCCTCTAAGAACTTGGATGCTATATCACTTGGCGCATATATATTCAATATTGATATGACTTCATTATCTATAGTACCTTTAAGCAAGATGTAATTTCCTTCCTTATCTCTTTTAATGAGCTCTATTTTTGCCTGCACTTTGTCTGAGATAAGGATTGCTACCCCTGCCTTTTTTACTTTAGCTGAGGCATAATATATTCTGCTCCAGCCTTTTACCTTTACTCTGTGTGTATCTCTCTGCTTCAAATGTGTTTCTTGTAAACAGCATATTGTAGGATTCTGGTTTTTAATCCACTCTGCAATTCGCTTCCGTTTTCTAGCAGAGTTCATACCATTCACATTCACAGTTATTACTGACTGTTTATTCCCCTCCATTCTATTTACCCCCTTTGTACTTTTCCCCCCTTCTTTCACCCTATTCCTCCTCACCAACGTTTTACTTCTTACCCCTGCCTCCCCCGATCTGCCCTCCCTTTTTATCATCCCCCTCTCTTTTCTTTACCCTTTTCTCCCTTGCTTTTGTCCTCCCTTTTATCAGTCCCCCCCTTTCCCTTCCCCTTTTGCTTCCCTAAAGAATGAGTTAAGTTTCTTTATCCCAATGAACGTATATGTTATTCCTTCTTTGAGTCAAATCTAATGAGAATAGGGTTGAAACAATGTTCCCCCCTCCTTTCTTTCCCTCTATTGTAATAGGTTTTTTTTTTCCACCTCTTCATATGATATAATTCATCCCATTCCACCTCCCCTTTCCTCTCCTCCCCATAGACTCCCTTTTTAACCCCTTAATTTTTTTTGTATCATCACATCAAAGACAATTTATATTTATACCCTCTGTGTAAAGTCCTTCTCTCTGCCCAAATACATTTACAGTTCTTAAGAGTTATGAGTATTATCTTCCCATGTAGGGATATAAACAGTTTAACCTAATTGAGTAACCTTTTTTTTTCCTCTCTGTTTACCTTTTTAAACTTCTCTTGAGTCTTGTATGTTGAGATCAAATTTTCTATTCAGTTCTGGTCTTTTCACCAGGAAAGATTGAAAGTCCCCAATGTCATTAAATGTCCATCTTTTCCCCTGAAAGAAAATGCACATTTTTGCTGGGTAATAGATTCTCGGCTGCAATCCAAGCTCCTTTGCCTTCCAGAATATCATATTCCAAGCCTTGTGGTCCTTTAATGTTGAAGCTGCCAGGTCCTGAGCAATCCTGACTGTGGCTCCATGATATTTAAATAGCTTCTTTCTGGCTGCTTGGAGTATTTTCTCCTTCACCTGATAATTCTGGAATTTGGCTACAGTATTCCTTGGAGTTTTCCTTTTGGGGTCTCTTTCAGGAGGTGATCGGTGGATTCTTTCAATGATGATTTTATCCTCTGATTCTATGATAGCAGGGCAATTCTCCTTAATAATTTCCTGGAATATGGTGTCTAGATTCTTTTTCTGGTCATGGCTTTCAGGCAGTCCAATGATTCTCAAATTGTCTCTCCTCGATCTGTTTTCCAGATCAGTTGTCTTTCCAATGAGGTATTTCACATTTTCTTCTATTTTTTCATTTTTTTTTATTCTACTTGACTGATTCCTGGTGTCTCATGGATTCCTTATCTTCCAACTGTCCCACTTTAATTTTTAAGGCATTGTTTTCTTCAGTGAGATTATGTACCTTTTTTTCCATTTGGCCAAATGAATTTTTTAAGGCTATGTTTTCTTCAGTGAAATTATGTGCTTCCTTTTCCAAGCTGCTGATTCTTTTTTCATAGTTTTCTTGTTTTGCTTTCATTTCTCTCCCCATTTTTTCTTCTACCTCTTGCAATTGATTTTTAAAATCCTTTTTGAGCTCTTTCAGGAAGGCTTTTTGTTCTTGAGACCAATTCACCTTCCCTCGTGAGGCTTCAGATGTAGGCAATTTGATGCTATTGTCCTCATCTGAGTTTGTGTTGGCTTCTTCCCTATTGATACAGAAGCTCTCAATGGAGAGGGCTCTTTTTTGCTTCTTACTCATTATTGCAGCTTATTTATTTATTTTTTAAGTTGAGGTCTACTCTGGAGGAACCAGGGTCCCTGTTTTGGGCTTCTTGTGCAGGGGTATAGGTGCTGTGTGACCGGGTTTTTACTCTGAGGCCTTTATGGTGTGTGGAGATCCCCACCCTGCACTTCCTGTCTGATTGTGTTCGGACAGCCAGGCGCCAGACCCCGCGTCTGATCCCGCCTGACCCGTTCGTGGCCCTCTTGGCCGGTGCAGGTAGGTTTTTCCACTGTCCTTCTTGGCCACCAGATTTTTCCACCAGGTTCCAGGGGCCCCAGTTGTTCGGCTGTGGCCCGCAGCTCCTGCTGACTTGCCCTGACCCCCTCGGCGCTGGGTTGCTGCCCTGGGCTGGGCTTCCCCTTTGCCCGAGTCAGAACGACCTTTTCCTGAAGTCTTCTAAATTATCTCTGGTTGGAGAACTGTGTCTCTCTGTCTCTTTGCAGGTTCTGTAGTTTCAGAATCCATCCAGAGGCTTGATTTAATGTTTGTTTTGAGGGAACAGAAGGAGAGCTCAGGCAGCTTGCTGCTTCCTCTCCGTCATCTTGGCTCCGCCCCCCCCATTTCTTTTTAGCTATATGATTATGAATCACTTACCCCTCATAGTCTCAGTTTCCTCATCTGGAAAATGATAATAGCACCTATTTTATAAGATCAAATTTTGTGAAGATTAAATTAGATAAAATATGTAATGTGCTTTATAAACCACAAAATGCGACATGAGTATTAGATATTGTTAGTAATAGTAATAATGAGAAAAAAGAGGATCAAGGAAGAGGAAGAAATGACCTCTATAGAGGTCAGATAAAGCTGAGTTTCCCACTCATATTGGGAACTCAGAAAGCATTTAAATGTAATTGAGGGAGTGACATTTGAACTATTCTTTGAATGACTGGTGGGATTTTGACAGACAAAAAGGAGGCATATAACCAATGTTGAGAGAACCATGTAGGCAAAGGCTCCAAAAAAGGAAATCAAAGTATGTATTGTTGATGGGGAAGGATTGTGTGGAGGAGAGGTAGAAGATAAGGTTAAAAAAAGAAAAGAAATTTGGACTAATGCAGAAATATGTTTAATGTTATATATCAGATTACCTGTTGTCTAGGGGAGGGGGGAGGGAGGGAGAAAAATTTGAAATTGGAAATCTAAACAAAGGTCGAAAACTTAAATAAATAAATAAATTTTTAAAAAAAGGAAGTTGGAACCAGGACTTGGGGAATCTTGAACATCAGGTTCTACAGTTCAAATTTCAGTCTCTAGACAGTTAAGTGTCTGAGGAGACTTTAAACCCAAGTAGTGCCATAAAGACTGTAAATAAGGAAGATTATCTGAGTGGCATAGTTGTATTGTTGCTGTTGTTCATACTTCATTCTCAAAAAGGACCAATGACATCAGGGGGAGGATGTCTTGATTTGCAAGTGAATTGGATTTGAGTGAGGCAGAGTGGTACCAAGTCATCAGCCTCATTTTCTCCTCCAGAGTCATCAAAGTCCAGTGGCAAGACATAGGACAGAAAGATTGGTGTGATGTTTAAAATCTAAGTGTGTGGTCGCCTTAAATTAGAAGCTTTTGCACCAGTCTTTGGGCATTAAGCATTTATTAAAGCATACTATATATTAGGAAAAAAACAAGTAGAGTTAAGAAAAGGCCTATCTCGCCTAGAGTTCCAGCCTGGTCTGGTTCTTCCTCAAGTCCTCCGCCACGAGCCTGCTTCAACCATGAACTCCCTTAAACTGAGTGTGGAACCTTTTGATAGGTCTGGAGCAGAGGCGGTCCTTACACACTGCTTCAAGCTGATTGGTAGGCATCACCCAAATCCATTCATTCACTAGACTTGAAGGTGGTCTTGAGTTAAGTTCGGTCTTTAGCTTCTGAGAACAATATCTCTTTAAGGGCCAACCAGATGTGGTTACAATCTAATTAAGTTGAAGTAGGCTAATCAGCCGTCAATCACTCTCACTTAATTCAATAAGTTTAGATCAATCTCCAGGTGAGCCTTTGAGTATCTGCCAAATGCCATTATTTTCTCACACTAGCAATGAAAGGAGGAGAAACTATAGTGAAGGGCACCAACTGCAGAGGTACTTGTGGTGCTACTGGTAAAAGAAACGTGAACTAGGACTTTACCAGTGGGAATGGAGAGGTGATATCAAGGAACTTGGAGAACAGAGTATTACATGTTCTGTATCTATGACTTTCTTTTCAGCCTTCTTTCTCTCCTTTCTTAGTACCAGTAGCCTACTTTGAGTTCTTATCACCAGCCACTTGGGATATGGTAATAGCTTCCTAATTGGTTTCCCTGTTTCCTGTCTCTTTCCCTCTCCAATATTCCTTTAATCTAGTCACCAAGATAATAATTCTAAGATCTGTTCTGGTCTGACCTGATTATGTCACTTGGCCTCTAAAACCTTCAGTGGCTCCCTATTTCTGTGTGTGTGTGTGTGTTTGTGTGTGTGTAACTACCATTCCTTATATTCAAAACTCTTGGTGACTCCCTACTATCAACAGAGTAAAATATCAAGCCCTTGGCTTAATATTTAAGAGATGCCACAATTGTCTTCGACTTAAATTGGGGGACTAGCTTCATATTACTCCCTCTCACAAAATCTATATGCCAGCCAGTCTAGACTGCTAGCGGATTCCTGAGTCTGACATCCTATATCTTGATTTTCACATGCCCTTCCCCATGCTTGGACTGAACTCCATCTTAATTTCTGCCTCTCAGATTCCCTATTGTACTTCAAGATTCATATTAGGTACCGCGTCTTTTTTTAATAGTATTTTTTCAAAATTTCATGTCAAGACAATTTTTGGCATTCATTTTTACAAGATTTTGACTTCCAACCTTTTCTCCCTTCCTCTCTCCCCACCCCTCTTCCAAAAAATGGAAAGAAATTCGATATAGATTATACATGTGCTATCATGTAAAACATATTTCCATATTAGTCACATATGTGAAAGAAGAAACAGATCACAATGGAAAAAACATGAAAAAGAATAAAATATGCTTTGATCAGCATTCAGAGTCCAACAGTTCTTTATCTGGATATGGATAGCATTTTTCCCTGTGAGTTCTCTGTACTTGTCTTAGATCACTGCATTGCTGAGAAGTCAGTTATTCATAGTTCATCATCACACAATGTTACTGATATTGTGTACAATGTTTTCCTAGTTCTCATTTCACTTTTCATCAGTCCATGTAAGTCTTTCTAGGTTTTTCTGAAATCTGCTTGCTCATCATTTCTTATAGTATTCCATCACATTTATATACTACAGTGTATTCAGACATTCCCCAATGGATGGGTATCCCTTCAAAAAGGTGCCACTTCTTTAAATCCCTTCCTGATATCCCTATCCCTAAGCTGTTGCTGTTATGTCTATCCTCAGTACTCCTAGAACATTTTCTAATTACCTTAAATTATATGACTTTGTGTGCATTTCATGAACCCAGCAGAATGGAATCTTCTCAAGGCTACAGACTATGGATTTATTCCTGTCTCTATACCTAGCACCTAGGTCAGTGTCATATACTAATATGATTGTTCTCCCTAGTTTTTGGTGTACCTCTCCCTCTTGCATCTAACCCTGCTGCCACCAGCCCTATATTCAGGTATCCTACTGTTCTATAGCAACCATTTTGACCTTTAGGTCAAAGAACTGTTCCCATGTTATATGAAAAATATTCAAACTTCTTTTTTTGCTTTTAAAAAAATTATTTAGTAATTTATTTTCCCCCATTATATGTAAAAACAATATTAAACATTCATTTTAAAAACTTTGAGTCACAAATTCTTTATACACACACACACACACACTGAGAAGGCAAGTACTTGGATATAGGTTATACATGTATAGTCATACAAAACATATCCATATTAGTCATATTGTGAAAGAATACATAGACCAAAAAACTGCAAGAAAAACAAAATATGAAAAAAGTATACTTCAATCTTTATTCAGACAATATCAGTTCTTTCTCTGGGGATGGATAGTATTTTTCATAAACCCTTCAGAGTTCTCTTGGATCATTGTATTGCTAAGAATAACTAAGTCATGCACAGATGATCATCTTACAATATTGCTATTACTTTGTAAACAGTATATTTCACTTTGCATCAGTTCATGTAAGTCTTTCCAGGTTTTTCTGAGAGCATCCTGTTCATCATTTCTTATAATACAATAGTATTCTATCATAATTACACACCATTCCACAACTGATGGACATCCCCATAATTTTGAATTCTTTGCCACCAAAAAAATAGCTGTTATAGATATTTCTGTACATATATGTCCTTTTCCTTTTTGTTTTTTAAAGACTTTTTGTATATAGACCTATATCCAAAGTAGTAGTATTGCTAGATCAAAGGGCATGCATGGTTTTATAACCCTTTGGGCATAGTTCCAAATTGTTCTACAATATAGAAACTTCTAATACAATCAAAAGTCAATGGATTTCTCCCTTATTATACAGAGAAGTATTGTGATGTGGATAAAAGTAATACACTTAAAGTAATTACTTAAATATTCTCTTATTATACAGATATCTTTCACATAATCATTATTGATTTTACTTTTCCATATCTCTCTAGTTTCATAAAGATATAATTATTTGATTCTAAATATTGTGCTTTGGAAATATATGACATACAATTTTGTCTCTTTAAAATTATGCAAGATATTTCTATTACCTAGTATAACAGAATAGTTGCCCAGGTTTTTTTTTAAGTGTTCCAGAAAGGATTGAAAAAGAATATGCATTACCTATTTCTTCCACTTAGTTGTTTCTATACATTTAAGACCAATTAATTAAATAAATCATTTGGGTCTGTAATTTATTATTTTAAAAATAAAAATAATAATAATAAATTTATTTATTCAGAATTTTTACCAAGTTACCTGCAAAAACAAATTTTCACATTGATTTTTTAAAACTTTTTTCCCTCCCTGCCTCCCAACCCCTCCTTGAGAAATCAAGCAAATTGGGGCAGCTAAGTGGTGCAGTGGATAAGGCACCAGCCCTGGAGTCAGGAGGACCTGAGTTCAAATTTGACCTCAGACACTTGACCCTTACTAGCTGTGTGACCCTGAGCAAGTCACTTAATCCTCATTGCCTCACCAAAAAAGCAAAAGAAAAGAAATCAAGCAATTCAATATAAGCTATACGTTTAGTCATGCAAAACATCCTCACATAAGCCAGGTTGTGAAAGAAAACAGACAAAATAACTTTAGAAAGAAGAATTAACAAAAAAATTATACTTCAATCTTTATTCAGACACCATTCATTCTTTTTTTTTCATTCATTCATTCTTTCTCTGTAGATGGATTGCATTTTTCATAAGTCCTTCTGATAGCATCCTGATGATCATTTCTTCATTTACTATTGCTAACTGTATTATCTTCCATCCTATTCCTTCCCCTTGATATTTACTCTATTTTCTATCTTCTTTCACCCTATCCATCTTTCAAGAGTGTTTTGCTTCTTATTGCCTCCTCCTCCAATCTGCCCTCCCTTTCTTCACCTCTCCCCCATTTTACCCTTCCCTACTAACTTTCCCACAGGTCAAGATAAATTACTATATCCACTTGAGTGTGTATGTTATTCCCTCTTTGAGCCAATTCTGATGACAGTAAGGCTCACTCACTCCCCCACTCCTTCCCCATGTTCCCCTCCACTCCATAAGCTTTTTCTTGGCGTAACTAGGTGGTACAGTGAATAAAGGACCAGCCCTGGATTCTGGATGACCTGAGTTCAAGTCTGGCCTCAGACACTTGACACTTACTAGCTGTGTGACCCTGGGCAAGTCACTTAAGCCTCATTGCCCCACTTAAAAAAAAGAAAAAAAGCTTTTTCTTGCTTCTTTAATGTGAGCTACTTTACCCCATTCCACCTCTCCCTTCCTCTTTCTTCCATTGAATTCCTCTCACCCCTTAATTATATTTTAAAGATATCATCATGGGGCAGCCAGGTGACACAATGGACAAAGAACCAACCCTGGACTCAGGAGGCCCTAAGTCCAGTCCCAGACATAAGCGACCCCACCCTGTCTGCCCCACAAAAAAAGGATAAACAAAAAATAAATGCTTTACAGGTAACATCCTTTCATATTCAATTCACACCTGTGCCCTCTGTCTAAATATATTCCTTTCAACTGCCCTAATACTGAGAAAGTTCTTATGAGTTAGAAGTATCATCTTCCTATGTAGGAATGTAAATATTTTAACCTTTTAACATACCTCATGATTTATTTTTTACTCTTTACCTTTTTATGCTTCTCTAGGGTCTTATATTTGAAAAACAAATTTCCTATGCAGTTCATGTCTTTTCATCATGAATGCCTGACAGTCATCTTTTTCATCGAAGTCCCATTTTTCTTTTTATAAGTATTTTATTATTTTCTAGTTACATGTAAAGATAATTTTCAACATTTATTTTCATAGGATTTTTAGTTACAAATTCTTCTCCCACCCTCCCTTCCCTCCCCCCTTCCCAAGATGAAAAACAATCTGATATAAGTTATACATGTACAATTTCATTAAACATGTTTGTGCATTAGTCATGTTGTGAAAGAAGAACCAAAACACAAAGGAAAAACCTCAAAGAATAAAAAAATGGCCAAAAAGTAAAAACAGTATGGTTCAATCTGCATTCAGGATCCACAGTTCTTTTTTCTGGATGTGAAGAACATTTTCTATCATGAGTACTTTGAAATTGTTTTGGATCATTGCACTGTTGAGAAGAGCCAAGTATACCACAGTGGATCATAACACAATGTTGTTGTTACTGTGTACTATGTTCTCCTGGTTCTGCTCATCTCACTCAGCATCAGTTCAAGTCCTTCTAGGTTTCTCTGAAATCCTCCTCTTTTCTTAGAGCACAATAGTATTCCATTACATTCATATACCACAACTGTTTCAGCCATTCCCCAATTGATGGGCAATCCTCAGTTTCCAATTCTTTGTCACCACAAAGAGAGCTGCTATAAATATTTTTGTACATGTAGGTCTTTTTTCCCTCTTCTATGATCTCTTTGGGATACGGACCTAGTAGTGGTTTTACTGGGTCAGAGGGTATGAACTGTCCCATAGCTCTTTGGTCATATTTCCAAATTGCTCTCCAGAATGGTTGGCTCAGTTCACAGTTCCACCAACAATGCATTAGTGTTCCAATTTTTCCATGTTTTCTCCAACATCTATTATTTTACTTTTTTGTCATATTAGCCAATCTTATAGGTGTTAGGTGGCACCTCAGAGTTTTAATTTGCATTTCTCTGATCAATAGTGATTTAGAGCATTTTTTCATATGGCAATAGATAGATTTGATTTCTTCATCTGAAAACTGCCTCTTCATATCCTTTGACCATTTCTTAATTGGGAAATGACTTGCATTCTTATAAATTTGATTTAGTTCCCTATATATTTTAGTAATGAGGCCTTTATCATAAATACTGGTTATAAAGATTGTTTCCCAGCTTTTTGCCTTCCTTCTAATTTTGGCTGCATTACTTCTGTTTGTACAGAAACTTTTTAAATTTAATGTAATCAAAATCATCCATCTTGCATTTCATAATATTCTCTATCTCTTGTTTGGACATAAATAATTGTCCTCTCCATAGATATGAGAGGTAAACTACTCCTTCCTCTCCTAATTTACCTATGGTATCACCCTTTATGTCTAAATCATGTACCTATTTTGGCTTTATTTTGCTATATGATATAAGATGTTGATCTATGCCTAGTTTCTGCTATACTATCTTCCAGTTTTCCCAGTAGTTTTTGTCAAATACTGAGTTCCTGTCCCAGAAACTGGAATCTTTGAGTTCATCAAACAGTAGATTACTATAGTCATTTACTACTGTGTCTCCTGTGCCTACCTATTCCATTGATCCACCACTCTACTAGCCAGTGCCGAATAGTTTTGATAATTTCTGCTTCATAGTATAGCTTCAGATTTGGTATGGCTAACCTACTGAAGTACCATTTTCCCCCTGAAAGATTATACTCAGTTTTGCTGAGTAGGTAATTCTTGGTTGTAATCCCAGTTCCTTTGCACTCCTGAATATCAAATTCCATGCTCTTCGATCCCTTAATGTAGAAGCAGCTAGATCTTGTGTTATCCTGACTGTAGCTCCACAGTACTTGAATTGTTTCTTTCTAGCTGCTTGCAATATTTTCTCCTTGACCTGGGAGATCTGTAATTTGGCTATAATATTCTTGGAAATTTTCATTTTGGGACCTCTTTCAGGAGGTGATTGGTGGATTCTTTCAATTTCTATTTTACCTTCTACTTCTAGAATATCAGGGCAATTTTCCCTGACAACCTTTTGGAAGATAATGTCCAAGCTCTTTTTTTGATCATGGTTTTCAGGTAGTCCAATAGTTTTCATATTCGCTCTCCTGGCTCTATTTTCCAGGTCAGATTTTTTTTCAAAGAGATATTTTACATTGTCTTCTATTTTTTATTCATTTGGATTTGCTTTATTTTGTCTTGATTTCTCATAGTCTTTAACTTCTATTTGCTCAGTCCTAATTTTTTTCTGATAAAAGTATTTTCTCAACATTTCTTTATACAAGCTTTCCAATTTCAGATTTTTCTCCCTCCCCCCTCCCTTAGACAGCAGGTAATCTGATATAGGTTTATATATATATATATATATATATATATATATATATATATATACATATATGTATATGTATATATATACACACATATATGTATATGTATATATATGTATATACATAAAACATTAAACATATTTTTGCATTAGTCATGTTATAAGAGAAAAATCAGAGCAATGATGAAAAACCTCAAAATAGAAAAACAACAGAACCAAAAATAAAAGAAATAGTATGTTTCAATTAGCATCTATACTACACAGTTCTTTTTTTCCCCTGGATTTGGAGACCCTCTTCCATCATGAGTCCCCTGGAACACTTCTGTACCATTGCATTGGTGAGAATAATCTAGTCCATAACAGTAGATCAACACACAATGTTAATGATACTGTATACAATATTCTTCTGGTTCTGCTCATCTCACTCAGCATCATCCCACGCAAGACCCTCCAGGTTTCTCTGAACTCTTGCTGCTCATCATTTCTTATAGCACAATAGTATTCCATTACATTCATATACCACAACTTGTCCAGCCATTCCCCAATTGATGGGCATCCCCTCAACTTCCAATTCCTTCCCACAACATAAAGAGCAGTTATAAATATTTTTGTACATGTTAGTCCTTTTCCCTTTTCCATGATCTCTTTGGGGAAAAGACCCAAAAGTGGTATTGCTAGGTTAAAGGGTATGTACAGCTTTATTGCCCTTTGGGCATAATTCCAAATTGCTCCCCAGAATGACTGGATCAGTTTACAGCTCCACCAACAATGCATTAATGTTCCAATTTTTCCACAGCTTCTCCAACATTAATTATTTTGCGTTTTTGTCATTTTAGTCAATCTGATAGGTGTCAGATGGTACCTCAGAGTTGTTTTAATTTGTATCTCTCTAATTAATAGTGATTTAGAGCATTTTTTCATATGGGAGTAGATAGCTCTGATTTCTTCATCAGAAAACTGCCTGTTCATATCCTTTGACCATTTCTCAATTGGGGAATGACTTGGATTCCTATAAATTTGATTTTTTTTCTTTCTCTGTTTTTGCTTTGCCTGGTTTTGGTATCACCACCACATTTGTATCATAAAGCGGATTTGGTAGAACTCCTTCTTTACCTATTTTTCCAAAGAATTTGTATAATATTGGAATTAATTGTTCTTTAAATGTTTGGTAAAATTCACCCGTAAACCCATCTGGCCCTAGGGATTTTTTCTTAGGGAGTTCATTTATGGCTTGTTCAATTTCTTTTTCTAATATGGGTTTATTTAAGGGTTTTATTTCCTCTTCAGTTAACCTGGGCAGTTTGTATTTTTGTAAATATTTATCCATTTCATTTAGATTGTCAAATTTATTGGCATACAGTTGGGCAAAATAATTCCTAATTATTGATTTAATTTCCACTTCATTGGTGGTAACATCACCCTTTTCATTATTGATACTGGTAATTTGATTTCTTCTTTTTTTTTAATCAAATTAACCACTATTTTATGTATTTTATTAGTTTTTTCATAAAACCAGTTCTTAATTTATTAATTAATTCTATAGTTTTCTTGCTTTCAATATTATTAATTTCTCCTTCAATTTTCAGGATCTCTACTTTAGTATTAATTGGGGATTTCTAATTTGTTCTTTTTCTAGCTTTTAAAGTTGCATGCCCAATTCATTAATCTCCTCTTTCTCTTTTTTATTCATGTAAGCATTTAAAGCTATAAATTTTCCCCTAAGCACTGCTTTGGCTGCATCCCATAGATTTTGGTATGTTGTCTCATTATTGTCATTCTCTTGGATAAAGTTATTGATTGTTTCTATGATTTCTTGTTTGGCCCATTCATTCTTTAGAATGAAATTATTTAGTTTCCAATTGATTTTCATTCTACTTTTCCCTGGCTCTTTCTTACATGTAATTTTTATTGCATCATGATCTGAGAAGGATGCATTTACTATTTCTGCCTTTCTACATTTGACTATGATGTTTTTGTGCCCTAACACATGGTCAATTTTTGAAAATGTGCCATGTACTGCTGAGAAAAAAGGTATATTCTTTTCTATCCCCATTCAATTTTCTCCAGACATCTATCATGTCTAACTTTTCTAGTAGTCTATTCACCTCTTTCACTTCTTTCTTCTTTATTTTTTGTCTAGATTTATCTAATTCTGAGAGGGGGAGATTCGGATCCTCCACTAGTATAGTATTACTGTCTAATTCCTCTTGTACCTCATTTAACTTCTCTAAGAATTTGGATGCTATACCACTTGGCGCATACATATTTAATATTGATATTACTTCATTATCTATAGTACCTTTTAGCAAGACGTAATTTCCTTCCTTATCTCTTTTAATGAGATCTATTTTTGCCTGTTCTTTGTCGGAGATAAAGATTGCTATCCCTGTTTTTTTTTTACTTTAGCTAGAGCAAAATATATTCTGCTCCAGCCTTTTACCTTTACTCTGTGTGTATCTCTCTGCTTTAAATGTATTTCTTGTAAACAGCATATTGTAGGATTCTGGTTTTTAATCCATTCTGCAATACGCTTCCATTTTATAGCAGAGGTCATCCCATTTACATTCACAGTTATTATTACTAACTGTCTATTCCCCTCCATTCTATTTACCCCCTTTGTACTTTTCCCCCCTTCTTTCACCCTATTCCACCGCACCAATATTTTGCTTCTTACCCCTGCCTCCCCCAATCTGCCCTCCCTTTTTATTACCCCCTCCCTTTCCTTTACCCTTTTCTCCCTTGCTTTTCTTCTCCCTTCTATCAGTCCCACCTTTCCCTTCCCCTTTTACTTCCCTAAAGAAATGAGTTTCTTTATCCCAGTGAATGTATACGTTATTCCCTCTTTGAATCAAATCTGATGATGGTAGGGTTGAAACAATGTTCACCCCTCCTTTCTTTCCCTCTATTGTAATAGGTTTTTTTTTCACCTCTTCATATGATATAATTCACCCCATTCCACCTCCCCTTTCCTCTCCTCCCCATAGACACCCTTTTTAACCCTTTAATTTTCTTTGTATCATTACAACAAAGACAATTTATATTTATACCCTCTGTGTAAAGTCCTTCTCTCTGCCCAAATACATTTACAATCCTTAAGAGTTAAGAGTATTATCTTCCTGTGTAGGGATGTAAACAGTTTAACCTGATTGAGTAACCTTTTTTCCCCTCTGTTTACCTTTTTAAACTTCTCTTGAGTCTTGTATGTTAAGATCAAATTTTCTATTCAGTTCTGGTCTTTTCATCAGGAAACATTGAAAGTCCCCAATGTCATTAAATGTCCATCTTTTCCCCTGAAAGAAAATGCACATTTTTGCTGGGTAATAGATTCTTGGCTACAATCCAAGCTCCTTTGCCTTCCAGAATATCATATTCCAAGTCTTGCGGTCCTTTAATGTTGAAGCTGCCAGGTCCTGAGCAATCCTGACTGTTTCTCCATGATATTTAAATTGCTTCTTTCTGGCCACTTGGAGTATTTTCTCCTTCACCTGATAATTCTGGAATTTGGCTACAATATTCCTTGGAGTTTTCCTTTTGGGGTCTCTTTCAGGAGGTGATTGGTGGATTCTTTCAATGATGATTTTATCCTCTGATTCTATGATATCAGGGCAGTTCTCCTTAATAATTTCCTGGAATATGGTGTCTAGATTCTTTTTCTGGTCTTGGCTTTCACACAGTCCAATGATTCTCAAATTGTCTCTCCTCGATCTGTTTTCCAGATCAGTTGTCTTTCCAATGAGGCATTTCTCATTTTCTTCTATTTTTTCATTCTTTTGATTCTGCTTGACTGATTCCTGGTGTCTCATGGATTCTGTATCTTCCAACTGTCCAATTTTAATTTTTAAGGCATTGTTTTCTTCAATGAGATTATGAACCTTTTTTCCATTTGGCCAAATGAATTTTTTTAAGGCATTGTTTTTTAAGTTGAGGTCTGCTCTAGGGGCACCAGCATCCCTGTTCTGAGCTTCTTGTGCTGGGGTATAGGTGCTGTGTCACTGGCTTTTTACACTGAGGCCTTTATGGTGTGTGCCTTGCACTTCCTGTCTGAGCACACTGGGATCAGCGGGCCTAGTCACACCTGTCCTGTTCGTGGCCCTCCAGCTGGCAACCTGCCCTCTCGGCTAGTGCAGTTGTGTTTTTCCACTGTCCTGCTGCGCCACCAGATTTTTGAGCCAGGATTCAGGGGCCTCAGTTGCTCGGCTCTGGCCCACAGCTTCCTGCTGAGTTGTCCCGACCCCCTCGGCGCTTGGCTACTGCCCTGCACTGGGCCTCCCTTTTTCCCGAGTCAGACCGACCTTTCCTGAAATCTTCTAAATTATCTCTGGTTGGAAGACTGAGTCTCTCTGTCTCTTTGCAGGTTCTTTAGTTTCAGAATCTGTCCAGAGGCTTGATTTAATGTTTTTTTTTGAGGAACAGAAGGAGAGCTCAGGCAGCTTGCTGATTCCTCTGCCATCTTGGCTCTACCCTCTCAATCTTATTTTTTAAGCAATTATTTTCTTCAGAGAGCTTTCGTACATCCTTTTCCATTTGGTCATTTTGACTTTTCAAGCTTTTGACTTTTTTTTCATGATCTTCCTGAATCACTCTCATTTCTCTTTCTAATTTTTTCTCTACCTCTCTTACCCTTTCCTCTATCTTTCTTACTTTATCTTCAAAGTTCATTTTGTTCACTTCTATAACCTGAGACCAATTCATATTTTTCCTGGAAGATTTAGATGTAGGAGCTTTGACGTTGTTATCTTCTTCTGATGGTATATTTTGATCTACATTGTAACCAAAGAAACTTTCAATGGTCTGCAAAATTTTCTGTCTGCTCATTATCCTAACCTATTTCTTGGCTTTTAACTCCTTAAAGTAGGGCCCTGCTTCCATGATGCACTGTCCCAAGCTTCAGGGGATTCCAGGTGATATGATTTAAGAAGATGCTCATTCTTAGCTCACTCAGCCTGTGTTCTGGTCTCTAAGTAACCACTAACTAGCTTGCTCTTTAACCCAGAAGCAGAAATCTGGTTCACAGTGGTTGCAAGCTTGGCGTGCTTGTGCCCCTCCCCCACTGTGCTGCTGCCACTCAAGTCTGATTCCTGGGCAAGACAATAGCACTCTGCCTCAGCTCCAGGAGAGACCCCTGCTATTTCCCTCTGGCCAACCACTGGACCCCTTCACCAGTTCCATGAGCTGAGATCCAGAAGTAGTCACTGATATTGATGATTCTGAGGCTCTGGAAGCATGGCCTGTCTTGGGCTGGATCTGTGTGGTGTGGCTGCACTCCCTCTCAGCCTGGTACAGCAGACCTTCCCTGCAACCATTTTAAGCCATTTTTGGCTGAAAAATTATCTCACTCTGTTGTTTTGTGCATTCTGCTGCTCCAGGAATTATCTTATGGCATTATATGGAGGTATGTGGATGGATTGCAGGGAGCTCCAAAAATTACAGCTTTTCCTCCACCATCTTGGCTCTGCCCCTCTATAATTGATTATTGATATTTTAATTTAATTTGTCACATTATGCTAATGGATTATTGAAGTCTTTTGGTGTACTATTTGGTATCTATAAATTGAGAATTATTACCCATTTTATTCATTCTTTTTCTTTTTCTAATAATGTGATGTTATCAGGCTCTTTCAATAAATATTATTTTAAATTCCACTTTATCAGAAGTAATTACTGCTACTATTCCTTTTTTTGAGCTTGCAGCTGCATGATAAATTATAGTCTAATTTCTTAACTCCATTATTGATTTATCATTTTTAATTAATTGTGTTTATTTTAAGTAACATATTGGTTATGTTTCATCCTTGTGTGGAAATTTATTTTGATTTGGGGACTCTACCTTTAGGCTGAGATTAGAAAGCCTTAGGCCCTCAGGGTCTCTTCTGTGTGGGAGGTGCTGTTGCCCCTCCCCCTCTGCTTCAGCTGAGCCAAAAAGCCCCATGGGCTCTACAAGATGCCAGGTCAAACAGCTGGGGATAAAAAGCCCCCAGCTCCCTCCGACCTGAGCAGAGCTATCCGAGAAATCCCGGACTTATCCAGGCCAGGTTCTGGCGTAGCCTGTGCTGAGGCACGTGAGGCTTGAGAGCACCCCCGCCCCCACCAGCCACAGCCCTGGCTGGCGGATTAGCTTAGTCTCTGGGGGCGCAGGAAGCCCCAAGATTTGAGTGGAGAGAAGAAAAAATATATATAGACCTGGGAGTTAGACAACAAGGGGATCTGACAAAGAGATGGGGAGGGGGGGCTGAGAAGACAACTAGAGGCTGGCTGACAAGATTAGAGGGGCAGCAAAGGTTGGAGAAGACAGATGAGAGGCAGACAAGAAATGGGGGCTACAAGGACGCAGGAGAAGGCTAAAGGACTAGGAGCAAGATAGAGGGACTGGGAGGACAAGATTAGAAGTTCCAGGCACAGCAGGTAGGAAATAGATGCAGTGGAAAGAGAGGCACCGCAATGCAGTCAGGTTGTACATTTTATTTCCCTGTATTCTTAATTTTAAATAGTATCTCATAAATAAACTCTGCTTGGATTATTTAGTTAAGAGGCTTCTTAATATTTTGCTTATCAATTTGGGAGCAGTGTGGTGGAACTTTATAAATGGCCCACATTAAATTAATAGCAGTCACATAGCCAGTCAGTCAAAAGTCCCCAGATTAGTCCTCCATAGATCAGTCCCCAAATTAGCCCTAGTCAATCAAAAATATTTTCACACTTGATATATTCTATAACTTTTTTCTTTTAATGGAAAAATTCAGACCATTCACATTTATTATCAATATTATTATTAACATTGCCTGGATGGAGTGAACACTACTTTATCTTTCTTTATCCATTTTAAATATTAAACCTGTAAAGAATTAATTGGGCAGCTAGGTGGTGCAGTGGATAAAGCACCGGCCCTGGAGTCAGGAGGACCTGAGTTCAATTCCGGCCTCAGACACTTAACACTTACTAGCTGTGTTACCCTAGGCAAGTCACTTAACCTCAATTGCCTCACAAAAAAAAACAAAAAAGAATTGCTATTTGAGGTTTTTATGATCCCATCTTTTGGCTAGAATTTAAAAAAAGCCTTGGTGTGTGCACTTGCCTGGGGCTCTGCAAACCTCACAGTGCTCCACCCACTGGTTGTAGCTGTCACCATGGAGCTGGCACCTCACGTCATCACCACTCGCTGATGCCTACATGGGCCTGGCAAAATTATAATGATTGGAAGCCCAGTGAGGGCAGTCATGTGACTGTCAGAGTGGCCAGCCAATTGGCTGGGGGCTGTGTGTCATCAGCCTGGGGTCTTCTGGAAGAAGGGAGGCTTTTCGCCATTCTAGTTTGAAGCTGGAAAGCAACAGGACGCTACTATGTGTTCTCAGCTGATTCCTGGGTAGTGTTGTTGTTCAGGTTATATCATTTCCCTTTTTATTTCCTTTCCCTTGATCCTACTGATCCTGTTTGTCTTTTTGTTAAACAAATCCTGGTCTGTTTTGAGGGAGGCTGTCTCTCCTTCTTTGCCCCAAATATTGCGGCAAGCCACTTAGCTAACACCCCCCAATTAAAAATCGGCCCCCACAAACCTAAATATAAAATATTTAAATATTAAACCTAGTTAATAAAAGAAAAGAAAGTTACTTTTTTTTAAAATTAAATTGCCCAAATTATTTGCTGTCTACAGAAGGGCAGCTCACTGTTAATATTCAAACTAAAAATTAACTTGCTAAGAGGGACCCATCTTGGGCCTAGTTTATAGGAAATCAAGGTTAGTGGCACTGTCAGTTATGTTGGTGATAATAACAATGATGAAAGTGATGAAACTTCACCTCCACAATTAAGTCTTTCTTCATGTTTTAGATTGTTGGATGAGGTTCATCATGCAGAGATAATATGTTTGGATACAAATTTACCTGAGCAGAAAAAGCAAAGCACTGAAAGACAAACCATCCCTCATTTGCATCTTAGCAAATGTTCTTTCCACCTTTTCCAAATCAACACATAAAAGGAAATACAAATGCCAAAGATAGATAGCACCAGGGTTGAACAGAATTTAACAGAATTTACAAGGTTGTTGGGTAAAACTTGTGTGTTTCTAACGAAGATCCCCAAACAAGACTGGACATTTTTTGATCCAAGATAGCAACCACCATTAAAAGACAGGGAAAAGTTATTTCACTGTCAAGTTTCACACACATATACACACACACACACACATATAGTCAAGTTTCATATAGTCAAATTTATCACATATAAGCACATATGCATATATATACTTCCTAAATATTATTTTCTTTACCAAAATGGTAAGTGTCGGTGAGACAATCTTAGTGGTTCTAATACTTGGTGAGTTGCTAATGGGACTTCTTGGGAATGGCTTCATGGCAGTGGTAAAGTTCATTGACTGGCTGAAGAAGTGTAAGAAGGTCTCAACAGGGGATCTTATCCTCATCAGCTTGGCCATCTCCAGAATCTTTCTGCTGTGCCCAACAACCGTAATGATGTCTCAATATTTATCATTTTTATATTATTTAGAGATGTATAAAATAAGCATAACTATGGTCTCCTGGTTATTGGCCCACTTCTCAAGTGTTTGGTTTGCTTTTTGCCTCGGCATTTTCTACTTCCTCAAGATTGCCAACTTCTCCCATTCCATCTTCCTCTGGCTGAAGTGGAGAATCAACAGGGTCATCTCTATTTTGCAAGGGGGGCATTTACTTATCACCTTGCCTATTTTAACTCTATTG
Source organism: Dromiciops gliroides (assembly GCF_019393635.1). Taxonomy (NCBI): domain Eukaryota; kingdom Metazoa; phylum Chordata; class Mammalia; order Microbiotheria; family Microbiotheriidae; genus Dromiciops; species Dromiciops gliroides. Next base: position 488,679,180 of record NC_057864.1, on the reverse strand, counting down.
CAGAATGATAATGCTTCCTACATCAGTCAGAACATTATTGGAATCAAGAGAAATATATCCCAGGAAGCCTCAGAGAATAAAAGTCTCTTCCTTCTCTTCCTGATTTCCTTTAACATGGTGAGTCTTGTTCCCTTTACTCTATGTCTTGTCTCATTCTCCCTCCTGATAATGTCCCTGTGGAGGCATACTCAGTAGATGCGGCTCAATGCCACAGGATCTAGAGGCCCATATTCAAGCCATGAAAGTCATGTCTTCCTTCCTCATCCTTTTTTCCCTTTACTATCTAGGCATTTTCATTGGCCAATTGGGCACATTGATGCCAGAGAAGAGTATGACTTCACTGCTCAGTGTGATTAGGCCATTCATGGATTGTGACTCTGATGAAGAGCAAGCTGAGACTAGCCATCCTGAGGGTGTTTGGACAGGTGAAGGTTTACTTGTGTGTAATTTAAGATTCTAAATGTGGATTCTAATCTGCTCCCCCAGTTTGGGGGAAACTGACTAAAAATCACTGATAAAACGAGTTTAGGTTTTTAAGGGTTTATTGGAAAATAGAAAGAAAAAGATTGAGAACAGAATTCTAACAGCCTGGCATTCCTATCTTTCCTCAAATTTCCTGTGAAGTCCTCCGCCGCCACCACCATCAAGTCAGGAAGCCCAAAAGGCCCCAGCGCTCTCTGCGCAGGCTCCCTTTCCTCCTTCCTGTCTCCTCCCAGACCATAGGAGGCTCCTCAAGTTGACTGGCTGGTAGCCTTGATAGACAGCACCCATGAGCAAACGTCATTTCCTGACGCCAAGGAAAAGCCACAATGCCTCTGAGGCATTTTCCTCATGGTGGAGCTTTCCCACAGCAAGTCTCCAGTAAGTGGCATCATTCCAATCATTACACTTGAGAGGAAGCTAAGGAAATGTATCCTTGGTCCTGTAGATGCACTTCAGGATGATCTTATATTTCCTCAAGAAGAAAAAAGTTGGCCTGCAGTTTAGCAAGGACATTCCTCAGGACCATGCCCTCATTAGGGTGGTAAAACCAATGAACTCACAGATGTACGCAGTGAATTAGTGGATTTGGAATGGCAATAAGCCATGCTAATATCAAGGATCCTGCTGTGATTTTCAAAGGGTGGAGCACTTCACACCACCATTTTTCTGGGGCCCTTCTTTTACCTTGAATTGCTAACAGCCTGCACTCCCTGGACTCCTTCTCTCTAATATACATCAATATCTGATACTCACTGAGAAAATCCTGGCCTTGAGCTAGACTATCTACCAGCCAGACATTCAAGATGGAAACTTCCAGAGGAGCATCCAGATATTAGGATCCCTTGCTGGTTTAATTCCCAACTTTATGATATTTGGATCAAGCAATGGTTAACAAAGTAGGCTTTTGGGTGCATATGTGTATGTGTGTGTCTACATATGTGTGTGTGTGCCCTTCATAAACATCAGCCTAACTTTACCTCTTGAGCTTGACTTTTGAAAACTGAACTTTGTTGCTTTCGATTTCACCTGAATAAATACAATTTAGTTGACATCCTACTGAGCAAATTCTTACTGGATTCAGAGTAAGTAGGGAAATATATTGGGAATTTGAGGTCACATAAGCAACAAGATGGTGGAATAGATATTTTCTCTGATGCCCATGACCTCACAAACCTTTCCAAAACAGAAATTACATAAAAAGGTAAAGAAACTTTAGCAATCTCCATGGACTAGAACATCCAGAATCCAAAATAATGTTAAAAAACAAGAACCAAAGTCCAGGAACTTGTGTTCATTGACTCTGAAAATGCTTTTGTTTTTTTGGGTTTTTGTGAGGCAATTGGGGTTAAGTGACTTGCCCAGGTTCACACAGCTAGTAAGTGTTAAGTGTCTGAGGTCGGATTTGAACTCAGGTCCTCCTGAATCCAGGGCTGGTTCTCTATCCACTGTGCCACCTAACTGCCCCTGTTCATTGACTCTGAGCTAATTCAGCACCCCTATCCCACCTCCCATGCTACCAGCAGTGAAGCTTCACTAGCAGAGAGAAGCTTAAATCAAAACTATCCCCACATTTTAGTCCACCTCCTCCCTCTTTCTAGTGCCATGGAGAACCCTGCTTCAGGCTACCGAAGTTTTCCTGGGCTTCAACAGTTAGCTTGGGCACAGCCCTTTAAGAATAAAAGATGGTGTGTGTGTGTGTGTGTGTGTGTGTGTGTGTGTGTGTGTGTGTGTGTATAATGTAAGCTATATAGGATTGCCTGCTGTCTGGGGGAGGGGGGAGGGAGAGGAGGGAGGGAGAAAAATTTGAAATTGGAAATCTTATGTAAACAAATTCTGAAAACTATCTCTACATGTAACTGGAAAATAATAAAATACTTTCATTTTTTTAAAAAAAAAAGAATAAAACATGGGGGACAGGGGGCAAAGCCAAGATGGCAGGGCAGAGGAAAGACAATGATTCACTTAAGCTCTCCCTAGAAACCTTCCAAATACCTTTATTTTTAATAGTATTTTATTTTATTTTTTCCAATTACATGAAAAATGGAAAGGAAGAAGTATAATGGAGTAAATTATTTCATATAAGAAAGCAAGGAAAGTCTTTTATAGTGAGGGGAAGATGTGGAGGTGTAAGAGAAGTGAACCTTACTCTCATCAAAATTGGCTCAAAGAGGGAATAGCATACACACTCAATTGGGTATAGAAATCTATCTTACCCTGCAGGAAAGTAGAAAGGGAATGGGATAAAGTGGGGGCAGTAGGAATAGAATGGAGGGCAGATTGGAGCATGGGGTAGTCAGAAGCAAAACACTTTTGAAGAGGAACAGGGTAAAAAGGAGAATAGAATAAACAGGTAAGGGGGATAGGATGGAGGTAAATCAAGTTATCAATAGAAACTGTGAAAAAAATGAAGCAAGTTTCTCATAAAACTCATTCCCCAATTGATAAATGATCAAAAGATATGAACAATTTTCAGATGAAGTAATCAAAGGTATCTATAGTCATATAAAAATACTCTAACTCACTAATGATTCAAGAGAAGGAAATCAAAACAATTCTGGGGTACTACCTCATGCCTAGTACATTAGCTGGAGCAGCTTGGTGGAACAGTGTAGAGAGCACTGGCCCTGGAGTCAGGAGGATCTGAGTTCAAAATTTATCTCTAAGACTTACTGGCTGTGTGACCCTGGGCTAATCACAACCCCAACTGTCTTAAATATCTAGAGCCGTCTCTAGTTGTTCTCATATATATCTTACCACTGGACCCAGATGGTTCTGGAGGAGAAAGTGAGGTTGGTGACCTTGAACAGCCTTCCCTTACTTAAATCCAATTCAGTGAAAGTCATGACATCTCTCCAATGTCATGGTCCTCTTTGAGAGTGAAGGACAAACAACAACAACACTTAGATTAGCTAATAGGAAAGAAGAGGTGTAATGATTGGAATGACGCCACCTGCTGGAGACTTACTGCAGAAAAGCTCCACCATGAAGTGAAGGTCTTTGAGGGCAAGACCATGTATCTTTTCTTTGGTGTCAGGAAGTGATGTTTGCTGGTGGGAGGAAGATGGGGGAGCCTGGCGCTTTGACTGGGGCTCTTTCCTGAGGACACTGGTGGAGAAGGGAGCGAGAAATGTGCTCTCCCTTTAATAGATAGATGAATGTAGGCCTTTCTCTCTCTCTTTACCAAATAGATAGATGAATGTAGGCCTTTCTCTCTCTCTTTACCAAATTCTTATTCTCCTTAATAAATGCTTAAAAGCCTAACTCTTGCTAAAGCTTATAATTTATTGGCGACCACTCATTAGATATTTTAGACAGACTAGCTAGAATTTTAGCCCTTAACAGTGGAAAATGACACATATTTGGAGGGGATATGGGGAAAATGATACATTATTTGTTGTAAAATGATTCAACCATTCTATGGAGCAATTTGGACCTGTGCTCAAAGGGCTATGTAACCATGCATACTCTTTGACCTAGCAATACCTCTACTAGGTCTTCATTCAATAAAAGATTATTGGATTAAAAATAGAATTAATGCAAGAAAAAATAAATGAAATGAAAAATCAATACGATAAAACAGAAAGACAAAAGGACCTGTGTGTAAAAAAGTATTTATAGCAGCTCTTTTCTAGTGGCAAAGAATTGGACATTGATGGAATGCCCATCAATTGGGGAATGGCTTAGCAAATTGTAATGTGTGATTATGATGGAATACCGCTGTGCTATAAGAAATGATGAAACTAGGCAGAGTCAAAACAGAGAAAGTAAATTACAGTCTAATTTCCCTAATGGATATTGATGCAAAAAACTTAAATAAGATATTAGCAAGGAGATTACCGCAAGTGATCACCAGGATAATACACTATGACAAGGTGGGATTTATACCAAGAATACAGGGCTGGTTCAACATTAGGAAAACTATCAACATAATCAATCACATCAATAAGAAAACTAACCAAAATCATATGATTATCTCAATAGATGCTGAGAAAGCTTTTGACAAAATACAACACCCATTCCTATTAAAAACACTAGAGAGGGGGCAGCTAGGTGGCGCAGTGGTAAAGCACCGGCCCTGGATTCAGGAGGACCTGAGTTCAAATCCAGCCTCAGACATTTGACACTTACTAGCTGTGTGACCCTGGGCAAGTCACTTAACCCCCAATGCCCTGAAGAAAAAAACAAAACAAAAAAACACTAGAGAGCATCAAAATAGGTTGAGTTTTCCATGAGATAATAAGCAGTATCTACCTAAAACCATCAGCAAACATTATATGTAACGGGGATAAGTTAGAGGCATTCCCTATAAGATCGGGGTGAAACAGAGATGTCCATTATCACCCCTATTATTTAATATTGTACTAAGATTGTTAGCCATAGCAATAAAAGAAGAAAAAGGAATTAAAGGAATTACAATAGGCAAGGAGGAAACAAAACTATCACTCTTTGCAGATGATATGATGGTATACTTAGAGAATCCTAGAGAATCAACTCAAAAATTACTTGAAACAATTAACAACTTTAGCAAAGTAGTGTAGAAATTCATTTTGATTTGGGCTGAGATTAGAAAGCCTTAGGCCCTCAGGGCCTCTTCTGTGTGGGAGGTGCTGGTGCCCCTTCCCCTCTGCTTCAGCTGAGCCAAAAAGCCCCGTGGGCTGTACAAGACGCCAGGTCAGACAGCTGGGGGGAAAAAGCCCCCAGCTCCCTCAGACCTGAGCAGAGCTATCCAAGAGATTCTGGGCTTGTCCAGGCCGGGCTCTGGCATAGCCTGTGCTGAGGCATGTGATGCTCAAGTGTCTCTCCAGCCCCAGACGCAGCCCTGGCTGGCGGATTAGCTTGGGGTCTGTGGGGGTGAAAAAAAAGCCCTGAGATTTGAGTGGAGAAAAGGAAAATATCTATAGACCTGGGAATTAGACTCAGGGAGGCTGGCGGACAAGATTAAGGCGGCTGACAAGATTAGAGGGGCAACAAAGGCGGCAGAGGGCAGACTGACGGAGCAGACAGACAGACAGACAGACAGAACAGGAGGCAGCAGAGAGCACAGAAGCGGTCAGCACAGGGTACAGGTTGGAGAAAGCGAAGATTAAGAGAACAGAAGGACACTGGAGCACTAGGAGAACGGAAGAAGAGGTCGGTAAGAGAGAAACACAGGAGTTCAGTGGTGGCAGTAAAGAGAGGAAAGTTAGAAGCAGGGGGATTTACAAAGTGAAAGGGGATTGGAGTTAGGAAGTAGCTGAGCAGTGAAAGTAGAACATACCCTAAGGCAAGAGGTGGCAAAGGCTTTTATTGTATTAAAAAAGTTCCGGGGGCAGCAGGTGGAAGCACCTGAATGCAGTCAGATTGTACATTTTATTTCCCTGTATTTTTATGTTTAAATAGTATCTCATAAATAAACTCTGCTTTGATTATTTAAAACAAAACAAAACAAAACAAAAAAACCTTAAACAGCATACTTGAAGTGGTAAGCAATTTACCAAAAGAACTAAAACATTAGTGAGACTCAATGTCCATTAATTGTCTTATGAACCAAAGAACAGGGTTCAATAACGCTTTTTAGAAGTTAGAGTCATATCCTCTTTGTGAAGAAGTCCTTTTCCTATAGATGGTGCAGGTGGAATGACATGAAGAGGATTGAACTGGGACCAAGCAGGAACAGAAACAGCAACACCAGCAGGCCAAGATGCCTGATTCAATTCCGCCCCAGCTGAAAGATACTTGGATAGAATTTTTTGTTAGAGCCACAAGTGGCTTAGCAATTTTACCAAAACAGGGTATCCATTGCCTGCAATACCCAGCTGCTCCCAAAATGACCCTTTGCTGCTTCTTAGTTAATTTTGCCACTCTTTGGGCTTCTAATAAGTAATCATAATAAGTGTCCCCAACTTTGAGGATCACATGAGGTTTGTTACTCTGGGGAGGATAATGAAATAGAATAAGATGATTAATGTATTTAAAGTCTAGAAAAATAAAATTTTCAATATTTACTGTTGTCTCCTCCCCTGTACACCGTCACTTCTCTGTATTTCCCTGATCTTTACCCTTTTGAAAGGGTCTGTGACTATTCTCAGGATGTTCAGGATATATTTCTCTGAAAAGGCGTATAACTGTTTTGACTCTGCTTCTCTGTATATCCCTGAAAAGGTCTATATCTATTTTGATTTTGTTTATAATAAGGCCTATAATTGCCCTGATTCTGTATTTCTGTACCTTCCTGATAGGATTTTCTAAAGTTATTCTGATTTTCTTTATAATAAGGCCTATAATTACCTAGGTTGTTCCCTCTCTGGTAAAAATTCCTCTGATTATTCCTATTTCCCCTTAAAAAAGTCATTAAGGGGGGCCGCTAGATGGCACAGCGGAGAGAGCACCGGCCCTGGATTCAGGAGTACCTGAGTTCAAATCCGGCCTCAGACACTTAACACTTACTAGCTGTGTGACCCTGGGCAAGTCACTTAACCCCAATTGCCTCACCAAAAAAAAAAAAAAAGTCATTAAGGCTTTCACACATTACCTGTCTCAATAGCAGGATATAAAAATAAATCCACATAAATCATCAGCATTTCTATACATGACCAGCAAAGTCCAGCAGCAAGAGATAGAAAGAGAAATTCCATTTAAACTAATGGCAGACAATATAAAATACTTGGAAATCTACTTGTCAAGACAAACCCAGGAACTCTATGAACACAATTACAAAACACTTTTCACACAAATCAAATCAGATCTAAATAATTGGAAAATTGTCAATTGCTTATGGATAGGCCAAGCTAATATAATAAAATCGACAATTCTACCTAAATTAATTTACTTATTCAGTGCCATACCAATCAGACTACCTAAAAATTATTTTATAGAGCTAGAAAAAATAATAACAAAATTCATCTGGAAAAACAAAATATCTAGGGAACTAATTTTAAAAATGCACAGGAAGGTAGGCTAGCTGTACCAAATCTGAAGATTTACTATAAAGCGGCAGTCATCAAAACTACTTGGTACTGGCTAAGAAATAGAGTGGAGGATCAATGGAATAGGTTAGGCACAGGAGACACAGTAGTAAATTATTTTAGTAATGTACTGTTTGATAAACCCAAAGACTCCAGCTTCTGGGATAGGAACTCAGTATTTGACAAAAACTGCTGGGAAAACTGGAAGAGAGTATGGTAGAAACTAGACACAGACCAACATCTTACACCTTATACTAAAATAAGGTCAAAATGGGTACATGATTTAGACATAAAAGGTGATACTATAGGTAAATTAGGAGAAGAAGGGGTAGTTTACCCCTCAGATCTATGGAAAAGAGAACAGTTTATGACCAAACAAGAGATAGAGAATATTATGAAATGCAAAATTGATGAGTTTGATTACATTAAATTAAAAGGTTTTTGTACAAACAGAAGCAATGCATCCAAAATTAGGAGGCATGCAGAAAGCTGGGAAACAATTTTTATGGCCAGTACTTCTGATAAATGCCTCATTTCTAAAATATATAAGGAACTAAATCAAATTTATAAGAATCCAAGTCATTTCCCAATTGAGAAATGGTCAAAGGATATGAACAGACAGTTTTCTGATGAAGAAATCAAAGCTATCTATTGCCATATGAAAACATGCTTTAAATCACTATTGATTAGAGAGATGCAAAAAACAAAAAAAAAAAAAAAAACCAACTCTGAGGTACCACCTGACACCTATCAGATTGGCTAATATGACAAAAAAGGAAAATAATAAATGTTGGAGAAACTGTGGAAAAATTGGAACACTAATGCATTGTTGGTGGAGCTGTGAACTGATCTAGCCATTCTGGAGAGCAATTTGGAACTATGCCCAAAGGGCTATAAAGCTGTGCATACCCTTTGACACAGCAATACCACTTTTGGGGGTTTTTCCCAAAGAGATCATGGAAAAGGGAAAAGGACCCACATGTATAAAAATATTTATAGCTGCTCTTTTTGTAGTGGCAAGGAATTGGAATTTGAGGGGATGCCCATAAGTTGGGGAATGGCTGAAAAAGTTGTGGTATATGAATGTAATGGAATACCATTATGCTTTAAGAAATGATGTGCAGGCAGATTTCAGAGAAACCTGGAAGGACTTGAACTGATGCTGAGTGAGATGAGCAGAACCAGGAGAACATTGTACACAGTATCAACAACATTGTGTGTTGATCAACTATGATAGACTTGATTCTTCTCAGAAATAAAATGGTCTGAGATAGTTCCAAGGGACCCATGAAGGAAAATGCTCTCCAAATCCAGAAAAAAAGAACTGTGGAATCTAGATGCAGATTGAACTACACTATTTCTATTCTTTTTGTTGTTGTTTTTCTTTTTTGAGGTTTTTCCTTTTTGCTCTGATTCTTCTTTCACAGCAAGACTAATGCAGAAATGTGTTTGATGTGATTGTACATATATAACCTATATCAGATTACTTGATGTCTTGGGGAGGGAGGGAGACAAATTTGAAACTAGAAATCTTATAAAAACAATTATTGAAAACTATCTCTACATGTAACTGGAAAATAATAAAATACTCTTATGAAAAAAAAAAGAAATGATGAGCAAGATGCTCTCAGAAAAACTTAGAAAGACTTACATGAGCTAGTACAAAGGGAAATGTACTATGTACAAAGTAACACCAATATTGTAAGATGATCAGCTGTGAATGACTTAGCTATTCTCAGCAATACAATGATCCAAGAGAACTCTGACGGACTTATGATAGAAAATGCTCTCCATTCCCAGAGAAAGAATTGATGATGCCTGAATATAGATTGAAGCATATTTTTTTACTTTATTTTTTTAGGTTTATTGGTCTATGTTTTCCTATACAATATAAGTATTATGGAATTGGTTTACATGACTGCACGTGTATTACCTGTGTGAAACAGCTTGTCTTCTCAATGTTGGGGGAAGGGGAGGGAAAGAATGGAAAGAAAATAATTTGTAACCAACACTTTTCAAATGAATATTAAAAATTTTGTATGTAATTGTAGAAAAATAAAATAGTTCATAAAAATTGTAAAAGAGTAAAATCCTGCTAAGGACTGAAACCCAGAAGCATTAGAGCTTCAAAATTCTGATCTGTCAATACCAGGGCAAACAGGCTCTGAATGGCAGGATCCAGGCTAGAGAACTAATGTAAAAATATTCTGATTTACTGGCCTAATTTGGGGGGACTAATCTGACTGGAGGACTAAACTGGGGACTTTTGACTGACTGGCTATGTGACTGCTATTAATTTAATGTGGGCCGTTTATAAAGTTCCACCACACTGCTCCACTCCCAAAATTGATAAGCAAAAGATTAAGAAGCCTCTTAACTAAATAATCAAAGCAGAGTTTATTTATGAGATACTATTTAAAATTAAGAATACAGGGAAATAAAATGTACAATCTGACTGCATTTGGACATCTCTTTCTACCTGCTGGCCTGGAACTTTTTTAATACAATAAGGGCCGGGCCTCTTGCCTCAGGGTATGTTCCACTTTCACTACTCAGCTCAGCTCCTTTCACTAACTCCAGCTGTACCCTGTGCTGACTGCTTCTGTGCTCTCTGCCGCCTCCTGTTCTGTCTGTCTGTCTGTCTGCTCTATCAGTCTGCCCTCTGCCGCCTTTGCCACCCCGACCTTCTCCATTCTTCTAATCTTGTCAGCCTCTTCTCTGTTCTTCTAAATCTTGTCAGTCTCCCCTTGATCTTGTCCTTCAGCCTCCCTTGCCATCTAACTCCCATATCTATATATATCTTACTTCTTTCGACTCAGATCTTGGGGCTTTTTGTGCCCCCACAGACCCCAAGCTAATCCGCCAGCCAGGGCTGCAGCTGGGGGGACGGGGATGCTCAAGTGTCTTGTGCATACCATACTCAGGGCTCCAGGGGCCCAGGCCTCCTGCTGTGCACCTGGGACCTTGGCACGGGCTACACCAGAGCCTGGCCTGGACAAGCTCGGGATCTCTTGGATAGATCCACTCAGGTCAGAGGGAGCTGGGCCCCCCTCCCAGCTGTCTGACCTGGCGTCTTGTTCAGCCCTTGGGGCTTTCTGGCTCAGCTGAAGCAGAGGGGAGGGGCACCAGCACCTCCCACACAGAAGAGACCCTGAGGGCCTAAGGCTTTCTAATCTCAGCCCAAAGGTAGGGTCCCCAAATCGGAATAAATGTCCACACTAAGGAGCAGGGAGTGTGACAGGTAACTAGGCCAGGACAGTAGGAGTGTCAGGTATGCTTTTCAGAATCCCACCATGCCTGAGGGAAAGATGACAGCATCCAACTGGGGCCAGTTCTGACCACGCAAACACGCAAAAGTCATTTGGGATGTAGACTTAGTCTGAGTCCAGTGCAAAAGGAAGCTGAGATACTTTGAGATGCAGCCCCCAAGGAAATAAGAGTGGGGGGGGGGGTCGGGAATTTAGTGATAAGGAAAATCAGGTCAGGGAGACTGAAAGCACCAAAGATTTCCAGAAGAAAATTCAAAGACCCTGAAAATAAACAGAGAAATCAACAGGAAAAATAATAACAGTCAGAAATATGGTTTCCAGGTCTAGTAAATGAGTTCATGCATCTGCAAAATAAAGCAGAATAATCTAACACTTGATGAGACAGAAAACTCAGCTATCCCTAAGAGGTTGAAAAGGTACCTGAGGATTATGAGAGCAGAATTTATGTCCTATACAGCAAAAATGATAAAAAGCATAGAAAAATTTGATTCTGCAAAGCAAGCCTCCAAAGAAACAAAGGAAAGAACAAGAGACTGAAAGTACAAATACATAGACGTGAAGGACAACTTAGGGGAAAAAATGAACAAAAAGCCCAACAACATTAAAATAAAATATCATCACTGTGCAAGCAAAACCTATTGAACTTGAAGACAGGTTGCACAGAAACAAACTAAAGATCATAGGTCTCCCAGAAGGACATGGCAGGACAAAAAACATTAACATCATAATAAAGGGAATAATAGAAAAGAACTGCCTAGAACTTCTAAACATAGAAAATGGAATTCCAATTGAAAGAATTCACAGACTACCTCCAGGAAAAAAAATCCTAATGCTACACACTCCAAGACACATAATAGTGAAAGTTAACAATTTAATTTAGAAACAAGTTCTGCCAGCCATCAGGAGAAAGACCTTTATCTATGATAGAAATGACATTCAAATTACACATATCTGTGCTGCACTCACTAGAAAAGGAAGGAGGAAATGTTCTGTGATAAAATAATGGGATTTGGCAGACACCCAGGGGTCCCACCTAAGGACTGATTTAGTATTGTTTGAATTGGATGAGAATGAGAAACTGACCAAGTACCTACTTAAGGGTTACTGGATGGAGACCACACCTGGCTGGCCCTGAGTGACATGTTATTTTCAGAGGTGGTGTACTACTGACATCAGCAAGAGACCACTCTCAACCAATTAGCTTGAAGGACCTCCCCTTTCAGGGAGGGAGAGAGGAACTCGGAAGCGAAGGTTAGGGCTCTGCCTCCTCCTCTTTCTTCGTGAGGAATAGGTGCATGGTGGCAGACGGGAGAACAGGAGGGCCCCTCTTGGTCATTCAGACATCAGCTTGGTGGTGAGAGATTTCATGTGGGCTGCTAGGAAAAGGAAGGTTTCTTTCTCTCTGTCTATACTGAATAGATCCAAGCTAGGATTTCTGTGCTATAAGGAATCTGTTCTTAATCTCTCTCTCTCTCTTCACTAACTTATAATATATATTTTAATAAATCCTTAAAAGTCTAAACTTGCTGAATTTGTCAGTGATTTTAGCCAGCTTCCCCCAAAAACTGGGTAAGGGGGGGCAGATTAGAATCCACAATTTAGATGTTAAACAACACAATTCCAAAGGTCAATAGAACCAGGATGCAGGCCAGACCGAACTATCCTGAAAATCTGAACTTAACCATAGAGGACAAAGATGGCTATTTGATAACAAAGAAAAGGTTAAGAGGTTTTTGGAAAGAAAACCAGAACTGAAGATGTCATTTCCATCAAATGCCCCAAACAACAGGAGGAATTGATAAATGTACACAGCAACAGCAGCAGAGTGACTACAGAGAGACCAATGAGAGATTCCTTTCTAAATGTCCATAAGGAGACAGGGGTGATGGCAGAAATTCTGTAGAGATAACAATGAAGAAATGGGCAGGGAACATTGTGAACAGAACCTAGAGACATTCTGCCTATAGGTGAAGGCTTCTTTTGTGGTACTATATTACAACATGAGAAAGTAAACAAAGAAGGGAGGCAAGCAGGGGGATAAAAACATATACCGGAGTCAAATCAAGGGCTAATAATGGTGGAAAAGTGACATCTGTTCTCAGAAAGAGAAAAACCTTTGGAGGAGTGGTGAGGAGGAGAAGGAAAGATTAAAAATGGGGGTTGGGGGAAGCTAGGTGGCACAGTAGATAGAGCACTGGCCCTGGAGTCAGAAAGACCTGAGTTCAAATTCGGCCTCAGACACTTGACATGTACTAGCTGTGTGACCCTGGGCAAGTCACTTAACCCCAATTGCCTCACCCCCAAAAAAACAAAAAAACAAAAACAAAAAAATGGAGGGGTGGAGGCCTTACTTTAGAGGGGGTATGGGGTTCCACTGATGAATGATCTATGGGGAAAGAAAGATGAGGACCTCACACTGGATGATTTGTACTTTTTAAAGTACTTATTTTAAAGTCTACTTATCCTGAAAAGGGGGAGAATTAGAACCCCTGGTGGCAACTGGGACCTGCAGGAGTGGGAGAGCATGGACACAAGGAGATTTCCAGGTCAACAAGAGAGGGTATAGCTCATTGGTGGGCTGCATAATCAGGAATGTGGTTGAAGAAGGGTCCTAACTTGGGGCAGGATCCTCTTGGACACCTGCAATAATTGACATTATTCTACAAGTGAGGCATAATGGAAAAGGTGAATCCATGAGGAATTCCTTTAAGGCAGTGGAAGAAAGTAACTAGAGGGGACACCCTAGAATGGATGCCTTGAAAGATTTAATTGTATGAAGAATACAGAGAAAAGGGAGAGGCCCGGTAATTAAAGAGATCATGAATCGGAGAATGAAGGTCTATAGTAAACAGAAAAAGAAAATGGGAAATGAAAAGAGGGAGAGTAAGCCTGGTTGGAAAGGGGCACAAAATACAAAATTTGAAAACTAAGAAATAAGACTAGCTGAAAAATAAAAGGGGAAGGGGGAATATCAAATGAGAAGGGAACAGGGGTGAGGGGAAGGAAGCCAGTGGGAACCAGGGACACCTGTAGAACCATTTTAGTAAAGGAACTGAAGGAACATCATGGTAGCAGAAGGAACTTGATCCTGAAAAGCTTCTGCCCAGACAACAATGATGCATCTAGAATAAGAAGGAAAGTGGTCAAATGGGGGAAAACCTTCATATTAGATTTCTCTGATAAGAGTTTGGTATCCAAGATATAGAAAAAATTAGTCAATAAATGTGACTAATAGCAACTCTCCAAAAAATAAGTGGTCAAAGGATATAAGTAAACAATTTTCAAAAGAACTGCAAAATATTCACAACCACCTGAAAGAAAATGCTCCAGAGAAATGCAAATTAAAACAAATTCCAAAGCATGCTAGAGTTGCAGTTCACAGTTCATACTCTCTTGGTCTTGTCTGTGTCTGTGTCTGCCTACTGACAAATGTGGGTTTCTCATATCTGGGTGTTTTGTATCAATGACATGGGTCAGCATTCTCTTCCTCCTCCAGTATTCTATACTCACATGTCATCCTTCCATCATCCGACCTTTTCAGCTATTTACATATAAATAGAACAACACTCTCATTCCATGGGCATTTTCAGCTGATAGAACATCTGTAACAGCTCGATCCAAATCATGACAAGTCTTAGAGTCAAGACTTAAAGATATGAACTTTAATCTCTTGGCAGGGAGGAAGGCATTTGACCTAAGGAGTGATGTAAAGACTGGATGAAGATTATTTGAGCAATTTAGATACCTGGATGGATTATCTACAGATAAAACTCAAAGGAGGAAGCCCAGTTACACAACAAATGTAATATTAAAAATAATCAATATAAATTACTTTATCTAGAATTGTAACAGTGGGAATAAGGGTTGAGAAGGAGAATTTGCAGAATTCCCTCCTTTCTACTTCCACATCTCTCTCATCTTTTACTTCTTTCCATTCTTGGCACCTACACAAACATCTGCGAACTTCATGGTGAAAATCAAGGTATCACTTTGGGAAGGAGAAAGATAAGAACTCCAATTCTAGCCTTGGTCTCAGATTTGGCCCAGACCTCGATTCTCTCCCTCTCTCCTTGCCTAGAAAAGTAGCAGGACAATATCTCCAGAACAGCAGTCACCAGAGCCAGTGTTTGCATTGGGAACCAAGGACAAACTAAACACACAGAGGGAAGGCAATTTCAAGATTCTACAAGACCACCAGCCAGAACACTTCTCTGTGCCTACAGAGTACTTGAAAAGTACCCCCTTTAGAAGAGAAAAATAATTTCCATCAGGACCTTTTATTACATGCTCTCTAGGCTTGAGCCCACTTTCCCCTTATTATACATACTTAGTACATTCCCTTACTATGTATATGCTTGTGGGAGAGAGTATCACAGACTGTGATAATAGATGTTTTGTACCAACTCATCTTACTATAACACCTTAGTAAATACCCCCTTCCTAAAAACTAAGCATGGGAGGGGGGGTGCAGCTAGGTGGCACAGTGGATAGAGCACTGGCCCTGGATTCAGGAGTACCTGAATTCAAATCTGGCCTCAGACACTTGACACTTACTAGTTGCGTGACCCTGGACAAGTCACTTAACCCCCATTGCCCCGCAAAAACAAAACAAAACAAAGAAAAAAAAAAACTAACCATGTCTGGCTAATTAATTAATATCACTAGGGCTTATTAGAAAGCCATCCTCTACTCGAGGTTAGCTGCAGATCTCTAAAGGGAGTAGTAGCAATTGAGTTCTGGTGTCCTAGTGAACCAAAGCAAGTATGGATTGGAAGGGTAAGTCAAAGGCCCACGTTACATAGTGATGATTGTTTATCATAAAGAGAACTAGTATTGGATACTAAACATCAGTGAGTATGATTTTGGCTCATTTTCTTCAGATTCCTTCTTTGCCACAATCATTATTCGATGTATTTTCTCTTTTCCATATGGTTTTGTGACATGTCCATATTACTGTTACTTAATTCTAAATGTTATGGTTTTCAAATTTTCTGTATATAATTTTTATCCTTTTTAATCTAGGCATGATTTCTCTATGACCTAGTATATAATCATTTTTTTTTTTGGTGAATGTTCCAAATGTACATAAAAAGATCTTGTATCCCTTGTTTTTCACATTTAGCTTGTTCCAGGTATTGGTAATATATGAAATAATAGACTGAAGAATAGAAGGAAACTTAATGGTAGGTCATCTAGTCCAACTCCCTCATTTTACAAATGGGAAAATGGAATCTGAGGGAGTTAAAATGCCTTTGTCAAATTTTCACAAGTAGCAAGCATCAAAACCATATCGCCTCATTCCAAATTCAGCACTGTCTTTCATGATAAAATTCTGCATCTCAGTTATTAAATAAGAAATTCATATCTTATTTATTATTCATTTTTGTATTTGACTTATCATATCCTGATAATAAAATATTGAAGTGTTCTGCCATTGTATTGTCTATTTCTTCTTTTTTTTCATAAAGCATTTTTTCCCATTACATGTAAAGATGGTTCTCAACTTTTGTTCATACAAGCTTTCCAATTTCAGATTTTTCTCCCTCCCTCCCTCCCCCCTCCTCTAGACAGCAGGTAATCTGATATAGCTTATACACACACACACACACACACACACATATATATACACACAAATAATAACATTAAACATATTTCTGTATTAGTTATATATATATTAAACATATTTCTGCATTAGTTATGTTATAAGAGAAAAATCAGGGCAATGAAGAAAAACCTCAAAATAGAAAAACAACAGCACCAAAAACAAAAGAAATAGTATGGTTCAATCAGCATCTATATTCCACAGTTCTTTTTTTTTTTTCCTGGATTTGGAGATCCTCTTCCATCATGAGTCCCTTAGAACTCTTCTATACCATTGCATTGGTGAGAAGAATATATATAGTCCATCGCAGTAGATCAATGCACAATGTTGATGATACTGTCTACAGTGTTCTTCTGGTTCTGCTCATCAATCAGCCTACGCAAGACCCTCCAGATTTCTCTGAACTCCTCCTGCTCATCGTTTCTTATGGCACAATAGTATTCCATTACATTCATATACCATATACTTCTTCTTGTGCTTCTGTTAACCTTTCTTTAATGAATATAAATGTCTGAGAGTGTTTGTAAATTGAAAATTACTATAATTTATTATTTTTTTCTTTTCACTGTTGTATAATGTCCTCATTTGTTTCTTTTGAATATTTTGTAGTTTGAATTCCACTATGCCAATACCATTATTACCTCTCCTGACTTTTGAGCTTTTAGCTGCATTAAATATTTTAATCTCTTAACTTCAACTTAGATATATCTTTTTTTTGCACTACATGTGTTTACTTTGATCAACAGTGATGAGTTTTTTCTTGATTCATTTTAAACCTTTTATTAAATGTAATTAACTTATTTTCCAATATTTTCTTCTTTTCATTCTTTCTGTAACCTAGAGGGAATGACCTCTAAACTTTATAAATCTATTTTACCTATTAAAATAAATTAATGAAACTAATTTTGTTTTTGTTCTTTAGTGTATTCATTCCTATCTTTCCCTGAGGTTTAATCCCCTTTTTATTATAGATAGGAATTTTGCCCTTGGAATGACTGGCACTTATTCCTCCCCCTCCACCTTTTACTTTGCTTTTAACTACATAAATATGAACATTCTAAAATTCCTTTCTCTTTTCCATTAATCTAACTAAAACTCTAATTTGATTGTTTCTATTACAGTATTAATAGCTTATGTGCTTTCTTTTTAAAATATAGGATTATGAAATCTTGGTCAAGGGACCAAAGAGCTTAAGGGCACGAGTAGCTTTTTTTCATCACCCCTGCTGAGAAAAGGCAAAGACTTTGGTGGTAGTGGTTGTCTTCATTCTCAAAAAGGACCAAAATAGGAGGACAGCTAGGTGGCACAGTGGATAAAACACGGGCCCTGGATTCAGGAGGACCTGAGTTCAAATCCGGCCTCAGACACTTGACACTTACTAGCTGTGTGACCCTGGGCAAGTCACTTAACCCTCATTGCCCCACAAAAAAAAAAGAAAAAGAAAAAAAGGACCAAAATGATATCACTCTGTTGGAGTCAAAGTGCAGTATGTCCAACTGTGGCTGAATTTGAGTTGAGAAGGCTCTACCATAGGTTGGCCACAAATAGTCCACATGAACCTTTAGAATGGAGAAGTCTCTAAATTTGTGCATATTACATTCATTTTGAAATACGGGAATTCTGCTTTGCCATGTTGGATAGTCCTATGCCAGTGTCTCTGATGTCTCACAATTGATTCCAAAGTTCTTCAGGGAAACCTTGAGAGTGTCTTTGTAATGTTTCTTGTGACCTTTGTATCAGCACTTGCCTTGTGTGAGTTCTTCATGAAATACTCTTTTAGGCAAACATATGTTTGGCATTTGAATAGCATGGCCAGTCCATTGGAGTTGTGCTCTCTGCAGCAGAGTTTAAATGCTTGGAAGTTCAGCTCATGAAAGGACCTCATTGTTTGGTACCTTATCTTGCTGGGTGATCTTGATAATCTTCCTGAGATTCTCCAGGTTTTACAGGCATAAAACAATGAGGTCAGCACAATGACTCTGTAGACTTTCAGTTTGGTAGGCAGCCTATTACCTCTTCTCTCATACACTTTCCTTTGGAGCCTCTCAAACACTGAGCTAATTCCAGCAATACATGCATCTATCTCATCATCTATGTGTATATTCTTAGAAAGTAGACTGTCATGGTTAGTGAACTTATTGATAGCATTCAAAATCTCTCCATTTGCTATAACTGATGGTTCCACATATGGATGTACAGTGCTGACTTGTGGAGAACCTCTGTTTTCTTGGTGTTAATTGTCAAGGCAAAATTAGCACAAGTGTCAGAGAACTGATCATACTCTTCTGCATTTCAGCCTCAGAAGAATTGAGTGCACCATAATCTGTAAACAAAAAGTCATGCACCCATTCTCCCTCCACTTTAGTCTTGGCCTGCAGTCTTTTCAAGTTAAATAATTTACCAGGAGTGCAGTAGCTGACCTTGATGCCATTTTCATCCTTGTTGAAGGTGTCTGACAGCATCACTGAAAACATCATGCTAGAAAGCTTGGGAACAAGCACACAGCTGTTGTGCCTTTGTTGTATGCCTATGAAACTTGGATGGTTTACCAGCACCATGCCAGAAAATTGTCTTAGGAAGATTTTGAAAATGACCTGGCAAGATAAGGTATGGGACAAGGAGGTCCTTCATTGAGCTGAAGTCCCAAGCATTCAAACCCACATGTGGGTTTAGCAAGTGAAAAGTTGATTATAGATAGGGTGCCTAATATTACATTTATAATAAGTCAGTTAGTTTTTAAGTGGGTGGTTATTTCTATTAGTTGGCTGTCCATCAGCATATACCTGGGTCAAAATCCTAGTTTAGACTCTTGATTCGGTGATGCTTGATTAAATCATCTCACTTCTCCAAACCTTTATCTTTATCTATAAAGAGAGGGGGAAATAACTCTTGAATTCACACCTCCAAAGGTTACTGCAAAGAAAGTACTTTAGAAAATTTAAGATACTCAATAACTGAATTATTATCATTTTTCTCTATAAGCTCATTATACACAGAACTGAAAAAAGGTGGTAGTTAACAAATAGTTCCTGCTTTTCTGCCTGACACTAAGGCTGTCTTCTGAGTAAGCATGAAAACTGAAAGAAAGTCATTTGTTTTGAGTGTGAACTACACAGAGTATTGAAATTTATTTATAATTTTCAAACCTAAAAGTGACTTACCAGATATACCCACCATGAGTTCGGTTTTATAAACAATTGGTATTAACATCAATCTTTAGTATAGTGGGAAATAATGGAGGTAATGCATTAACATTAGGGCTTTGTTATATTTCCCATGTTATACATCATTGAATGAAGTTCATCATACACAGTTCACATGTTTGGATACAAAATAGGCTGAGACACAAAGAGGAAAACATTGAAAGATGATCTCTCCCTATTTGCATTTTAATATAGGACTCATCCTTTCCAGGATCACCTCTCAAGAGGAAATAGAAATACCACAGAGAACGAGTGTCTTAGCTGGGCAAATTTAACTGAGCTGTTGGGAAGGCACAGAGGATACCTTAATATAGATATTCTAACAGAGGACTAGACATTTTCTTGCCTAAGACAGAAACTTTATTAAAGACAGAGAAGAAAATTACTGCATCACCAACCATCAGAAGCACATATCATTCCATACTCATTTTGCCTGGAAATTAATGCAACAATGGCAGCATCAAAAGTATTATAAATATTGGTAACTTCCTAAGTGATCTTCTTTCTGCTGACATGCTAAATAGTGGAGAGAAAATCTTTATGGCTGTGATAACGGGTGAATTTCTATTGGGCATTCTGGTAAATGGATTCATAGCTCTGGTGAATTGCATCGACTGGGTCAAGAGCAAGAAACTGTCACCAGGTGATCTCATCCTGGTCAGCTTGGCCATCTCCAGAATTGGATTGTCGAGTACAATAATGTGCAATAGCTATTTGATTGAAATCTCTACCAATGAACTCATCACAAATCAAGTAAGAATGATTGATGTCTTCTTCTTACTGACTCACAGTTCAAACATTTGGTTTGCCACTGTGCTCAGCATCTTCTACTTCTTGAAGATCACCAACTTCTCTAATCCCCTCTTCCTCTGGATGAAATGGAGAATTGGCAGGATGCTCTTTATACTTCTTTGGGGACCCTGGATTAGCTCTTTGTCCATTGGCTTTCTAATGATGGAGAAAATGTATTACTATGCAAACCTCATAAATATTGGAAATAAAAGAAATGGGTCCCAGGAGGTCCAAGTGAGTAAAAATATGTTCATCATGCTCCAGACTCTCTTTGGCCTTTTGACTCTTATTCCTTTTGCTCTGTCTACAATCTCATTCTCCTTATTCATTCTCTCCTTGTGGAGACATACCCAACAGATGCAACTCAATGCCACAGGTTCCAGAGACCCTAGCACAGAAGCCCACATAAGAGCCATGAAAGCTATGTCTTCCTTCCTCATCCTCTTCTTGTTGTACTATGTGGGTTTCTTTTTCAACTATGGGAACCACTCAGCGGTAAAAAGTAAGCTGATTTTCCTGTCGAGTATGGCAATCATGTTGCTCTATCCCTTTGGCCACTCACTGGTCCTGATTCTGTGGAACAGCAAGCTGAGAAAGGCTGCCCAGAGGGTGTCATGGCTGATGAAGTGCTTCCAGAGAGGAAGTCATCTACAAGCCCTTTGGGTGCCTCTGAGGATAATTGGCCATTTTCTAGTGGGGGGAAAATCATCAGGATGTCTTTAGAGAACTTTACCAAGTGCTTTCATTCTATGTAGTAGCAAGACCACTGAACTCTGATTCAAAACATAGACTTGGAGATGGGAAGAACTTGGTGCCATACCTAACTTTGTCACTTACTACCCGTATAACCACAAGCAGCTCCCATAAGCTCTGTGAATCTTAAAATCCTCATCTGAGAAATAGAGACAATACAATAACAATAAATCCAGCCTAAACCTCACACATTGTGTTCCAACTCTGACTTGACCTTTGGGCCCTGGGCTGCTAATGGGTGAATGAATAAGCATCAGGACTAGCTCAAATCATGTCCCCAGCCATCATCATGACATACTTCTGTGTGTGTTCCCTTCTCCCCTTGATCCTCTCTCTGCCTCTAGTTGGGGAACAATGATCTAATCAACATTACCACTCTAGCATTCCTGGAAAAGACATGTCAATCAATTATCCTATGATCCAGTAGCCATCCCTGAAGCTTACTTAACAAAAACACTCTCCATTACTGGTACTCCCCTCTATGTATTCTCTCCCCCATCTTTATGTAAGCTCCTGGAGGGTAAGGGCTGTCTTGATTTTAATGTTTGTATATCCAATGCTTTGAAGAGTGTCTGACACATATTACTCTTTCAATTTTAAAATTAAATTTTATTTTATTTCCAGATCTACATTGTCTCCCTCCCATCTCATCATACCTCCCAATTAAGAAAGCAAGAAAAACAAAACTATTATAATCATGTACAGTTAAGCAAATAAATTCCCGCATTAGTGATGTACACAAAAAAAAATAAATAAAAGAAAATGTTTAATTCTTCATCCTGAGTCCTTCACCTCTTTATCAGATGGTGGGCAGCATATTCATTGAGTCCTCAGGAATGGTCATTGTTCATTGCATTGCTCAGAGTTTCTAAGTCTTTCAGAGTTGTTTGTCTTTATCATATTGCTATTATTACATAATGCTCTTGATAAATGCTTTTATATTCATTCTTTCATTCATTAATATATTCAAGGTAACTTTGAAGTTGATGCTACCCAGGAAGTTTCCCTTCCATAAAAAGAAGGTTGGATTGGGGGCAGCTATGTGGAACAGTGGATTAAGCACTGGCCCTGGATTCAGAAGGACCCGAGTTCAAATCCGGCCTCAGACACTTGACACTTACTAGCTGTGTGACCCTGGACAAGTCACTTAATCCCCATTGCCCCATGCAAAAAAAAAAAAAAAAAGAAGAAGAAGGTTGGATTGCAGTGGCATCATACACAGTAAATTCCAAATTCCTCCTGCTCTTCACAAGAGTTTGGGTTCAGGAACGTGGCCCATGAACTTCTCTCCCAGACCATGTGTCTGTCTTTGACATGTGCTTCTGCTTCAAGTCACCATAAACTGCCCCTTATGTGTGGGGAAGCTTGGCACTTTCTTCCTCACATCCATGCTACACTCTGGAGAAAAGAAGTGAAGAAAAGGAAGTTCTGAAGGAGAGAAGGCAAAAAATGGATGAGTAGTTCTCAAAGCTCACTTTTATATGATATAGAAGCAGAAACAGTGGTGCCCCCTAGTGGGAGTCTGACCCCTTGAGTCTCAGCCTATCATTTTGAGTTTCCTGTATGTGGTCAGGAAGGCACTAGGGGTCATATACACATTTCATGGGGGAGGGGCTCCTCAGATGGCTCTAAAGGCCTGAACTATGTAATCTTTTTTTTTTTTTAATGTATAAGGTATTTTATTTTTTCCATTACATGTAAAGATATTTCTCAACTTTTGTTTATACAAGCTTTACAATTTCAGAATTTTCTCCCTCCCTCCCCTCCCTCCCCCCTCCCCTAGACAGCAGGTAATCTGATATAGGTTATATCTATATATCTTTATACATATACATATAGATATAGATATATACACACACATATATATACACATAATAACATTAATCCTATTTCTGCATTAATCCTGTTACAAGAGAAAAAATCAGAGCAGTGATGCAAAACCTCAAAATAGAAAAAAAAAAAACAACAGCACCCAAAACAAAAGAAATAATATGGCTCAATCAGCATCTATACTCCACATGAACTATGTAATCTTGTCAAGTTAATCGAAGTACTCATCAAGCTGGTCAGTCTCCCAGATGTCAAGCATTTTTCAACTCTTCATGTGCAATTGGCGTAGAAGTTACTATTATTGTTCTATCTGTGACTTCCACTATAGAAAAGGGAGATGTTTTCCCCACTCCTCCTCTTTATATTTAGGCACAATAAAGCATAAAAGTTGGAAGGAAAGAGCTTAGAGTGAGTAAGAGGTCACCTAGGTGTAATGAACCGAGAGCAGTTTTTTGTTTTTTTTAAAGGTCAGGCAGCACCATCTCTTGAGAAATTCTATTTTACTCTTCTAGTGTTTGAGACCATAACATGTACTTGACCTTGAATAGAGGGACCTGGTAAAACTCAGATCAGGATGCTCTGGGGCCTCAAATGTCCTGAGAACTCTGTCCTGAGATTCCATAGAGGACCATGAAAATCCAGTGCTCAGAAACTCAAAGAGAAGAGTGATCCTAACCCTGGTAGGTGGAAGTCAATTTAGAAACCCAGAAGTCCTAGAGGGAGTCAGAGAATAACCAGTTAAAGGTGAAAGGAAAAAGACAGAAAGATGAAATAGATGAAGGGTTTGGGATACAACAGTTTTTCTTTTTTCTTGGGGTGGGGGGGGTCACAACTGGATGGTACAGTAGATAGAATAGCAGGTCTAGAGTCAGGATGACCTGAGTTCAAATTTGGCCTCAGACACTTACTGGTTGTATGATGTTGGGTAAGTAAGTTGGGGTTGTTTGCCTCTGTTTCCTTATCTGTAAAATGAGTTGGAGAAAGAAATGGCAAACCACTAGTATCTTTACCAAGAAAACCCCAAATGGGGAACCAGAGAGTCAGACATGACTGAAAGGACTGACCAACAACAACTGGTACACAAATCACAAGCCTGAAAGAGCCACAACATAGTAGGAATGGAGAAACTCCAATTACCAAACATTTGCTGGAGCTCTCCTTCTGCTAATTTCATACTTTGAAAGACAGAGGAACCAATAAAGTGACATTGTATTCTAGATCTAATACAGCAGATTTCAAAGGGTTCAGAGGAAAGATTGAAAGGTCCCATGGACCTTCAAGGGTAGTTAGCTCAGGAGGGATGGGTGAGGCTCAAGAATGAAATTTTGAAGAAACAAAGAGAAATAAATAGTTCCAGGAAGGAGGAAAGATGGGATTTGTTTGAAAAAGAATGATGTGGATGCACAAGGAATTCTCCTATTTCAAAGCCCTTTCATAACCTAGTCTCTCCCTTTGCAGTCTTGCAAGTTATTCTTTGAAAAGTGCTTTTCAATCCAATGACACTGGCCTCCTGGCTTTTCCATGAAAAAGACCTATTGCTAATTTCTGGGCATTTTCTCTGGCTGTCTCCCATACCTGGAACATTCTCTCCCTTCCCCTCTGACTCCTTGCTTTTTTTTTTTTTTTTTTTTTTTTTTTTGGTGAGGCAATTGGGGTTAAGTGACTTGCCCAGGGTCACACAGCTAGTAATTGTTAAGTGTCTGAGGACAGATTTGAACTCAGGTCCTCCTGAATCCAGGGCCGATGCTCTATCCACTGTGCCACTTAGCTGGCCCTCCTTGCTTTTTCTAATCCCACCTTCTAAAATCCCACCTTCTACAGGAAGCCTTCCCAACCCTTCTTAATTCCACTGCCTTCCCTCTCAATAATTTTCTATTGATCCTGTATATAGCTTACTTGGTATATATTTGTTTGCATATAATCTCCCCATCATATTGCAAATTTCTTGAAGGCAGGAACTATCTTTTGCCATCTCCAAGTGCTTAGCACAGTCCTTGGCACATAATAGGTGTTTGATAATGTTTATTTATTTATTGAAATTTTAAAAAGAAACGTACAGGATATGGAAACAAGTCCAGATAGCAGAGACAATGTGAAAGTGACAGAGTCCTATCAAAAAATATGTGGGGAATTCTGAAATCCAGAACAAGCAGAGGCTGGTAAAAGAAGTACGTTGACAAGATTTGTTGATTTGTTTTTTTAAACTTCATTGGGAGAAAAAAGAGGATCAAAGAAGAACTAAAATCTTTGCTTGGAGTTGGGGTGAATTTCAAAGTATAACAGAGAGAAAAGGCAGAAATACTCAGAACCATGGTGGGAGGATGCAAAGAAGCCAATATTGGACTAATGTTAGGAAAGAATCCTAAAAATAAGAGTCAGACATCTTAGGAAGGAGGTGAGTACTGACTGCTTGGCTGTCTCAGAATAGAAGTGGAGAGACAATCCAGCTGTCAGGGAGGTTGAACTAGGATTCTTTGGGGAGATAAATGAAAAAGCAGTTTAGGTCCCCTCCATTGATGAAATTCTGTGATTCTGTGGGAATGTGGGAGTTAAACTGACCTTGAAATGTTTCTACCTATGCTTTGTGGGATTTACTAACTTCCCAAAGTTCCAGGGTTACCAATCAAATTAAGGTAGAGACTGGAGGCTCACAACTCAAGGCATTTGAATCAGAAGATGCAAAAGAGTGACAAATTATCTTTCCATGGTTTGCCTGTTCTTCCTCTGATTTATATTCATGCAACACAGATTCTAACCACAATTTACAATGTAGGGATTTAAGGAAAAAATGAAATATATGGGAATGAAGCTTTAATTCCTTTATTGCCAGCAGCGACATCTTCATCATGATGGTTCCTCACATAAAGGAGGTAGAGGAGTAGTGATGGGAAAGCACAGAAAGAAATTTCATCCTCTAAACATGGGTCAGATACACGAGTGCCTGTTTCATAATCGACAGTGTAAAATATTTGAATAAAAATGATTTTAAAAAGGAAATCACAAATGTTGCAGTTGTTGTGCAGTCATTTCAAATTCATTATGACTCCATATTGAGTTTTCTTAGGAAAGAGTGATTTGCCATTTCGTTTTCCAGCTCATTTTAAAGATGAGGAAACTGAGGCAAATAAGGTTAAATGACTTGCCCAAGCTCATACAGCTAGTAAGTATCTGAGGACAGACTTGAACTCACAAAGATGAGTATTCCTAACTGCAGGCCCTGTATTCTGTCCATTGTGCCACCTTGCTTCTCTAAAGTTGCAGTAATTGTAGGAAAATAGGTGAATTAATACATCATTGATAGAAATCGGTCCAGCCATCCTGGAAAACAATTTACATCTATGAAGAAAAAGTTGCTAAGCCATGGATACCTTTTGTCCCAGTCATACCATTAGTAGTTCTATACTCCAAAGAGATCAAAGAAAAAAAAAAGGACCCATATGTATAAAAATATTTATAACAGCTATTTTTTGGACTATCAGAGAACTGGAAACTAAGGGAGTGCCTACCTCCTGAGGGATGGCTGAACAAATTATGGCATGTGAATGTAATGGATATTATAATATTATAAATATAATATTAATATATTATAAATTATGGAAGTGACATTTTCCTATGTGGTAAGACATGCATGAAATGATGGAGAATGAAGTGAGCAAAACAGGGAGAAAATTTTAAAAAATAACAAAATTATAAGTAAAAGTAAATGATGAAAAAAAAAAGTAAATGATGGCTTTAAAACTCAAATGAAAGCATCAATCAATCACAAGTCCAGAGTACTGAAGATGAAACAAATTACTTAGCTCCTTTTAGAGAGATGATGGGTTTCAAAGGCATACATTTTAATATGATCAATGGAGGAATTTATTTTGCTGGACAATGGGTAGTTATACAAGCTTTACTTTTATTGTTCAATGAGGCTAGTGGACAGGAGAGACAAAAATTATTGTAAAAATAATTTATTTCTTTTAATCAAATACTTTGTTGTGATTAAAGCAATGGCATTTGGCAGGGGCCTTGAATGATGGATCGGACTTTGACAGGTAGAAATAAAAGGAAGGATAGGTAAGACTGGGGGAACCTTGTAAACAAAGACTCAGAGGAAAGGAATCACAAAATTTATTTGGGAAATGCAGAATACATTTTTGTACCTAGTGTAGAGTCTGTGTTTGGGAGTGTTCCTTCCATTGATTATATTCTATTTATCCTACATATAATCTCCCATTTATTCTGTATATAACTGAAAATACACTACATATAATCTCTTCCATTTGAATTTATGAAAGGTTTCCCTATGACCTAGCATATGATGATTTTTTGGTGAATATTTCACAAGGACTTCAAAAGACTATGTATTCCATGTGTCTCAATTCAGTTTTCTCTATATATTTTGATTACCACTTACAAAAGCAATTCAGGGTACCAAGATGGTAGAGTTAGTAAGTAACCCTCTGAAGTCCTCCCAAATATCCCCTTCAAACAACTAGAAAATTGTCTCTCAATTGATCCAGGATCAGGGAAGCAACTTACCAACCAAACAGGAAATATCTGTCTTACTAGGGTGGGTGTGGAGCAAGGTCTGAGAGCAGCAACAGGAGTAGTAGCAACCAACCAGCAGCCCCCTAGGCAAGTGAGCAGTCTGAGCTGTACAACAAGGCCCTACCCCCAACACAAACCATCAGGAAGGTCTTGACCCCACTGCTGACCAGTAGTGAAGTCCTGCCCTGAGGCTGGACAACAATGAAATTCCCCCCCACCCGGGGCCTACCAGCACAGAGACTGTTTCCATAGCAACCTAGCAGCAAGGCCCCCAACCCTCAGGCAGATCTGCAACAATTAGTCCTCCAGTGCCTGCTTGCAGAGCGGCCCTATTTCTATAGCAACCCAGCTATAGACACCCCACCCTGTCTGCCCTACAAAGAACAAAACGTAAATGCTTTACAGACATCATCCCTTCATATTCAGTTCAGCCCTGTCTTCTGTGAATTTCTTACTGAGATAGTTCTTATGATTTCAAAGTATTATCTTCCCATGTAGGAATGTAAACAGTTTGATCTTTTAATATCCCTCATGAAATCTTTTTCCTGTTTACCTTTTTATGCTTCTCCAGGGTCTTGTATTTGAAAGTCAAATTTTCTATTTAGTTCAGATCTTTTCATCACAAATGCTTGAAAGACCTCTTTCTCATTGAAATCCCATTTTTGCCTCTGAAAAATTATACTCAGTTTTGCTGGGTACATGATTTTGGGCTGAAGTCCCAGTTCCTTTGCCCTCTGGAATATCATATTCCATGCCCTCCGGTCCTTTAATGTAGAAGCTGCTAGATCTTGCTTTATCCTTATTGGGGCTCCACAGTATTTGAATTCCTTTTTTCTAGCTGCTTGCAGTATTTTCTCCTTCACCTGGGAGTTCTGGAATTTAGCTATAATATTTCTGGAAGTTTACCTTTTGGGATCTCTTTCAGGAGGTGATCGGTGGATTCTTTCAATTTCTATTTTAGCTTCTGCTTCTAGAATATCAGGGCAATTTTCCCTCACAATCTCTTGGAGGATGGTGTCTAAACTCTTGTTTTGGTCTGTAACGATTGGAATAACGCCACCTGCTGGATACTTACTGTAGAAGAGTTCTGCCCATGAAGGGAAGGTCTTTGAGGGCAAGACCAGGAGTCTTTTCTTCAGGAGTCAGGAAGTGACGCGGACTAGTGGGAGGAGGAAGGAAGAGACTGGCGCTCAGTCTCGCGCTCTTTCCTCTGGACTCTGGTGGAGAGCGGAGCTAGAAATGTGCTCTCCCTTTAATAGATAGGAATCTAGGCCTTTCTCTCTCTCTTTACCAAATTCTTCTTTTCCTTAATAAATGCTTAAAAGTCTAACTCTTGCTAAAGCTTATAATTTATTGGCGACCACTCATTAGATATTTTAGACAGACTAGCTAGAATTTTAACCCTTAACAGATGGCTGACCACGAAGAGGAAAGCTAACCCTTAGTCTTCTTCTGATCTTCTGGTTGGGTAAGAAATTTCCCCTCCCTCTCCCTTTAACTGCTAAGTACTGGTGTACTGGCTGTGTTTTTCCTTTGAATTTTTTCGAATGGACCTTTTAAACTCCCTAATTATCCTATTTTTGATTTTGGTCTGTTTAACCAGACAAATGGGAGATAAGATCATGTTAATGCTTTGTTTTTGTGGATTTTCTATTTTTCTTTTTCTTTTTGTTAAAAGAGCCAGCAACTTACTCACACAAGGAAATATCTCTCCCTCTCCCAACCATGCTTTTTCAGAGAAACCTGTAGAGATTCCCGCAGCTTTTCCCAGTTCTAACACTAATTGTTGCTCTAATTTTGCATGCCTGGAGGCAATGACCCACCCTCTAGAAGCTTTTAATCCCCTAGCACCTGGAGGCAAAGTGGGGGAAGAGGAATCCAGGCCTGAGTTCAAAATCAAGTCTGATTCAAATTGCTCTGGTCCCTCCCCTCCTCTCCAGACCCCACCCTCTACTCCTCCCATGGCCAAGCCCATTGCTTCCCCTGCCTGGGAAGTCCAGAGAACTGATGCGCATGCTCAACTTTCTCTAACTACATTTGCAGCTTCAGGCTCAGCCCTTCCCCAGCCTGGCTGTGCTTCTGAGACAACCTTAGAAAGCCCTTTAAATTCCAGATATACTCGTTTTGTTCATAATTTTGCTAACCTGCTTTTGTCTTTAATTAGTAATCTTATAAAGCATTTGTATGGTGAAAAGCCCGACAGACAATATAGAGGGGTTAAAGAAGAAAAACTTAAGCCGAATAAGAATGACAATCATCAACATAGTTCAAGACTCCGCTTCTTTTGCCATGGAAGGGTATATATTTTACAGAAATGTAGAAGTAAGCAGCAAGGTATTGATATGAGTATTGGGGATTTTAGATATCGGAATCAAAAGTGTTCTAAATTCACTCAGATTATTAATAGTATCAGTTCAGAAGTTACATAGGATTTCTATGCTATTACATATACATTTTGAAATTAATGGTATGGGTTTATTTTCATAGAGATTTTAATGCTTTTGAGATTGTGTCTTATACTTAGTTTCTAAAACAAGGAGAATATTTGTAAAAGCTTTTTATAGTCATGTGATCAAGTTTATATTTTATAATACTCTTATTGATATTAAGTTCATATTCATTTAGATTTCCTTAGTTTGAATTTCACTGTATTTTATTGTTCCATGTGTATTTTCTTCTATTCATTTGTCTATCTAATTTTGAAACATTGCAAGATGGTTTTGATTTTATTATACAATGTTAATTCTAGGAGTATTGTGCTCCCATATTCTGAGTTGTTTTTGTTATTTTTTCTCAACTGATTATTTGATCAAACTCTTTAAAGCATTTCCCTGGCAAATTGGTTGCCATGGCAAGTGTAAATTGATTCTAGAAGTATTATTTTTGATAAGCATATTCCCAAAAAAAAAAAAAAATGAGGGGAACATTTGTAAAAGTTTTCTATTTTCAAAAAAAAAAAGTTCTTTGAGATTCTGTTGTGCTTTAACTTGTATTTAAGTATGTTCTGATTTTTCACAAAAGTAATTGTATACTAAGTAAAAAAAAAAGGGGTATTATTTGAAATTGTTGCATAATTATATATTGTGTTCTGAGTCAAGATGTATTCACATTTTTTGCAATCATTTATTATCCTCAATTTTTAAATCCATATGAGACTTGGAATTATGGGAACTTATCATTTAAAACATTAATTGCCTTTATTCTGAGTTATCAGATGCCAGTTGGCCAAGATGCCATCCAATCACAAGAGGAATACATGCAAGAGCAGACACTGAACTGTCACATGAGGGGAGACATGCATGAAGTCAAGGTATGGCCGAGGGAACGGCTTTTGACTAATGTTGAGGTTGGATTCTCTTGGTTTAATATTTTATTTTATTTTTCCCCACAATATCGTACAGATGGCTGGAAGTATTGATCCCACCCATCTCACTTCTACACCTGGCTTCTATGCTCCCTCCTATATGCCTGATGCCATGGACCATCTCAATCCCATGCATCTGATTGTCTGACTCAGTTTCCTCCAATATGTTCGGTGGCATGGACGTATATTCCATCCACCTATTTTAAGCCTGGCATACTGTATGGGCAGTACATATTGCTCAAGTGTGGGAATGCTCATATCCCATCATTTCTCTGTTCTTTTATGGTAACCCCCATAATTATCTCAGGTGTCATGATAAATACAGTGTTGAATTTGGCCTTGACACCTGTTACCAATTATATTAGATTTTCTAATTTCTCATAATGGCATGAGGATAATTAGGCAGATGATGCAAAAAGTGATGAAACAAAGATAAAAATTATTTTTAAAAATTAATATCACAGCAATTGTCTTCTCAGTAATATTATAATTTTAAAGAATGTTTCAATTTTGTTTTATTATATGTTTCATGTGTAACAACTAAGATTCTGAATTCCCTTAGACATGTTTTTGAGAACTTTCATTGTTTGATTTGATTATTGATAAAGCTATTTTAAAGTTGTGTTAAGCTCAATTTTGTAGGAAATTTTCCTGGCTGATTACCAGCATCCATACCTCAACCCCTGAAAAGACTTCCATTCTACGACTACACCTAGAGGACATCTGAGAAAAGACTTTCAGAGACTTTAAATGAACAGTTTTGATTTGTTGTTTTTCTCTTTCTGTTATAATATACACCATCTGTAACATGTATTCTCTGCAGAGGCCCTCCCTTTGCAAGACTAATGTCAAAGCGTCGGTTCATGAGGACAAAAAAAAAAAAAATCGCCCCTCTGAACAAAACTTTCCTCTCTTCCTTTTCTATATTGTTGTTCACATATTATTAGTTAGCAATAGTTATTATATTCTTTTTACTGTTCCGTCAAGGAAACATTTTGTTTCTTGAGGAACAACAGGGGGGACTGTAACGATTGGAATAACGCCACCTGCTGGATACTTACTGTAGAAGAGTTCTGCCCATGAAGGGAAGGTCTTTGAGGGCAAGACCAGGAGTCTTTTCTTCAGGAGTCAGGAAGTGACGCGGACTAGTGGGAGGAGGAAGGAAGAGACTGGCGCTCAGTCTCGCGCTCTTTCCTCTGGACTCTGGTGGAGAGCGGAGCTAGAAATGTGCTCTCCCTTTAATAGATAGGAATCTAGGCCTTTCTCTCTCTCTTTACCAAATTCTTCTTTTCCTTAATAAATGCTTAAAAGTCTAACTCTTGCTAAAGCTTATAATTTATTGGCGACCACTCATTAGATATTTTAGACAGACTAGCTAGAATTTTAACCCTTAACAGGTCATGGTTTTCAGGTAGTCCAATGATTTTCAAATTATCTCTCCTAGATTTATTTTCTAGGTCAGCTGTTTTTCCAAGGAGATATTTCACGTTGCCCTCTATTTTTTCATTCAATTGGATTTGCTTTACTGTGTCTTGGTTTCTCATAAGGTCACTAGCTTCCATTTGTTCAATCCTAATTCTTAGGCAGTTATTTTCATCAGACAGCTTTTTAATCTCCTTTTCCATTTGGCTTTTCAAACTGTTGACTTTTTTCTCATGACTCTCCTGTATCTCTCTCATTTCCCTTTCCATTCTTTCCTCCTTTTCTCTACATCTTCTTTCTATTTCTCCTACTTTCTCTTCAAAGTCCCATTTGAGAGCTTCCATGGCCTGAGAACAGTACATATTTTTCTTGGAAGCTTTGGATGTTGGAGCTTTGACCCTGTTATTATCTTCTTCTTCTGGGGTTGTATTGTGGTCTACCTTACCCCCAAAGAAGTTTTCAATGGTCTTCTGCTTTCTCTGCCTGCTCATCCTGGCTTACTATTTCTTGGCTTTTAACTCCTTCTTAAAGTGTGGTGCTGCTTCCAGGATGCACTGTTCAAGCTACACTGTGGCCCAGGGGGATGGTTGGGCTTCTTCTCAGTCTGCCTGGCCTCGCTTTCATTTGATTTTAAACTCTCCACTGGGGGTGGGGGGCTGCTTCTCAGCTCCACTCCTCAGCTTCAAAGGGTCCCAGGTGTTTTGGGTTGAGGTGGAGCAGGCTTTAATCTCACCTGGCCTGTTCTCTGGTCTGGAGATAACCTCAGGCCTACTTTACTAAGCAACCAACCAGCAAAGCTTTCTGTGGTGTGGTTCTCAGTTTCTGATGAGACTGCTCCCTTGCTCCCCTCCCCCACCTGGGTCTCCTGCCATTCAGGATTTCTTCCTGTTTCCCCACTGGGGTGGGACAGTCAAATCCTTCCCCCCAGTGCACTGGTACCTCTGCACTTACCCCCACTCCCCCGGGCCAGGCGTTCAGTCTGACTGCACACTTGGTTCCAGAAGACGTCGGTGCTGCCGATTCAAAGGCACTGGGCCAAATTCCTCTGGCAGGTGTCTGGTGTGTTGGCCCAATTGTGGGGTTAGGTTCTATTTGTGGCCCAGCACGGCCCTCTGAAATCTATCTATAGCTGGAGAAAACTCTCAGCCCATATTTTTGTGTGTTTTTCTTCCCCAAAGGGTTCTTTTATTGCTATTTTTGGGGAGATTGTATCCGGAGCCCCATGACCTTAATGTCTTTCCTCTGCCATCTTGGCCTCTGGTTAATGTGATTTTTAAAAAAAAGAAAGAAGAAAACCAAATTACTAGTATCAAAAATGAAAGGAATGAACTACCCAACAATAAAGAAGAAATTAAGACTACTGTTAGGAGTTATTTTGCCCAATTATATGTCAACAAATTTGACATCCTAAATGAAATGTATGAATTTCTACAAAAATATAAATTACCCAAATCAACAGAAGAAGAAATAGAATCTTTAAATAACCCAGTCTTGGAAAAAGAAATTGAACAAGTCATCAATGAACTTGCTAAGGTTAAAAAACAAAACAAAACAAAAAACAACCAGGACCAGAGGGATTCATAAGTGAATTCTACTAAACATTTAAAGAACAAAGAATAATTTGTCCCAATACTATATAAACTATTGGGGAAAATAGGTAAAGAAGGAGTACTACCAAATCCTTTTATGACACAAATATGGTGCTGATAACCAATTAAGGAAGACTATTTCACTAATGAATATTGATTTTAAATTTTAAATAAAATACTACCAAAGAGATTACAGCAGTGTATCACAAGGATCATACATTATGGCCAGGTAGGATCTATTCCAGGAATGCAGGGCTGGTTCAACATTTAGAAAACTATCAGCATAATTGAGCATTCAATACCAAAACTGACAGAAATCATATGATTATCTCAATAAAGAAAAAGCCTTTGAAAAAATATAGCACTCATTCATACTGAAAACACTAGAGAGCATAGGAATAAATGGCAAGTAATATTTATTACTTAAAATAAGTAATATTTATCTAAAACCATCAGCAAGGAAGCATTATCTGTAATGGGGATAAGCTAGAAGCCTTCTCAATACAATAAGAGGTGAAGCAAGAATGTTTATTATAACCTCTATTATTTAATATTGTACTAGAAATGTTAGCTATAGAAATGAGAAGAAAAATAAATTAAAGGAATTAGAATAGGCAATGAGGAAACAAAACTATCACTTTGCAGATGATATGATGGTATACTTAGAGAATTCTAGAGAATCAACTAATAAAATACTTGAAATTATTAACAAATTTGGCAAAGTTGGAGGATACAAAATAAACCCACATAAATCATCAGCATTTCTATATATTACCAACAAAGTCCAGCAGGAAGAGATACAAAGAAAAATTCCATTTTAAAAAACAATGAAAAAAATAACTGTGGAAAATATAAAATACTTGAGAGTCTACCTACCAAGGCAAATCCAGGAACTATATGAACAGAACTATAAAATACATCTCACGCAAATAAAGTCAAATCTAAATGATTGAGAAACTATTAATTGCTCATGGGTAGGACAAGCCAATATAATAAAAATGACAATCCTATCCAAATTAATCCATTTATTCAGTGTCAATGAAAATATTAAAAAATTATTTTATAGAGCTAGAAAAATAACAACATTCATCTGGAAGAACAAAAGCTCAGGGATATTAAGAGAATCTTTTTTCTTTTTTTTTTTGCAGGGCAATGAGGGTTAAGTGACTTACCCAGGGTCACACAGCTAGTAAGTGTCAAGTGTCTGAGGTCGGATTTGAACTCAGGTCCTCCTGAATCCAGGGCCCATGCTTTATCCACTGCACCACCTAGCTGCTCCCTTATTAAGGAAATCAATGAAAAAGTGCAAATGATCTAGCAGTACCAGATCTCAAACTGTTTTATAAAAAACTAATTATCAAAACAATATGGTACTGACTAAGAAATAGAGAGATGGATCAGTGGATTAGAATAAGTAGAAATTACACTATAGTGAATGACTATAGTAATCTAGTATATGATAAACCTAGAGATACAAACTTTTGGAAAAAAAACTCATTATTTGACAAAAACTGCTGAGAAAACTGGAAAGCAGTATGACAGAAACTAGGTATCAACCAACATCTCACACCATAAACCAAAATAAGGCCAAAATGGGTGGATGATTTACACATAAACGGTGATACCATACGCAAATTAAGAGAGCATGGTATAGTATATCTGTCAGATTTATGGACAGGGGAAGAATTTAAAACCAAAAACAATAAAAAATATAAAATAGATCATTTTGTTTATATAAAATTAAAAGACTTTTGCACAAACAAAACCAATGCTACCAAAATTATAAGGAAACTAGGAGAGAATTTTTTCAACAAGTATCTCTCACAAAGGCCTCATTTCTCAAATATATAGAGAACTGAGTCGAATTTATTAAAAAATACAAGTCATTCCTTAATTTATAAATGGATATGAACAGGCAGTTTTCAGACAAAAAAATCAAAACTATTTCTTGTCATATAAAAAAATGTTCCAAATTACTATTGATCAGAGAAATGTAAATTAAATAAACTCTGAAGTATCACTTTACACCTCTCAGAATGACTAAAATGACAAAAAATGATGGATGTTGGATGGGGTGTGAGAAAACTGAGACCCTAATCTACTGTTGGTGGAGTTTTGAACTTATTGAACCATTCTAGAGAGAAATTTGTAACTATGCCCAAAGGACTATAAAACTGCACAACCTTTGATCCAGCAATACCACTGCTAGGTTCATATCCCAAAGATATCCCCAAAAAAGAGAAAAATACTTATTTGTACAAAAGTATTTATAACAGCTCTTTTTGTGGTGGCTAAGAATTGGAACTCAAAAGGATGCCCATCAACTGGGAAAAGGCTAAACAATCTGTGGTATATATGTTTAATGGAATGTTTTTGTGTTATAAGAAATTACAAGCAGAATGATTGAAAAATACCTGTAAAGACTTACATGAACTCATACATTGTGAAATGAACAGAACCAGGAGGATACTTTACACAGTAACAACAATATTGTTAGACAAAGAATTGTGAATGACTTAGCTCTTCTCAGCAATACACTGAATCAAGACAATCCTAAAGGATTAATGATGAAGCATACTATCCGCATCCAGAGAAAAAACTGATATTGATCGAATACAAACTGAAGCACACCATTTTCCCCATTTTGCTTTCATTTTTTTCTTTTATATTAGTCTTCTTATACAAAATGACTAATACAGAAATGTTTTACATAATGTTACATGCATAAATTACATCTGATTGCTTACTGTCTTGGGGAGGGGAAAGGGATGTGAGGGATGGAGAGCTAGAATTTGGAATTCAAAACCTTAAATACAATTTTTTTAAAGTTCTATATAAATATTATTATTTTTATAATAAATATTTTTATTTATAGTTTTGAGTTACTTCCTTCCATCACTCCCCTCCCTGAGATGGTAAGCAATCAGATGTGGGTTATACATGTGCAATTATGTAAAACATTACTTATTAGTCATTTTATATAAGAAAGCTTGAATAAAAGAAAAAAAATGAAAGAAAGTAAAAATAGCAAGTTTCAGTCTGTGTTCAATCAATATCAGTTCTTTCTTTGGATGTGGATAGTATGCTTCATCATCAGTCCTTTGGGATTGTCTTGGATCATTGTATTACTGAGAATAGTTAAGTCACTCACAGTTCTTCACTGAACAATATTTCTGTCACTGTGCATAACATTCTCCTGGTTCTGCTCACTTCACTATATATCAGTTCATATAAGTCTTCCCAGGTTTTTTCTGAAATCATCCTGTTTGTCATTTCTTATAGCACAATAATATTCCATTACAATCATATACCACAGCTTCTTAAGTCATTCCCCAATTAATGGGCAGAGAATGCAAAACTTCTATAAATCAACACTGAAGAATAATCTTAATTAGAGTACTCCATCAGGCCAATTACCTACCAGCAGAAGCACAATCAAACTCAAACTTAATACTTGAGAAGCTTTAAATCCTATGGGAGACACAGAGAGAATAAAGAAGGAATAAATAAAGTTATAACCATCAAGTTAACAATTAAATTCAAAATAGATTATAATAGAAATGAGAGAACAAAGTAGAGAAAAACTTTTTAGAAAAAAGATGAAATAAAATAAAATTAATAATAACTAAAAGATTGATTAGAGAAAAGAAAGGAAGATTTCATATTAGCTACTTCACTGAGGCCAAAGAGGATAAGAGAGTAAGAAATGCAAAACTAAATTAAGAAAACAAAGGACAATTAATGATTTAATTACAATCCAAGAACTAGGGAAAGGACATAAAAAAGAAATAGGGAAGGGAATATAAGCCAATGGAAATAAATTATCATCAAAATAATTTAAGGAAAACTAATCTTAGGAATGAAGTATTGACTTAAAAAAGATCTTTTTAATAAATAAAAGTATATTATTATTTTCCAGTTTCATGTAAGGATAGTTTTCAGCATTTATTTTCATAGGATTTTTAGTTCCAAATTTTTCTCCCACCCTCTCTTCCCTCCCTCCTCCCCAAGACAGAAAACAGTCCAATATAGGTTATATATGTACAATCACATTAAACATATTTCTTCATTAGCATCTTGTGAAAGAAGAATCAGAGCACAAGAGAAAAACCTCAAAAAAGAAGAGAAAAAAACAGCCCCAAAGTAGAAACAGTATGGTTCAATCTGCATTCATAATCCACAGTTCTTTTTTCTGGATGTTGAGAACATTTTCTATCATGAGTTCTCTGAAACTGTTTTGGATCATTGCACTGCTAAGAGCTACGTCTATCACCATTGTTCATCACACAATGTTGCTGTTACCGGGTACAATGTTCTCCTGGTTCTGCTCCTCTCAGTCAGCATCAGTTCATGTAAGTCCATTCAGGTTTCTCTGAACTCCTCCTGCTCATTGTTTCTTACAACACAATAGAATTCCATTACTTTCATATACCACAACTTGTTTAGCCATTCCTGAATTTATGGACGTTCCCTAAATTTCCAGTTCTTTGCCACCACAAAGATAGCTGCTATAAATATTTTTGTACATTTGTGTCCTTTTCCCTCTTCTATGATCTCTTTGGGATACAGACCTAACAGTGGTACCACTGGGTCAAAGGGTATGAACAGTCCCATAGCCCTTTGAGCATAGTTCTAAATTGCTCTCCAGAATGGTTGGATCAGTTCTCCACCAACAATGCATCAGGGTTCCAATTTTTCCACAGTTTCTCCAATATTTATTATTTTCCTTTTTTGTCATATTAGCTAATCTGATAGGTGTGATGTGGTATCTCAGAGTTGTTTTAATTTGCATTTTTCTGACCAATAGTGATTTAGAGCATTTTTTCAAATGGCAATAGATAGCTTTGATTTCTTCAGAAAACTGACTGTTCATATCCTTTGACCATTTGTCAACTGGGGAATGACTTGCATTCTTTTTTTTTTTTTTAGTAAGGCAATTGGGGTTAAGTGACTTGCCCAGGGTCACACAGCTAGTAAGTGTTAAGTGTCTGAGGCTGGATTTGAACTCAGGTACTCCTGACTCCAAAGCCGGTGCTCTATCCACTGCACCACCTAGCTGCCCCATGACTTGCATTCTTATAAATTTGATTTAGTTCCCTATATATTTTAGAAATGAGGCATTTATCAGAAATACTGGCTATAAAATTTGATTCCCAGTTTTCTGCCTCCCTTCTAATTTTGGCTACATTGCTTCTGTTTGTACAAAACCTTTTTAATTTAATGTACTCAAAGTCTTCCATCTTGCATTTCATAATATTCTCTATTTCTTGTTTGGACATAAATTATTTTCCTCTCCATAGATCTGAGAGGTAAATCATTCCTTCCTCCTAATTTATCTATGGTATCACCCTTTACATCTAAATCTTGAACCCATTTTGACCTTATTTTTGTATAAGGTGTAAGATGTTGGTCTATACCTAGTTTCTGCCATACTATCTTCTAGTTTTCCTGGTAGTTCTTGTCAAATACTGAGTTCCTATCCCAGAAGCTGGAGTCTTTGGGTTTATCAAACAGTAGATTACTATAGTCATTTACTACTATGTCTCCTGTGCCTAACCTATTCCATTGATCCACCCTCTATTTCTTAGGCAACCCACCTAGGGGAAGGAAACTGATTTTAAACCTCCACTGCCTTGTGGCTATACCCACATATGGGAAAGGCTTTGGGAGTTAACCCAAGGAAAAATCAGGAGTCGGAGTCCCTTAGGCAGTTGAATGTTCGACATCACATCCCTCTGGCAACTCCTGCAGCAGCACTGGTACCAAACTGTATTGGCTCTGCCTCTCCTTTGGATCCACCAATGTCGTGGAGAGGGAAAACCTGCTGCATGGGCAACAGCTTGTTTTCCATATTGATCTGCCCAGGCCAGTGCCCTGGAGAGGACACTCCAGCTACTCCTCATGGGGTAGATACAACACAGGATGCGGCAGTTACTGGTTATAAGTCACTCAGGAGCTGCGGCTCCCATATCAGACTGCTCAGCCACACTGTGGCCTGTGGCTCTTCAAGGCGCTGATCCATGGTCATCCGTGACTGGTGGAGGCCTACTACTACTACTACTAAATAGTTTTGATGACTGCCACTTTATAGTATAGCTTTAATTTTGGTACAGCTAGCCCACCTTCCTGTGCATTTTTTTCATTAGTTCCCTTGATATTCTTGACTTTTTGTTCTTCCAGATGAAGTTTGTTATTTTTTCTAACTGTATAAAATAATTTTTAAGTAGAGTGGCATTTAAAATTATATGTGGTCAACTTATTTCTGTCCCAAGTTTAGGAAACGTAACTGGGGTTTATAGTATATTTGTTACTTAGAAATTAGAGGCTACTGCACCAATTTTGAGGCATTAAGCATTTATTAAAGCACATTAAGTATTTGTAAAGATAGAGCACATGGCCTTGAAAGTTAGGAAAGCCTAGCTAGGATCTAGGGGAGAAGAGAGAAAATGGGCCATGTCTGCTCTCTCCACATTCCCAGACCAAGAGAGCAATTCACTGTGTAAGCTTGCTGTGGGCAGGAGGAGAGCCTGCCCTTACACATTGCTCAAAGCTAATTGACTAGCATCATTCAAATCTATTGGTTTACTGAATTTGAGAGTGGTCTGGCTGATGTCAGAGTACAGAACCCTCAGAGGGGAAAACAATTTCAGGTAGGTGTGGTTTTAATCCCTATTCACAGTCCAAGGCCCAACCACACATTTCCTTTGAAATTCTTCTCACTCTGGGCTGGCCCCAAGAAAGGTCTGGCCAGGCTCTCTGAGTCACATAGAACCCCAACACCCTATTGTTGATAATTTTCTCACAGTATTCTGATCACTTTGGCACTGAATAAGTAAATTAATTTAGGTAGGATTGTCATTTTTATTATATTAGCTCAGTCTATCCATGAGCAATTGATAATTTTCCAATTATTTAGATCTGATTTGATTTGTGTGAAAAGTGTTTTGTAATTGTGTTCAGAGTTCCTGGATTTGTCTTGGCAGGTAGACTCCCGAGTATTTTATATTGTCTACCATTACTTTAAGTGGAATTTCTCTTTCTATTTCTTGCTGCTGAGCTTTGTTGGTCACGTATAGAAATGCTGATGATTTATGTGGGTTTATTTTATATCCTGCTACTTTGCTAAAGTTGTTAATTGTTTCAAGCAGTTTGTTAGTTGATTCTTTAGGATTCTCTAAGTATACCATCATATCATCTGCAAAGAGTGAAAGTTTTGTTTCCTTCTTTCCTATTTTAATTCATTTAATTCCTTTTTCTTCTCTTATTGCTATAGCTAACATTTCTAGTACAATATTAAATAATAGCGGTGATAATGGAAATCCCTGTTTCATCCTGATCTTATAGGGAATGCCTCTAACTTTTCCCTGTTACATATAATGTTTGCTGATGGTTTTAGGTATATACTGCTTATTATTTTAAGGAAAGCTCCACCTATTTCTATGCTCTCTAGTGTTTTTTAATAGGAATGAGTGTTATATTTTGTCAAATGCTTTCTCAGCATCTATTGAGATAAGTATATGATTTTGGTTAGTTTTCTTATTGATGTGGTTTATTATGTTGATAGTTTTTCTAATGTTGAACTAGCCTGGCATTCCTGGTATAAACCCCACCTGGTCATAGTGTATCATGTTGGTGATCACTTGCTGTAATCTCCTTGCTAATATTTTACTTAAGATTTTGGCATCAATATTCATTAGGGAAATTGGTCTATAATTTTCTTTCTCTGTTTTGGCTCTTCCTGGTGTGGTAAAAATTATTCGTGGTAAAGATATATCAGAAATTTTAGCTGAATCATTTGAGATATTGCACATGCTACTGAAGTGGCTTTTGAAGGACCTCCCTTTTGGGGAGGAGAATGCAAGGAACTTCGGGGATGCTCTCTGGAGGTGAACTTAGCAGCGGAGTGGGATTGAAAGGAGTGCACGTGGTTTGGTGTTCGGTCTTTTCAGGAATTCGCAGTCTGGCGGGCAGTTTGGGATTTAGTGAGTTTTATAAAGGAATAGACTAAGCTCAGATGTAAGATTATTCATTTGTATTTCTCCTTCCTTATTTCCCTAATTGGTTTCAACTCTTGTTGTCTAGTTAATGCTCAAGCAATAAAAAAAAAACAACCTGATCCATCATAGATTAAAGCTCAGTGGCTCATTTTTCTTATTGGTCTGTGAGATATATATATGGGAAAGTTAAAGGGAGAGATTAATGCTCCATATATCTAATTTGGCTCTCACACTGTTTTTGGTATCAACAATATATTTGTATCATAAAAGGAATTCGGTAGAACTCCTTCTTCACCTATTTTTCCAAATAGTTTGTATACTATTGGAATTGTTCTTGAAATGTTTGGTAGAATTCACTTGTAAATCCATTTGGCACAGGGGATTTTTTCCTAGGGAGTTCATTGATGGCTTGTTCAATTTCTTTTTCTAAAATGGGCCTACTTAAGGATTTTATTTCCTCTTCAGTTAACCTGAAAAATTTGTTTTTTTTGTAAATATTCATCCGTTTCATTTAGATTGTCACATTTATTGGCATACAGTTGGGCAAAATAGTTCCTAATTCTTGCATTAATTTCCACTTCATTGGTGGTGAATTCAACCATTTCATTTTTGATACTGGTAATTTGGTTTTTGTCTTTCTTTTTTTTAATCAATTTAACCAAAGGTTTATCTATTTTATTGTTGTTGTTTTTTTTCATAAACCAGCTCTTAGTTTTATTGATTAATTCTATAGTTTTCTTGCTTTCAATTTTATTAATTTCTCCTTTGATTTTCAGGACTTCTAATTTAGTATTTAATTGGGGATTTTTAATTTGTTCTTTTTCTAGCTTTTTTAGTTGCATGCCCAATTCATTGATCGCCTCTTTCTCTTTTTTACTGATATAATCATTTAGAGATATAAAATTTCCCTAAGCACTGCTTTGCTGCATCCCATAGGCTTTATTTGATATATTGTCTCATTACTGTCATTCTCTTAGATGTAGTTATTGATTGTTTCTATAATTTGTTGTTGGAACCACTCATTCTTTAGGATGAGATGATTTAGTTCCCAATTAATTTTCCATCTATCTTTCCATGGCTCTTTATTACATGTAATTTTTATTGCATCATGATCTGAGAAGGATGCATTGACTATTTCTGCCTTTCCACATTTGACTATGAGGTTTTTGTGGACTAATACATGGACAATTTTTGAGTATGTGCCATATACCACTGAGAAAAAGATATATTCCTTTCTATCACCATTCAATTTTCTCCAGATATCTATCATATCTAACTTTTCTAACATTTGATTCACATCTTTAACTTCTTTCTTATTTATTTTGTGGTTAGATTTATCTAATTCCAAGAGGGGAAGGTTCATATTCCCACTAGTATAGTTTTGCTGTCTATTTCCTAAGAATTTAGATGCTATACCACTTGGTGCATACATGTTTGGCATTGTTATTACTTCATTATCTGTTGTACCTTTTAGCAAGATGTAGTTTCCTTCTTTATCTCTTTTAATTAGATTTATTTTTGCTTTTGCTTTGTCTGAGATAAGAATTGC
Organism: Dromiciops gliroides; assembly: GCF_019393635.1. Classification (NCBI taxonomy): domain Eukaryota; kingdom Metazoa; phylum Chordata; class Mammalia; order Microbiotheria; family Microbiotheriidae; genus Dromiciops; species Dromiciops gliroides. The sequence goes on along the minus strand of NC_057864.1, from coordinate 488,635,847 downwards.
TACCCCTGGTGTTTTTTTTTTACTTCAGCTGAAGCATAATGTATTCTGGTCCAACCTTTTACCTCTACTCTGTGTGAATCTCTCTGCTTTAGATGTGTTTCTTGTAACAACATATTATGGGACTGATATTTAATCCACTCTGCTATTTGCTTCCCTTTTATGGGAAAGTTCATCCCACTCACATTCATAGTTAAATTATTAACTGTTTATTTCCCTCCATCCTCTTTTCCCCTTTGTTTGTACTCTTTTTCCCTTCTTTAACCCTATTCCTCCTGACCAGTGTTTTGCTTCTGACCACTGCGTCCCTCAATCTGCCTGTCCTTTTATCAGCTACCCTTCCTTTTCTTGCCCTTTCCCCCCTTCTGCCCTCCCTTCTATCAATACCACCCTTTCCCCCTGCTCCTTTTGTTTCCTTAAAGAGTAAGCTAGGTGGAGCCAAGATGGTGGAGAGGAAGCAGCAAGCTGCCTGAACTCTCCTTCTGTTCCCTCAAAAAGAATATTAAATCAAGCCTCTGGATGGATTCTGAAACTACAGAACCTTCAAAGAGACAGAGAGACACAGTCTTCCAACCAGAGATAATTTAGAAGACTTCAGGAAAAGGTCGGTCTGACTCGGGCAAAAGGGATGCCCAGTGCAGGGCAGCAGCCCAGCGCCGAGGTGGTCGGGGCAAGTCAGCAGGAGCTGCGGGCCACAGCCGAACAACTGAGGACCCTGGAACCTGGCTCAAAAATCTTGTGGCCAAAAAGGACAGTGGAAAAACCTACCTGCACCAGCCGAGAGGGCAAATTGCCAGCTGTAGGGCCACGAACAGGATAGGTGGGATCAGGCACCTGACCGAGTGCGCTCAGACAGGAAGTTCAAGGGAGCGAACTGCAGACACTATAAAGTCCTCAGAGTAAAAAGCTGGTCACACAGCACCTATATCCCTGCACAAGAAGCCCAAAACAGGGACCCTGGTGCCCCCAGAAGAGATATCAATTTAAAAAATAAATAAATAAGCTGCAATAATGAGTAAGAAGCAAAAAAGAGCCCTCTCCATTGAGAACTTCTGTATCAATAGGGAAGAAGGCAACACAAACTCAGATGAGGATAATATCCTCAAATTGCCTACATATGAAGCCTCATGAGGGAAGGTGAATTGGTCTCAAGAACAAAATGCCTTCCTGGAAGAGCTCAAAAAGGATTTTAAAAATCAATTGTGAGAGGTAGAAGAAAAAATGGGGAGAGAAATGAAAGCAAAACAAGAAAACTATGAAAAAAAATCAGCAGCTTGGAAAAGGAAGCACAAAGATTGACTGGCCAAATGGAAAAAAAAGTGCCTAATTTCACTGAAGAAAACAATGCCTTAAAAAATAGAATTGGATAGTTGGAAGATAAAGAATCCATGAGACACCAGGAATCAGTCAAGCAGAATCAAAAGAATGAAAAAAATAGAACAAAATATGAAATACCTCATTGGAAAGACAACTGATCTGGAAAACAGGTCCAGGAGAGACAATTTGAGAATCATTGGACTGCGTGAAAGCCATGACCAGAAAAAGAATCTAGACACCATATTCCAGGAAATTATTAAGGAGAACTGCCCTGATATCATAGAATCAGAGGATAAAATCATCATTGAAAGAATCCATTGATCACCTCCTGAAAGAGACCCCAAAAGGAAAACTCCAAGGAATATTGTAGCCAAATTCCAGAATTATCAGGTGAAGGAGAAAATACTCCAAGCAGCCAGAAAGAAGCAATTTAAATATCATGGAGCCACAGTTAGGATTGCTCAGGACCTGGCAGCTTCAACATTAAAGGACCACAAGGTTTGGAATAGGATATTCTGTAAGGCAAAGGAGCGTGGATTGCAGCCAAGAATCTATTACCCAGCAAAAATATGCATTCTCTTTCAGGGGAAAAGATGGACATTTAATGACATTGGGGACTTTCAATCTTTCCTGGTGAAAAGACCAGAACTGAATAGAAAATTCGATCTCAACATACAAGACTCAAGAGAAGTTTAAAAAGGTAAACAGAGAAGAAAAAAAAAGGTTACTCAATTAGGTTAAACTGTTTATATCCCTACATGGGAAGATAATACTCATAACTCTTAAGAACTGTAAATGTATTTGGGCAGAGAGAAGGACTTTACACAGAGGGTATAAATATAAATTGTCTTTGATGTGATGATACAAAAAAATTAAGGGGTTAAAAAGGGAGTCTATGGGGAGGAGAGGAAAGGGGAGGTGGAATGGGATGAATTATATCATATGAAGAGGTGAAAAAAACCTATTACAATAGAGGGAAAGAAATGAGGGGTGAACATTGTTTCAACCCTACTTTCATTAGATTTGATTCAAAGAAGGAATAACATATCGTTCATTGGGATAAAGAAACTTAGTTCATTCTTTAGGGAACCACATCAATAAGAAAACCAACCAAAATCATATGATTATCTCAATAGATGCAGAGAAAGGTTTTGACAAAATACAGCACCCATTCTGAATAAAAACACTAGAGAGTTTAGGAATAGGTGGAGCTTTCCTTAAAATAATAAACAATATCTACCTAAAACCATCAGCAAGTATTATATGCAATGGAGATAAATTAGAAGTCTTCCCAATAAGATCATGGGTGAAACAGGGATGTCCATTATCACCCCTATTATTTAATATTGTCCTAGAAATGTTAGCTTTAGCAATCAGAGAAGAAAAAGGAATTAAAGGAATTAGAATAGGCAAGGAGGAAACAAAACTATCACTCTTTGCAGATGATATGATGGTATACTTAAAGAATCCTAGAGAATCAACTCAAAAATGACTTGAAACAATTAACAACTTTAGCAAACTAGCAGGATATAAAATAAATCCACATAAATCATCAACATTTCTATACATGACCAACAAAGTCCAGCAGCAAGAGATAGAAAGAGAAATTCCATTTAAAGTAACAGTAGATAATATAAAATACTTTGGAGTCTACTCGCCAAGAGAAACCCAGGAACGCTATGAACACAACTACCAAACACTCTTCACACAAATCAAATCAGATCTAAATAATTGGAAAGATATCAATTGCTCATGGATAGGCAGAGCTAATATAGTAAAAATGACAATACTATCTAAATTAATTTACTTATTCAGTGCCATACCAATCAGACTACCTAAAAATTATTTTATAGAGCTAGAAAAAATATTAACAAAATTCATCTGTAAAAACAAAAAATCAAGAGTATCCAGGGAAATAATGAAAAAAACATTCACAGGAAGGTGGGTTAGCAGTACCAAACCTGGAGTTTTACTATAAAGTGGCAGTCATCAAAACTCTCTGGTACTGGCTAAGAAATAAGAGTGGAGGATCAATGGAATAGGCTAGGCACAGGAAACACAGTAGTAAATGACATTAGTAATGTAGTGTTTGATAAACACAAAGACTCCAGCTTCTGGGATAGGAACTCAGTATTTGACAAAAACTGCTGGGAAAACTGGAAGATAGTATGACAGAAATTAAGCATGGACCAACATCTTATACCTTATACTAAAATAAGGTCAAAATGGATACATGATTTAGGCATAAGAGGTGATACCATAGGTAAATTAGGAGAGAAAGGAATAATCTACCTATCAGATCTTTGGAAAGGAAAACAGTTTATGACCAAACAAGAGATAGAGAATATTATGAAATGCAAAATGGATGATTTTGATTACATTAAATTAAAACATTTTTGTACAAACAGAAACAATGCATCCAAAATTAGAAGGGAGTCAGAAAGCTGGGAAACAATTTTTATGGCCAGTACTTCTGATAAAGGCCTCATTTCTAAAATATATAGGGAACTGTGGTAAAAAGTTTTAACAGTCGATTAGATAATGGAGAGACGCCAGTTTTTTTTTAGGACCACCCTTTTGGGGAGGAGACCAACAGCATGAGCTACGCACACCAGTCCGCCTGCGCGCAGGCCAGATTGCCTGCTGAGCACTCGACTTCCGGGGTGCGAGCTTAAAAGGCAAGGAGAGAACGGAAGTGGGGCTTTTTTCCTGCTCTGCTGGTCTCCTGGCTGCGCTGCACAGACGGTCTCTCTCTCCCCAAAGGTGGCCTTTGGCTTTTGGTGAGTTTTATACGGAATATAGACTAAGCTTAGACTTAAGATGATTTGTATTGTATTTCTACTTTCCTATCCTTCTAATCAACATCACCTTGTGACTACCATAAAAATAAAAGCTCTATCTAGAAAACCAGAAGCTTCTTCCATTTACTAGTCTGGGAGATAAATTAAGGGAAAGGTTAAGTAGGGTAGATTTATGATCTAATATCCAATTTTAATCTCACAGAACTAAATCAAATTTATAAGAATCCAAGTCATTCTCCAATTGAGAAATGGTCAAAGGATATGAACAGGCAGTTTTCTGATGAAGAAACCAAAGCTATCTATTCCCATATGAAAAAATGCTCTAAATCTCTAGTGATTAGAGAGATGCAAATTTAAACAACTCTGAGGTACCACCTGACACCTATCAGATTGGCTAAAATTACAAAAAAAAGGAAAATAATAAATGTTGGAGAAACTGCGGAAAAATTGGAACACTAATGCATTGTTGGGGGAGCTGCAAACTGATCCAATCATTCTGGAGAGGAATTTGGAATTATGCCCAAAGGGCAATAAAGCTGTACATGCCCTTTGACCTAGCAATACCACTTTTGGGTCTTTTGCCCAAAGAAGTCATGGAAAGGGGAAAGGGACCCACATGTACAAAAATATTTATAGCTGCTCTTTATGTGGTGGCAAGTAATTGGAAGTTATGGGGATGCCCATCAATTGGGGAATGGCTAGACAAGTTGTAGTATATGAATGCAATGGAATATTAACAGCTGAATGTTGTGGTTCATCAATTAAATCAGCCTTTATTGAAAATCAGTGGCACAGACAAAACTGATGCTAGAGAACTCCACATTTTCTACCATAAAGAACATTATGACAGCATTAGAAAGATCAATGACAATTCAGAAACCCCTGCCACTTTGGCTTGCAGAGAATTGGGGAACCAGTTAAAACAATGTGGCATACCCCAAACTCTAGCAGCTTAAATACCTTATAATTTAACAAGCATTTCCTTCTACAGGCAAAAGCACTGAAGCACATGGCCTAGTTTTCTGGCCCACCTCAACTATTTTTTAAAAATTCTTTTGTTTTGACTTTTGAAAGGCACTAAAAAACCCTGGAATTCACCACACCTTTAAGTTCTTTAAGAGCACAAAAGGGTGCTTAGCGAATCTTTTGTTTTTTATTTTTATTTTTGGTTTTGCTTTGTTTCTTGACTTTTGTTTCTTTTGCTTTTCTTTAAAACTAAATTTTATAAACTAAGTGATTATTCAAAGACATTTTAAGTATATGCTGTGGGTGAGGCTATCGGGCCTCAGAAGCTACCAGAATTCTTTTTTTTTACTCTTTCTTTTTGAGAGAACCATGAGTTCTAATGAGTTTTGTTTTATTTATTTATTTTTTCTCCTTTCTCTTTTATGTTGTTCTGTTTAACTAAAAAAGACCAGAAAGGGTTATTGAACCCTATTGCTTGATACCTCACTGAAAACATTGAATATTGAAATCTTATTTCTTTTTGAAAAATTAATCACCACTTTAAGTATCTGCTACTGTTATACTAGAGAATTCATGTATAAGATGATGTGGTTTACTAGCTAAAAGAAGATTATGTGATAATGTCTAATGTAATCAGCTATTTACATTCGTTTATTATTTACATGTCATTATACTCTGGGTATGGTTTGGAATTATTGTATATATCACTAATATATTCTCAGTTATGCAGCATAGCATGCATTTTTACCATCATACTGTCTTTGGTGAAATTCATGAGATTTTGGAAGTATGGAAACTTATCATTTCAGAGACTAATTTGCTGTGAACTCTGATGCAGGCTCTGTAGAGAATATATGTGCAACAAAAGGAGAGACAGGTATACGTAAGTCCATGGTTTGCTTATGATGGTGACTATGTAGAGCACAATTACTAGGCACAGTCCAGTATTCATCCTCTCTCCCTCCTAATTTAACCTAATTTAACTGAACTTAATTATCTTTTTATCTCACTCAGTTGAACTCACCTGTGGCCTAGCACAATCACTGGCTGTCTCGGAACCATGAGATATGGTATGATAACCTTTCCATAACATTTTCAGGTGTCATGAACACATACTAAATTTGGCTTTGATCCAGACACATGGTGGTAAAAAGTGTTACACATTGCATAACTACCTCAACCCTCTATTACAAGTCTAACCATATAAAGGAAGGAATGTAATGGAATTTATTAATTTGATCATTGACAATGCTATGCTAAGGTTTAGTAAAAATACAGCAATTCAAACAGTTAAAGAAGAGAATCCAGCTTTCCAGACCAGAGTCCAGAATCCAGTTTTCCAGACCAGAATCCAGTTTCCTCCTGATGACATCTTACCACTTCAAGAAGACAAGAGAACTCAGAGACTTTATATGAACTGTTTTGCTTTGTTAGTTTTTACTATCTCCTTTCTGTTATAATATACATCATCTGTAACATGTACCCTCTGCAGAGGCCCTCCCTTTGCAAGACTAATGTCAAAGCGTCGGTTCATGAGGACAAAAAAAAAAAATCGCCCCTCTGGACAAAACTTTCCTCTCTTCCTTTTCTATATTATTGTTCACATATTATTAGTTAGCAATAGTTATTATATTCTTTTTACTGTTCCGTCAAGGAAACATTTTGTTTCTTGAGGAACAACAGGGGGGACTGTAATGATTGGAATGACGCCACCTACTGGAGACTTGCTGTGGAGACCTCCACCATGAGGAAAATGCCTCAGAGGCATTGTGGCTTTTCCTTGGCGTCAGGAAATGACGCTTGCTCATGGGTGCTGTCTATCAAGTCTACCAGCCAATCAACTGGAGGAGCCTCCTATGGTCTGGGAGGAGACAGGAAGGAGGAAAAGGGAGCCTGCGCAGAGAGTGCTGGCCTTTTTGGCTTCCGGACTTGATGGTGGTGGCGGCAGAGGACTTCACAGGAGATTTGAGGAAAGATAGGAATGCCAGGCTGTTAGAATTCTGTTCTCAATCTTTTTCTTTCTATTTTCCAATAAACCCTTAAAAACCTAAACTCGTTTTATCAGTGATTTTTAGTCAGTTTCCCCCAAACTGGGGGAACACATTAGAATCCACATTTAGAATCTTAAATTACACAGGATAAAGCACCGGCCCTAGATTCAGGAGGACCTGAGTTCAAATTTGGCCTCAGACACTTGACACTTACTAGCTGTGTCAGCCTGGGCAAGTTGCTTAACCCTCATTGCCCTGCTTCCCCCCAAAAGAATGTAACTAGTTTCACTTTGTTGAGTCCCATATGATTATTCTTTCATGTTTACCTTTTAGTGCTTCTCTTTATTCTTATATTTAAAAGTCACATTTGCTATTCAGCTCTGGTCTTTTCATCAGGAATGCTTGAAAATCCTCTATTTCATTAAACAGGCATTTTTTCTCCTGAAAGATAACACTCAATTTTGTTACGCGGGTTATTCTTAATTGTAATCCTAGCTCCTTTGTCTTCTGGAATGTCATATTACTAGCCCTCTTCTCCTTTAAGATGAACACTGCTAAATCTTGTGTGATTCTGACTGTGCTCCATGATATTTGAATTGTGCATTTCTGGCTGCTTAAAGTATTTTCTCTTTTACCTAGGAACTCTGGAATTTGGTTATAATATTCCTGGGAGTCTTCATCTGGGGATCTCTTTCAGGAGGTGAGCAATGGATTCTTTCAATTTCTATTTTACCCTCTGGATCTGAGATATCAGGGGAGTTTTCCTGGATGATGTCTTGAATTATGATTACTAAGCTCTTTTTTTTTTTACATTTTCATCTTTTTAATGCATTCAACACTTATGCTTATATTCCCCCCTTATTTTTTTTATCTTCAGAAAATACTATTCCTTAGGAGGAGAAGGAAGAATTCTGGGAGAAACTATGATGATATAAAATTTAAAAAAAACTAGCAAAAGGCATTAGTAAAACCTAATTTTTAAAAACAGCAAAGATTTCAATGTCTGAGAGCAAATCCCTAGCTCACTTCTTTTTTTCACCTCTCATTTCCTGTCAAGTCTTGCTTTTTTTTACCCTCCTTGTCTGAAGTCATAACATCATTAATTTAGAGTGGGAAGGGAATTTAGAGAGCATGTATATCAAGTCCTTCTCTTTATAGATGATGAAACTGTGCCCCAGAGACATTAGGTGGCATGCTCAAGATAATACACATAATGTGAAGTGGGGTTGGGATACCAACCCTGTTCTTGGACTTTTCACTCTACCACTCAGACTGGTAAAGGAGCCCACTCCTAAAGTTTATCACTGTGGAAGAGAAACATTCTAGCTAAACTGTCTAAAATATCCCTTCGTGGTTGCCAAGGGGGGAAATGTGGTAAAAAAAAAAAAATGAAAGTTTTTTAACAGTCGGTTAGGATAACTGAAAGATGCCAGTTTTTTTTAGGACCACCCTTTTGGGGAGGAGACCAACGGCATGAGCTACACACACCAGTCCACCTGTGACGCACGCCAGATTGCCTGCTGAGCACTCGACTTCCGGGGTGCGAGCTTAAAAGGCAAGGAGAGAATGGAAGTGGAGGCTTTTTCCTGCTCCGCTGGTCTCCTGGCTGCGCTGCACAGACAGACGCTGACTGGAGTTCAACTCGGCCTGGCTCTCGGTTAGCAGCACGCGCTTGACTCGGTCTCTCTCTCTCTCCCCAAAGATGGCCTTGGGTTTTTGGTGAGTTTTATGTGGAATATAGACCAAGCTTAGACTTAAGACAATTTGCTTTGTATTTCTACTTTCCTATCCCTCTAATCAACATCACCTCGTAACTACCATACAATAAAAGTTCTAACTAGAAAACCAGAAGCTTCTTCCATTTACTAGTCTGGGAGATAAATTAAGGGAAAAGTTAAGTAGAGGAGATTTATGATCTAATATCCAATTTTAAATCTCACAGATGCCAACCCTGTTCTTGGACTTTTCACTCTACCACTCAGACTGGTAAAGGAGCCCACTCCTAAAGTTTATCACTGTGGAAGAAAAACATAGCCATAGATGAAATTCATGATTGCAAATCACAAGGTCTTTCTTATGTGTTCATTCCTTCTAGCAAAGATGAAAAAAATCAATCCCTTCCAGGTGTTTCCTCTTTTCACTGTCTCTTTATTCCTCAAGTACATCCTCTTGGTCCTGATCCTTGGTATTGGGCTTCTTTATTAGCCCATTTGACTCTCACCCTCTAATCTAAGAGAAAAATATTCTTTCTTTCTTTTGCGGGGCAATGAGGGTTAAGTGACTTGCTCAGAGTCACACAGCTAGTAAGTGTAAGTGTCTGAGGCCAGATTTGAACTTAGGTCTTCCTGAATCCAGGGCTGGTGTTTAATCCACTGTGCCACCTAGCCGTCCCAAAAATATTCTTTCTTACTGCTTTAGGAACCATCTGATGACTTTATTTTTTTTTAAATTTTAAAGTATTTATTATTCTGAACTTTAATGAAACAAACATTTCCATAATACAATAGAATAGTATTAGAGAATAATCTCTCTGCCCCCCGCAGGTGGCAAACAATCTGATATGGGCCATATATGTATGATCGTGTAAAACATCACCATACTTGTCACTTTGTACAAGCAAACTTAATCATAAAAAATGTAAGAATATGAAAAATATCATGCTTCAGTTTGTTCCATCAATTTCTGATCTTTCTTTGGAGGTGGATAGTATGCTTCATCAATAGTCCTTTGAGATTGTCTTGGATCATTGTATTGTTGAGAATAGTCAAGTCATTCATAGTTCTTCATCAAACAGTATTGCTCTTGTGGGGTAGTTAAGTGACACAGTGGATAAAGCAGTGGCCCTGGATTCAGGAGGACCTGAGTTCAAATCCAACTTCAGACACTTGACACATACAAGCTGTGTGACCTTGGGTAATGTAACGATTGGAATAACGCCACCTGCTGGATACTTGCTGTAGAGGAGTTCTGCCCATGAAGCGAAGGTCTTTGAGGGCAAGACCAGGCATCAGGAAGTGACGCGGACGAGTGGGAGGAGGAAGGAAGAGACTGGCGCTCGGTCTCACTCTCTTTCCTCTGGACTCTGGCGGAGAAGGGAGCTAGAAATGCGCTCTCCCTTTAATAGATAGGAATCTAGACCTTTCTCTCTCTCTTTACCAAATTCTTATTCTCCTTAATAAATGCTTAAAAGTCTAACTCTTGCTAAAGCTTATAATTTATTGGCGACCACTCATTAAATATTTTAGAAAGACTAGCTAGAATTTTAGCCCTTAACAGATGGCTGACCACGAAGAGGAAAGCTAAACCTCAGTCTTCTGATCTTCTGGTTGGGTAAGAAATTTCCCCTACCCTTTAAATTGCTAAGTACTGGCGCACTGGCTGTGTTTTCCTTTAAATTTTTTCGAATGGACCTTTTAAACTCCCTAATTATCCTATTTTTGATTTTGGTCTGTTTAACCAGACAAATGGGAGATAAGATCATGTTAATGCTTTGTTTTTGTGGATTTTCTATTTTTCTTTTTATTTTTGTTAAAAGAGCCAGCAACTTACTCACACAAGGAAATATCTCTCCCTCTCCCAACCATGCTTTTTCAGAGAAACCTGAAGAGATTCCCGCAGCTTTTCCCAGTTCTAACACTAATTGTTGCTCTAATTTTGCATGCCTGGAGGCAATGACCCACCCTCTAGAAGCTTTTAATCCCCTAGCACCTGGAGGCAAAGTGGGGGAAGAGGAATCCAGGCCTGAGTTCAAAATCAAGTCTGATTCAAATTGCGCTGGTCCCTCCCCTCCTCCCCAGACCCCACCCTCTACTCCTCCTATGGCCAAGCCCATAGCTTCCCCTGCCTGGGAAGTCCAGAGATCTGATGCGCATGCTCAACTTTTTCTACCTGCATTTGCAGCTTCAGGCTCAGCCCTTCCCCGGCCTGGCTGTGCTTTTGAGACAATCTTAGAAAACTCTTTAAATTCCAGATATGCTTGTTTTGTTCATAATTTTGCTAACCTGCTTTTGTCTTTAATTAGTAATCTTATAAAGCATTTGTATGGTGAAAAGACTGACAGACAATATAAAGGGGTTAAAGAAGAAAAACTTAAGCTGAATAAGAATGACAACCATCAACATAGTTCAAGACTCTGCTTCTTTTGCCATGGAAGGGTATATATTTTAGAGAAATGTAGAAGTAAGCAGCAAGGTATTGATATGAGTGTTGGGGATTTTAGATATCGGAATCAAAAGTGTTCTGAATTCACTCAGAGTATTAATGTCAGTTCAGAGGTTACATAGGATTTCTATGCTATTATATATACATTTTGAAATTAATGGTATGGGTTTATTTTCATAGAGATTTTCATGGTTTTGAGATTGTGTTTTATATTTAGTTTTTAAAACAAGGAGAATATTTGTAAAAGCTTTTTATAGTCATGTGATCAAGTTTATATTTTATAATACTCTTATTAATATTAAGTTCATATTCATTTAGATTTCCCTAGTTTGAATTTCATTGTCTTTTATTATTCCACGTGTATTTTCTTCTATTCATTTGTCTATCTAATTTTGAAACATTGCAAGATGGTTTTGATTTTATTATACAATGTTAATTCTAGGAGTATTGTGCTCCCATATTCTGAGTTGTTTGTTTTTGTTATTTTTTCTCAACTGATTATTTGATCAAACTCTTTAAAGCATTTCCCTGGCAAATTGGTTGCCATGGCAAGTGTAAATTGATTCTAGAAGTATTATTTTTGATAAGCATATTCAAAAAAAAAAAAAAAGAGGGGAACATTTGTAAAAGTTTTCTTTGAGATTGTGTTGTGCTTTAACTTGTATTTAAATATGTTCAGATTTTTCAAAAAAGTAATTGTATACTAAGTTAAAAAAAAGGGGTATTATTTGAAATTGTTGCATAATTATATATTGTGTTCTGAGTCAAGATGTATTCACATTTTTTGCAATCATTTATTATCCTCAATTTTTAAATCCATATGAGACTTGGAATTATGGGAACTTATCATTTAAAACATTAATTGCCTTTATTCTGAGTTATCAGATGCCAGTTGGCCAAGATGCCATCCAATCACAAGAGGAATACATGCAAGAGCAGACACTGAACTGTCACATGAGGGGAGACGTGCATGAAGTCAAGGTATGGCCGAGGGAACGGCTTTTGACTAATGTTGAGGTTGGATTCTCTTGGTTTAATATTTTATTTTATTTTTCCCCACAATATTGTACAGATGGCTGGAAGTATTGATCCCACCCATCTCACTTCTACACCTGGCTTCTATGCTCCCTCCTATATGCCTGATGCCATGGACCATCTCAATCCCATGCATCTGATTAAGTCTGACTCAGTTTCCTCCAATATGTTCGGTGGCATGGACATATATTCCATCCACCTATTTTAAGCCTGGCATACTGCATGGGCAGTACATATTGCTCAAGTGTGGGAATGCTCATATCCCATCATTTCTCTGTTCTTTTATGGTAACCCCCATAATTATCTCAGGTGTCATGATAAATACAGTGTTGAATTTGGCCTTGACACCTGTTACCAATTATATTAGATTTTTTAATTTCTCATAATGGCATGAGGATAATTAGGCAGATGATGCAAAAGTGATGAAACAAAGATAAAAAATTATTTTTAATAATTAATATCGCAGCAATTGTCTTCTCAATTACCCTCCATAAAGGGGGGACTATAGTAATATTATAATTTTAAAGAATGTTTTAATTTTTGTTTTATTATATGTTTCATGTGTAACAACTAAGATTCTGAATTCCCTTAGACGTGTTTTTGAGAACTTTCATTGTTTGATTTGATTATTGACAAAGCTATTTTAAAGTTGTGTTAAGCTCAATTTTGCAGGAAATTTTCCTGGCTGATTACCAGCATCCACACATCAACCCCTGAAAAGACTTCCATTCCACGACTACACCTAGAGGACATCTGAGAAAAGACTTTCAGAGACTTTAAATGAACAGTTTTGATTTGTTCTTTTTGTTGGTTTTTTTCTCTTTCTGTTATAATATACACCATCTGTAACATGTATTCTCTGCAGAGGCCCTCCCTTTGCAAGACTAATGTCAAAGCGTCGGTTCATGAGGACAAAAAAAATCGCCCCTCTGAACAAAACTTTCCTCTCTTCCTTTTCTATATTGTTGTTCAGCAATAGTTATCATATTGTTTTTACTGTTCCGTCAAGGAAACATTTTGTTTCTTGAGGAACAACAGGGGGGACTGTAACGATTGGAATAACGCCACCTGCTGGATACTTGCTGTAGAGGAGTTCTGCCCATGAAGCGAAGGTCTTTGAGGGCAAGACCAGGCATCAGGAAGTGACGCGGACGAGTGGGAGGAGGAAGGAAGAGACTGGCGCTCGGTCTCACTCTCTTTCCTCTGGACTCTGGCGGAGAAGGGAGCTAGAAATGCGCTCTCCCTTTAATAGATAGGAATCTAGACCTTTCTCTCTCTCTTTACCAAATTCTTATTCTCCTTAATAAATGCTTAAAAGTCTAACTCTTGCTAAAGCTTATAATTTATTGGCGACCACTCATTAAATATTTTAGAAAGACTAGCTAGAATTTTAGCCCTTAACAGTAAGTCACTCATTGCCCCACACAAAAAAACCAAAAACCAAAACCAAACAAAATATTGCTTTCTCCATGTACAGTGTTCTCTTGACCCTGCTATCTTCCCAATACATCATTTCATACATTCTTTCCAAGCTTTTCTAAAGTCATCCTGCTTGTCATTTCTTATTGCACAATAATAATCCATCACCATCATATACCACAGTTTGTTTAGCCATTCCCCAATTGATGGGCATTCCTCTGATTTCCCATTCTTAGCCACCACAAAAAGAGCTGATATAAATATTTTTGTACAAATAGGTCTTTTTCTCTTTTGGAGGATGTCTTTGGGATTTAAACCTAGTAATAGCATTGCTGAATCAAAGGGTGTGTGCAATTCTATAGCCCTTTGAGCATAGTTCCAAATTGCTTTCCTAAATGGTTAGATCTTTTCACAACTCCAGCAATAGGGGATTAGCATCGCAACTTTCCCACATCCTCTCCAACAACCAATATTTTCCATTTTTGTTATATTTGCCACTGTGAGGACCAAAATTGGATATAGGGAGCATTAATCTCCCCTTTGAACTTTCCCTTTTATATATTCCTCCAAGGCCAGTAAGAAAAGGAGCCTCTGAGCTTTAGTTCATAAAGGATCAGGTTTTATTGCTTGGGAATTAATTAGGCCACAAAGGTGAAACCAATTAAGAAAATAAGGAAGTAGAAATACAGATAGATAGTCTTAGCTCTAAGCTTAGAGTTAAACTCACCTAGCCAGTCAGTCTAAACTTGCTCACACACAACACCAGTCTCCCCGTGCACCACCATGATCTCAGTTCACCACCAGAGAGTGCAACTTCCATTCCTACCCTCACTTTTGAGTTGGCATTCCAGAAGTTCAATCTTTTCCTCACCCCAAAGGGAAGGTCTGGCACATTTCTCCCCAAAAGGGGGAGGTCCTTCAAAAGCCGCTCAGTAGCATGAGCAATCCCAGGGTGGGCCAGGTGTGACCCCTCCCAAATGATTCAGCTAAAACTTTCGATATTAATCTTTACCACAGATAATTTTTACCACACCACTCTGATAGATGTGAGGTGATACCTCACAGTTGTTTTAATTCAGGGAAGAGTAAATAGCAACTCACTTCCTGAATTCATCTATGGCAGCTGAAATTGTAAACTTTATATTAAAAGTCTATTTATTGGGGCAGCTAGGTGGCGCAGTGGATAGAGCACTGGCCCTGGATTCAGGAGTCCCTGAGTTCAAATCCAGCCTCAGACACTTGACACTTACTAGCCGTGTGACCCTGGGCAAGTCACTTAACCCCAATTGCCTCACAAAAAAAAAAAAGTCTATTTATTTGGTTTTTCTAGTCTCCCATTTTCCCACTGTTATCTCTTTTTCCTCATGATGCCAGAGGTGGGGGAAAGAAATATAACTGTACAATATTCACAGAGGTGTGTTGAAACCAGCTCAAACTGACTTGCAAGAGCTGATTATTAAGTTTTCAATGTGAACATTTATACCTCAAAAATCAGCAAACACTTCAAATCAAGGATAGATTTATTCTTTTGTTATTTGTCTCAACTTAAGGATGTGATAGAGAAAATGTTAATAATACATATTAAACTTAAAGTGTATCCTGCACATCGTTTTTGTTTTGTTTTGGGTTTTTTTTGGAGAATTAATTGTTAAACATTTCCAAAAACATTCCTCAACATATGGCCAGGGAACTGTTACTATGCCCTAGATAAAAATATGTAAGTGTCCAATAAAAAAAAAAAAGTAATAGTTGTTTCCTTGCTATACATGGTTAGTACAATACAGTGGGAAACTAGTGGATTTATCTTTTAAATATTGTTGGTTTTTTACAGATTTTTTCTTACACTCAATAATTATTTAAGAAATTGTTCACTTTTATCTCCATGTAGGTTTATAATTTTTACTAATGTTACTTTTGTTTAATTATAAATTTTGTGGTCTGAAAATACATAATGTATGTATGCCCCAAATAATGCAAAACATCTCTGTGACTTAATAAAAATTGTCAGCATTCTACATATATGAGTAAAGAATGTATATTCCCAATTTCTTCCATTAAATTCTCTTACTATATGTTTTAAATCTAATTCATTACATTAATTATTCAGATATGTGACTTTTTGGTCATTGTTTTATTTGATTTAATCTGACAATGAAGTTTTTAAGTCTTTTACTATTACTTTTTATCATTATCCATGTTTTGTTGTGACTCTTATGAAATTCACTCTATAATTGTTTAGTGCATAATAATTGAAAATCATTAATATTTTTATATGTTTTCTTCCAGCAATATGTAATGGACTTATCTAGCACTTACAAAATTTTCTTTTTCAAATTCAGAACACTAATATGGCCACCCACCTGATATTTTTAGCTGAATTGAAGCTACAAGATATATTTTATATCAACTTCTTAATATCAGTCTAGAGATACATTATTTTTTTGCATTTGGTGTCATTATTTTAAGGACATTTGGAAGAGTTTGATTTCTTGGGCCAATGTATAATTCCTTTCTTGTAATGAGTGAAATCAGAGAATTTTCATCGATTGTTATATGTAATAAATTTATCATGACTACTGAAATTTTCTTCTTATTGTTCTTGATGTTTCCTGGATGGAGTTGATTATATTTTTGCCTTCAATATCTATCATAACTACTAAAATCAGGTTAATGAAACAAGTTACATTTATGCTTTAGATAATTAATTCTTATACATTTCCAGGATTGCATCCCCTTTTTATTGCAGATGGGAGTTTTGCCTTTAGAGTTACTCAGTGCTTCATCTCCCCCTTTGGTATTTTTTTAATCTACTTTAAATGTCATTAACAAGTAAATGTGAAGATATTTTAGAGCTCTTTATTCTTTTGTGTTTGTGTGTTGTGGCTGACCATAGTGACAAAATTTATTGCTGTTTATGAAGAGTGCTGATTGTCACAACAATGGTGATGGTAGTGGTGATGATGGTGGTGATGATGATGGTGGTGATGATGGTGGTGATGATGGTGGTGATGATGGTGGTGATGATGGTGGTGATGATGGTGGTGATGATGGTGGTGATGATGGTGGTGATGATGGTGGTGATGATGGTGAAGAAGAAGAAGAAGAAGAAGAAGAAGAAGAAGAAGAAGAAGAAGAAGAAGAAGAAGAAGAAGAAGAAGAAGAAGAAGAAGAAGAAGAAGGAATTTCAGCTCCACCTTTAGGACTTTGTCAATTTTGCTATCTCATAAATTGTGGGCAAAGTTTATCATATATAGCTCAGGCATTTGAATGCAAATTTGGCTAAGGCAGAAAGAACAAAACACTGAAAGACAACCTCTACCCAATTTGCATCTTAGCAAACAAATTTCAGCTTTGCTAGGATCATCTCACAAGAGAAGGAAAGAACTGCCAGACAGATAGAGTGTCTATGCCAGATAGGATTAACTGAATCAATGAGAAGGTACAAGAGTGATCCTGGTGAAGATACCTGATCAGGGCTCTCCATTTTTTTTTTATTTTTTTGGCATAAGACAAAAGACTACAGTCAATACAAAGGAACAAGTGAACACATTTTCAAGTGTAAGGTATATGCATATCATTCTGTAGACACTTTAGCTGGAAGTTGAAGAGCAGTAGAAGCAATATTAAAAGCTGGGCTAACCTTCAAAGAGCTCCCTTTACCAACATGCAAAGACATGGAGGGGAAATCCTCTTCTTTCTGATACTTGGAATATTTCTAACTGGGTTTTTAGGGAATGGATTCATGGCACTGGTGACCTGCATTGACTGGATCAAGACTAAGAAAGTATCAGCAGTTGATCTCATCCTGGTTGCCCTGGCCATCTCCAGAATTAGTCTATTGAGCATAATAAAATTGAAGAGCCTTCTACTCACATTCTTTCTGGATGGATTAACTGAGAAGCAGAGGATTTTGGATATTTTGTGGGTACTTTCCCACTTTTCAAGTGTTTGGTTTGCCACCTCCCTCAGTATTTTCTACTTCCTCAGGATAGCAAACTTCTCCCATCCCTTCTTCTTCTGGCTGAAGTGGAGAATCAAGCAAGTGGTCTGCATACTTCTGGTGGGGCCCTTACTCATGTCCTTGTCTGTTGAATTTCTATTGTTGGAGAGCATTTACCACAATAGAACCCTTAGCAGTACCGAAAATGAGAGAAATGAATCTCAAGAGGTCCAGGTGAATAGTAATCAATACTTTATTGAACAGATTGGCCTAAACTTTCTAAATGTTCCCCCCCTCTTCCTGTCTACCATATCCTGTTTCCTGCTGCTCCTCTCCCTATGGAAGCATGCCCAGAGGATGCAGCTCAAGGTCCAGACCTCCAGAGACCCCAGCTCAGAAGCCCACATTCGAGCAATGAAAGCCACCCTCTCCTTCCTCATACTCTTGCTACTCTATTTTGTGGGTATCTACATCACCTACAAAAACTTTTCAACACTAACCTCCATTTTTGGTGTGGCAGTAATGTCCCTTTATCCCTCAGGACACACATTCATATTGATTCTATGGAACAGTAAGCTTAGACTCACCGCCATACTGGTGTGCGGGAAGATAAAATGCTATTTGAGGGGCATTCTGGGAAGATAGTGGAATAAGTCAGAAATTTGCAGGTTCTTCAGATTTCCTCCACAGACAGAAAATCACCATGAAACGAACGCAAAAAAGTAAAAATAAAGGGATAAAGCATTTGTCCTCCTAAGACATCTTATGAAGACCACAGAGAAAATTCTAGGAGCTGAAATTTGGTCTGAAAGAAGTGTAAACTCCTCCAAGCTGACTCTACTTAATCAAGAAACAATAGGCCCTGAGAAAGCAGACAAGGTTTCAAGAAATCTCAACTTTCACATCATTCATGGCCTCAAGAAACTTCATCTAATGAACTTTTTACCTCACAAACTTTCATCTAAAGAACAATATTGTTTTAAGAATGGTTTTGAGTTAATAATTTATTTTATTATAAATACCCTAATTAATTACAAGGGGCATGTGAAGACAGATGCTATCTGCATCCATAAAAAGAACTGACGAATAGAAGTATGTAAAGAATAATTGTACATATATGTGTACATATGCACTGCATACATACATACATGTATACACATATACCTATTTGTGTCTAATGGTGGTAATCTCTGGGGTGGGGAAGGAGGAAAGAAAAAAAGACAAAATTTACACAATAATTTTGCTATGTATTTGAAACAATAGAAAATTCTGCATAGCAGATTTGCAGTTTCATGTACAATTGTCTTTTTTTATTATACTATGTTATGGAAATGTTTGTTTTATTCTATAAATTAAAAACAAAATTAAAAAAGAAATGCTCTCTGAAATGAAATAAATCCTCAAATCACTAGATATGTTTGTTGATCAACTTTCGTTTTCTAAGGAGGAAAAAGTGAGCATGTAATTTTTTGCCATTTAATAAACATTCCTATTTAAAGTTTTTAATTCCAAATTCTATCCCTCCATCCCTCCCTTCCCTGCCCCCTCCCTGAGGTGGTAAGCAATCAGATATAGGTTATACATGTGCAATGATATAAAAATATTACAATATTAGTCATCTTTCATAAGATGGAGGTGGATAGTATACTTCACCAATAGTCCTTTGGGATTGTCTTAGATCATTGTCTTGCTGAGGATAGTTGTCATTCACAGTTCTTCATCAAGCAATATTTCTGTCACTGTGTACAATGTTCTCCTGGTTCTGCTCACTTCACTATATATCAGTTCACACAAGTCTTTCCAGATCTTTCTGAAATCATCCTGCTTGGCATTTGATATTCTATCACAATCATATGCCACAGCTTGTTTAGCCATTCCCCAGCTGATGGACATTCCTCTGATGTCCAATTCTTAGCCACCTCAAAAAGAGCTGCTAGAAATATTGTTGTATAAATAGGTCTTTTTCTCTCTTTTTGTATGTCCTTGGGATATAAACCTAGCAGTGGTATCAGAATGTAATTCTTCAAGGACTTTCCCCACATTCTTTTATTCACTGTCTTTTCAAGGACAACACTTGTTCAAATACTCACTAAGCACCAATTCCATTCAGAATAATTGACTTTGTATCATTAACATTTGGGTGCAAATCTCACCTCTCACATTTATTAGCTATGCTGTCCTGAACGAGACACTTAGAATCTCTGATATTCAGTTGCTTCATCTGTACAATATAATGTAATAATATTCGTATAATAATAGGAAGGCTTGTTGTAAGAATTAGATAACATGTGTAATCATTTGTCCTAAGGATTTTGGAACTAAGTTGGTTATTCCAGGATTCCAGTTTCTCATTTCATCTTGCTGCTTCCACCTTTGATTCCTCCCAGCATACTCTTGGTATAGCTCACATTTATACATTTTCCCAAAAGTAAGTAAAAGGTTTCTTCATTTCCCATACAAGTTATCAAGGTGCCAAATGTATATTGGATATGAGACAGTCTTATTTTCTACTCACTGAAATAACATGAGAAACAAAGGACTCTGAAATGTGGAGCCAAGATGGCAGAGGAGAGAAGCACTCAGCCAAGCTCTCCAAAATACTTCTCCACATAACTCTAAAATAACATCTCAAATAAAATAAAATACAATGCAAATAAAATTCTTCCATGGTACAACCAACAAAAGGTTAAGTAAAACAACTTTGCAGCCCAAGATAACTTAGGAAGTTGGCATAAAGAGTCTCTCCCACCTGGGGGGGGGTGCCTCTGGAAGCACAGCAAAGAAAGCATAGATTATGTGTTGGAGGAAGCTGCGTTGACAGCAGCAGTAGCTTTAAGAGCTATCAGCCAATGGACGAGGCTGGGGGATGTCAGACAAGTGACAGGAAGGAGATTTCAGGGGATGCCTTGCATTCTCTGGAATCAGGACCCTGTTTCATTTCTCATAAACAGTTACAGATTGCAGCTCTTGAGCCAAAAAGAATGATAATACTTGTAGGTACTAGGGAACAAGGGCCCAGGCTCTCACTCCAGGTTGGGGAGAGAAGTACTTGTGATTTCTCATGGACAGTAGAGACCTTTGTCTCAATTCCAAGGCAGAAGGGGGTCACTAGCAATAGCAGCTGCAAGAGAGTAAAAGACCTGATCACAGTCCCAGGACCAGGAGCAATGCTAGCACTAGTGACTACAGGGAAGCAAAGTTCCTTCCTGGATTAAAAAACAAACAAACAAACAAACAAACAAAAAACAGAACACAGGTCAGGAAAGTAGTGACCACACCTTTTCTTATTAATGCCACCTTGGAGTAATTGAAAACCTACAGATCCCCAGGGATAGCTCTGAAAACATAAGCAAGATGAACTTAAAGCTTGGGACAGTGCCCTGCTCTCTCCCAGGATCAGAGCCCATCTTTAATGTAAATTGAAAAGTCAAGAAACAGAGTGGGAAATTAGCAAATATCAAAAAGGAACCTTGGGGCAGCTAGGTGGCACAGTGGATAAAGCACCAGCCCTGAATTCAGGAGTACCTGAGTTCAAATCCAGCCTCAGACACTTGACATTTACTAGCTGTGTGACTCTGAGCAAGTCACAACTCCCATAGCCCCGCAAAATAAAGGAACCTAACTATAACCAGTGTGATGTTTAAAATCTAATGTATGTCCTTACCTGCCCCCCCCAGTATTGGGGGAGGGGGGAATTGGTTAAGATTACTAATAAATTCAGCAAGAGTTTAGGCTTTTAAGTATTTAATAAAGTGTATTAGAAGTGAGTGAAGAGAGAAAGGGTGAGAACAGATCTCTTATATAATGGAAAACCCTAGCTTAGATCTATTAAGTTTAGCCAGAGAGAAAACCTTGCCTTTCCTTAACAGCCCATGTGAAGTTCTGCCACCACGCCAAAGTCCAAGATGAAAAGAAGATCTAACAAGCGAGCCTAACTTTCCTACTTCCTGTCTCCCTCCCTGAAAGGGGAGGTCCTTTAAGCTGATTGGTTGAGGGTGGTCTCTTGCTGATGTCATAGTCCACAGCCTCTGAGAACAACACCCCACTTGGGGCCAGCTAGACATGGTCTCAATTTTATCAATCTTAAGTAGGTTCCCAGTTTCTCAGTCTCACCCAATTCAGTCAATTCCAAATCAATCTTCAGGTGGGGCCCCTGGGTGTCTGCCAAATCCCATTACTTTATCACACAAGTTACTATGGTGACAGGGAAGATCAAAACAGAAACCCAAAAGAAGACAATAAAGTCAAAGTAGCTATAAGCAAAACCTCAAAGAAAATTGTGAATTGGATATAAGCCCAATAAGAATTCCTAGAAAAACTCAAAAAGGCTTTTAAACATCAAATGAGAGGGGTAGAGGAAAAATTGGAGGGGGGTAGGAAAGAAAATTGTGAAAAGTCTTTTTGGTAAAAAAAAAGGCACAAAAATATTGAAGAAATTAATGCTGTGAAAAATAGAGTGAGTGAACATTATTCTCATGAGAATTAGGTCAAAGGGGGAATAATATACACAATCAGTTGAATATAGAAATTTATCTTACCCTATAGAAAAGTAAGAGAAGAAGGAGATAAGAGAATGGGAAAATGATAAAAGGGAGGACAGGTTGGGATATGTAAAATACAGAAGCAAAACACTTTTGAAGATGGACAGGGGGCAAGGAAAGACAGAGAGAGGGGGGGGAGAGAAAGTAGGATAAATAGGAGGAAAAATAGGATGGAGGAAAATACACAGAAATGATAACCATGAAAAAAATTACAGCAAATTTTTCTGATAAAGTTCTCATTTCTCAAATATATAGAGAACTGTGTCAAATTTATAAAAGAGATTTCTTCAAATGATAAATGGCCAAAGGATATGAACAGGCAGTTTTCAGATAAAGAAATCAAAGCTATCTATAGTCATATGAAAAAATTCTCTAAATTACTATTGACTAGAGAAATACAAATTAAAACAATGCAATTAAAACAACACCCCACGTGTATCAAATTGGCTAATGTGACAGAAAAGGTAAATGACAAATATTGGAGGGGATATGGGAAAATAGGGACACTGATGCACTATTGGAGAAATTGTATACTGATTTAATCATTCTGTTGAGCAATTTGGAACTACACTCATGGCCTAAAAAACCATGCATATCCTTTGACCAAGCAATAACCCACTAGGTCTGTATGCCCAAAAAGATAAAAAACAAAAAGGAAAAGGACCTATATGCACAAAAGATATTTATACCAGCTCTTTTAGTTGTGACAAAGAATTGGAAGTTGAGGGTATGTCTATCATTTGGGGAAAGGCTGAACAAGTTATTGTAGATAATTGTGATGGCATGCTATTGTGCTATAAGAAATGAGAAGCAAAATGCTCTCAGAAAATCCTGGAAAGACTTATGTGACCTAATGCAAAGTGAAATGAGCAGAACCAGAAGAACATAGTACATTGTTGATCACCATACAACATTGTACAGCAATATCGTATGATGATCAGCTTGAATGACTTAGCGACTCTCAGCAATACAATGATCCAATATAATTCCAAAGGATTTATGATGAAAAATGCTATCCATCTCCAGAAAAAGAACTGATGGAATCTAAATGCAAATGTAAGCTTAGTTTTTCTTTATTTTATTTCTTCGAGTTTTTTAAACTATGTATTCTTTCATAGCATGACTAACAAAGAAATATTTTTTGCATGACTGCACAGGTATGACTTATGTAAAACTGCTTGTCTTCTGAATAAGTTAGAGAAGGGAGGAAAGGAGAAATAGAATTTGGAACTTTAAAAAAGGTAATAATGTAAATTTTTATTTAAATTTTTGAGTTCCAAATTCTCTCCCTCTTCTTCCTCCCCTCTTCCCTCCCTGAGATGGTAAGCAATCAGATATAGGGTATACATGAGTTTGTACAAAAATTTTTTAATTTAATGTAATCAAAATCATCCATTTTGCATTTTATAATATACTCTATCTCTTGTTTGGTCATAAACTGTTTTCCTTTCCAAAGATCTGATAGGTAGATTATTCCTTTCTCTCCTAATTTACCTATGGTATCACCTCTTATGTCTAAATCGTGTATCCATTTTGACCTTATTTTAGTATAAGGTATAAGATGTTGGTCTATGCCTAATTTCTGCCATACTATCTTCCAGTTTTCCCAGCAGTTTTTTTCAAATACTGAGTTCCTATCCCAGAAGCTGGAGTCTTTGGGTTTATCAAACACTACATTACTAGTGTCATTTCCTACTGTGTTTCCTGTGCCTAGCCTATTCCATTGATCCTCCACTCTATTTCTTAGCCAGTACCAGATAGTTTTGATGACTGCCACTTTATAGTAAAGCTTCAGATTTGGTACAGCTAGCCCACCTTCTTGTGTATTTTTTTCATTATTTCCCTTGATATTCTTTACCTTTTGTTTTTTCCAGATGAATTTTGTTATTATTTTTTCTAGCTCTATAAAATAATTTTTAGGTAGTCTGATTGGTATGGCACTGAATAAGTTAATTGATTTAGGTATAATTGTCATTTTTATTATGTTAGCTAGGCCTATCCATGAACAATTGATATTTTTCCAATTATTTAGATCTGATTTGATTTGTGTGAAAAGTGTTTTGTAATTGCGTTCATAGAGTTCCTGGGTTTGTCTTGGCAAGTAGACTTCCCAAGTATTTTATATTGTTTACCATTACTTTAAATGGGATTTCTCTTTCTATCTCTTGCTGCTGGACTTTGTTGGTCATGTATAGAAATGCTGATGATTTATATGCACCTATTTTCTTAAGTGACTTTTTGTACTTTTTTTTTTCTATTAGGCTAATTTGGTTTTTTACAGAGTTATTTTCCTCAGTAAACTTTTAATATCTTTTTCATGGTTCTCTTGCATTACTCTAATTTCTTTCCCCAATTTTTCTTCTACTTCTCTAATTGGCATTTTAAAGTCCTTTTTAAACTTTTCCAGGAATTCTTTTTGGCACTGAGACCAATTTACATTTTTCTTTGGAGCTTCACCTGTAGCCATTTTGTTACTATTGTCCTCCTCTAAGTTTATGCCTTGATCTTACCTATCACCAGAGTAACTTTCAATAGTCAAGCTTTTTGTTGTTTTTTTGCTCATTTTTGTGCCTTTCTGATGACTTGATATTTTCTTTTGAAAGTTGGGCTCTATTCCTGCACTGTTCCAAGTTTTCATGCTAGGGCTCTGGGTCTTACTTGTGGCTTTCATTGGGCTTCAAGGCTTAACCCTTTTCTTTCCCTGTAGAGTAAGCTTCCATTCTGACTGATATTGGGGGGTTAGTCCTCCCTTTTGGCTTCCCCTCAGTGTGGACTGGCCTTTACCACTAGTGGTGCAGTGCTTCTAGTTTGCTAAACTTAACAATCTTTCTGGTAGCTGACCCTGGAGGAGGGATCTTGTTGTTGCCCTTCCCCAGAGGTGGTGACCTGCTACTGGGTTGCTCTGTTAGCAGGTCCTGAAGGAGTAATTTTGTTGCAAATCTTCCCAAGTGTTGGAGCCCCCTGTTGCTGTTTTGCTTTGGAAAAAGAGCCTCTCTGCTGGTAGACCCCAGGGGCTAGTTGACCAGTCTTGAGCAGGGCTTCACTACTGATCAGCAATTGGATCAAGGCCTCCATGGTAGTTTGTGTTGGGTGTGGTGTGCCTGGTGAGGCTCCCTGCTATGCTGCCCAGACTGCTCACTTGCCCAGGGGGCTGCTGGTTTGCATGTAGGTGGGGCCTCACTGGTGGATTGCCCCAGGCTGAGTCATCTTCAGGCTTCCTGCTGTGAGCCTAATTGTTTCTGCTGCTTCTGTCCTTGGATCTCACTTCCCTCCCACCCAGGTAAGATAGACCTTTCCTGAAGAGCTGGTAGGCTACTTCCCTGCTCCTGGAATAATTCCGAGGCAGTTTTATATTGGTTTGGAGAGGAAATCTGGGAGAGCTCCAGAGGGTTCCTTCCTCACTTTGCTATCTTGGCACTGGAAGATCTCTCAAATCTGAACTTTATGTTAAAGTTTGGCTCTTCTCACCCAGAGCTGGTGAGGCACTGTCCTAAGCTTTAGACTTGCTCATGCTACCATTTTTAGAGCTAGATCTTGAGGTCTGGAAGTTTAGGGGGCTCGCAAGGTGATGTGATCTGACAAGAGGTGTGATCATTGCTCTCCTAGTTTATACTCTGCTCCCCTGCAGCCACAAGCCCAGCACTCTTCTTGCCTCTGGAACTGTGACCAGTTTCCCCCCTCCCTTGCAGCCACAAATGCTAGCACTCTTCTCTGTCCTGGGACTGCTGCCCAGAACTGTGTATGGGCAGTTATGGTCACTTCTCTCTTGAACCCCACTCTGGTCTTTAACCAGGAAAGGCTGGTCTTCTGCAGCCATAAGTGCTAGTGCTCTGCTCTGAGTTGAAATTGCAACCAGAAGGCCCTGCTCCTTTGTGATCAACCACAAGCACCATTATCGACCCTTAAACTGTCTCCCAGAACTGTATATGGATGATAGAGTTGCCAGCCAGCACCTGTTGCACTCAGTGCTAGCAAAGGCCCTCATAGAATCTCTTTCTGACCAGTTGCCCAATTATTTACCTCTATTTGACCAGTTTACTCAGTTATTCGATCTCTGGACCAAGAGCTTCTGAAGCTTCTGCTGCTGCTGCTGTTGTTGCTTCTGTTGCTATTGTTGTTGCTGCTGCTGCTGCTGCTGCTGCTCTTGCCACCTCCAAAGCCCATTACTAGTGCTGCTGTCATGCTTTAGGCTGACTTCCACCCTGGTGTCACAGACATCTGCCAACCTCCTAAGTTGTCTTAGGTGGGAAAATGTATCACCCTGACTTTTTGTGGATTCTGCTATTAAAAATTTAGATTTAATGCATTATTTTAAAGTTGTTTGGAGGCAAATGTTGGGAGAGTTTGTCTGAGTTGCTGTTTCTAATCCACCATCTTGGCTCCCCAATGTAGTGATGGATTTTTCACAATCATGTCTCAGAAAATCTTGCCTAATATTCAAGCTACAGAGACAAATATCAAGTTCTTGGACTGGAAATACCTCCACTCATCTGCCAAAAAATATTAGTACTATAATCTGCACTGTAAGTACAAACTCCAGAAATGATTTCTATTAATCTATCATCATTATAATCCAAGAATTATTCTGCCTGGAGAGAGAAATATCCAGACTAGTAGAGTCTCTTCATGCTCTTGGATGCCTCTCTAACAAAAGACCCATTTTGTAGAATTCTTGAACAAGAACAATTTTGCATTGTGGTAAATATAGTCACACAGCTGAGAGTAAGGTAAAAGTGAATTTTTGATTTATCAAACAGAAAAATAGTTACATAACCTTTTAGCAGATTATTTTTCCTAAAAGTATTTGATCATTTTATGATCCTTCCTCCTAAGGACTCCCCTCAACCACTCCAAACTGATTAACATTGATATAAAATAATCAGAGAGACTTCTTCAATTAGATGAAAATTCTGATGGGGAAGAAGCTGGATTTCTATGTTTAGAGTTTTGTAGTTTGGTGGGCAAAATTCATCATACACAGCTCAAGCATTTTGATTCAAATTAGCCTGATCAGAAAGAGGAACACGTTGAAAGACAAACTGTTTCCCATTTGCATCTAGCAAATGACTTAGTATTGCCAAGATCACTTCATATGAGGAAAGAGAATTGTCCCTCAACTCAGAGATAGTCTGGGTTAGTAGGGGAAAACCAGAGGTGTTTTTGATAGAGATAACCTAGCAGGTCTGCATGTTTTCTGACCTGCTTAGGAGACCAAAACAAGGAAGAAAAATAATACATTATCAAGCATCAGGAATATTCATATAATTCAGGACTTGTTTTAGCTCAATATCAACCCAACAGTAGCATCAATATTTGAAATTGTAGTAATCTCTTAGCCAACATGCTATGTGGTGAGGAGAAAATCTTGTTGGTTCTGGTAGCTGGAGAGTTCCTACTAGGGATTCTGGGGAATGGATTCATGGTACTAGTGAATGGCATTGTTTGGATCAAGAACAAGAAACTGGCAACTGGGGAACTCATCCTGCTATTCTTGGCCATTTGTAGACTTGGTCTGTTATGCACATTAATATGGAGTTCTTTTCTACTTGTTTTCAATCCAGATGAATTACTGAGGAGTGCAGTTAAGGTTGTTGATATTTTCTGGTTACTGACCCACATTTCAAGTACTTGGTTTGCCACATGCCTCAGTGTCTTCTACTTCCTGAAGATTGCCCACTTTTCCCATCCCCTCTTCCTCTGGCTGAAGTGGAGAATAAACCAAGTGGTCTGCATGCTTCAGGTGGGACCTCTGCTCTTTTCTTTGTCCATTGACTTATCATTGTTGGAGAGAGCTTATTACTATCTAATCAGTAGAGGAAACAACACAAAAACATCCCAAGAGTTCCAGGTGAGTGGAAATCAATATATCACCATCCAGGCGATCATGAACTTCCTGAGCTTATTCCCCTTTTGTCTGTCTCTGGTCTCATTCTCCTTCCTCATGCTCTCCCTCTGGAGACACACCTGTCAGATGAAGCTCCATGCTACGGGATCCAGGGACCCCAGCACAGAAGCCCATGTTCGAGCTGTGAAAGCTACGCTCTCTTTCCTCATCCTCCTGGTCCTGTTCATTTTGGGTTCGCTCATCTCCCAATGGAGCTACTCCTTCCCAAATAGAAAGCTGGCTGTGGCAGTTTCAATCCCATTGATGTCCCTCTACCCCTCAGGCCACTCTTTAATCCTGATTCTGTACAACAACAAGCTGAGACAGACAGCCCTGAAGATGTGGTGGCCAGGGAAATGCTGTCTGAAAAGGAGTCAAGGAGATCAATCTTTGGCCTTACAGGTGTGTTAGAGGTCTCCCCGCTTTTCTAGGAGAGAGGAAGTTAGCATGTAGCTCTTAAAGAATCTTCTCCAGATTCTTCCATTCAGTGTAAGAATAAGACACATTAATCATGTATTGTACTTGGAGTCAGGAAGGTCCCAATGTCAACTGTGACTCTGGTCAGGTTCTATGCCTATGGGCAGGCTACTTAAGGTCTTTGAGACTCAGTTTCCTCCTCTGAAAAATGGCAGCAATAATACCTATAGGTTTCTATAAGGATCAGTTACGGTAATGTATGTGTGAATTGGTACTTATGGCCCTGTAAGTATGCTCGATTTGGTTCAGTCCTGTAGGTTTACTCCAATAGGCTTCGTTTCTCATTTTAAATTGTTGTTTTCCTCTTCACTTACCCCAAGAACATTGCCTACGATTTTCATGATATAAATTTTGTTTCCAGTTTCCCCAAATGCTATGTGAGTAAAGGGGGTTCCCAGCACCCATATAATCAATCAAGCTATCAAATATCTATTGAATGCAGACTTGCCTTTTTGTCCACCTTATAGAAAATGCATCATGTGTACTAGATTCACATGATCCAATAAACAGGTGGAGGAAACACATAAAGTAATCCAATAGCCCTAATCCATATGTTTTGCATGACTATACATGGATAATTTATATTAAATTGCTTATCTTCTTTACAACATGGGGGGGGGAGCAGCTAGGTGGCACAGTGGATAAAGCACCGGCCCTGAATTCAGGAAGAGCTGAGTTCAAATCCGACCTCAGACACTTGAGACTTACTAGCTGTGTGACCCTGGGCAAGTCACTTAACCCTCATTGCCCTGCCAAAAAAAAAAACAAAAAAAACCCCAAAACAAACAACAAAAAAAAGTGGGAGGAAGGGAAGGGAGAGAGGGAATTTGAAACTCAAAATTTTAAAAACATGTTAAAATATCATTTTTACATGTAATCGGGTAAAACCAAAATAGTAAATAAGTAATTGATAACACAAAGTAGATCAATGAATCGGGTATGCAACTAAAACAAACAGGCAACAGATGAAATTTTTCAACTAAACATAAAAATATAAATACTGAAAATCAAAAAATAAATAGTAAGGAAACTGTTAGCTAATTTGATGAGAGAGAGAAACCAAACTGTCAAAACCAAAATTTAAAAAGGTGAATTCACCAAAAATTGAAAAGAAAATGAAGGAAATTATTAGAAAATGTTTTAAACAATTATATGCTACAAAAAGATGTAAAATGGGAAATGGACAATTGCAAACATATTTTTTAAATTATATTTACAGAACAAGAAATAGAAAATGAAGATAACCAAATCTCAGAAAAAGAAATAAAGCAAGGCATAAATGAATTGTCAAAGAAAGGAAGACAAGTTCAATGATTTTACAAGGCCATTGCTATCAAATATTTAATAAACAATTTATTATATCACATAAATTTCTTACAAAAGTAGGAAAAGGAGGAATTTAACAAAATTCCTATCATGAGACAAAGATAGTCTTAATACCTAATCCAAAGAAAGGGAAAA
This sequence comes from Dromiciops gliroides, assembly GCF_019393635.1. NCBI lineage: Eukaryota > Metazoa > Chordata > Mammalia > Microbiotheria > Microbiotheriidae > Dromiciops > Dromiciops gliroides. The sequence continues at coordinate 488,605,857 of NC_057864.1, read as the reverse complement.
TAAGGGGAGGGGGAAAAATAGATCATTATCCCTAATGAAAATAGATGCAGAATTTTTGAATAAAGTATTAAGCTATTTAAAAGGTTACACTCCATCCTTCCTTTGGATTTTGACCAGTAATTTGAAGTGGCTTCAATATTAGCAAATACTTTAAATATGGCATATTGGGGAATGGCTGAACAAGTTGTGGTATATGAATGTAATGGAACACTATTGTGCTATAAGGAATGACATGGGGAGATCTATAAGAACTTATGCAAGGTGAAGTGAGAAGAATCAGGAGATTATTGTGCATAGTAACAGGAATGTTGTAATGATGATCAACTGCAAGACTTGGCTACTCTGATCAATGCATCATAATGGAAATGCTATCCACCCCAGAGAGAGAACTGATGAACTCTTGAGTGCAAATTGAAGTATAATTTTCTCATTTTCATTCTTTTTTTGTGATATGGCTATTATGGAAATATGTTTCTCATGATTCACATGTATCATGGACATCACTCCCTTACCTCTTCAGGGGGTAAAGAAGGTGTAGAAGGGAGGGAGAGAATTTGAAGCTCAAAATCTAAAAAGAAGAGTGTTTATTATTGTAACGTATAATCTATATCAGATTGCTTGCTTGCCTTGGGAGGGGGAAGGGAAGGAAAGTGGGAGAGAAATTTGGAATTCAAAAAAATATGTCTTTACTGTAACTGGAAAAAATTAATTAAATTAAAAAAACAATAAAAAAAGAAAAGAGTGTTCGAAATAAATAAATTATTTTAGAAAAACAACCAAACAAATAAAGTGGGATGCAGTACAAACTCTGTTGAGTTTGATGTCATTTTTGGCTTTGAATCCTGACTCTGCCACTTAGTTTTGTGGCCTTGAGAAAATCACTGAACCTCCCTGATCCCCAGTCTCCTCCTCAGCAACATAAGGGGGTTGGAAGATAATGTATCCACAGTCCTAAGACACTGTGCTTATCCTCGGTCTTTGGCTAATACACAGGGGTTTGACCATCTCACAGGTGACATTATTTATAATACGATATGGTGGAGGAGGAGGAGGAGGAAGAGGAGGAGGAGGAGGAGGAGGAGAAGAAGAAGGAGAAGGAGAAGAAGAAGAAGAAGAAGAAGAAGAAGAAGAAGAAGAAGAAGAAGAAGAAGAAGAAGAAGAAGAAGAAGAAGAAGAAGAAGAAGAAGAAGAAGAAGAAGAAGAAGAAGGAGAAGAAGAAGAAGGAGAAGAAGAAGAAACATCTAATAAGGGCCAAGCACCAACCAAATGCCTGAGCATATAAAAACCAAAATGTAGCAACCTCTGCCCTCAGGGAGCTTACATTTTCTTCATCCATGCTTCCCCTGAAGCCTTTTCCATTTCCAGAAATGTTGATCCTGAGATGCCACAGTCCTATTTAGTACTGTCTTAGACTCTGGAAAATGCTTAAGAAGCACAAGATAAGGCCTCTCTGCCCAGAGTCCATGAGGGTGTCAGCATGTTTTTGCAAATCATTATTATATTAATATCTCATTATCTGTTATCTGCCCCTCGGTTTCTATGATCACCATCAATGTGGAAGGGGAGCAGATTCTGGCCCTGCCCACATGCCTATAAAATTAGAAAGAACAGTGTGGCTCAGTGGAAAGTGCTGCGGGTTTGGAGGAGGAGGCAAGTTTCCATCTTGTTTCTGGCACATGGGTGACCTTAGACAAGTACTTTTCCCTTTCTGAGCCTCATGTGATTTTAGGGTTGGAAGGGCCACTCACCCTAGGACCAAAAAAGAATCCCCCCTCTACCATGCTAGTCCTAAAGCTCTACAATGAAGGGGAAACCACTATTTCCCAAGGTAGTCCATTCCTCCTTTGGAAAATGTTAATAGTTGGGAAATTTTCCTTACCATAAAGTCAAAATATTCCTCTTTTCAACTTTCACCCATTAATTCTGGTGGTTTTTTCCATTTTTTTTTGCTTTGGGGGTCTGGTCCTCAAAGTACTTGAAGACTGTCCTCTAAAATGGATGTGACCTTAGAGGCTATAGAGAAGAAACTGAGTCTGAAGAAGGTGAATGGATTTGTCCACAGTCATACAGACCTGTGCTCCAGGCCTTCTCTTGGCTTTCTTCTTACTCTAGATTTATGATCCTATGTGAAGGTTTAGCAACATTGTTATGAGGTGTGTGTGGCAAGACTTCTGGGGCTGTATTTCCAAGTGGTTAGAATGAGTATGGTCCTATCCACTTGCTTCTCTCCCCACCCATCAAACCACATAGGAAAATTTGGGCTTTCTAAGTCAGAAGTAGAAAAGAAGGCTGATTTTGTACCCACCACTAACCTCCTTGGGGAACACTCTTTGTTGTAAATACTGTGAACCTGGGGACTTGGCCAAGTCAAAATGAAGATTTGAAAGGTTTTCTTTTCAGACTTACCTTGGTCTCAGGCTGGATACTCACAGCTGGTTTTGTTCTCAGTACCCCAAACTATTACTTGGTAGTAAAACAATTACAACTTTCAGACAAAAGGTTGGTGGAGACAGAGACACCATCATGGCCTTCACTAGACCTGTATTGGCTTTCATGGCTGCCACAAAGGGCCAAAGAAACAGTTGTTTCTTTTGGAAAGCTTGTGTTCTTGGAAAATTAAAAAAAAAAAAAAAGAATCCTACCGTGGCTCTGTTCACCCTCTACCCAACCCATTTTGTATGTAATGACACTGGATGCCAAGTCTTACAGCTCCCAACCAATGAGCTCCCTCCAAAGGAGTTATAATAGCAATTAAGGGCCCTGGCAACACTTTGACTTCATAAAACTTTTGGGAGAGTCTCTTGGCCGAATTTCTAACTTATTTGGGGGATGGGGAGGGAATAAGAGAGAATGGGATTGTAGAGGAAGGAGGACTACCAGATCATGAGAAGAAAGACCTAGTGATGAAAGGTACTTGGTGGCCACCGGTCAATCAACCAATGAGCAACTAATAAGGTCTACCTCTATGACAGATGCTAGGTGTGGTTGGCATTGGGGAGCAATCTGAGGCCCAAGAAATGAAACATCTTATCCAAGGGCACCCAGGTGGTAAGTGTGTATAACTACAGAGGCTTACAGAGGTTAAAGATCATAAGCTAATAAAGGATCGGCAATAAGATTTGAACCTGGGTTCAGCCAGAGCCAGGTCCCTTTCCACTGTGTCCTACTCCAATTGGACGACAGTTCCCAAAAGGGGCAGCTAGGTGGCAAGCACAGTGCATAAAGCACTGGTACAGAAGTTGGGATGACTTTAGTTCAAATCTCACCTCAGACACCAGCTGTGTGACCCTGGGCAAGTCACTTAATCTCAATATCTTTAAATATCTGGGTTCATCTCCAGTCCTCCTGATATATATCCAGTCTACAAGACCCACATGGCTCTGGAGGAGAGAATGAGGTTGGTGACCTTGCATAACCCTCCCTCACTTAAATCCTATTTACTGCAACTCATGACATCATCTTGATGTCACAGCCCTCTTTGGGAACAAAGGACAAACGACAACAATTCCCATTGCAACGAGGGAGGAGTCATTGCTTCCATTAGCCAAATATTCAACGAGGAATTTTGCTTTACAAATTTTGTCCAACAAATTCCGTGCAGCCATGAATTCTGGAGGGATTCCACCTGAGACCAAGGGTCTTTTATATTCGATTCTAAAGGAGATGAATACAAAAAACGCTATAGAGACAGAAATGTCAAGATTTGGAAACTGATTCTATCCATGGGGTTAGTGGGAGGGAGTAGTTGAGGGAAGCTTAGAGATTGGGTACTGGGGTGCCTAGAATGAAAGATGGTGGTGCTATTTATGTTAATAGAGAAATTCAGAAGAGGAACAGGTTTTTTGGGGGAAGATAATTTCTGTTTGGGACTTGTTGAATTTGAGATGATAACCAGTTGGAAATGTCTTCTGGGAAGTTAGAGATGAAGGATTGTAGCTCAGGGGAGAGACTAGGGCTGGGTGTATAGATCCAGGAATCATTATATGAACATGATCATTGAACCCATAGAACTAATGAAGCCACTAAGTGAGATAATATAGAGGGAGAAGAGAACCCAGGATGGAGTCTTGGGTGATACCCACAGTTAGTGGGTCAGACAGTATCCCAATAACACAGAGAGGAGACAGTATCTCAGAAGGTGATGAAAAACAAAAATGACAGAGGTTAGGGAAAACTAGGATTAAGAATATGTACACTTAGATTGTCTTTCAGTTTAGAGAAGACAGACTCAGTTGAGTGATGAAGTTTGAAGACAGATTGCAGGGGACTAAGAAAAAAGTGAGATTGTGGGAAATAGAGTCACTTAAGACAGACAGATTTTTAAAGGATTTCAACCAAGAAGAGGAGGAAAACTGTAGGAAGAGAGCTGGCAGGCATGGGCAGATCCAGTGAGGGTTTTTTAAGAATGGGGAGACATGAGGGTGTGTAGGCAGCTAGGGAAGGAGCTCATAGAGGGAAAGACTGAAGATCAGAGTGAGAGAGAAGAGATGATGGTGGGGCAATGCACTGTAGAATGGGAGAATGTAGAATGGGACAAAAGGCACATGAACAGGGATGGTCTCTGCATGGTGAGGAGACCAACTGGAAACTTTTAGAGGGAGTTCCTCATCCAGGAGTCTCTAAAGTAATGAAACTGCAAGTCCATTTGTTTGTGTTTTAAGTGGGGGGAAGGGGCAGGGGCAATAGGAATACCTACTCATGATGAGGCTCCAATGAAGAGAATACATGCAGAGAACTCCACAATGGCTCGATTTTCAAAGCCACAAGGATTTGAAATGGTGAAGCCACCATCAGTCCTTGGCATCTACAGAGGCAGTATATCCCCTGGGGCTGGGTGGCCAGAACCTTGTGGAATCTGTTGGCTAGAGAGGATCTAAGCAAGTGAGTCCCCCCCAACTGTCCATGTGTTCTTGACAATCCAAGCCACTGCTAGGCTGTGGACAGTGCTGAACTGGATCCTGCTGCATAGCCTCCTTTGACCTTGACCATGTTGCTCATCTGTAAAATAAGAGAGCCATACAATATGGCCTCTGAAATTCCTTCCACGGATATGGCCTCAGTTTCCTCATTTCTTTTTTGTCTTTAGTGAGGCAATTGGGGTTAAGTGACTTGCTGAGGGTCACACAGCTAGTAAGTGTTAAGTGTCTGAGGCTGGATTTGAACTCAGGTACTCCTGACTCCAGGGCCGGTGCTCTATCCACTGTGCCACCTAGCTGCCCCCAGTTTCCTCATTTCTAACATGAGGATAAGACCTATCCATGAGCACTAGATTTGAAGTCAAAAACTCTGAACCTGAATCCTGGCTCTATTACTGTCTCTTTTCCTCTTCTCTAAGCCTCAGTATTCTCTGTAAAATGGGGCTGATAATACTCACCTTTGCAGTGTGGTTGGCCATGCCCCCTCCAGGTGTCACTCAGGAGACAAGGACCCTAGACATATATCCCTCTTGGTATGGGGGAGGCATATCCCAGCATCCTCATTGGCCCCTTCCTGACCCTGGGACTTGTCTTTGGGCTGCATGTGGACTCACAGATTCAGACTTTCACTCCTCTGGATTTGTGGGAAGAAGGAATAAGGCCCTGGGAGCTTCCTAAAAGCCACATCAGGAAAAGCAGCAGCAGGGCAGCTGTTGGGGATGTGGAGAAAGGATGGCACCTGGCAGCATGAGGGAGCCTGCATGATTGGCTGCAGATGGGAGGAAGAGTATGGTTCCTCAGGCTTCTCCCTCCTTTTCTGTCCTTTCTTGTAAAAGACCATGAGCCTAAAAAAAGACCATGAGCCTGATGCTTCCTGGGAAGCAAGTTTATCTCTATTTCTTTTTTGTTTTTTTTTTTTGTTTTTTTTTTTTGTTTTTTTGCGGGGCAATGGGGGTTAAGTGACTTGCCCAGGGTCACACAGCTAGTAAGTGTCAAGTGTCTGAGGCTAGATTTGAACTCAGGTACTCCTGAATCCAGGGCCAGGTTTTATCCACTGCGCCACCTAGCTGCCCCCTTATCTCTATTTCTTAAGCATCTATTTGGTCTTTAAGCTGGAAAAATATAATAAAGCCATTAACCACTTGGCACTTCTCAACCTTATGTGATATTGTTGGAATGCAGCAGAAAGGGCAGATTGGGGAGTACCTGGCAGGGCAGAGAGAGAGGGAGAGAGAGAGAGAGATTGAAAATGGTAATAAAAATATCATAGGGATCTCTAGCTGGGGGCTGGGGCTGGGGAATAAACTTGTGGAGATTTGTTTTTACAGCTTCCCAGAGCAGAGAGAACACTTTTATGGGGATGAGCCAGCAGGCACATCTACAGCCCCCTCGGCCTGGCACTGAGACTACCACCAGTCACTTTCTTCATGGAATGGTCATCAGGACTGAATAAAATAATCAACATCGGGCATTTATGCTATTCCAGTGTCCTTTTATTCTAGCAAAGGATCTGTGGTAAATCAGTTGCAAATGAGATCTCTCTGAGGAGATCTCTTTGAAATGGATAGAGCACTGGGGTGGATGGAGGCTGGAGTCAGGAAGAACTGAGTTTAATGCCATCTTTAGACACCTACTAGCTGGGTGACCTTGGGAAAGTCACTCTGTTTGCCTCAATTTCCTCAAATGTAAATGGTGATAATAATAGCATCTACCTCCTGAGGTTGTTGTGAGCATCAAATGAGGTATTATTTGTAAAACAATTAACACAGTGCCTACATAGTGGGTGCTTAATAAATACTTATTCTTTTTCTTTCCCTGTTGTTATCCTTTGAGTAAAGTGTTTAAGACTGTTTGTCAATGCATAAAATAGTAAAAGGCAGAATCAATAGAATTGTACTAAGAGTAAGATGACTGAGGCTTTGTCCAAGAGCATTGACGTTTAGAGGGATGTGAAACATTTTACACTAGTAATGTTTGATACTAGTTCCTGCCCATCGTTGTTTCTCCTTTGTTTTTGAAGAGAAGCAATGACATCACAAGGTAATATCTTGACTGCACATGAATTAGATTTAAGTGAGGTAGAGTTGCACAAAGTCATTGAAGTCCAGTACAAGACAGAAGTCAAGATGATGGCCCAGGATGCAGGGATGACCCAGACCAAGCTTTATGCACTCCACAACACCTGTTTCAGTCGCCTTCTTGGTCACTGGAACAAATCATTCTCATGTACCCATTCCTCGGGGATGAATGTGCTTGGTATAGACAACTCCCTAACTCATGGATGGGTGTGCCTTCTGTGCATGCTGCAGCTTCTTGACTCATCCAGGATGTCTTATGCATACCCTATTTGCACACCCAGCTTAGGAGACCCCTGGTTTAGAAATCACCATTAACCACATTGCCTCAGCCCATTTTGCAGTCCTTCAGTGCTGTTCAGTCAGTGTTGCTGGCATGTTAAAAATGCATAAGTATCATTAAAATCAGTAAATATTAATTGTTACACACACAGTATGTTATCCTGAAGTCCTTACCCATGTCCCCTCAGAAAACCTAAAGACAATGCACAATATTGATGTGCTTTCAAAATCTCTCTTACTGCTCTTCAGGCTTTAGAATCTATGTGCATTAACTTAAGAACAAGAAAATGCTATAGTGTGCACTTAGGAACTGCAAGGTGCCTGGCATACACATGCCCATGGTGACTAGCAGCAATGTCCTCAGCATATCATGGGAGCTGGAGTCCAAAGTCAGAAGACCTGGGTTCAAGCCTGTACAACTTGGACAAGTTATTGAGCATTCCTAGGTCTCAGTTTCCTCTTCTGTAAAATGAGAGGGTTCGGACCAGATACATGTAAAACAGTGTTATATTCTAACCTCTCTCCCTCTTTCTAATGAGAAGGCAAGCAAAATGGTGACTGACCAATATATGATGCCGTGCCAAACATTTCATATTAACCACGCTGCAAAAAGAGGCACCTGGGATAACAGAGGAAAACAGTTCTAATCCGATGTAGTTCTCAGAATACTTTGGAGTTCCTGGTGCCTCTGAACCCCAATGAGAACCTTGTTTCATGTTACAGAAGAGGAAACTATATCCCAGAGAAGGCAAAATCATTAAGACATTTGAACCCAGGTCCTCAACTCCAAACCCAGAACTGCTTCCAGGGGTCTCTGCTGTCAATAAGAAATCAGTTAGAGGCAGCCAGCAGCATCCAGAGTCAGGAAGACCCGAGTTCAAAATCAACCTTCCATACCTACTGGTTTTGTGATTCTGGACGAGTGATAGCTTCTGTTTGCCTAGATTTCCCCATCTATAAAATGAGGATAAAAATAGCACCTACCCTGCAGGGTTGTTGGGAGTATCAAATGAGATCATATTGGTAAAGTATGTTTTTAGATCTTAAAGTGCTATATAAATGTGAGTTATTAAGAAGCAAGCTCTGATCCTTTTGGGATCCCATAGTACATGTGGAACCTGGCAGACAGGTTCTTGGCGCCTCCTGGAAGAGCATCCTCTTATCCCCCTCCCCCAGCTCACTCCTCTGGTCTGGTCCCATTTCCAACATGGCAGGTAGGCTTCTGGGAAACAACCCAGCCCCGAGCAAGGCCCTGGGTGATGTATGGCTGTGTCACGACTTGTTACATCCCGCTAGTTGATAACTCTGTATAATTAATTGGATGCCAGCTGATGTGGCAGCAGGTTCGACACGTACAAAATAAAAGGTTGTCCGTGCACCGCAGAGCACATCTGTTTAATGGCATAATTCAAATTAATTTCTCTCCATCCAGGATATGAGCTTATGGCTGACTGCTCAGCAGCGACGCTCCCATAGATGAGCCTGACCAGCTCCATCTTGCTGATGAGTCTAGCTGCCCTGGAGTTTGGACTGACACAGATTGGATGGCTGTTGTCCACTTTAAGGAGAATGGTGATTTCTAGAAGCTTCTCTGTAAGAGATTAGACCTGAAATAGGGTCATAGCAGGGACTTAATGCTTCCGGGGACCTGGGGGGGGGCATCAATTCCAACACCTTCCTGTTAACAGATGCAGAAATGGGGGGGGGAATGAGAGTTATAATGGCTTGCCCAAAATTATACAGTTCAAAACCCTTTGAGGTACCTAGATCAGGGCCCCCACAACCCCTGGATCTCTCCCTACCCCTGCCTCAGGAGGTCTATACCCTCCTAGCAAAAGTAAATACCATTGTGGGAATCACTTTTCTTCCTCCCCAGAGCTGGTAGCTCACAGCTCATCTGGGTACTAGTGGATGCCAAAAGGTGTCCTTTCTCCAAAAAACTTCCTGCCATGGCCCTTTTCCTGGCTGGGCCCTGAGCTCCCCCAGCGCCCCGCCCCCCCATGCCCATCCAATCTTATCTCCACCTCTGTGATAGGGAGCCCAGAATTCCTGTTCTCCTTGGACCTTGGAGCCCATCCCCTGATTTCTAATGCTGGTCACCCAGAATCCCCCAGGCCTGCTGACCTGAGGCATAAATGTGATAGTGCTTATCAGCTGGACAAGGAGGAAGTCACCAGCCACAGTTCTCGGTGAAATATAGAGGCCCCTGGACCTGACCATCTTCCCTGAAGCTTTGCCCTCCAGGCCCCAAGCACAGATAGTGAGCAGCTCTCTGACCTGCTGGGGCCCTGGGCCTTGCATCTATCCCAGTCTGGCCCCTTAAGGCTCTCCTGACTTTCAATACCCCCTGCAGCTGTGCCCTTCCCTCAGACGGGTCGAACAAGGACACTCGGTTTGTCCCCGATATTTGGAGCAAGACTTGGTACCTAATTGTTGTTTCTTGTTTGCCCTTCATTCTGGAAGAGGACCAGTGACATGGGCAGGATGATGTCATGACTTTGCACTGATTGATGCAAAGTGAAACAAGCAGAACCAGGAGAACATTATACACGGTAACAGCAACATTGTGCAATGATCAACTATGATAGACTTAGCTCTTCTCAGCAATATGATGATCTAAGACAATTCCAAAGTATTTGGAAAATACTATCCACCTCCAAAGAAAGAACTGGTGGACTCTAAAAGCAGATTGGAGCTTACTGCTTTTCACTTTCTCTATTTTTGTGACTTTTTTTTACCTTTTATTTCTTCTTTCACATGACTAATAGGGAAATACACTTTACATGATTGCACATATATAACCTATATCAAAGTGTTTACCATTTTAGGAAGAAGGGAGGGGGAGCAGCTAGGTGGTACAGTGGATAAAGCACCAGCCCTGGATTCAGGAGGACCTGAGTTCAAATAACACCTCAGACACCTGACATTTACTAGCTGTGTGACCCTGGGCAAGTCACTTAACCCTCATTGCTTTGCAAAAAAACAAAAGGAAGAAGGGAGGGGAGGGAGAAAGGGAGAAGAAGTTGGAACTCAAAAAAAATTTAAATGAATGTTAAAAATTGTCTTTACACGTGGATGGAAAAAATAAAATACTATGAAAGAAATGGCTGCATATTGCTGATCTACAATGTTGTTAGAAACAAGTTTCTTCATTGGAAGTTTGCTACTGCAAGGAAATTATATGTAGACCAACAACAATATTTTAAAATATACAAACTCAGGACATCAAAGTGGGTTAATCATTGGGCTTTCAATACTAACAATGACTGACATATTCATAAGTTTTGCCCAATGTTTTCCATACATTCAATTCTCAATTGATTGAGATAGCAGTGTTGTGAACATCTCAGATCCAGTCCAATTCACACCTGAATGCAGATCCACCAGGCTGTCAATGAGTCAATCTACAAAGAAGCACCTCCATCAATGGGGCTCCTGCTCACTCAGGGGCTGCCATTCCACTTTAGGGTCTTGGGGATTCATGAGGAAGTTTTTCCTGCATCTGCCTCTCTTTCCAGTCCCACTTTCACCCTCACTGATCCTGGTTCTGCTCTCCAGCTCCAAGTAGAACCAGCTGAGTCTCTTGGGGGCAAATTTTAGGCAGAGGCACAACTCCTGAGGTTAGACATTCGCACCTCCACCACTGCTACCTAAGCAAAAGGTGTGGAAAAAAGATACCAAGATATGGACAAAGATATTGACCCTTCCCCCTCCAGCCCAGCCCCGCCCCCACCCACCTCCTACAAAGATACTAGGATGATTTGCCATTTCCTTCTGCAATGGATTAAGGCAAACAGTGTTAAGTGACTTGCCCAGGTTCATACAGCTAGGTCGCATTTGCACTCAGGTCTTCCTGACTCCGGGCCCAGTTAGCATTTTGCTAACCTCAGAGGGCTTTAGAGGAGTGAGTTGTTATCACTGTTTTGAAACATATCTCTAACAGGATTTGTGGTTTGCTAAATTCTTTCTTTGCAAGAGCCCCAGAAGGGGGTGGGTGCTGCAACTATTTTTTTGTTTGTTTTTAAACTGCATCTGGAGGCAAAGGGGCCTCCTGGTGAGGAAATTCTATCTGCTTGTTCTCATCTTTTGCTATTATTAGTAGAGCAGTAATGGGGTAAATAGTGGCCACATGTGAAGTCAAAAGAAATGTTCCAGTCCTCCCTTTCACTTACCACTTGCAAATAGCAAATCATTTTTGCTTTGTGGGCCTCAGTTTCCTCCTCTGTCAAATAAGGGGTGTGGATCATATGGCTTCCAGGACTCCTTTTAGCTCTAACACTGTGATGATTGGCCCGAACCCTCTGCACCTTTTCAGTCTTCTCACACTTCACCCCCAAACACACACATACAGACTCAGGAATCCAGTGACATAGGCCTCCTTGTTCTTCCTCACACAAGACATGGCATCTTCTGACTCTGTGTGTTTCCACTGGCTGTCCTTTCCTGGAATGTTCGCCCACCCAACCATTGCCTCCTGGGTGCCTTGGCTTCCTTCAGATCCCTGCCAAAGTCCATCTTCCACAGAAAACCTTTCCGGATCCCCCTGATTTAAGGGGTCTGCATATAGCTTGTTTATACTAGTTGTGTGCATGTAGTCTCCCTTACCAGATAATGGGCTTCTTGACATTCTTGGGACTATTCATTCACCTTTCTTTGTATTTTCAATGCTTAGCACAGCACCTGGCGATTAATGGGCCATTCATAAATGTTTGGGGTGAAAGAAGTGTTCTGGGAGGACCAGCCGCTCCGGTGTGATGGCTTGCTGAGCCCTTTTTAGGGCCGCTCATTTATCTTTGGGGTCACCTTCCACCCAACTGTGTGCCTCTCCTGTGGCTTCAAGAAGCTGTAACCTGCACAGTGGCCACACCCCGAAGAAACCATCATAGAAGATGGGCTAAACCAGGTTGAGGGTAAGTGACAGGTCACCATCAGTGAGTTAGGGGAGTGTCTGCACTAAGCACATGAAGACTTCCCCCAGTGCAATGGGCGCATGAGAACAGTTTGTTCCAGTGGTCATGAAGGCAACTGAAGCAAGTGTTGTGATGTTAGGGTCATCCACTGCATCCCAGGTCATCACTACTTGACATCACTCCATGATGTCGTTGTTCCTCTTCAAAAACAAAGAATGAAGGGCAGCTAGGTGGCGCAGTGCATAGAGCACTGGCCCTGGAGTCAGGAGGACTTGAGTTCAAATCCAGCCTCAGACACTTGACTCTTACTGGCTGTGTGACCCTGAGCAAGTCACTTAACTCTCATTGCCTCCCCCAAAAAGGATGAACAGCAAAAACAATAAATATTTATTGACTATTTCATTAAGAAAAAAATTATGAGAGGGAACAGGAGGGAAAATTGATTTTTGTTAATTGAAAAATAAATTTAAAAAGAAAGAAAAGTCTTTTGCCTGCTATATGTAAAGTGCTGGCAGCTGTGGAGTAGGCAAAGAAAGATAAAATAGATTTAATATTTCTCTCTAGATAACAAGTCCAAACCCAAGGGAAGCTTAACAACAATAGAAGAGATGTCCCAAGACAATAGATAGAGACCAAATCATAGGACCACAGATTGAAAGCTTGGGGGAGCCTTGGAAGCCAAGCCTAGTTTCACTCATGTTAGAGATAAGGAAACTGAGTTCCAGGGGATATCACAGGAGCCTAAATATAATAATAATAAGCATTTGTTGTTCAGTGGGTCTAATTCTGACCCTGTTGAGCAGCTCTCCTTGGGCTTTTCTTGGCAAAGATACTAGGATGATTTGCCATTTCCTTCTCCAGTGGATCGAGGCAGTGTTAAGTGACTTGCCCAGGGTCACACAGCTCGGTCACATTTGAAGTCTTCCTGACTTCGGGCCCAGTACCACTCTGGGATCAGTATTCACTGAGCGACTAAGCTACTTCTGGCCGATTATGTGCCAGGCACTGTGCTAAGTGCTTTACAAACATCGTTTCATTTGATTCTCACAACCCTGGCAGGAAGATGCTAGGAAGGGTCCTCCGAGACCATCTGATCCAACTTCCTCTGTTGTTGTTGTTATTGTTTGGAGCATTGTCATTAATTACCCCCTGAAAGCAGTTCCCAAAAAAGGTGCCCCAGTATTATTGGAGGGTCTCAGGCAGGGGGAGGGAAGTTCAGCCTCTGTGAGGGACTACTTTGAAGGAGACAAGACCCCTGATACTGGCTGAGTCCCTCATGATCTTCCCACACTCCAGTAGCACTTGTTCTAAGCCTGGTTTCAGATTCTGACTCTGATGCTTGTTAGCTATGTGACCTTAGGGGAGTCACCTCATTTCCCTGGGCCTCAGTTTCCTCAGTTGTAAAATAAAGGGGCTGAATTAGACTGCCCTTGAAGTCCCTTCTTCCTCTGGGTCTGTGGTCCTGTGATGCTTCAACCAGGATTCAAATCCAGGGAAGGCCAGAAAGAGGTGACAGGAGGCTCCTGGCAGGCACAACAGGGAGGCCTTTCCTAACCTCCAGTTGGACCCCTTCCCAAGTGTAGCCTCCCTCCTCCTCACAAGGTCAGATGGCACCTCCTCTGAAGCTCTTTCTTGTCCCCCAAACCCTTCCCACTCTCCCACCCTCTTTGTTTTGTTTTTTGCTTTGTTTTGGTTTGGGGGGGGGGGTTGTTTGTTTGTTTTGTTTTGCAGGACAATGAGGGTTAAGTTACTTGCCCAGGGTCACACAGCTAGTGTCAAGTGTCTGAGGCCAGATTTGAACTCAGGTACTCCTGAATCCAGGGCCGGTGCTTTAGCCACTGGGTCACCTAGTGGCCCCCCACTCTCCCACCCTTTTATCTTAAGGGCACAACTCAGAGAGTTAAAGCTAGAAAGAGACCAGATGAGGAAATGGAGGCCCAGGGACAGTAAATGACACGCCCAAGATGCCGTGAGTGGCAGAGCCTCTGATTGTATGGCACATACCTACCTGCATACAGCACCCCCCATTCCCATATCACAAATCTGGGGCTGGAAGGGACTGGAGAAGCCATCAAGTGTCAGCTCCTTAGATTACACATGAGAAAACTGAGGCATAAGTGACTTCCCCAAGATGGAACAGGGGGTCAAAGTGGTGCTTCTATTTACATTGTTGTTTCCTTGGTTCTGCTGACTTCCCTCTGCATCAGTTCACATGTCTCTTCCAGGCTTCTCTGGATTCATCGCACGCATCATTTCTTCCAGCACAGTAACAGTCCATTACATTCATGTAACACAATTTGTTTAGTCATTCTCCAACTGTTGGACATCTATTTTGTTTCCAATTCTTAGCTATCACATAAAAAAGTGCTGCTATAAATATTTGAAGTATTTGGGGACTTAGCAACAGTGTCCTTGGGCTATAAGCCCATTAATGGACTGTCTGGTTGAAAGAGTATGGATCACACATGCAAAAAAAGTATGAATATTTATTTACTTAATTTCAAATTGTTTCCCCAAATGGTCATACCATTTCATAGCTGCACCAACAATGTATTAGCATGCCTATCTTCCCACACCCCTCCAACATTGATTGTTACCAGTTTTTAAAATCATTTTTGACAATTTGCAGGTTATGAAGTAGAACCTTGGGGTTGTTTTGACTTGCATTTATCTTATTATAAGTGATTTGGGGTATTTTTTCATGTGGTTGTAAATATTTTGTTATTCTTCTTTTGAGAATTGTTTGTTCGTATCCTTTGACCATTTTCTATTGATCATTTTCTATTTCATGGCTTGTTTTGACCATTATCCATTTTTTCCAAATGGATTCAAATTACCAAGTTATTTACAAAATAAATCATTTAACAAAGATGTTTTCCAAGATATATTCTTCCATTGAGATAGGTCCAAGAGAAATTATTTTACCAAAAAAATCTTTCAAAAACAAATCCTTTCACCAAAAATTTTCTGAGACTAGTCATTTCACTATTGTCTAAGATAAATCAGTTCATCAAGTTGATTTCCAAGGTAACTCAATTCACCAAGATGTTTCCAACATAAATTATATTACCAAGATGTTTTCCAAGTTAATTCAATTCACCACGATGTTTCCAAGATCAATCATTTTACCCAAAGTTTTCCAAAACAAGTTATTTCACTATTTTTTTCAAGATGTCATTTTGTCAAATTTATTTCCGAGTCAGTTCAATTCATTAAAATATTTCCAAGATAAATCATTTCTACCAAAATTTCTTCCAAGACAAGTCATTTCACCAAAATGTTTCCAAAATATTTCCTAAAACAAGTTATTTTGCCAAAAAGATTTCCAAGACAATTCACTTTCATAAGATGTTTTTCAAAAGATAAGTCAATCCACCAAGTTGATGCCCAAGTCAATTTAATTAACCAGGATGTTTATAAGTTAAATCATTTTACCGTAATGTCTTCTAAAAGATAACTCATTTATTTCATCAAGGTATTTTTTGAGGTCAATCAATTCACCAATGTATTTTCCAAAATGAGTCATTTTACTACTGTGCATTCTAGGATAAACCATTTCATAGACATGCTCTCTACAATTAGTTATGATGTCAGGCTGTCCCCAAAGAAGAATCATCAGCATGCTTTATGTAGGTTCTAGGGGCCACTGGTCCCCTATCTCCTCTACTTATTTCCTATTTACTTACCTTTGTACAAATAACAGCCTCCCTAATTCCTTGATGACAAAAGATGTTTCTTTTTGCTTTGTATCCTGAGCCCCTGAGCACAGTGCTACACTCATAGTAGAGATTTAATAAATTCTTTTGAGTTGGTGTGCATTGGATTGAGAAAATGTAGAGTCATGGAATCTCCAAATCAAGAGGAACCTCCTTTAATCCACCCCACAGCTGAAGAGGGTTTGCCACTGCACTTCTCACTGGCAAGAGGCCAACATATTTCTGCTTAAAGACCACCAGTCTTCTGTATGTCTCCACTACCAGGCTACTTTGATTTCTCATTGTTGTGGGGGAAGGTTTTGCCCACAGAAGGTAAGCCGTGGTAGGTCCTCCCAAGCTGCACAGCCATGAGGAATATGTCCATGAATATGCCATATGACCATTTTTAGAGGAGCGACCCAAGGGAGTTCAGAGAGTCTCATCATTGGTTTAGCCACAGATAGGGCAACAAATCTTTGGGCTATGACTGCACTCAAAGATCATCCCTGCAGTCATAGAGGGGAAGTTCACCTCATCGCCAGTAGGAGGAGTATCTCCCTGATGAGGTCATGGACCTTGGAAGTGTTGGAGGAAGGAAGGGGGATGTTGAGATGGTCATGGCACCATACCACTTGTTCAAGAGTCCTGACCCCTTGTCCTTTATTAAAAATAAATGATATTGATGCCTTCAGACTTTATATCAGTCATTTCTAGATATCCACCCCCCATGCACACACCTCCATTTACCGAATGAGACCCACCTTTTAATAAAGAACAATTAAGGAAAACCAGTGGACACAGTGATGGTTCCTGATTGTGTTTGCAACATTCCTCACCCATAGCTTCCCACCTCTCCACTTCAAGGAGGGGGGTTCTTCCTATTTTTTCATGAAGCTGATATTTGTTTTGCCTCCATTTTTTTTTTCAGGGCAGTGAGGGTTAAGTGACTTGCCCAAGGTCACACAGCTAGTAAGTGTCAAGTGTCTGAGGCCAGACTCAGGTCCTCCTGAATCCAGGGCCAGTGCTTTATCCACTGCTCCACCTACTGTCCCTTGCCTCCATTTTTTAAGACAACATGAGCTTTGCACTTGAAGCCAACTTGCAATAGCTGAGGCAAGAGGCAAGAGCCCAAATTAGAGTGGAGGTCATGTGGTTGAGGGAGGGTTCTTATTTGTCAGTCCCATGCACATAGTGTTTTATTGGGTCTCATCTACAGGCTGATTGCCCTCCACCTTCCAGAGGCTGGAGCAGGCTATGGTGACGGATGCCAAGAAAACACACACACACACACACACACACACACACACACACAATCAGCCCCCTGAGAGCTGCTGGCCCCAAATCCCCAGCTAAAAATAGCTGTTACCAATGTGTGGTCTGGGCATTCTGCAAAGTGTGAGAGGCACACACCAGGCACCCCTTGGCACAGCTAGTGCACATGTGCATAGCTCCATCACCAACTTGAGTGCGGCAGATGGCAGAAGACGTGTTGAAGCTGTCACTTAGCATAATTCCATTTGTCAGGGGAAAAAAGTAGGATTTCCCTCAGATCATCCTGAAAGCTGGGCAAGTTATAGCTCTAGACCTTATGACATGTGACAAGGAGAGATACCTTGAAGTCGTACCAGAGTAACCTGGTGAGGGCAGTAAGGACCCATGAAGACCCACCCATTCTGGGGCATTGTTGCTGGAGTTCAAGTTTCTGAGCCCTTGACTACAATGCCAGATGAGCAGGCCCTCAGGGCTTGGGGAACCCAAGAAGGCCCTCACCACACTCAGCAGAAACTGGCTAACCACTGTGCTACAGGTGGCCCACAAATCCTCAAGTTCAGTTAGTACCTGTGAAGGTAACACGGCAGAAGGATCATGCGGGAGGCCTGGACCATTTATTGTCTCTTTATTGATGCTATTTTTCTGAACCATCTGGGGATGATTTATTGAAAACCACAATCATGGTATAAATATTATGGTTCATTTCAGGCTCTGGCCATGAAATAAATGTCTTCTGTAGAGTCAGCATGTGGGCCAGAAATGAATGGTCTGTTAAATTGCTTTAAGATACAATTGATAAGGATATGTGACTTCCAATCACCTTTAAGGCACCACCAGTAAAGAAACAAAACAAACCAAATTCTGGGTTCAAAAACCATTTCCTCATGGAAAAGGAAATAGACATCATGGGGCAATATTGGCTTTTCCACCAGGTGTTTTCTAATACTGCTCCCCCATCTCTAAACAGTTGGACTCTCCCTTTAAAATGACAAAAAAAAAAAAGTGAAAAGACTTTTTTTTGACAGCTTATGCAACTTTACGCATTCATAGCCCTCCCTCCCCCCCCCACCACCTCCCATTCTCTCTTCAGAAAGGAAGGAAATGGGTGTAATCAGCTGTTCTCCAGGACCAAGGTTGGTTTCTGATTTCATAAGCCAGCTTCCCAAAGGGTCGTGACTTCCTAGTAAACCCCACAGCACCTAGCCTCTCCCTCCCTCATTTACAGACAGGGAAACTGAGACTTAGAGATATTCAGTGACTTGTTCAACATAGTGAGCAGCAGAGATGAGTGTAACGTTTTAATCTGATCCCTTGATCAGAGGAAGTCTCTTCTATAAAGTGTCTAAGGACAACTGTCTGACCTCTCTCTCCATCCTTCCAGCCACAGTTAAATGGAGTTCTTCCAGTGGAATGGAAGGTCCATGAGGGCAGGGATTCTTTGTATTTGTTCTGGGTGTATCCACTGCTTAATGACTGATGACTCTGGCCTTATTGGACTCCCTGCCTCATAAGCACACTCATCCTGTTCTGGGGCAGCTTTCCTCGTTACAATGTTTTTCCTTAAATTGAGCCTAAATAGGCTTTGGAGTCACAGAAGCATAGATTCTGAGCCAGATGGAGCCTTGGAGAGCCACCTGCTTTTGTAGTTGAGCAAAGCAAGGCTCAGAAAGGCTAGATGACTAGTTAGACAGCAAGCAAATGGCAGATGCAGGATTTACACCCAGATTTTCTTGCTCCCAGGTCCAGCTCTCCAACCTCTACTCCACACATCCTCTGTCAACAAATGCAGCGGGCACACATCCCTGTCACACTGTAGACATCTTGACTCGGTGGCCAAACCTTGTCTTATTTTTTTAAATTCTAAATTAAGCAGAATTTATGGCTAAGCAAAAGCAAACATTAGAATAAACAAACAATTTAAAAATGACTACACAGTAAAAAAAAAAAACATAAAGTGCGAATTGTTTGCAGTTGGTTTTATTAAATTTAGATGGGAACCAGAGCAAAGTCCAAGCCCAAGTTTCCTGCTTGCTTCCGAATCCCCTTTCTGATGGCTTTTTCTTCTGGGGACTTTTTCCCTGGGGGTTTCCTGGCTTGTTGTCATTGTTGTTACTTACCTAGAACAGCTAAGTTGGATGGATATTGTGCTGTGCTTGTTGTGAGCCCCTAAATGTCAAGTTGGTAATTTCAGATGCTCCTGATGCCTTCCCTGTCTTGGAGACAAATGGGCACTTGAGCTCCTCAGCTCACTCAGGACCCAGTGAAAAGGAATGAGTTTCGATGCAGAGACCCCTGTTTCGAATTCTGCCTCTGTGCCTCATTGGACTTACCATTAGACCTTTTTAAAACTCAGTCTCTTCAGTTATAAAATAAAAGGGTTGGGCTGGATGACCTCTGTGGTCTCTTCTTGTCCTAGACCTATTGATTCTATATAATTTCCCCTTTGTGGACCTCATTTTGCTCATCTGTAAAATGGGTGAGGGGTAGACTATACGGCTTCTGAGGTCCCTTCTAGCTCTAAAACATTGATCTTAAGTTTCGCTCCCTTTTTTGAGGCTCAGTTTCCTGATCTGCAAAATGAGAGAGTTAGACTTTACCTCTGAGGTCCCCTCCAGCACTACACTTAGGATTCTCTAAGCTCCTGGGCTTTGGGACCACAGGCTTAGCTTGACCAGGAATGGGAGAACTGTCCTTGTTTCTTCTCTGTGTCCTTATCTGGGGCCGGAAGCCAGAAAGGCAGAGCCCAGAGAGGGGGAACCAGCAATGTCCCCTGCTGCCCTTTGTCAAGATCTGAGAAACAGGGGGACCCAGGGAGAGAGGGAGAAAACCCCCAGACACCCAGTGGGAACCCAGTCAAGCAGGAGGGAGCGGGCCATCAGGCTGGAGGGGAGCAGGGAAAGTCAAGCTGGGGCCCCTGACATTGTTATTCAGATGTTACACATCTACCTTGAACTTCTGGAAAAATGGATGGGAGATGGGAAAAGGGGTTGGCATCTGCTGAGGTACAGTCTCCCCTCAGCTATTTGGAAGGGGGCTCTCTACACTGCCTCCCCATGAACCGGCCCTTGAAGAGGACAAGAATTGTGTAATGGGGGGAAATGGGGTACAGGTTGGTGGGAGTTGGGGTTCTTGGAAATTCCTCTTTAAAGAATTACACCCTCTTGCACACAAAACTTAGTTAGAATAAGGTGATAGCTTATTTAGGAGCAAGGGAAGGGAAGGGTGGGGGGAGGGAAACCATGAAAGAAATCCTTGGACTTTCATGGTGAGATTGGCATAAAGCACATGGCTCAGAGGTACCAAATCTCCTCGAACAGGAACCTGGAAAGTACTTTTATAGAGGCCTGATGGGGGTGGACCATCTGCCCGTGAAAAAGTTCCTCTAGTGAGAGAGGACCATCCCCCACTGGTGGTAGCTGGGAGAATTGGGTGAGGAGTGGAGGACCGTCCCCCACTGGTAGTGACTAGAGGAATTGGTTGAGGGGTGGCTACGGATCCCTCTTCAGAACACAAAGGCCGCAGCCACACCCAAATTTATCTCCCCGGGGTAAGGGAGACCAGAATGAAGGGTAGGAATCCGAAGCTTGCTCAGTCCGATTTGGTTCAGCTTATCTCTCTAGGCGTTATCTGTCCTCTGGTTTAGTTTCTCAAGGAGAAGGTTCCTTGATGTGCCCCAGAGAACTTCTGGGGTGCTCTGCGCCCCATGACAATTGGGAGGGAGCACTGTAGAGTGGGGGGTGCCCTGAAGGCTTCTGGGAATCAGGCTTGGTATTTCTCCCTTACTTTAGGAAGCTGCTCTGGGGCTGACCTGGGGGACACTGTGAGCCCAGAGTGTTGGACCACCCACCCAGGGAGACCTTTCCCCACCACGCCTCACCCCATCAGGGGCTCAGAGTTTTCTCTGCTTTGTGTCCAGAGTAGAGCAGTGTCTGTTGAGCCCTGCCCACTGAAGGGTTGTAAAATATGTTTTATATGATTGAAACTTAATATTAGTCAATAAAAACAGACAAAAAGATGGGCAAAGTGAAGGAACAAAGCCTTACCCTAAACCCTTGGTCTTTTTTTTTTTTTTTGCGGGGCAATGAGGGTTAAGTGACTTGTCCAGGGTCACACAGCTAGTAAGTGTCAACTGTCTAAGGCCAGATTTGAACTCAGGTCCTCCTGAATCCAGTGCTGGTGCTTTATCCACTGTGCCACCTGAACTCTTGGTCTCGAATCAAACAAAAGCAAAGAAAATAACAAAAAAAGGAAAAAGCTTTGGCCATGTCCCCTTGCAGGTCTGCCAGACAACCTGCTCAATCCGGCTGCTTTCCTGATTTCTTCCCTTTCCCCCTTCTCTTCCCTGCTCCCCATTTCCCCGGTGCTATAATCCTAACCTTAACCCTTCCTCTTTCTCCTTCCCCTATTCTCATCTGCCTTCCTCATTTGCATCCCTTTCATTTGCATCACTCTGCCATAGCCTCCTTCCTCTCTCCATTCCTTTCTCCTTCCCCATCCCTCTTGCCTGTCTTCTTTGCCCCTTTCCTTCTTCCCTTCCCTTCCCCCTTCTTTTCCCTTTGCCCTTTTCTTTCCCCCTCCCCTCCTTGCCCTCCCCTCTCCACCCTTTCCCTTTTTTTGTGGCATAATAGTAATTAGCATGCAAACAATGCCTTGTAGATTTTATTCTACTTCACCTCATAGAGATGCCTTTACACATTTCCTGCTCTGTTTCATACATGCCTTTTATTTTTACAGCACCACAATATTCCATTGCATTAAGACAGTGTAATCCAGATGAACATATTTGTTGTTTCCAGTTGTGTTTGTTTGTTTTCCTATTATTAATAGTGCGACTACATGTATTTGCACAGATGGATCTTTAAGTCTCTGCCCCATTTATGATTTTAAAGATGATACAGACGACACAATGGAATCTGGTTTGACAAACGATTTATTTTACATATTGTGTATTACAAGACAATATGATACTGTGACCTTAAGTCATTGCTCTCTGAGCCTCAGTATTTCCATCTTTAAAATAAAGGAATTGGGCCCACCCCCGAAGCCCTCTCCAGCTCTAGATCTGGGATTCCCTGACCTTTGGGACAGCGCGGCTTGACCGGAAATGGGAGGATTGTCCCATCTTCTTCTCTGTCTCTCCCCTGGCCAGAAAGGTAGCTCTGACAAAGAGGAAGCCAGCAATGTCTAATGTATAGAGTTACGGATTTAGAGTGAAGAACTGAGTTCCAATCCTACCAGACACAATAGCTGCGTGACCCTGAGCAAGTCACTTACCTTTTCTGAACTTCAGCTTTAGTTCAGAGGATTGTTGTAAACAACAAATGAGGTCATGTATGCCAGCCAGAAGGCATGATGTCACTCTCCAATATGCTTGCACCAGTCTGAAACCCCAACTCCCCACCTGGGGAGAAGAAAGTATTACATTGCTTGGTTCTTCACAATCTCATGGACCTGATTTTGGAGGTGGGGGGGAGGCATTTTTGTCACTCTAATAGCCATGTTAAAGTTTGCCTAAATTCAAATTTGTCTGATTGGTAGGATGCTTGCCCATCATTCCATGTGGCTCTCAGCACATCTGTAGTTTCTCCCTTATTAATCATCTGTTCATGTCCCTTGATCCCCTGAAACATATTTATTCTTACACATGAATACTGATGCAGAAGCACAAAGCCAACTTAGAAGGCCCCATAGCCCATCAGCACCCCAGAGCTCACAGAGCAGAAGGAACTTATCTAAGCACATGAGAGTAAATGGCAGAGCCGGCATCTGAACTCAGAGCCAATGTCTCCAGATGCAAGATGTTTCCTCCTGCATGAAGCTGTCTCTTTTGTGTTCCAAGCATGTGTATATCTTAGAGGTTAGGGAAGCTGTGATTTCAGGTTGTCTGGAAGGGAAAGGACAAATGATTTGAAATATATTCCTGGGCCAGTTGTGTCTTCTCTGTCTTAACCAAAGTGGGCCCATGTAGTTTGTGTCTCCGTTATTGTGAAGAGAAGGAGCCCCTTCAGTGAGGACTCACTGGGAGGGAAGGCTACTGTGTTGGATGCCTAGGGAGGGGTGCAAAAAGATCTTGACAGATTGGAACAATGGGGTAAATCTGCCAAGATAACATTAAAGAGGGATTTACATAAAATCTGGGCTTGGAATCAATCACATTTATAAGTAAAAGATGTGGGTGGGGCACAGTTGGACAGCAACTTGTCTGAGAAGGATCTGAGGTCTTTAGTGGACCACAAGCTCAGTAATGGGACATGACTGCCAAATGGAAGCTTGTGTGACCTTTGACTTCTTTACAAGAATCATGGTATCCAGGAAGGAGGTAATGGTCTTTCTTTGCTTGGCCCTGGTGAGGCCACATCTGAAGTACTACTGGGTTCAGTTAGAGGCACCATATTCAGAAAAGATGTTGAGAGCCTTGAGAAGGAATTGAAATGACTTGGCCTGCTCTCGTCAAGAACATGAAGGGTGGTGGCTGTGTGGAAAAGGGCGTAGATTGGAGGCAGGTGAGTGGGGGTGGGGGCCACAAGGTGTAGATCAATGGACCTGGAGTCATGAAGTCTTATGTTCAAATCTGGCCTGGGAGACCTTAATCCTGGACAAACTCAATCAAGCTAGGTCAGCCTTGCTTTCCTAATCTTTAAATAAAGGTAACCCTAGAATCTGTCTCCTAGGATTGTTGGGAGGATAAATGAGATAACATTGTAAGTACTTTGTGAACCTAGAGACGCTGTAGAAATGCTTGTTGTTGTTGTTGGTCATTCCTTTCGGTTGCTGAGGGCAGAATCATGAACAATGGGTTAGCAGTTCCAGAAAAGCAAACTGAGGCTTTGTGTTAGCTGAGATTTTCAAAAAATGAGAAGGATCCTAAAGTGCACTGGCCCATTTTAGGAGGAAGTAGGACTTCCTTCAATGGGGGTCTTCACAGATAATCATGTATTAAGTGTGTTGTAATAAGGATTTGAGTCCAGCTCCCAAGTTCTTGCTCTGAAATTCTGTGAATGGATAAAAAAATATTTATTATGCGCTTACTATGTGTCAAGACTCATGTGCATTGTGGCTACAGAGACAAGCAAGACAGTCGGGCCTCAAGCAGCTTACATTCTAATGGGAGAAAACAACTGAGAAAGAGAAGATAGGAGGGGAGAGGAGAAGAGGTGGTTTGGAAGTGGCTAGAAAGCATGGGGAGGTTAGCCCTCATCCCTCAGATCCCAGGAGCCCAAGGGCAGAGCCCAGGAGATGGTGGGAGGTGGTTGAGCAGGAGAAGGTGAGTTAAGTCATATTCACTGAATGCCCTAAATTACTGAGAGATGACTGTCCAATGGGGAATTTCAAAAAACCTCGGTGCCCCTTCCTTTTTTTAGTTAAAGTCTGGACAGCCTTGGCAGCCAGGGTCAGCATCTTCTGGTCATTTCAGGACACACTCGCCTGGTCTCAGGCTCCCAGAGTTGGAGGCATTCACAGACATTAATCTGGACTCTCACCCTTTCTCCTCCTTGGATGAGTCTTCCATTTTTAGTACAGTCAGGCCAGGATCTCTCTCTGAGCATGAGAAAAAATGTGTCATGGGACTTTGCCTGGGAGCTGACCCTAGTCTGTGCTGGCTGGCATTTGGACGTCTGTTTGGGACAAATATTTGCACCTGTCATACCCAAAGCGGGCTGAGGGCAAGCAGACCAAGGTCAATGGGCAGTATCCAGGGCTCCTAGAAACTAGAGAGCATAGATTACAAGCAAACCCACTTACCCTCCAGATCATTCATCATGGTCAGTCGGTCAATGAGTCAACAAACATTTCTTTGGGGCATACTTACTGCCAGACAATGTGCTCTCAACAGAGGCTCTCTCAACTTTTGGAAGGAACTCTGTGGCCATCCCAGTTCAAGATGTACCTGAATAAGAATTGTCTTGACAACGTGCCCCCAAGTGATGACCCAGCCTTTAGCTGTGCCCCTCCAGGGATGGGGAGCCCTGCTTTCTTCAGGTACTCCTGTCCACTTTGGATAGCTCTGATCATGGAGAAACCTTTCCTTATGACTCAACCTACCCCTTTTCAATTTCCACCCATTTCTCCTTTTCCTGTCCTCCAGAGCCAAGTAGAAAAGTGATGGTTAAACACATAAAACATAAGCACGCATGTCCATGCATGCAATTCTGCTCAAGCAATGAAAATGGAATATTAAGGCAAGTACTGAACAGTGGCTTCCAATGCAGTCACTTATGTGCAGGACACTGAGCTAGGCATGGAGAGAAATATCAGAATTAGAGATTTAGAATATTAATTTGTTAAATATCAAACTTCAAGACTAGTACAGAGCCCAGAGGTTACTACTAATAGTAGCTACAATGTATACAATTGCTTTACAGTTTACAACACATTTTATTAATATCTCAGTTGATCTTCACAACAACCCTGGGAGGTAGGTGATATTTTCTGTTTTACAGATGGGGAAACTAAGGCAAGCAGAGGTTAAGTGACTTGTTCAAGATCACACAGATATCAGGTATCAGTGGTGGGGTTTGAACCTGGGTGTTAAGCCTCAGGAATGTTCTTGCTGCTATACCAGCCAGGCAAGCCTGGTCACGTTCAAATCTTGCCTCTGACACACCAGTTGTATGACCACAACCAAGTCACTTGCTTGCTCTCAGAGACCTAAGAGTAGCTACTTCAAGGGGTTGTTGGTGGACTCAAATGAGATAGTGTATGAAGAGGGCTTTGTAAACCTTAAAGGGCTACAAAAATGTTGGGTGTTGTCATCACTGTTATTGCTGTTATTACATATCACATAACACTAATTCATTATTATTCTATCCATCCTTCAAAGCCCAGTTTCAGTCTCATCCTTCTCTGTAAGATTGCCATAATGATCCCTTGAGAGTTACTCTGGAGCAGGGAGCTGAATGCAGGACAGAAAATCAGAAAGATCAGGGTTGGAATCCAGTCTGTGACAATCACTAGCTGAGTGACCCTGGACAGGTCACTTTCTTTTCTTTTTAATTGTTTTATTCTTGCTCTTCAAAATTATCAGTGTTTCATCTTTACATTATGTGCACTTACAGCCAATTCTTACTTCAGAGGTCTATTGTAACAAAGTAAACGCTAAGTTAAACACATGGCAGAAGCAGGATTTCAGCTCAGATCCATTGACTTTCAGTGCCAAACTCTTCCTAATTGTCTTACCCTAAATATTAAGTTTCTGGAGGAGGATTCAAACCCAGGTCTCCTGACTCTGGGGCCAGGGCGCTATCTGCTCTGGTTATCCCTGTCCATAAAGGTGGGAGGATCATTTGGGCCCGTGGTGCATTCCTGCAGAGTCTGCTAGGCTGTGGGGGGCCGGACCAAAGGGGTGCTTTGGCTCTAGGAATTTGAGGGTGAGGATGTCAAGGTGGCACCTCATTTTTTAAGTAAAGTATAAGAAAGTTGTTTAAGCTATGATGACAATGCCCGGTGTTAAACCTGGAAGAAGTGTCCTCTTTTTTTCAAAGCTGGCTTCTTTTAGTTGCTGTGTTTATTCTCTCCAAGGCCAAGAACAAGGGGCCCAGGGCTGGCTGACGCTAGCAGGCTTGCTGACCTGGCTTCCGGGCAAAGTGCAGGTTCCGCAGTCCCGCCTTTCCTATCCTGCTGGCCCCAGGGAAAAGGAAACACCTCAGATGGGACTCAAGTGACCTGACTTTCCTTCCTAGGAATGGCCGCAGGAGCTTTGGACGCCATTCTCCTCTGCACCCTGTGGCCACAAAGGGCAATTTCCTCCCCCAAGACCAATGGGAAAAAATGTGAGGAATCTCTGTAGGTCTGGAAAAGGCTCTCAGGAGAGTGCAGTGGGAGAAGGCTGTGAAACAGACCGTCAGAAAACTCCTGTTTCTTTAGGAAGAAGTTTCAAAACCAATAGGCTTGCAGCAAGAAAGATGAGATTTTGTGTTCCCCAGGTCAGAAAATCTATTTCTCTTCAAGGGAGAGAGCATGGTGTAGTGGGGAGAGAAGGCTGGCCTCTGAGCCATGAAAATTTGGGTGCAAATCCTGCCCCAGAGTCAGGAGATCTGGGTTTGAATCCTCCTCCAGAAACTTAATATTTAGGGTAAGACAATAGGAAGAATTTGGCACTGAAAGTCAATGGATCTGAGCTGAAATCCTGCTTCTGTCACCCAGCCCTTGGATGTGACTTCCCTCATCTGCAAAAATGAAATGCTTGGACCATATGGCCTCTGAGCTCCTTTACAGCCAAGTCTTGGTCTGGGATCCTATGATCTCTGTGTGACCTTGTCAAAGTCACTTCTCTGAATTCATCTCTCAACAGAATGATAGGTGGGACTCAAAGCTCCTTTCAGCTCCAACTCTATCCTCTACTGTATGATCTTGAGCAAGTCATGTGACTAGGGGGTCTCCTATAAAATGAGGGGGTGGGACCAGAACAGCTTTGGAGTCCAGCCCTAAATAATGATCCTGTGATTGCTGTCATCTCCATTGCCTCAATCTGGGGACTTATTCACTGTTAAATATGGTTAAAGCATTCACTGTTGAAAAGAAAAAGATAGACACAGAGAGAGATGAAGGGTGAGGGGAAGACACACACAAAGAGACAGAGACAGCAAGAAACAGACAGAGCTAGACTCAGAGAGATAAAGGAATATAAATAGAAACAGATGAGACAGAGACAGAGAGAGATGAACTCAGAGAGATAGAGACAGTAACAGTAAGAGGTAAAGAGATGGAGATGAGACAAAGACACATAGAGAGACAAAGGGGAGACAAAGGGAGGAAGGAAAATGGGTGACATAGAGAGAGACAGAGACTGAAGGGAGAAGGGGAACAAGAGGAGGAGAAGGAAAGGAAAAAGAATAATTCTGCTAAATTGACCCACATCATCAGTGTCTGACACCCAGCTGGCCAGTCAACAAGCCTTTATTAAGTGCCTGCTATGGGCTAGATTCTGTGCTAACCATCAGAGAGACCCAAAAAGGCAAAAAATAGTCTCTATCTTCAAGGAGTCTGATAGGGGAGACACCATGTAGGTAACTAAAGCTCGCACAGAACACATGGAAGGGAACCTTAGAGGGGGAAACAGTAACACCTTCAGAAGGTGGCTTTGAGTTGAGTCTTGAAAGAAGCAAGGGAAACTGAGAGGCAAAAGTGAGGAAGGGAAACTGAGAGGCAGAAGTGAGGAAGGAAAACTGAGAGGCAGAAGTGAGGAAGGAGAACCTTCGAGGCATGGTGGACGTGTGTGGAGATGGGAGCTGAAGTGGCCTGTTGAAGAAACTTTGAGAAAATACATTTCAGGGGCAGCTAGGTGGCACAGTGGATAGAGCACTGGCCCTGGATTCGGGAGGACCTGAGTTCAAATCTGGCCTCAGACACTTAACACTTACTAGCTGTGTGACCCTGGGCAAGTCACTTAACCCCAATTGCCTCACTAAAAAAAAAATACATTTCAGTTCTCTTCCTCCTCTCCCCCATCTTCCTCTTCCTCCTCCTCCCTCCCTCCCTTCCTCCCCTCATCTCCCCTTCCTTCTCCTCCTCTTCCCCCTCCTCCCTCCCCCTCCCTCCTCCTCCTCTTCTCCCCCATCCTCCTCTTCCTCCTCCTCTTCCCTTCCTCCCTTCCACCCCTCCTCTTCCTTCTCCTCCCCCTTCTCATCCTCCTCCTCTTCCCCCTCCTTCTCCTCCTCTTCCTCTTCATTCTCAACCCCATCTCTCCATTAATCATAAGCAAACAGAAGGATGGCCACACCCGCACCTGTACTAGGAGGAGCTGAAATCCTCAGAGGATCACTGCCCCCAAGCAGCAATTCCTGATGAGAGGGAGTGGGGGATGACAGCAAGAATGCAGCAGCAATAATATCAATGACCATAGGTATAGTGCCTACTATGTGCCAGGCATTGTGCTGAGCACAGTGAGGGAAATGTTGAGTCTGGACCCACTGGAGGACCTCAGACAAACTATTTGTCTGGGACCTGTTTTCCCCTCTGTCAAATGAAGGTGATAGAGAGGTGGGGCTATGTACAAATAAGTTGAATGAAATGTTGGACCTGGATACCAGGACACCTGGGTTCAAGTCCTGCCATTGACCCTGAGTGGGTGAGTTGTTAACCCCATCCGAGTCTTGGTTTACTCATCTGTCACTCATCCAGTGAGGAAGGGACAGATTCTGAGGCTCCTTCCAGCTCATTCCCTAAGGCCCCTGAAATCCTCTATTCTACTGTGCCTCTTGCATTATTGATTTGGAAATCATTAAAGAGAATCTCAGAAGAGCAGAGCGCATGCAACTATGGGAAGTCCCACACCCTGCCTCTGGCATGCTTGTACACACACACACACACACACACACACACACACACACACACACACACACACACACACACACCATGGCCAGGGTCCCAGCGCCTGCTGGGTGGGAGAGGAAGGTAAAATCAGCCAAGCTCAACCACTCCGGAGGGAGGGAAAAGTGAGGGGGAGCCAGCTTTTGGCAGCCCTCCTGCTCCCTGCTCTAGTGGGAAGGAATCAGGATTTGATTAAATATAGACTCGACTGCCGTGGTGTAAGGGCTGAGCACAGGTGTTTCCCCAGAAACAGATTGGATTTCTTCACAAAAGCCTGGGCTTGTCTAACCTCTGCCATGGGCCACATAAAACACCAGCTCTTTGGGAAGGAGCTCGGCAAAGGCACCCCGAGATTGGGACCAAAGGGCAATTTGTTCTTTTTTTTTTTTGAAAACAAGAAGGGTGATTGAAGGTGTGAGTCATCCTCCATTGGGTATTTGGGTCTGAGGAATGAGGGAAAAGGAGAATGATTGGAAAGCAGTCGAAGGTCCTCCATTCATCATGGTAAAGGTCTGATTTACCATGATCCTGCCCATGGACAACAGCAGATGTGACACAAAGCATGGTTTGTTGAGAAGAGGGTCAGACCTCAGATCAGAGGAGAACCTGGGTTCAAATCCTGCCTCCTCCACTTAGACTCTGTGGGTCATTAAGCTAAGCAAGTACCCAATCTGGTCCTCTTTCCTAATCTATATAAGGAAGGGGTTGGTTGGACTCAGCAGACCCCAAGACACCTTCTATCTTTGTGATCCTGGAATCTAAGTCATGTCTCCTCTCTGTGCCTCAGTCTACCTGTCTGTAAAAATAAGAGGCCTGGACCTGATGACATCTAGCTTCCTTCCCTTCAAGATCTGTCATTTTGCTGAGTGTCTGAGACCTCGTTTCTAAAATGGGGACAATAACACCCCTAGGACCTAGTTCACAGGGATGCTAAGAATATCTACTGAGATCAGAGCCTAAATTAGAGCCATTCATTTTACAGAGGAGAAAAGAGAGTCCCAGAGAGCGTAAGTGACTTTCCAGGTGACATAGAATATATCAAGGTGAGGTTTGGACCCAGGTCTTCCTGGCTCACAGTCCCGTGTTCTATCCACCATACCGCATTGCTTTTCAACCAGGCAAGGAATCCGTTTCAGGGTTGGAAGAACCCAGTAACCATCTATTCTATCCTGAACCTGAACCAAAGGTCAAAACTAAAATATTACAGAATATTCACCGAGTCCTCATCCCCTTCTGCTTGAAGACCCCCCCCAGTAAAGGGGAAACTACCACCT
This sequence comes from Dromiciops gliroides, assembly GCF_019393635.1. Taxonomy (NCBI): domain Eukaryota; kingdom Metazoa; phylum Chordata; class Mammalia; order Microbiotheria; family Microbiotheriidae; genus Dromiciops; species Dromiciops gliroides. The sequence goes on along the minus strand of NC_057864.1, from coordinate 488,575,124 downwards.
CCAGAGGCAGCCCATGCCATTGTGGGACAGCTAATGACATTAAAGAGTCTTTCCTGCCCTTAAAGCCTAAACATGTTCCTTTTCTTTTCTTTCTTTTTTTTTTTTTTGGTGGGGCAATGAGGGTTAAGTGACTTGCCCAGGGTCACACAGCTAGTAAGTGTCAAGTGTTTGAGGTGAGGTTTGAACTCAGGTCCTCCTGAATCCAGGGCTGGTGCTTTAACCACTGGGCCACCCAGCTGCCCCAATGTGTTCCTTTTCAACTACCCTTCATCCCTCCTAATTCTGCCCACTGGGGCCAAGCTGCCCAAAGCTCATCCCTCTCCCAGGAGAGAACCTTTCAGACAGTTAAAGGCAGCTCTCACATTACCTGAGGGTAATTCAAAGTATCCTCCTTCTCAGTAACAATAAGGTCCCAGATACCTTATCATTAGCTCCTCCCAAAAGTGCTTTGAGTTGAGTGGAGGAGCTGAGAGGAGGAGATTCACCCCATTTTACAGATTGGGAAGCCAGAACACTGGGAGGTGAAAAGCAATCCACACCAGCCAGTCTGACGGGTGGCACAGCCAGGACTAGGCTTCTCCCTGCAGACTTCAGCCCCTCCCCATGGCAGCAGCTGCAGACATCACATCATGCAAGGACATTGGTTCAGGGGACCTGGGTTCAAATCTTTGAGCTCTTGTGTGACCCTGTGCAAATCACTGAACTTTTCTGGGATCCAGTGTCCTTCTCTGTGAAATGACGGGGTTGGCACTACGAGGGCTGTATCCCAAAGAGATCATAGAAGAGGAAAAGGACCCACATGTACAAAAATATTTATAGCAGCTCTCTTTGTGGTGGCAAAGAAATGGAAATTGAGAGCATGGCCATCAATTGGGGAATGGCTGATCAAGTTGTGGTATATGGATCTAATGGAAGACTGTTGTGCTGTAAGAAACGATGAGCGGGAGGATTTCAGAGAAACCTGGAAGGACTTACGTGAACTGATGCTAACTGAGAGGAGCAGAACCAGGAGAACATTGTACACAGTAACAGCAACATTGTGTGATGAACGACTGTGATAGAATTGGCTCTTCTCAGCAGTGCAATGATACAAGACAACTTCAAAGGACTCGTGATGGAAAATGTTCTCCATATGTAGAAAAAAATAACTGTGGATCCTGAACGCAGATTGAACCATACAGTTTCTACTGTTTGGCTGTTTTTTTTTTTTCTTTTTTGAGGTTTTTCCCTTGTGTTCTGATTCTTCTTTCACAAGATGACTAATGCAGAAACATGTTTAATATGATTGTACATATATAACCTGTATCTGATTGCTTTCTATCTTGGAGAGGGGGAGGAAAGAGAGGGAGGGAGAAACATTTGGAACTAAAAGTCTTATGAAAACAAATGTTGAAAACTATCCTTACATGTAACTGGAAAATAATAAAATACTTTTATGATTGAAAAAAAAATTAGCGAGTTGGATGAGAAGACCTGATGTTCCTTCTGTCCCTGACATTCTATTATTTCTCCCATACATTGTGTGTGTGTGTGTGTGTGTGTGTGCGCGCGCGCGCGCGTGTGCGCACAAGCACACACACATACACACACACACACAGATTATATGGGGTACAGTGCTATGGAAAGAGCACTGGATTTAGAATCAAGGGTCCTGGGTTTGAATCCTGACTCTACCACTTATTTCCTGTGTAACCATGGATGAGTCGCTTTAGTTCTATGAGCCTCAGTTTCCTCCTTCTCCACAAAATGAGGGGATTGACAGAGATAATGTCTAAGAGCCCTTCCTGTTCTAAGTTGATGATGCTATAAGTCACTTCCACCCTCAGGGGCTCATCTTCCTCCCCTGTAAAATGACGGGCTTGGGTTAGGTAGCCTTTAAGATAGTGGCCTCCCATCTCAAAAATCCCACCCCATGATCCTTTCCAGATTGGGCCCAAAGTCTGTAGCTGGAAAACATGTGTCTTGGTGAAGGCTCTGTCTTCAGAGATGTCTGTGCTCCCATAAGCTGTTATCAAAATGAGGCTGAAGACAGAGGGTATGCTGGCTGGAGTCTGCACCCCCGCCCCATCCCAGAAGCGACATGGAGCCATGTTGCCTTGCATGTGCTCAATAAATATGGCTGAGGTCAGAAGAAGAACTAGGGCCCTGGGGAGCCTGCATTTCCTTCCTGCATGTCATGCCCTAACCCTCCTTCCCTTTCACCCTGATAAGAGTTGCTTCAAGGGGGCCTTCTTGTTTCAACATTCCAGCTGGGGCTCCTTCAGCCAGAGGTTTAATCTCAAACACAACTGATTTCAAAAACTGTCATTTGTCATAAGTGGCAGTTCCCTTTTAACTCCATAAACCCAGGGCTTTACACTACCCAGAGGAGGGTGGGGAGTGAGGGGGGAGTATCCTGTTATACTCACTAGACTTTAAATCTCTATTAAAGATAGTCCAAGAAGAATTTTGTGCTTTGTCAATCCCTTTGAAGAGCCATAATCATTCCTGGATCAGAGGCCCTCCTTTCAGATAGACCATAGAGTCGGCCCTAGATGAGACCTCTGAGAGCATCCAGCCCAACCTTCTCACTTTGCAGAAAAGGAAACTGAGGCCTAGACAACAAAGTGACTTCCCCACTTGGCTAATGAGTGGCACAGCTAGAAGGCAAACCCAGATTGTCCAATTTCCACTAATGGAATTTCACTAATAGATTCCTCCACTCTCTCATTTATGAGCCACAGAAAGCACATTATTACTAGGATTGGTTTTAGTGCCCAGAATAAAAGCTGGCTTTTGCAAATTCTGCAGGCTTAGGGTACTAGGAATCTCCAATGCCGGGGGCTGGCAAAATGGCCACTTTACAAGACTCTCGAGGGCCTCGGTTTGTGGGAAATTCTGATCCTTGCCCTGGGGACTGCACAGGCAGCAGTGGTCTGGTGAGAAACGGTCCAGTGTGGTGTGCATTGCCCTCCTCCACCTCCCCCCACTCTCGGTACTCTGCTACTGGCTGCTGCATTTCCAGAATCCGTTCACATCACCCTGCCCACATGTCCCAAGGGGTAGTGGGAGGATGCCAAGTAAGTGATGGAGCGGTCCTCCCCCTCAAGCCCGCTTCACAGAATAACCCTCTCCTTCCCCTGCACAAATAACTCACATCTTGTTTTATTCACCAACCACAGCTCTGCGGAACGTCAGCCCAGTGATTTCTTAAGTCCCTGGTGACCTCGGTAAATAGTTCTCAGTGTTTCTCTCTGCCATTAGACCTAATGGTCCCCTTCTTCTTTCATTCAGGGCCATCCAAGGTATTTCATTTGGCCAAATTTGGCTGCTCCAGTGACCAGCTAAGGAAACTCCCCTTCCCAGAGTCATTTCTACCTGAAATGAATTTGTTACCTGGAATAGGAAAGAAATGGCAACATTCATTTTCCATGAAGCACTAGTGCCTAGTGGAAAGACTGTTATACGGGGACTCTGGTTCTAGTTTTGGCTCTGTGTGCCCAGTTTAGCCCCAATAATTTAAAAAAATACATGGGCAAATCACTTAACCAGTCTGGGCCTCAGCTGCCTTGGTGTAAAAGAAAGGGTGCTAAAGATCTCTGCTAGGGCTCTTACCATTGTATAATTAACTTGTAGACATATAATATTCACATGCACAATTAATTTTTATAATTAAATAATTAACTATTATAATTAACTAATGGATTTCTTGGACTTATTTCTAAATTCTGCTTACTTTTTTTCTGGTCATCTATAACATTATTAGAAGCCATGCACCTAAAAGGGAGGATTGCTAAGATTATGTATAAAAATAAACACAAAGTGGAGCAAGTTCTTGGATTCCAAAGATCATTTTAAAAGCCTACTTTGCCTGGGTCAGTGATAATCTTTCTGAATAGGAAGATCAAGGGTGAGAGAGCTGATGGGGTCTAGGATAGCTGCAGAAGACTTTGTCAGGAAGCCAGCATGTGCTGATTGCTCCCACCTAAAGTTGGGACCTAATATAGAACAGTGGATTGATCATAAAGACTTTGTTTTGACTCATTTGTCAAACGGCACATACCAAGGATGAAAGGAATGGGAGTGAATGGGAATGAACAGGATCATAATGCTGTAAGAGGCCCCTGAGGCCTTTGACCCAATCCATTTTTTTCAGTTGTTTTCAATTGTATCTGACTCTTTGTGACTGCATTTGGGGTTTCCTTGGCACAGACGCTGGAGTGGTTTTGCCATTTTCTTCTCTAGCTCATTTGACAGATGAGGAAACTGAGGCAAACAGTTAGGTGACTTGCCCAGGGTCACACAGTTATTAAGTGTCTAAGGCCAGATTTGAACTCAGAAAGATGCACTCCAGGCCCAGGGCTCTAGCCACTGGACCACCTACCTGAACCTAGTTCAACAAAAATCTCCTCTACACTATCTAGTACAAGTGGGCATCCAGCCTTTGTCTGAAGACCTTCAAAGCTGGAGAACTTATTCCCTCCCCAGGCACCCCATTCCACTTCGAAACAGCTTTGGCTGGTTAGGAAGATTTCCTGATATGAAATCTAAATTTCCCATTTGGCATCACAGATCCATTGCTCTTCCTTCTTCAACACCCTCCAAATCACATTTTCAATATGACAGCCTTTGAAACCTTTGGAAGACAGTAATTATACCCACCTGCTTATTTTCTCTCCCCTCTCCTCTTCTCCAAACCACCCATCTCCAGGTCCTTCAGTCAATTCTTAGATGGCAGGGCCTTGAGACATTTCACCATGGTGGTTGTATTCCATTGGATGTTCCAAGCTTATCAATGTTCTTCCTGAAATGGGGGACCCACAACTGAAGACAATAATCTAGATGTGGTCTGACTAGGGCAGAATGAAAGTAACTGGGAATAGCTATGGCTATTTTCCCAATGTGGATGTGTATATATTCATGTATGTTTATAAATGTTTGTGTGTATGTATGTGTGTGTGTATACACATGTGGGGTCTACAGAGCCATTGTGTTGACCTGATTGCTATATGCCTATGGAACTTGGATCTACCAATGGTGTGCTAAGAATCACTCCCATTTGAATTGTCTTCGGAAGATTCTGAAGATCTCGTGACAAGATTTTTCTTTGTAATGTCCGCCTGGTAAAGGGGAGTGCCCCCTTTAGCTTCTGTCAATGTGTCATTCAATTTCTTTTCTCTCTTTTCATTCCCTTTACTTTGTTATTCATAAGTATCTGTAATGTTATTGCTTCATGTAAGGAAGTGGTGTTTCTTCATGAAGCACAGGGGGGGATGTGAGACTATTACTCTCCAAGGCCCTCTGCTGAAAAAGCATGCGGTGACCTTTCTGAGGTTTCTAAGGTCTAAATGGTGTCCCAGAAGTTGCCTCTCTATTTATGGACTGCCTTTAAGTCATGTCAATCAATGGACTTGAATGTGACCAGCCAATCAGCTTAGAACTGTGTGTGGGGACCGTCCCTCTTCCTGTTCCACAGAGAGTTTGTAGTCAAACTGAGGGGGATTCTTTCTCTTGGATAGCATGATGGGCTGGGTGAAGGGGACTTTTTTGCTCTCTCTCTTTACTAACCTCTTTATATACTTTATACTTTAGTAAATATACTTTAGTAAATACTTAAAGCCTAAACTGTTGCTGAATTTATAAGTAAATCCTAACTAGTTTCCCCCCACACTGGTGGGGCAGGTAAGGACAAGGTACCAGACCCTGAGGTCCTTTCTCCAGCTGAACTGCCGAGCATTCAGACTCTACTGCAGAGAGTGCACCTCTGCCGGGCTGGCCCTGGTGTGTGAATGCCAAACTTATGTTCACCTAAAAGACTATTTTACACAGAACTCACACAAGGTCAATGCTCACACACAGGTCAGAAGAAATGACAAAAAGACACTTTCAAGGTCTCTCAGAAGAACTTTGGAGTTGATTGTGAGATATGGTGAAAAGACCCTTCCCCCCCCCCCCCCCCCCCCCCCCCCCCCCCCCCCCCCGCCCGCTCCCCAGTGGAAAAATACAGAGTACAAGAGATACTGATAAATAGGGTCACGAGGCTTGCGGTTAGGCCCGGTGTCAGGACTGAAGCCCACACCCAAACAGATGGCCTCACTTGATGAAGCCCACACCCAAACGGATGGCTTCATTTGGACGAGCCAATGAAAATCCCGTAACTATGCTTCTGCTTCTGTACGCGCGCTTCTGCCTCACCAACCCCATAAAAAGGAATCGCACAGGAACCCCGGCGCGCCAGTTCCCCAAGCGTCCTGGTCGCCCGCAGGTACCTGTGTTCAATAAACCTCGTGTTGTTTGCATCAGATTGGTGGTCTCGGCTCGGTCTTTGGGTTCCGGGGTCTCTCCTGAAGGAAGGGTCCAATCAGGATCTTTCAATGGGAGACCCTGCCACAGGACTGCCCAGCATGGCATGACCTCATCAGAGAAGGGGCTGTTCTCTATGAGCAAAACAGAATGGCAGTAGCTCAAAAGAAATGTAATAGAGGCAAATTTAGGGACATCTCTACTCCAAAATCTGTGCCTGTCCAATGGGAGAGCCTTCGGAGCTCATGCTGGTCTGCTCAGCCACACAATTGATGTCCTTTTGGTCCTCCTTGAGTATGAAGGACAACTAACTAACTCTATGTGTGTGTATCTCTATATCCCACAGTCTAATTTGTTGGCTAGTTCTGTAAGTACTTGCCTTTACTTGACAGTCCAGTTTCATCCCATGCCATTCTGCTCCCTACCAATCAATTATTTAATTAACATGCATTTACTAAGCACTCACTAGGTCTCAAGCACTGGGGATGCAAAAACAAAACTAAAACAATCCCTGCCCTGAGGAAGCTAACATTCTAATTGTATCCCTTTAGAGATAAAACCAGAGCTCTTAGAGCTGACCTTTAGAGGCTAATCCCCTTTAAAGCTAATCCCCCTCACTTTTGAGGTGAGGAAACTGAAGCACAGGGCTACAATCCCTTGCCTAGGATAACAAGTTGGCATCTGAGGTAGAACACGAACCCAGGGCTTCCCGACACCAGCGCACTACCAACAACAATCATTTTGCCTCTCAGTTATTGCTATCCTGGATTCCATTCCCCTGCCTCATGCTCTCTTGCTTCCATTCCAGTGCCTTGTCATGGTGCACCAGCCTGTCCCATTCCATTCCCTAAATATTTATGAGACTGTCAGTTTTGAGGGTGGGGACACCATCTTGCTTGCACTTAGCACAGTGACCTGTGCATAGTAGGTGCTTGATAAATGTGCACTGAATCAGAAGCTTGTCAAAGGAACAAAAATTAATCATTGGTATTAGTTCCCTGTGTAGTATGTTGCTTCAAGATTCCTTAGGTTTAGGATTGGCATAGAGGAAGCTCTTAGAGTTCTTTGAATAAAGATGCCTTATAAAAACCTTGGAGGTGACAGAGAGGAGTTTACAGAGGAGTGAGTACAGAGGAAGGATCTATTAAAGTGACATTTTTAAAAAGGGAAATTGGAGCTGAGATTCTGGGGGACTCATTCCAAGTATCCCATTGACTTCACCAAACCCAAGGTTGGGAAGGGAGGCAGAAGTGTTTCTTTTCCAAAGAGCTCCCATCCTCCAGAGGCCAGAGGCATCCTTGCCTTGAGGTCTCAAACCTGTTCTTCTGATGCCTTTTTTTAATTAAAATTCACTTTAAAAAATTGTGCCTCTCAAATGCTTAAGAGTTAATGAGCAATATAGTTTTTGTAGACTATGCTAACAGTAACAACTGTTGTTTTTCTTTCTTTCTTTCTTTTTTTAAGAATAGAGATTTAAAAGCATCATAGGTTTATAACTGCAACAAACTTTAGAGATGCTCCAACCCACGGATGTTAAACTCGCCTAGAAATAGATTTCTGTGGACTGCATATTGATTTAGAAAACCACAAGTTAACATCCTCTATGTTTTACTGTACTTAATTTATTTTGTTAAACAGGAAGGAAGGAAGGAAGGAAATCTAATTGCTAATGGAATCTTGGAGACACAGAATCTCTGAGTCAGAATGAGACTCAAAGGCTTACTAGTTTAACCTTCACAGGAATCAATCGATCCATAAATATTGATTAAGCATCTACTATGTGCCAAGTATGTGCTGGTTACCCCACACGAAGGAAGAAAAAAAAAGGAAAACAATTGCTCCTCACAAAATAACTTACATTCCATATCCCTGACTCTCAAAGACTGGGTCCTCTAGCGTTTTCTTCAAGATCCCAAATGAAGGGAAAGCCCACTCACTCCTGGGGCAGTTCATTCTGCTTTTATTAAGCTTAACTCTCCCTTTTTGCAACTCCGCCCCGCCCCCTACACACACACACACCCACATACTGCTCCTAATTCTATCCTCTGGGGCCAAGCAGAATAGGGCTGATCATTCTTCAATAACAAAGTCCATAAAATATAATGACAGGTACCACAGTATCATAGATTCAGGATAATTGGAGAATGATTAAGCAGGATTATCAGACAATATATTTCCCTAGCTCCAGACACTACCCATCCTTTAATGCACCCTAAACTTTCATTAGTATCCTTGGCTATCATAATATGATGTTGACTGATAATGGGCTTGGGGTCCACTAAGACCTTAAGATCTCCCCCCCCCCCCCCCCCCCGCCAAGATAAATCATTTTGTTGTCATTGTTGTTCAGTCATTTCAGTCATGTCCAACTCTTCATAACCCCATTTGGGTTTTTCTTGTCAGAGATACTGGAATGGTTTGCCATTTCCTTCTATGGCTCATTTTATAAATGAGGAAACTGAGGAAACAAGGTCAGGTGAGTTGCCCAGGGTCACAAAGCTAGTAAGTGTCTGAGGCTAGATTTGAACTCATGTCTTCCTAATTCCAGGCCCAGCACTCTATCCACTGATCTATCTAGCTGTCCATTTTAGGTGGCTTCAATGGAAACAATGTCCAAGATATCATTAGTTTGTTGGAGGAGGGGGGGGGGCAGAGTGGGGGAGAGGTTGGGGGAATATAAAAAATATATATATATATAAAATTTTTAAGATGATTGTATTTAATAATTTTATTCAAAGGTGCAAGACAGTACCTTCATCAACCAGGTGTTTTCTATGGATATGCCAAAATCATATGAGATTCCTTGAAAGAAAGAAGAGAAATAAAGGTTGTTCAAGTGCAATCTGATGATTCATATCAAACTGATGTAGGAGGTGAAAAGGGGGTTAACAGAAAAACCTAAGACCCAAACTCTAATTCAGATATGAGTTCTCAGAGGGATTCAGACCCCAGTTACAAGTCAGGGTGTTAAGTTCTCTTACCCACAGAAATCAGTACCCATAACGGGAACAGAGGAAGCTAGGCCATGAAGGCCCAAGACTATAACAATGATAAAATTGACGGTCTATAGAAACTAGGAATAAATGAAAAATGAAGATGTTTTGAAACTAGCCATGGGAATCAGAAAGAGACATGAGCAGAAAAAGCCAACTTTGTCCCCAGATTCACCTTATGACATGTAAACCTCAAAAACACACCTCCATGGAAAAAGGTACCTGCCTTGGGGGTTAGCTTAGGACCACAGGAACTCCAAATTAGGATAGGCCCTCCCCTGTAACTTCCTAAGGTGGAGATTATTATAATGAAACTGATAATCAATTTATCTATACTATAAATATAACTGTCTTTTCTTTCCTTATTCCAGAGGTACCTTTCTACTATTCTGGTTCTCTCCCTGTGTTCACTCACAGTATTGCAATAAATCTTGGGAAACTGAGTCACTGAGTCCTGTAATTTTGGGGGGATGACCTTTGATCAATTTGACCCTAATTCCATCCCACATCAAAACCATGCATAAAACAGGAGATATGTCCTTACTAGTGTTTGCTGCTATTGTGGACGAGATCTGGAGCAGAGTTCAAGATCAAGAGAGATTCCCTCCAGATGGCCAGGCCCTTATGTGGAGGACAGCTGACCAATGACATCAGGCCTCAGGACTCTAAAGGGCCCCTACATAAGAGCTTCCTTCAGAGGTCCTAGCTCTAGAGTTGGACGGGACTTCAGAGGCCATCTAAGTCCAACTCCTTCATTTAACACGCGAGGAAACTGAGGTCCAGGGAGGCTAATTAACATGTCTAATGTCACAGATACCAAGCATCTGAGATAAGATGCAAACCCTGGGCAGGTTCTCTGATACCAGAGAAGAAAGGTATTCAGCGTACCATGTAAATCAGGAATGGAAAAGCTATTTATTTCTTCTGTTAAAAGGAAGTGCTCCATACAGACTCAGGGGTGTTCATTAACAGAAAAATTTAAACGTGCATCACAAATAACCTACACCTAGCACTATATTCCCCCAAGGGTGGAGACAAACATTAGAATATGATGTGGTTTGCAGAATTGTTTATTCAGCATTTCATATTTCACCTCAGTTCTGTACTGTCTCCCTCAAAATCAATGTCTTCTAGAGAGCAAGGTCAGGGCTTGAGCTCATCCTCCTGATGTTGTGGGTTGTCTCTTCCAAGAAATTCTGTACTGGACATATGGGACACCTCCTGTAGTACAGTTGGCATGATCAGAGGGAACTGGGGTGTCTGATCTCTCAAAGTTATTTAGGATTAATATTTGGTCGCCCACCTAGGATCAAATAAAGAATCACAAAACAGAAGAGATCACCAGAAGATCAGGTCCAAGCTTGCTTAGTGGATCCCCCTTTCTTTTTTTTTTTTTTTTTTTAGTGAGGCAATTGGGGTTAAGTGACTTGCCCAGGGTCACACAGCTAGTAAGTGTTAAGTGTCTGAGGCCAGATTTGAACTCAGGTCCTCCTGACTCCAGGGCCGGTGCTCTATCCACTGCGCCATCTAGCTGCCCCTGTGGATCCCCCTTTCTAACTGCCTTGTTGCCAAGATGAAAGCCACCTCCCCTGAACTCTCATGGCCAATGTCACAGTCACAGGAGGTTTCAAAGAAGTGATCAGGGCACACAGGGCTGCACACTCTCTTAGTTTTAAAATGTAATACTGTTGTTGTGTTTTGTTGTTGTTGATTTCTAACTCTTCATGACCCTCTCACAGGGTAAATAGGTGGTGTGGGTCCTTAGGTATTCCTCTGTAAAGAATTACAACTCTCAGGGGACAGCTAGGTGGCGCAGTGGATAAAGCACTATGAACCTGAGTTCAAATCTGGCCTCAGACACTTGACACTCACTATCTGTGTGACCCTGGGCAAGTCACTTAACCCTCAATGCCCTGCAAAAAAGAAAGAAAAGAAAAGAAAAAATTACAACTCTCACCCACATTCCAATGAGAATAAAATGGTCTTTCATTTGGGTGCTAGAGAAAGTGACCAAGAGGGAAGTAGAAGATTTCACCTCAGGGGAGGGAGATGGCTTTGAAACATCCTCTGAGAACCAGAAGAAAGGCCAAAGCTTTTACAGAGGATGGATGGGGTAACCACCTGACAATGGAAAGGTCCTTTTGGGACTGGGGAAAGCTTGGTTGAAGAGTGGTGGTCCTGACTTCTGGAGTTATCTCTGTCCCCTGCCTCTGCCCTAGGTAGTAGCCTAGTAGCCAAGCCTAACCGATTTTCCTACTTCTTGGGTGTTTCATTCCTTTAGTTTAGCTTCTTGAGGAGAAAACTTCTGAGTTACCCCAGACCCATATCAACCACATTTGGGATTTTCATGGCAAAGATACTGAATTGTTTGCCATTTCCTTCTCCAGCTCATTTTACAGATGAGGAAACTGAGTCAGAGGTAAGTGACTTCCCAGGGTCACACAGTTAGTAAATGTCTAAGGCTGGATTTGAACTCAGGAAGATGAGTCTTCCTGACTCCAAACCCAGCACTCTGTCCACTGTACCACCTAACTGTCCAGAATGTAATATTATTTGAATTTTATAATTGATTTTGTTAAACATTTCACAATTGCATTTGAATTTAATTCCTGCCCAACTCAGTTGTGAGTGTTTCCCACCTCTGCTCCATCGGATGCTCTGAAGTTCTATTGCTAAGCACTGTCCCTGAGGGTATATTCCCATTCCACACCCACTATAGTAAGATTCCAATATTTACATATTTTACTTAAATTAAATATTTATATATTCCTATTGCTTGGTCACATTCCAAAGGAGGCACTGGGGGAAGTCTGGTTGACTATACTATGAAAATACTATGAAATTGGCACCAGGAGAGGAGATTTTTGTGCTTGATTTTGTTTTTTAATTTGCTGAGAATATGCAAATTACTCAAGATTGGAGCCTTAAATTCTTCACCTGTAAACTGGGCACAGCGCTCTTTTTGAGAAATGCTGGCTCAAAGCAGTGGTAAAATGGTTTCCAAATATGAAATGCCCGTATTAAGACTGTTGATGGATCCCAAATAAAAGTGCTGTTGGGTCTCATTCCTGACTATTTCCACAACTCGACTGCACTTCATTAGTGACAGACATCCAGCTCTTCCCTTTAGCCACATGCATTAAGCGGCGGACTATGTGCTGGCCCTCCCAGGGAGAGCTCATATTCAGCAGAGCTGACTCAGCACATAGCCCCCTGACCACTTGGCTAGGCCCCACATGGCTACACCAAGGCCTTGTTTGAGTTTGTGCATTTATCAGCTGTGAATGCATGGCACGTGGACGGCAATCTCGTTTCTTGGCTACAAAATGGAAAAAATGTGGTCAAAGGAGTAAGAAAAATGGGGAAATCCATTCATTCATAAAACCAAAATGAGGCAGGGGAAAAGAGGAGATTATATGGAAACAGGGAGCTTTATAATCCTTTGGTCTCTCTGGGGGTATCTATCCTCCATCAATATTTTTTTATTTGGGATTTCACTTCTATTCCTAATTATCTCTGGCTTTAGAGTCATTTCCTCTAAAAATGTGAATCAATGCAGATTTCAGACAGACCACAGTGGAGAGGACCCTCACCTTCTCCTAGCCACTGGTGGGTTTTATGTATGCTGGAGTCCTTCTCTCTACTATGCATGAACCCTCCAAGCCCTGCCCCTCAGGTACTGAGGCTTCTCTGGGAGGAATTTTTCTCAGTGCTGATTTTCAGGAATGGAATTTTGCCTCTAAGCCACAATTGTTATTTCTCCCTTGCCCCAAACTTTGCACTGATCAAGCTGGGTGGTCTTCTCTCAGATCATGTCTACAAGATGGCAGCTGACATGTAGAATTCTATTGGAATTTTTAGGGAAGACGGAGACAGCAGAGCCCCAACTTCACACAGAGGCATGTGTCATCCAGAGATGATACTTGAGTTCTGTCCCTTGGTCCTGGACACATCTCAAAGGCTCTCAAGAGACATCAGTGCCACTCGATGTCTGCTTTCACAGTCCTCTGTGGTTCTGCCCCTCCCTCTCTGGAGCATTGCAACTCTTGTAAACAGAACTTGGGGAAGTAGATACCATGAGACAGACTGCTTTCATGGCATTTGGTGCCAAGGGATAGCAGTCCTGGACCAAGAGTTCCCATCCTTTGTGGAGTGAGGACACGGCTGATTTGATTTTTAATGCCATGCTCCATGGCCTGTGCAAAAATTAAAGCAGTTACAAGAAAGAGATTTATGGCATCCATGGCAATAACTGAAGACACGGTTGGTGGTCAGAAGGGAAAAAAAAAAACAACAGGACTTGGAAAACAGCTGGTCTAGAAAAAAAGAACAGTATGGGAAATCAAGGCATGGGAATAATTTCTGAGGGAGGGTTTAGGAATGAAAAGCCCAAAGGAATGAGAGAGGCATTGGTCATCAATCAATCAGTCACCATCACTATGCGCCAAGCACCATGCTTAGCATTGGGGATAGAAAAGGTATTTTTAGGAAGGCATATGATCCAAGATAGCTTCATTCTGGGCTCTAGAGACAGATGACAAACCTAAAACCCCCACATTTTAAAGTCATTTTCAATGTATTCCAGCCTACCATTCCTCTTGGCTGCAGTGGTGGAAAGAGCCATGGAATTAGAGTTAGAATCCCTGGGGCTGTATTTGAGCTCTTCTACTTAGCACCTTGGTGACCTTGGGCAAGTCACAATCACCTTGGCCTGGGTTTGGTCTTCTGTAAAATGAAGGGGCTGTGCTATGTGACGCCTCCCTGCAACTACCACCACTCCCGAGGTCTCCTCCAGCTGCTTCTTCTTCTTCTTCTTCTTCTTTTGTTTTTTGGAGAGGCAATGGGGGTCAAGTGACTTGCCCAGGGTCACACAGCTAGTAAGTGTCAAGTGTCGGAGGCTGGATTTGAACTCAGGTCCTCCTGAATCCAGGGCCAGTGCTTTATCCACTGTGCCACCTAGCTGCCCCCTCCTCCAGCTTCTAAATGGCTGATCCCCGGTGACCTCAAGCCCCTCAGGTCTCTTTTCTCCTCTGTGAGATGAGGTTGGTTTAAGTGACCTCTAGGATCCCACTGTCTCTAAATGACTGATCCTATGCATTAATCCCTGTGTGACCTTAGGTAAGTCCTTCTCCTGGTCTTCACATTTCCTCATCTGCAAAATGAGGAATGCAGATCAGATGGTCTCTTTTAGCTACAGAGCACTCCTCCTAATGCATAATGATCTCTAAGGAATTTCCCAGCTTAACATGCTATTAACAAAAGTTAATAAGATTTATACAACCCTTGCCATGGGTTATCTCACGTGATCTTCCCGTTAACAATCCCCCAGAAGGAGGCGACAATTAGACTAAGAGGATTAATTGGCATTTGTCCAGCACTTCAGAGCCTTGATCTACTTTGATCCTCCCTCCCACCCTGGGAGAGAGGTGCCCTTATGAGCCCCCATTCTCCGAATGAAGAGACCCAGGCCGACAGAGCCGAAATGATATGCCCAGTATCACCCAGCTGGTGAGTATCAGGATTTGCTCCCCAGTCATCTTCACGCCACCAACTCCAGCACTTCTCCTCCCCCCTCTCCCACAGATGCAGGGTCTCCATGAGTTATCCATCTCCTTTGCCCCTTAGTCATAGATTCCTCATAAATTTACAAAGGGGGAAACTGAGTCTTGGGGAGGTGAGGTGCTCTGATCGATGTGTCTGGAAGTGGTAAAGCTATGGTTTGAATGGGGGTGTTCTGAATTGGCACTGCACCCCAACTCAACTATTTAGCTGACTCTTCCATGTTGTGTTTGCCTGTACCCCCACTTTCCTGGATTGTGTCTTTTCTCCTCATCTCTTCCCCTATCAAGGCTCAGCTGAGGTGCTCCCTCCTCAGGAAAGCTTCTCTGATGCCCTTCCCCCTTGTTAGTATTCTCCCCGTGTTCTTTTGCTTGTAGTATATTTATTTGTGTCAAAACTGTAACTAGGCTTTTTTTTTTTAATTTCCAACCTGGAAAATAAAGGAGCCCTGAGAAAAGGCAGAAAGGCAGAGACCTGGGGCCACTGCTGTAAGATTCTGGGGAGGCCACTATGGGAATGGGACACTGACTGGGGTCTGGGAGGAGCCCACCATCTACTACCTTCGTATTAAGTTAATCATCCCAGTGAACCAGGGGCCAAGTTCTGTTGGTAGACTGCAGTTACCATCAGCAGCCTCTAAACTGTACACTGCGGGAAAGCCCTACTTCTGCAGACCTACTTACTGCACCAATTCATGGACTGTGTCTTTGGCTTATCCAACACTTAGTAACCTCCCTGAGGGCAGGGACTGTTTCTTATTGTTGCTTTTGCATCATGCCCAGCACATAGTGGGTGCTTTATAAATGCTTGCTGGATTGACTTCAATCCAGTTCCAGGGCTCCCTGGCTGGGAAATGGATTTGCTTGACTTTGCATGTCTGTCACAAGGGCACGCCCCCTCCCCCATCTCCTCACCCCCATACCCTAGGAGAGGGGGGAGGAGCAGTGACAGGTTAGCAAAAACACAAAAACAAGGGCAAGGGGCAGCTTTTAAAAAATGGGGGGGGGAAGGGGGGGTTACATACTTAATGAGAAAAGCAAGCCTTCCATGGTGGAGGTCTTCAGAATCACACACAGTTCTATTTTTCTGTTTTACCGGGTATGGGATGATGCCCTTTTTAGCGGCTGTTTGTGAAGTGCAGAATTAACGTCAAAATACAATAAACAAGTCCCAAGGCTCTCTCCACTGGAGCTCAGTGGGTGCCCTTGGCCTCCAGAGCCTCAGAATTGGGACCTGCTCCTGTCCAGCTGGCCCAGGCAGCTCCCTAAAAGCAAGTGAGGGTGGGGGGAAGGATGGGCTTTTGTTGTCCTTAACTTGATGCTCTGGGAGACCTTGGCGCTGGGTCCTGGGGCGCTGGCTCAGTACCGTAAGCTCTGGGTCAGGTTTGGGCAAGCCTTTCCTTAGCCAGGTGGGCAAAATAGTTTGCATACCAGGGGCAGCTGCAGCTGCGGGTCCCTAGAGGCAGGCCTCACCTGGCAGGTAAGGCTCCTGCTGGGCTGAGAGCCTGCAGAACCCCCACTACCTCCCTGGCCTGTGGGGATGGCCCAGGCGGCCAGCACATGGATTGTGGCAGGCAGACAGGTGATGGAAGGTGACTGGCTCACTTCCATCTGCCGTGAAAATCAGGGGCAGTTACCTCCCTAAATATGGTTTGATTCCTCCAGGATCTGAGATCTTAGATCTAGAGACCTTGAAGGGACCTCGGAGCCAGAGGAAAAGGGGGGCTCCAAGAGGCTCTTTGTATAGAGAGAGAAAGCTGAAAGGGACTTGGGGGCATCTAGTCCAACCCTTTCATTTAACAGATAAGGGAACTGAGTCCCAGAGAAGAAAGAGATTTGCCCAAGGTCACACAGGCAGAAAACAGATTCAGAGACTGAATCTGAACCCCAGTCCATCGACTCCACGGCCACACTTTCCACCATTGGCTAACTGCCTGTGAGTTCAAGAGGCTACTTATGGGCAGTAGCAGTGGGGCAACAATGAATGAAAAGAAACTGGGGTCAGAGGTCTGGACAGAGCAGAAAGGATGTCAGAGGTCATTGAGTCCAACTCTCCATTTGAGAAATAGGGAAACTGAGGCTCATGACAATGAGACAGATGAGGAGTGGCACTAGACACCCTGCCAAGCTTCCTTTCAACTCCGAGATCTTGGGGAGCCGAGAGGGCTAGTGTCTGACTCAACAGTACGCCCCCTGGTACCCACCACATGCCTGGGTCTCATCTCTCCCCAGTATCATGGATGGGTCTCTATGCTTTCCTGGAGGTTGCCAACAGAGGGGTTACAACTGTGACCTCTGTGCTCCAACCACCTTTGAATGGGATCCTTGGCTACTTTCTCACTCAGTCCCCTATTTCTACTCTTGCTCATTTCTTATTTCTGTTGCCGGTGTGGCCTTGTGCTTAGAGAGGTGGACTTAGCCTGCCTCTGATACATCCTAGCTGTGAGACCCTGCTGTGCCCACCTCACAGAGCATCAGAGGGGCTCCATGAGCACTGATGGGCTCTGTCAATGTGAAGCACTGTATAAACATCAGGTTTGACCATTGTTATCAGTAGGAGTGTCAAGAAACAGTATGTTTGTTATAAGGCTTTTGTTTGTCTTTATTTTTCATTTGGGGCAGGGAGGGAGGAGGCAGAGAAGTTGGCTTTTCATTAACTGAAAGAAATTAAATTAAATGAGTCGGTGTGATATCACAGATAAAGAACTGGCTGGAGTTTAGGAAGACCCAGGCTCCAGTCCAACCTCTGGCAAATACTGACCGTGTGACCTTAGGCCAGTCACTGAACATCTCAGTGATCTAGTTGACTCTTGAAGACTATAGGTTGCAAAGGAGTTGCCAGCATGCATGGGTGGGTGTTATTTCCATATGAGAAATTTCCTGTAAAAATGAAATCTCAAGTCCAGTACTATATAGATAGAGATAGACATGGACATGGACATGGGCATGGACACGGGCATGGACACGGACATGGGCATGGGCATGGGCATGGACATGGGCATGGGCATGGACATAGTTTTTATCCAGCTCTGAAATTGCACTGAGGAAGGGAACCCCCAGAGGAAAAGCTTCCTCCCCTTGGGGAGATCAGCAGGCTGTAACTTTAAGTTTTACTTGGGGCGGGGGGAATCCTGTGATCTCCCTAAGTGACCTCTCCAGGGCCCCACAGCCAGCATGTGTCAGAGGCAAGCAAATGTGAACCGAGGCCTTCCTGGTTCCTCAGCTGCCCATTACTGTCATCAAGAGACTCAGCTGGGGTTTCACAAAGAGATTGTAACATTAAGGGCTGGAAGGGAGGTTAGTGGCTATCTCTATTCCAACCCCCTCATTTACTGAGGGGGAGACAAAGGCAATGAAAGATCGAATGACTTGCCTAAAGTCACACAGCTGTGTCAAAAGCAGGCTTTGAGTCCAAGTCTTCCTGACTCTCAGTCCGATGCCACACTGCCTCTCCAAACCCTGGTTCCAACCCTCATGCTTTTTCCACCAGTCACAGGGTACTGAACTTTGTGCTCTCTCCCCTCACCTTTCTACACTAGCCCCATTAGGTCCAGGATGAAAGCTCTTTTTTTTGCAGTTGATGTTGTTCTTCGTCGTGTCTGACTCTTTGTAACCCCATTTGGGGGTTTCTTGACAAAGATCCTAGAGTGGTTGGTCATTTCCTTCTCCAGCTCATTTTATAGATGAAGAAACTGAGACAAAGAGGGTGAAGTGACTTGCCCAGGGTCACACAGCTAGGAAGTGTCTGAGGCTGGATTTGAACTCAGGAAGAAGGGGCTTCCTGATGTCAGGCCCATCACTCAATGCTCTGCCACATATACAAAATGAAAAGCTCAGGGCACAGCCCTGGGGGCTTTCTGAAGTGCATTCATTCCTTCCCAGGCTCACCCAGCAGCTCCAAAAGAATGCCGGGATCATTCTCAACTTCTTCTGCCATTGTGTTAGCAAGTGGGCTTTTCCTTGGGTAACTGAGACCCTGAGAAGCTGCCTTGATTGACCAAGGTCATGCTGCAAGGCCAGGAGAAAGCCAGGATTAGGTTTCCTCACTCCTTGCTTTGATACAGGCCCACAGCAACACACAGGCTCCTTCCTCCCTGCCCCCAAGGGCCCATCAGAGCCAGCTTTGATTAGCACAAGGTTCACATCTCCAGAGGCCGACCAATGCTTATGAGCAAAGCTCTCTCTCTGTCTTTCTGTCTCTGTCTCTGTCTCCATTTCTCTTTCTCTGTCTCTGTCTCTGCTTCTCTCTCTCTGTCTTCCTGTGTCTGTTTCTCTCTGTCTCTCTCTCCCTCCTTTGGAGGTGAGCCATCTGGATCAGGCCTGAATGGGAGATCTCTTATTGTTTGGGCTCCATTTACCTGAATGCCAAATAGGGGGATTAGGCAGGGAATGTGAGGAATGTAATTCAATTCATTCTAGAAAGGGAAGGGTGACTAAGCAGTGTCCCTGCCTCAGCCCTGTGCAGTATGTGGGCTGCTCCCAGAGCTATGGATGGTTTTGCCCATTTCCAAGGCCCACATAAAAGTACTAAGCTACAGAGATTTCATCCAAAGGGTCCGGGTCCCTCCCCACTTATGTTATAGTAACATTACTGCACATTTCAAGGAGCTGTGATTTCATCAAGTTGGGTACTTAGATATGGGGTCCCCATATACAAGGGCAACCACCCGTCTACACAGCAGCACGCAGGCTTCAAGATGTCTTTGAACAAAAACATTCCTCTTGGCCTATGGCCAACCTGGCAATGAGTTTCTTCAGACTTAGCTGGGCCCTGGACAAAGTTACAAAACAAAGCAAGCAGTCCATCACGGAGCCCATCCATCTAACCCAGGGTGTCCTGAACCCCTTGGGCCGGCAGTCTGATGAAGTCTATACGTCCTATCTCAGAGTCATGTTTTTAAATCAAAAGAAAACAATTACAGTGAAATACAGTTGTCAAAATATATATTTTAAAAGTTCACAGACCCCTGATCCAGAGGGAAAAGGGACTTCAGAGGCCATCTAGTCTCACCCTCTCATTTTACAGAAGAGGAAACTGAGGTCCAGAGAAGTGACATAATTTATCCAAAGTCACGTAAGTTGTAAGTAGCAAAGGTAAAATTGGAACCCAGGACCTGCAACTCCAAAGTGCATGCTCATTCACTTTTGCCACAGTTCCTCCCTCAATTCAATTGCAAGCATAGGTGTTCACTGTGTAAACACAGGAAGCTCAGCAAATTCTAAGTATAACAAAAAATGCTTCTACTTAAACCTCCTCCATTGTTTCACAAGCTCTGGTTGGAAAGTCTTCAAGGACAGGATCAGTGTCAGACTGTACAGGGGATGTCTGAGGAGTTGCAGAACTAAGTGAGGGTCAACCTCTCACCACCAGGAGGAGAACCACTGGGTGAGGATGCTAGAAACCATGACCTGCCAAGGGAGCTCGAGGGAGCATTCAAAGCAATGAAGTAACAGTAAAAGAAATTTCTAGCCACACTGTAAAGAGATAGATAAGTGGATGGATGGGTGGGTGGGTATAGAGACAGAGAAACAGAAACAGTGAGACAGAGAGCAAGATATTGCTAGAGATAAACAGATTGTTGAATGGATGATATATGATACGTAGATAGACATATGGATGCATAGAGAGACAGAAAAGAAAAAGAGGAAGAGGAAGAAGAAGGTGGTAAAGGAAAAGTGAAGAAAGGAGAGAAAGGATGGAAGGAGTGAAAAGAAGGAAAGAAGAAAGAAAGGGGAGGAAGGAAGGAAGGAGGAAAGAAAGAAGAAAGAAAGAAAGAAAGAAAGAAAGAAAGAAAGAAAGAAAGAAAGAAAGAAAGAAAGAAAGAAAGAAAGAAAGAAAGAAAGAAAGAAGGAAAGAAAGAAAAAAAAGGAAGGAAGGGACCAATAAATAGATGGATGGATGGATATAGATGAATAGTTGGATTGAATATTTATTGAGCTCTTACAAAGTCCCAGACACTGAGCCAAGCACTGAAGATACAAAGACAAGCAATCAAGATAGGTCTGCCTTCAAGGAGCTTTCATTTTAATAGTGGAAGACACCATGGAGGAGAGCTAGAAGCAGGGAGAGGAAGGGTCCTTCTTTTGGGGCAATTCAACAGGTAAAGAGGAGGTGGAGGAACCAGAAAGCCTCATTTTACAGATGAGGAAACTGAGATCCATGGGGTGAAGTGGTCAGCCTGGGGTCACATGGCTACCAGGCAGCCATACCAGGCAGGAAATGAGCACAGGTCCCCAGCTCTCAGAGCTGGGTGTTGTCCAGTGTTACAATCCTCTTCTTCCTCCATTCATTCTGTCCTTGTAGAACTGTTGAGCCCCTTTGCTCAGGGCATCCCCTGAGATAGCACTCAGAAATATGGCTCAGCGGTGTCTGCTTGCTGCAGAGTGGGTCATTGGTGGGAGGGTCTCATCCTATCTCCCACTTTAAATGAAAAATGGACAATAAAACTCTTCCTCCCAAAGGGAGGTTCAGAGGAGTGAAAAGTTACGATTATGAAACACCAGGATTAAATATTTGCTCTTCATTTTAATTTCCTCCTCCTGCCTGGTCCCCACTGGCCCATGTGCTCTCCTGTAACCTCCACCTTGCCTGAATGCTTTATTTCCATTGCTGGCCCTCACTCCATCCCTCGTCTTTCACGTCAATCTGGGGGCCTCTGGGACCCTTGTCTCAACCTCCTCTTTGTGTGGCTGCCATTTGCCCATTGATATTTTACAATTGGAGAAACCCAGGGCTGGAAAGAATGTGGATGGATCCCTCAGCTGAAGCTTAAATCTATTTTCTCTTGTTCTGCCCGAGTGAAGATGGAAAATAGTTACACTGTCTCCTGCTCCCTGCTCACCAGACTTCAATTTATGCTCCTTAAAGCTGGGCTGGCTTCTTGAATTATAGGGGTATGAGGCTGACTCTGAATCACTCCAACCCCTAGAGCTTATTCCCACTAAACTTAAAGACATCATTGGAATTGCCTCATCTCTTATTGAACTCCCCATCTTTTCAAAGCATTTTCCAAACTATCCTCTGCTGTAGAATCTCTGCCCTCCCTTCCCCTTTGCCTGAGTCCATTTTTTATTTTTCATGCACATCTATATATATATGTGTTGGCTCCTCACATAGAGTATAAGTTCCTTGAAGGCAGAGACTGTTTGGCTGTTTTTCATCTCGTTTTCGTTTTTTGGGGTTTTTTTGTTGTTGTTTTTTTTAGTGAGGCAGTTGGGGTTAAGTGACTTGCCCAGGGTCACACAGCTAGTAAGTGTTAAGTGTCTGAGGCCGGATTTGAACTCAGGTCCTCCTGACTCCAGGGCCGGTGCTCTATCCACTGCGTCACCTAGCTGCTCCTGTTTGGCTGCTTTTCTATCCCCAGTGCACAGTATTTGGCTTAGTGCTGATTGATTGAATGATTGATTGATTGATTGATTGATTGATTTCAGAGAAATACCAAGACCTTGGTGGAGACTTTAATTGTGACTTCCTACAAATTCTCACTCAGAGCAATGATCCTATCTCTGCTCACCCAGACTCACCGTCATCCGAGATTCTTCCAGTTCTGTGGGCTCACTATCCCACAGGGCAATGTATTCCACTAAAACTAGTTCTTTCTTGTATTGAGCAGAAACCTGCCTCTCTCTCAATTCTGCCCATAGTTTTACCAACTGAGGCAACAGGAAATGGCAGCGTGGGACCCATAGGCCTGTGCTCAAACCCCAGCTCCTAAGCTTCCTATCTGTGCAACCTTAAGCAAATCACCTTCTGGGTATCAGTTTTCTCATTTGGAAAATAAGGCATTTGGACTGGCTGACCCTGAAAGGCCCATCCAGCCCTAAATCTCGGATCTGATGATCCTATAACCTTTTCACCAACCACAGCAGGACCTTGGTGAAGCTACGTCCCCTCTACAGGCCTCAGTTTCTTCATCTGTAAATAGAGGGGGTTCAACTAGATGGTCTCTGAGGTCCTTTCCAGCTCAAGGTCTAGGATTCAATGAGTGTGACAAGGTCTGGGTTTGAACTCAGACCTACCACCCACTGGCTGTGTGACTCTGGGCAAATTAGCCTCAGCTTCCTCACCCAGAAAGTGGGGAAATTTCAATTATTGGGAGGCTTCTGACCTAGGGCAGGTAGGGGGAAAGGAAGCTTTTGTTGACCTAAAACATCGCAGAAAGGGCAGTTGTGGTGTGTGGTTTCTAGATTCTTCTCCATCCTCCTTACCCACCTCTGTTCACTCTCTAGCTAATAAGTGACCGTCCTCAAACGTGGCACCACCCAGAATAGAACCCATTCTCCAAACAGAACCCAGCCAGCTCTGAGGATACCCTTCAGGCTGGACACTAGATTTATTCATTCAACCTCCAATTCTGTTTGCCTTTGCTTTTGTTTTATTTTGGGCTCCTTTACCACGCTGCTGGCTTTCATTCAACATTCAGTCATGTCAAGCTCTCAGGTTCATTGCATGATACTATTTCATTTGGTAAGTGTGGACCATGCAGAATTTTAAGCCATATTGTATAAATTTTATGTTGTCATGTTGTAGCCCCACCCCTTTATCCACCATCCTTCCCCAGCGTCTCCCAGGACTTCATTGTCTCTGTTTCAGAATCCAAAATTTTATTAAGTTCTTATTGTGTGCAGAGCATTGTTATAAGTACTAGCGTATAATCAAAATTTAAATGACACATGGCCCTACCAACCTAGAAATCATAATGGGAAAAGACAAACACAGAAAACCATACCATGAATTATATTTTAATTTAATTTAATGTTTAACATGCCAGAGGGAATTACTTCGCTTACCTAATCCAGTTCAGCAGGAGGACCCAATACTCTCAAGTACATGCTCAGCCCAATGGCTATATGCTTCACCCAAAGAATCCTCTCGGGGCAACATCAAGCTCTCTGTGGCTCTCAGATGGCTGGCTATCTCTCTATTCCCCAGCTCCACCCTTTTGTGGGTGATAGCATTCATCTCATTGGTTTAGAGGTGTGATGTATATGAACTTAGATGCTTATTACTCATGGTGCTGTCATGCTTAACTTCCCTTTGCTGCCGTTTCAATAAAGTTGGCTGCACAAACATGCCATTATTCAGTGCTGTTCTTAATGCATTACTAGAGAAGGAAAGAAATACTCAACCACCATGGACATCTCTTTCCCAGTCTTTGCTCTTTTACATCCCAAGGAGCACAAAACAGAGATAAAGAAGTTCTCAGTGTGTGTGGTGAAAATGGGAACAGCCAGGAGAGGACAGAGGAAAGATGGAACAGAGATGGAATCCAAGGGGCAAAGTGAGTTCTGGGGACACTGGAGGAGTGGTCCTGGACCAGAAAACACGCTGACGTCAGGAGGAAAGATAACAAACCTGGTTTGGGATGAGTTGAGATCAAAGTGAAAGGGGGCATCCCTGTGATGTCCTGTAGGCAATTGGAGAGTTGGGCCTGGAACTCTGAAGAAAGGGGAAGGATGAAGGTGTGAGTTGGGGAGCCATCTCAGGAAGGTGGTAGGTCAAGCAATAAGAAAAGAGGGCCAAAGACAGACTTGGGGAACATCAAGGTTAAGGGATTGGATGGAAAGCTGGCCAAGAAGACAGAGAAGCGACATTTGAAGAGGAAGGAGGGAACCAGGAGAAGATCTCATCTCTGAAGCCAAGAGAGGAGAGGATTCAGAGAAAGGGCTTGGTCAACAGCATGGAAAGCTATAGAGGCAAAAAGGAGGACAGATAAAGGTCATTGGTTTGGGGGATTAGGAAGCAGTTGGTTAATCCGTGTTTGAGAGAGCAGCCTGGTGTAGAGCAAAGTATGCTGGTCTGAGAGGACCTAGGCTCAAATCTCTCTACATGACCTCAGGCAAGTCACTGATCCCTCTGGGCCTCAGTTTCCTTATCTGTAAATGGAAGAGCTAGACTACATGACCTCTGTGGTCCTTTCCGCCTGCAGATCTAGCCATTTCTATGGTGTTCTTTATTTTGTTTTATTTATTTATTTGTTTATTTATTTATTTGTTTGTTTATTTGTTTATTTGTTTATTTGTTTATTTATTTATTTATTTATTTACTTACTTACTTACTTACTTGCTTGCTTGCTTGCTTGCTTGCTTGCTTGCTTACTTGCTTGCTTACTTACTTACTTATTTATTTAATTTTTTTTTGTGTGAGGCAATTGGGGTTAAGTGACTTGCCCAGGGTCACACAACTAGTAAGTGTCTGAGGCCGGATTTGAACTCAGGTACTCCTGAACCCAGGGCCGGTGCTTATCTACTGTGCCATCTAGCTGCCCCTATGGTGTTCTTGATATGGCCTGAAAACCCAAACTGGATTGCCAAGAACTGAGGAGAAAGGGGCGATACTTTGATGGGATTTTTGGCAGTGAGATAGAGTAATAAGATATGAGAGCAGCAGCTGGATGGCCTGGAAGGGTCAAGGGAAGATTTTGGTGTGTTTAGTTTTGTTTTCATTTTTGGCCTCAGGAGTCTAGAGTGTGTCTGTGGGGACAAGGAGAAGAGGCAGCGATGAGGAAATGCCTGGAGCTGCTGGCTAAGGAGGGGATAACTGACTGACTCAGCAGGGTCCTAGAGAAGTGAGAAGAGAGTAGGATGGATTAACCACTTGGAACTATGGTCTCAAGAACAGGAGCTATTGTTTCCAAGAGAGGCAAGATGGCATGGTGGGTAGTGGGATGATCCTAGAACCAGGAAGATTTCAACTCCTCTTTTTGACTCATTCTACCTGAGTGGCCCCATGCAAGTCCCTTAATTCTTCTGGGTCTCAGTTTCCTGTACTTTAAAATTATAGAGTGTTGGGCTGTATGACCTATGATGTTCCTTCCAGTCATGACTCTATGCCCTGTTCCCCAGAGCACTCTTACTGTACCTGCTGCTGTACCCCAAGGACTCCTGGACTTTGGCATGTGCCCTGCTGCTCACCCCTTAGGACTTGGGGCTTTCAATCAATTCTGCCATATTTTTAAAACCTGTTTCATTACTGCTCTTTTCTATCTTGTTCCCCATCACTATCCCTTCCCCTACTTCCCTCTCCCCCCACCCTGACTCCAATACACATGCACAAAACTCCCCTTCCCCTAACTAAAACGCTCCCATGCTACAAATAAGTAGAGTGGAGCAAAACACATTTGGGTTCCATTTGTTATGACTCTTCGACCTTTCATTTCCCTTCTATCCTCTGTCTTATACCACAAAGGCAATTGGATTAAATAACCCTAATCCCAAAGTCTGGCTCTAATTTCCCTCCTAGGATCATGGGATTAGGAAATGTCAGAGCTGGAAAGGCCTCAGGATCATCTTCTCCAGTCCTCTCAATGGGAGGGGCATAACCTCCTCTAATCCTTTTCTCACAGGGGAGGAAAGGCTGATGGTGGGTTCTCTGTTCCATTCTGATGTTGAGTAATCAATGGCTGTGGTCTTCGCTTAGGGGGAACATCCCCACTGTCTGTTTCTTTGTGCTGAAATGGAATCTGCACTTGTGTGTGAGCATACAAAGCATGATCCAGAAGGAAAGATGAGATTCATTATTCCCAAAGTCTCCATCTTGGAGCAAAGACAAAATTCCTTTAGGAAATTTTCTTCCTAGCTTGATTCTGACCAATGTTCTCAGAAGACACACAACAAAGGTGTCACTGAGCTGGCATAATGAGTGAGTAAGCCCCCATCATTAACCCCTCAGAGAAGTATATTGGAGCAGAATTCAATCAGCAAGCATTTATTGAGCACCAACTGCATGCCAGGCACAGGATATGCAAAGGAAATCAAAGACACAAAAATAGTCCCTGCCCTTCATTGATATCATCTTTTTCAATTAGACGACTTCCCTGAATTTTCCACCAGGAGATATAAGCCCAAAACAGTGTCCTATTCTCTTACAGCTGTGGACAAGTAAAATCATGGGTGATGTTCTTCATTTCTTTTCATATTAGAGGAGTCTGGTTTAGGACCCACACTCACTGGCATGCCTTTCCACTAAAAATATGTCGTCATAAATATTATAGGAAGCATTTGGCTCATTGAGAAGCAGCCCGATATGTGAGAAGATGCCCTGAAACCTGAGTTGTAGGATTCCTTGGTTCAAATCCCTACTCTGGTCTATGACCCAAGGAAGCATGTTGAGCCCGTGGGACTCAGTTTCCTTATTTGCAAAATGGAAGTAATAATAACCACATTGCCCTCCTACCTCACAGGGCTCCTATAAAGAAAAAGCTTTTTAAAAATGAAAATGCAGACTATTATGATCAAACTCATATCATGTAGTGGATAGAGCACTCACTTTAAAATCAGAGCCGTGAGGTAGGAGGGAAGAATTGGATTAAAAGCCCAGCGATCTGGGTTCAGATCTTGGCTCTGTCATTCAATATTCACATGGCTTGGTCATGTCGATTTTCTCTTCCCTGAACTGAAGGGTCCGACCAGAGCAGAGAGGAAGGTCCTTCTGCCTCTAAATTTGTCTGTAGCTCATGTTTCTTTCGGGCTGGAAGCTTTACAGAGTGTATTCCTCTCATCCTCCCTGTGCAATAGGTAGCATTTGAATTGTTACTCTCCTTTTTACAGTTGAGGAAGCTGAGGCTTTGAAAAGTAAAGGGATGGAGCTAGAAGGCACCTGAGGCCAGATTTGAACTCAGCTATTTGGACTCTAAGACCAGTGTTCTTTCCACTAAACTCTATAGCTCATCATACCATGTTCCTTTCTTTAAATAAATGTTATTTATATCTTTTGTTTTCATATCACCTAAATTTCCTGAATAACTTCTCCTTCCTCTCCTGTTAGAGAGCAATCTTTTATAGCAAAGAAGAGAAAAAAGAGAGAAAACAAAGGTCATCATCACTAACCAATGTGACAGTATATGTTGTTTTCTATCCCCATTGTCCCCCACTTCTACAAAGAAACCAAGAGAGAGAGCTTCTCTTGGCTCTTCTTTGGGGCCAAGATTTTTTAAAAAATAATTTCACCTATGCTCAAAGCCTTGATTCTGACCTCGAGGAAGTCACCTTGTAGGGCTTAAGTTCCCCTATCTACAAAATGAGGGGATTGGACTACATGCTATTTAAGGATCTGTACAGATACAAACTATGCTGTAGCTCAAAAATGGTCCCTCTCTACTTCCTGACATGCATTCCTACTTTCAGAGTCTATTGAGAGAAAGGAAGGAAGGAAGGAAAGAAGGAAGGAAGGATGAAATGAAAAACAAATTGGCTGTGTATAAAAGGGTTTGGAACAGGATAAGCACAAAATGAGTGTAGTTATAGATGTGAAAATTGGAGCCTGATTTGACCTAGGTCACAAAATTAGAATGTTGGAAAGCCCAGACTGAACCAGGGTTCTTTAGCTACAGATTAGTGCTCTTTCCACTGTACTGTTGTTTCCTTTTTTAAAAAAATATTGGTGAATTTGCTCCATTAACACTTAAGGTTATAATTGTTAAGCTTGTATTTTCTTCCAGTAATTATAAGGCAGGATAACTGCAGAAGGTAGAGAGCTTCCCTTGGAGTCCACAAAGAAGTGAGTTAAAATGCTGCCTCTATGCAAAGTTGCTTCCTGTTCCTGATTAAATCACTTAAACTCTCAGGGTCCCAGGCAATTCTCCAAGGAGAATCAGTTGTAAAGCAGGTGCCAATTTGCATTCTTAGAGAAATTTTCTTAATTTAGATCAAGTGACCTATAACAATGAAATTAAGACACAAACATTTATTATGCATACTTTTCATAAATATATTTACATAAACATGTTTGTACAAATGTATTTTTATACATTTACAGAAATATATTTACACAAACATATATTTGCATAAGTATGTTTATGTAAATATGTATTTGCATAAATATCCTAGAGGAAATATCAATACAGAAGCTGCAAGTCTCTTCTCTACTTGGAACTGTCTTCCAAGCTGAGAAAAGTTTTCCCCTGGCTTCATAGTCTTTTTTTTTTTGGTGGGGCAATGGGGGTTAAGTGACTTGCCCAGGGTCACACAGCTAGTAAGTGTCAAGTGTCTGAGGCCAGATTTGAACTCAGGTCCTCCTGAATCCAGAGCCAGTGCTTTATCCACTGCGCCACCTAGCTGCCCCTTTCATAGTCTTTTGATATGGCTGGGGTCCCAGTGGAACAGGAGGCCTCTCCAATAGGTGTCTCTGGATATCCCCATATGACTAGCCCATCTTGTTTCTTTTGTCCATGTTTCTGGTGACATTCCTCACCAGATCCCTTCTCCTTGATTCTTCATTTGTTATATGTGCAAGCCTTCACAAGTCCACCATGCACCTGCCCATGGCCTGTTGGGCCATCATTAACTCAAGCTTTTAAGAGCCATATGCCATGTGGCACGACTTACAGCCTTTAAGCAGAGAGCATGGGTGTTAATCAGACGTGGTCCACCATGAACAAATCAGAAAATAAACAAATCAGGCGATCAGTGTTTCGGCCACGAGAAAGCCTAGTTGTTCCAAAGAGAACGCCTCTAAGAACAAAATAGCCATGGAATCCCATCCATCATCCTTATTTCGTGGTAGACATCCTAGGCAACATTTAGGGAGAACCCTGTCTGCTTTTGTTCCAACTATTTTGCTCCTACATCCAATAAGGGCCGATCCCATGGGAAGGTCTTATGGTAAATCTCTGATAAAATCCACTAGCTATGTATGAGTTTTCCATCATAGGCAAAGCTAAAGGAACCAATATTCTTTAAACCCTATCAATGCTTAAGTGCAAAATCCTGGGGACAAAGAAAAAAACGTGATCTCTCCACAGTCTTTGGGGTGAGTTTTATGACCATTTTCTGTCTTTGTTTTCCTGATGCAGACTTGTGATTCCACCAGTGTGGAAACGCCCTCCTCTGAGGCATAGTCTAACTTGCTGTCTTAGAAAGCTGCCTGGCACATTGGGAGAATAAATTTGCCCAGGGTGACACAGCCAAAAGCAGGGCTTGAACCCGGGAGTTCCTGATTGCGAGGCCAGACTCCTGTCTGATCCACCGTATTGCCTCTCCTTGTTTTCTTTTTGGATAAATTTAATGGACCATAGATTTGGAACTGGATGGGACCTTCAAAGTTATTGAGTACAAACCCCTCATTTCACAGATAAGAAAACTGAGGCCCAGAAGGAGGAAATTATTTGCCCAAGGTCACATGGCTAGTAAGTGTCTCAGGCAAGATTCAAACCCAGGACTTCCTGCCTCTAAGTCAAGCACTCTATTGGTTCCATCACAGTGCCTCGATGGCAAGCATGATAAACTCCAGTCAGGGGACCCAAGGCTCAACCAAAGAACTTTTCACCTGAGAAGATAGGTTGGTCTGGAGCTCAATCAATCATTAAACATTTATCAAGGGCCTATGATGTGCCAGGTACTGTACTAGGTGCTGAGTGATCCATTGGAACTTGGAAGGAAGACATGCCCATCCCAGGCCTCTTGGGGCCTGCCAGATACCCACGGCCTTGATGCTCTTGGAGAGCCTTCCATGCTACTTTTCTCTCTTCTGGGAAAGCAGACAACCTGGGTTGTTGATACAAAACCACAGCATGGGGGCAGCTAGGTGGCACAGTGGATAAAGTGCTGGCCCTAGATTCAGAAGGACCTGAGTTCAAATTCAGCCTCAGACACTTGACACTTACTAGCTGTGTGACCCTGGGCAAGTCACTTAACCCTCAGTGCTCCACCAAAAAAAAAAAAAAAAAAAGAAAGAAAGAAAAAAGAAAGCCACAGCAAATCTTTGGAGGCACTGAGCCTCTTACAAGGGGGGTGACTTGGCAAAGAGTGACTCACTGGCATGCCAGCCAGAGCCCAGTCCTGGGGGGGGGCTTATTTGGGGATAAAGATGGCTCTGGGTCCAGAAAGAGAATGTTCTATCATTCCAGAACCAACACATCTCAGATAAAACGGATACAACATCCTGTCTTAGGCCTATGGTAGTGGTAAAGCTTCCTAGTCGTGCTTATGTTTAGTGTTGAATGTCTATGGCTAATTTGTTCACTTGAATAAAGGCTACTCAGCCTGGAATATAGCACATGGCTAGTGCATTGACTTCACTAAAGTCTAAATGGTTTCATTTCTTGGTGCTTATAACCTAGGGAGTAGCTAGTACCATTATCCTTGTCAATAGAAAGTTAAACAGAACAATCTGAGTTGTTACCTGAACAAGTGAATTTTATCACATAACCTAATCTCCATAGGTACCAGGAGACCCAGGTTAAAGGGAAATCAGGGAAATTCTCATAAGTAGCAGATGGGGAACCTAGTACAGAGTGGGAATTAGGATTTCAGAACCCCAAAACCCTTACCAGAAGTCCCTGGGGCAACTAGTGAAGCTATATCAAGACAAAGTGTGGTTACTTGAAAGTGGATAAAACACCAGCCCCGGATTCAGGAGGACCTGAGTTCAAATCCAGCCTCAGATACTTGACACTTACTAGCTGTGTGACCCTGGGCAAGTCACTTAACCCCAATTGCCTCACCAAAAAAAATTTTTTTTAAAGTGAAGAACAAAGGGAAAATTGTGAAAGTGAGAGAGGGTGGAAAAGGAAAGGGACTAGAGCTGGGGTGCTTAGCCTGGAGCCCAGGACACACTCAAACCCACAAGCATAACTACACACGTCTGTGTCTGTGTCTGCGTCTGCATCTGTGTCTATTTCTATGCATGTATATATACATATAACTATTTCAGGATACTTGGTTTCCTTTGAATTCCTATGAACTTTGTTTTATGTATTTAAAACATGCTTTTGAGGGGGCAGTTAGGTGGCGCAGTGGATAGAGCACCAGCCCTGGATTCAGGAGGACCTGAGTTGAAATCCGGCTTCAGACACTTAACACTTACTAGCTGTGTGACCCTGAGCAAGTCACTTAACCCCAATTGCCTCAGGAAAAGAAATTAAAACATGCTTTTGAGAAGGGGACCACACCACAGGCTTCACTAGACTGCTACCAAAGAGATCTAGGAGACCAAACAGGTAAAGAAACCTTCTGGGCTAGAGAAATGGGAATCAGATCTCCAGATTATCCTGTCTATACCTGGTTTGTCCACAGCTGTTTGTGTTGTCTCCCCCATTAGGTTGTGAGCTTCTTGAGAGCTTTCTTTGTATCTCCAACACATAGCACAGGGCCCAGCACACAGTGGGCACTTAATAAATGCTAGTTATTATGCCCAAAGGGCTAAAGAATTGGGCATACCCTCTCATCCAGCAACACCGATGCTAGGTTTATATCCCAAAGACATCCCCAAAAAGAGAAAAAGACCTATTTGTACAAAAATATTTATAGTGGCTCTTTTTGTGGTGGCTAAGAATTAGAAATCAAAGGAATGCCCATCCATCGGGGAAGGGCTAAACAAGCTGTGGTGTATGATGGGGGTGGAATATGATTGTGCTATAAGAAATGACAAGCAGGATGATTTCAGAAAGGCCTGGAAAGGCTTGTATGAGCTGATGGAGAGTGAAGTGAGCACAACCAGGAGAATGTTGTGCATAGAGAAAGCAATATCGTTTGATGAAGAACTACAAACAACATAGCTATTCTCAGCAATACAATGATCCAAGAGGACTGATGATGAAGCATACTATCCACCTCCAAAGAAAGAATTGATATTGACTGAATACAGACTGAGGAATGCTATTTCTCACTTTCTTTTTTCATTTGGGTTTTCTTTTATATATATATATATATATATATATATATATATATATATATATATATATATATATATATATATATATATATATATGGTAATGTTTTATATAATTGCACATGTATAACATATATTTGATTGCTTACCATCTCAGGGAGGGGGAGGGGAGGAAGAGATAGAATTTGGAATTCAAAATTTTAAATAAAAACATTTATTAAAAATAAAAAAACAAATTCTAGTTATTTTCATTCAGAGATTTTGATGAAGGTAGTCAAGCTGCTTAGAATCTGCTCTACAACTGGAAGAATTCATATTTCAATTCACTTTCATTGCAGCTGTATGGGGGAGGGGGTCTCTTTCAGCCTCAAATGTCTGTAGACCTGGGGCAGGGGCAGGAGCAGGGGGTGCTGTGGGCATGTATATGCCTGCCCGTGAGCATGGCCTCTCCTGAAATCCTTTCTTACTCATTAAATCCCTTGTAGACAAAGGGCTCTCCGACAAATGCTCAAGGACCTCCTCTAGGATCCATGGGGTTTGTCCTACTTTCTGCCCTTCACCATTTGGGCCCCTCCATCTCACACCAGGAAGACTTTCTCACTCTGGGCACATGAATCATCCAGAGGGGGAAAATGAGAAAATCTTAATGCCCACTGGGCATGACGCCCTGATAAGATCCAAAGCCCTTTGGAGTAAATTAAGTTCTTGTGCTCCATTAAGAGAGGTGCTTAGCTCTCTGGACTGGCACCAGAGGTCTCCGGGTTAACCTTAATAGGGAGTCTCTCCCTGCTCTGTTACCACCAGATTTCTTTGCAGTGAAGTCATCTGTCAGGATGGGATCATGACTGAGAAAGGAGCCGCCCCAGGCTCAGACCCAGCTCCCTATTCCAGTCCAGCATCCTTTCCACTAAACCGTGCTGCTTCATGTCTGCCTCCACCAAGAACTGGGCAATCAATTCATACACATCCAAGCACATTGTAAGTAATTAATAATTTCTTGTAGACTTGGATTGAACTGAATTTACTAATTGTATTGAGTTCCAATAAAGTCTCATGATTCCAAAGAAAGGCATCTGAATTCAAACCCAGGGTGGAGAAGAAACCATTCATTTCCCCAAGATTTGAGACACCGGGTTCTAATTTGAGAGTAGGGGACCCATCCGGGTCTCCTGAAGGGACAGGCTCAGGGCCATTTGTCCGGCTCTCCATGTTGCTACCAATAATATAGTTGTTGGATCCTCACTTTCAATGTTTTGTCATTTTACTCCCAGATTTTCCTCACAGTTGGGAGAAAGTCTCCCTGATCTCTTAGACTCTCAGCCAACTCCTGTCACCCTCAAAATAATCCAAACCTGAGGACTGCCTCAGAAATTCATAAGCACAGTTATAAATCACAGGGATGGTTTATCTCTTTAGTTTGGACACAGCTTTGGGATCCACTGAGTGTCCCAGCACTTGAAGGAAAAAAGGAAGGGAGAAAAGAAAAGAAAAAAAGAAGCAACTGGGGGGCAGGGCATGTCCTTAATCAAAGACATTTTGTGTCTGAGAATCCATCAGGTTGCTCAGGAGGGACCAGCTAGACCCCTTGGAAGTTAGTCAGGTTCTGGAAATCTGGAACCACCCCTCAGGGCATGGTTCTTGTTATCTCCTGAGACTACACCTGGTTTTGATTTGCCTACACCCGAGCGCTCTCTCTCTCTCTCTCTCTCTCTCTCTCTCTCTCTCTCTCTCTCTCTCTCTCTCTCTCTCTCTCTCTCTCTCTCTCTTATCGCCTGTACTATGTGCATGAGGCCCTGGGGTCTAAGGTTGCCATGAAGGAACATGAAGTTAAGTGCCCCTGTTCCTTCCGAGGAGATGCAGTCCAGTCCCGGGGCCCAGCCTCCACATTCCGTGCATCATTGATGTGGGAATCACTCTGGGTCCTGCTTGGCAATCAAAGCTCTTAGGAGAACCTCCAAGAGGATACAACCACAATAATGATGATCACTACCCCATTCTTTCTCTTACAAAACCAAAGGCTCAGTTGCCACTCCCTCCTTCTTCCAGCTGACTATATTGGAAGGTGCTTTTCCTTCTGGGCTACAAAATCCATCCCTTTGGGATGTAATTCTGATGCTTTCACTGGGTTCTGAGAAGGAACGAGAAAGGGCAAATGAGGCTTTGTCCCTGAGGCTGACATCTAGTGGGAGGAGGGGGCATGTCTTCTTCCCTGGCCTTAGGTTCTCAAACAACTCTAACAGGCAGCCCCAGGGTCCTGGTGCCCTTCTCCTGGTGTGTCTCACTGCCCCTCTCCCCTAAGGAGTAAGGGCAGAGCTGTTTGCTCCTGGCACAACTGCACCCCACTGCCCCCCAGAGGGGAATATTCTGCAGCCTCCCACCCCAAATGTTTTTACCCAAAGTAAAATAATTCCTATATATGGTTGTGTGAGCTGGTACTGGTGAGGAATGAAATAAAGCAGCCGCTAATCAAACAAGCATTTCCTAATCACCTGCTATGTGGAATTTGATTGGCTTAATTGCTCCTTTCTAAGGCAACATTCCTTTGCTTCTGCCAGGCCTTTGCCTGGGTTGTCCCCCCAAGCTTGGCTGCTCCTTCTTCTCACTTCGACCTATGAAAAGTTCTAGCTCTATGAAGCATTTAGTTCAGATGCCACCTCAGCCTATTAAACACCTACTGTATGGCAAGCACTGTGCCAGGTACTGAGGGGACAAAGGAAAGAAGAAAGGAGGAAGGGAAGAAGGAAGAGAGGGAGGGAAGAAGAGAGAGAGAGGAAGGGAGAAAGGGAGGGGGGAGAGAGGAAGGGAGGGAGAGGAGAAGGGAGGGAATGAGAAAGGAAGAGAGGGAGGGAGGGAGGGGGAGAGGGGAGAGAGAAAGGGAGGGAAGGAGAGAAGAAAGGGAAGGGGAGAGAGGAAGGAAGGAAGGGAGGAAGGGAGGGAGGGAGGGAGGAAAAGATGAATTGATTCATTCAACAAACATTTCTTATGTGTCTCCTATGTGCCTAGTATTGTGCTAGGAGCAATGAAGTTCTTCCCCTCAGGGAGCTTACATTCTCTTAAGGAAACCATGCAAACTAATAAGACTATGTGTTGATCTGACAAGAAGGAAGAGCATTAGTAACAGGGTGGGGGGGGGGGGGGGCGGGGAGTGGGGAAGATACTGTAGAATGTGAAACAGGAGCTTGAAGGAAGCTGATGAGATAAGAATGCAGGGCATTCCAGATGTTGGGAGAACCTATGAAAAGCCATGGAGGTGGGAGATGGAGGCAAGATCTTGGGATTCACAAAGAGATCCATTTAACTGACATGTATAGGTGAATCTTTGTTAAGAGAATTATCAAGGGGACAGCATTACAAATGCTTTCCTAGGTGTTTACTTTCTTGTATGGATTGATGTGTTCCATGGGTCAAACTCTCAAATTCTGTGATTCTGCCACCACCACCATCACCACCACCACCATCACCACCATCAATCATCATCTCAATTGTTGTTGCTTCTACTAGAATCACAAAATCACAGACAAAAGTGCTAGAAGGAACCTTAGAGACCAACTTATATCCAAACTACGCTCTCCTCTATAACATTCCCAAAACAAATCCAGGAGGATCTGGATTCAAATCTTCGCTCTGAGACATACTGCCTGTGTGCACTTCACCTCCCTTGGCCCTAAGGTCTTCATAAAAGGTAAAATAAGGGGTTTTCACTGGACTATCTCTAAAATCCTTTTCATCTCTAGACTGAGAATACAATGAATTTAAGTCTCTTCATCTCCCTGGGCCTCAGTTTCCTCATCAATATGCCTCATAGAAGCATCTAGGTGGCTTGATCAATAAAGTGCTGGACCTGGTTTCAAGAGGACCTGAGTTCCAATCCCACTTCAAACACTTACTAGTTGTGTGACTTTGGCCAAGTCACTTAACCTCTATTAGCTTAAGAGGCAGCTAGGTAATTCAATGTGCTGGGCCTGGAGTCAGGAAGATCTGAATTCAAATTCAACCTCAGACATATACTAGCTGGGTGACCTGACCTGAATAAGTTGCTTCACCTCTCTCTGCCTCTATGTCCTCATCTGGAAAATGGGAATCATAATAGCACCCACCTCCCAGGGTTGTTCTGAGAATAAAATGAGGTAAGTTATTTGGCACCATGTAGGTGCTTAATAAATGCTCATTAAATATAAAATATGTAAAATGAATGGGAAGTGCATGAGATGACACCTGAGGCCCCTTCCAGCCCTTGGTCTGTGATTCTATGATCCTGCAAAGGAAAGGGCTGCCCTCTTTGACCTCTAAGGGCCCTTCCAGCTCTCGGGTTATAGTCCTTCTCCTCATATGCTCGCTGGTGGAGCGTCCAGTCCTTCCACCGTCCTGATCGCCGCCCTTCTGCACACTCTTTGGCTGATCAATGATCATCCTAAAATGGGGCCTCCAAAACTAAGTGCAGTATTCCAGAGGTGGTCTGACTGTGGCTTAGGATCGTGTGTCCATCACCTCCCTAGTCCCTGTGTGTGTGTGTGTGTGTGTGTGTGTGTCTCTCTCTCACTTTTCCTCTCTCTGTCTCTCCCTCTCTATGTCTCTCTGTCTTTGTCTCTCTGTTTCTCTCTGTGTGTCTCTCTGTCTCTCACTTTTCCTCTCTCTGTCTCTCCATCTCTGTCACACTGTGTGTCTGTCTTTCTGTCTCTGTCTCCTGGTCTCTCTGTCTCTCCCTCTCTATGTCTCTCTGTCTTTGTCTCTCTGTCTCTCTCTGTGTGTCTCTCTGTCTCTCACTTTTCCTCTCTCTGTCTCTCTGTTTCTCTCTCTCCATCTCTGTCTCTGTCTCTCTCTCTCTGTCTCTGTCTCTCTTTCTCTCCATCTCAATTAGAGGCCAGAACACAATGCATCAGTATTATAGAAATGGCTCTTCCTGCCAGGGATGCAGTTCTCAGACCAGCTACCATTCAAAAACCAGAATACAATCATTCTGGTCACTTCTTTTTCTCATAAAACACATTTGTAACCAGACCCCTGGCAGGGTGCGAGTTTCAGGAAATGGCCACTTCATGGGTCTATGGAAAACCAAGAAGTAAGGAATGTAAAGGAAAATGGGAAATGAAAGAAATGTTATTACCCCATAAACAGTTTCTTCAATTTTACATCCGAATAGACGTCCAGACACCGTGTGCCTGTTTTACCCCCAGAATTCACAAAGGGTCGTTCATTTGTGTGAGCACCAGGATGGAGCGAGCTCATTAGGTCTCAGGCTCCTGCCCTGTACTCATGGTGACTCTGGGATGGGGGGCCTGGATAACAGGAGATGGAGGTTCTGTCCTCTTATTTCATACAAAGCTCCACTTGGCCTCGAAATGCTCCAATCACCCCAACAGGCAAGAGAGAAAAATGAGCCCCGGCATAACCAGGCATGATGCTCCTGGGCCCAGGATGCATCAGAGGAGTTTTACAGCTGGAAGCAGTCTGGGTCATGGCGTTTCAAGTAGAGACAACCCAACTTGGAATCCCAGCTTTTGTATTTAATACCGACATCACCTTGAGTCATTTTCCTTCCCTGAACCTCAATTTCTTCATCTGTAAAATGGGAGATGGAGTTGGGGAATAACTCCATATGTTCCCATAAACTCAATGAACTGACACTGACCCTACTGTGTGCAAGGCAAACCCCAAATGGTCCCCTGGACACCAACTCTCGGCTCCATTTCTGAGCACTTCACTTAGAGTCCACTGGAAACACTTTTGCTTATCAGTGGCAACTCTTATGGTGGACAACCTTTCAAAAATTTCAACAGCCTTTTCCCTGCCTTAGTAGGTAGAGGACAATGAACAGAGTTTCATGGGAGATGGTACAGAATCTAGACTAAAATCCTACCTCCTACACTTATTTGCACGACCTTGAGCAAGATACCACACCTTCCTGGCTTTAGTTTCTTTATCAGTAAAATATGAGGGCTACACTTAATGCCCTCTGTAGTCACCCAGTAGAGAGACAGTGGAGACAGACACTCATATACAGGAACCTGTGATTTAATGGACAGAGAGATCTCTTGTGGAAAATCTCTCCATGAAGAAAGCAGATTGGTTACACAATGTTAACTTAGAGTAGTGGCTTAGGACATTAAAAGATTAGATGACGGGGCAGCTAGGTGGCGCAGTGGATAAAGCACCAGCCCTGGATTCAGGAGTACCTGAGTTCAAATCAGGCTTCAGACACTTAACACCTACTAGCTGTGTGACCCTGGGCAAGTCACTTAACCCCCATTGCCCTGCCAAAAAAAAAAAAAAAAAAGATTAGATGAGTTTCTCATGGTCACATACCTAGCATGTCAGGGACAAGAAATGAACCCAGGTCTTTGTGGATATAGGCTTGGCCCTGTATCCACTATCCCAGACTCCCATCTTTCTCCATTTAGTATAGAAAGGAAACTAAGGTTTGTTGACTTGCCCATGATTATAAAACCAGATTTCTCAAAGTCTAAATCTAGTGATTTTACCACCGTACCGTACTGAAAGATTTAGGATTAAACTAGTATTCCGCCGTAGGTCCTCTGATTCCAAGTCTTTCCATTGTGCTCTTTATAAGTGATCTTAAAACTCATAAAGGATTTTTGACCCAAAAAAAAAAAAAAAGCAATACATGATGGATTGTTTCCCTTACTGATCTACAAAAGCCACCTGCTATTATACCAGCAGAAGGAGCACAAACATCACTTCCTCCTAAAAGTCTTTCCTAATTTGGGGGTGCAGTGAGGTACAATGGAAAGAACACTAGTTTTTGAGTTAGAGGAGTCATTGGTTCAAATCCAATGTTGGTCACTCATCTCCTGGGTGACTGGGAGCAAGATATTTCTGCTGTGTGTGCCTCAGTTTCCTCCTCTGTAAAATGGCCAGGTTGGACCAGATGACCTCTGAAGGTCCCTCCCACCTCCAAAGCTCTGATCTCTTATTTCCTCTAGTTGTTAGTGGCTTTTCCCTTCTGAGATTATCGGCTATTTGCTTAGCTTTCTATATGAAATTCCCCTCCTTCAAGTTGAAGCTAAGTTCCTAGAGGGCAGGCACTGTTTAGGTTTTGTCATTGTATCTCAGATGCCCATCATGTAAGAGACACTTTGTAAATGCTTCTTGAATTAAATTAAAATCCTAAGTGGGAATACACTCCCCTTAAAGACCCATTGATAGAAATATCCCAAGATGAGCTTGGAGAAAACTCCCCCATTACCCAAACTAAGAGTTGTGAGTCTGAGACAAAGGAGGCGAAACCTCTGAGGCACATGAACAAGCATTTAGGTATATTGTGGTTAATGTCGTGTGGCCACCTGTGAGGAGGAAATGGGGATTTCCTGTGCAAAGAGCATTAGAGCATCATTGGCATCAGAATAGGAAGGGACAGAGAGTTCATGAAGAACCCTTCATCTTTCAGCGGAGATGTGTTCTCACCTGACAGAAGGATCCAGGCTAAGTGAATGGGTGGTGGTCGTATCCACTCACTCAATCCCTACCCTTACACTATGTTGTAGTCCTTGTCTAGGTTCTCCTGTTTCAATCTGAGGGACTTCATACATATCCTTCCAAGGTCTCCTTGCATCCATTCCTTTCTTGGCTTGTTATGGTGCAATAATGTCTCATCACACTTTATTGGCCATAATTTGCTTGGCCATTCCTCCTTTCCTTGCTCTACTAAAAAGAGCTTCTGTAAATAATTTTGTGCGTATCAATCCTTTCCCTTGTTCTTTGATCTCTTTGGGGTACAAGCCTAGTTGTGCTATCACTGGGTCACAGCTTAGTGACTCTGGGGGCACAGTTCCAAAATGATTTCCAGAATGGCTGGACTAATCCGTAGCTCTGTCCATAGTACCTGAGTTGTGCCTGTCCTCCCAAGGTCCCTCCGATAACTGCCATCATCTTCCCTTTTTTTTCAGTTTTGTTAATCTTGGAGCAATTCTGAGAGTGACAGAGAGACCAAGTCCCAAGATGTTGAGTAAGATCACCAAAGGTCCTCTCTAGGAGATGGGCCAGCTAGATGGCTCACTGGATAAAGCACTGGCCCTGGATTCAGGAGAACCTGAGTTCAAATCTCACCTCAGATACTTACTAGACATCTCCAGTCATCCTCCATCTGGAGGAAGGAATGAGGTCAGTGACCTTGCACAGCCCTCCCTCACTGAAATCCAATTCAGGGAATTCTTCAAGAAGGAAGGACAAACAATAACCTCCCTCTAAGAAAATGCACCTGACCTGTCCTCTGAAAGAAGCCAGGAATTCTACCAATTCCCCTTCACGTGCTCCACATTCCAGCCAAACAGACCTAATTTCTGTTCCCTCAAGGAGTCATTCTACCTCTCACTCCTGCACCTTGATATCAGCTTTCCTCCATTCCCAGAAAGTTCTCCCTCCTTACCATCACTGCTTAGAGTAGAAGCCCTAGTGTAGGTGCCATCCCCTACAGGAAGCCTTTTTAGACACCACCACCTAAATCATGTTCCCCATCCCTTTTGTTATCTCCCTTCTGAAGTCACCTTGCACTTACTGACCTGTTTACATGTTCAGTTTCCCAATAGAATGTAAACTCTTTGAGGGCAAGCCCTGGTTCACCACCATCTTGGCATTTCCAGTCCCCAGCACATTGCTTAACACATAGTGAATCCTTAATAAATTTTCGATTGAAGTTGTGAAATGTCTTTCTCAGCCAGTGCTTTGAAGTGGTAATTGACAACAGCTTTGATTTCAGCATATTGGCCAATCCATGGTGTCAAATGCAACTTTTGCAGTTAAAAAAAATATTATACAGATGGGTGTATACAGGCATGCACTTGGTATACATTTCACTTGCTTTACTCTGAACTTAGAGCTAAATTTGGGCCTGTCTGGAACGGCAAAATTCAGCTCTCCAGTTCAAAGCAGGCTTTAAAGAGCCCAATTTTAAAAGGGACTTGTAAAGTTTCGTGGTATAATTTTAAATAAACACCCTTCTGATGAGCTAGATGAAATTCATATGAAACTTGTGGATAGAATTTCCCTGTAAAAACATGGTACAGCCTTAACATGGAAAAAAACTGCTCTAGAAGACGAAAAATGAGATGGAAGACGCCTGAAAACAGGATTTGAGATTGTTCCCGAATGTGACTGGGTCCTTTCCCCCTCCCAAAGTCTGTTCCTTTCTAATTGGGTAAATAGGAGGCCAAGAGAGGACCCAACTGCCCTGGATTAATTCAAGTCACCTGACTCCCAGGATACAGGAAAAGAAAATGGTGGATGTCACCGCCCGTCACTCTTGGTCATTTTGGAGAAGTCCTAGAGTCCAGGGAAGGCATGATAGGATTGGAGAAAGGCAAATGTCCCAATGTGGAGGAGAGGGAAGACAATGAAGTCTGTAAGCTATGTGCTGTTGGGATTGATCTGAATTCGAGACAAAATTCTGGAAATTGTTTTTTTTTTTTAATTCTGGTTTGTAAACATGTGGATGAGGTCCACAAAGACACAGAGTCTTCATTGAGGACAAGTTATTCCAGATTCAACCCATTTCTTTCTCTTTTTTGGACAAGTTTACTCCAGGAGTAGATTAGGGGAATCCTAGAGACAGAACCACTAGATTCTATGAAGCATTTGATAAAGACTGATATGCTATTTGGGGGGACAAGGTGTGGCTGAGACAACAGGATCTGAAGTCTGTTTAAGGACTGAACCCAAAGAATAATCATTGATTGTCTGCTATAAATTTAAAAGGAGCACCCCAGGGATTGGCTTCTGGTTCTGGGATGTCTGTTTTTGTTTTTGTTTTTAAATCAGTGACTTGGAAAATTAAATTAAATCGAACAAGAATTTGTCAAACACAAAAATGGTGGAAGGCACTGTGCTAAATGTTGGGCCCAGACAAATGAAATGACAACAACAAAATGGGACCTGCCCTCATGGAAATTGTAGTCTGCTGGAGGTGGGGAGAAAAGACTCTGCTTATTCATCAGATTTGCAGACTACCCAAAGAGGAAGGGGTAGCCAACATTCTGGATGATAGAGTCAAGATGAAAACAACAGGGGCAGCTAGGTGGCCCAGTGGATAAAGCACCAGCCCTGGATTCAGGAGGACCTGGGTTCAAATCTGACCTCAGACACTTGACACTCACTAGCTGTGTGACCCTGGGCAAGTCACTTAACCCTCATTACCCTGAAAATTTTTTTTAAAAATTTAAATAAAAAAAAGATGAAAACAACTTGACCCCTGAAAGCAAGGGGGTGAAATTGAAAAAGATGAGATTTCATAGGAATAAATGGAGGTAGATTTAGTCCCAGTATCAGGAAGAACTTCCTAATAATCTGAGCACCAAAAATGGACTAAGTTTCCAGGGAATGGCTTCCCCTCACTGAGGATCACTTGGAGGATTACTTGCCAGACTGTCAGACTCAGTCCATCAATTAATCAGTGTTGAGACAGTATCAGGGTGGTTTGCTAAACTATTTTCTTTCCTCTTTTCTTTGTTACAAGTTCGTGGCTCAATGGGTATTGGAGGCCAGCAGTATATACTTGAACATGGAGGTGATATGAAAGCAAAAAGTAGCAACAGAAAGAGACAAAAAGAGGATTTTGTGGGGCACGCAGAGGCATCACAGCTCAGCTTAGAGACAGGAAAGCCTGAGTTCAAGGGCTCCCTCTGACAGCTATTACATGACCTGACCCTGGCCAAGTCACCTGACCACTTGAATCCTCCACCTTGGCTGTAAAATGAAGGTCGTAAACTTTGAAGCAAATGGACCCAATTTGAAACCGGGCTCCGTGGGACCTTGGGCATATCACAGCCTCTCTGGGCTTGAGTTTCCTCCCCATCAAATGAGGAGCGGAAGAGTGAATGACCTATAAGGTTCTTAAATCTGTGATTCAATCATCTACTATGGCTCCCCCCATTTAAATGTTGACATTCTAAACACAAAATCCCAGTATGTAAACTTTATAAACAAAATACTGATCAAATCCTCAGCTCATGGGCCTGGGCCATGTCTCTTGCAATAAACACGAAAGCCGGGACCTTAATCAAGTCCACTGCCTTCCAGCATGTCTTCATCCGCAGCTGTTTATAAGAGGAGACAAAAAAGCAGCATTTTTCCAGCCTCCTGGTGGTCTAAGACTTTCCCTGCGGGGTGCCTCCCCGGAGACAGAGTCCATTCCCACATCTGGGTTACCCAGCGAGGCCAGCTGAGGAGAGGGACTGACGCCTAGGCCAGTTCCTTCCTTCATAACACCCAGGAGCAAACTCGAAGCAGCGTCTCGAATGAGGCTGAGTCACGGACGTGAAGAATCTCGCCAGCGTCAGAGTTTCCAGAGACCTCTGGGTTCACCGAGCCCTGTGAGCACCTGAAGAAGACCCCTTCAGAGCACCCCTACATGGGGGAGCCCTCCATGGAGGAGGAGCCCTCTCTCTCCCACAGGGAGCTTGCTCTACGTTTGGAAACGGACTCTACAACATTCTCCCTAAGCTGGGTTACACTTAAAATGACGCCATTGCTTTTGACACCCTTGTGTACGTTTTCTGAATAAGTGAACAGATGAATGACTGAATGAATGAATGATGAATGGGTGGAAAGACAGGGAGCTATAGTCTAAGGAATGCAGGTATCTTGAAGCAGAGAAGGCTTGGTTTGATTTCCACCTCCGACACATGCCAGTCGTGTGAACATGAGGATCTCCATCCCCACAAAAGGGAGTTAATAATGCCCTTGATCCCCATCTCCTGGGCTAGACCTCTCAGGAAACCCAAGTAAGAGAATGTATAATTAGCCCATTGAAAACCTCAGGTGTCTTGATGATGTCTGCTGTTGACTGAGGGCAGGCCTCAAAGGAATCTGAGCCTGAAATAGACAAAACGCAAGGAAGAAATAATATATTTATTTCATCCAGTTCAA
The DNA here is from genome assembly GCF_019393635.1 of Dromiciops gliroides. Classification (NCBI taxonomy): domain Eukaryota; kingdom Metazoa; phylum Chordata; class Mammalia; order Microbiotheria; family Microbiotheriidae; genus Dromiciops; species Dromiciops gliroides. The sequence continues at coordinate 488,530,806 of NC_057864.1, read as the reverse complement.
TTCAAAATACATTCCCTGAAGAGCAGCTAGGTGACACAGTGGATAAAGCACCGGCCCTGGATTCAGGAGGACCTGAGTTCAAATCCAACCTCAGACACTTGACACTTACTAGCTGTGTGACCCTGGGCAAGTCACTTAACCCCAATTGCCTCACCTAAATAAATAAATAAATAAACAAAATACATTCCCTGAGTATCAGCTATGGGCCAGAGGATGCCAGTATACAAATGAAGCCATCCCTGTCCTCAAGGAGCTTATTTTCCAGTGGAGGAAGCCATCCCGTTTAAGTAGGTTCACCTTCCTATATGAAGACATCACTCACCCACAGTCAGGGGATCATGAGTCTGACTGGATGCTACCTAGAGTGCAACAGCTTGGAGGCACCACGGTGCATAGAGAGCCGGGCCTGGAGTGAGGGAAGAACTGAGTTCAAATGTGGCCTCAGCTACTACCTAGCTATGTGACCCTGGACAAGTCACTTCACCCTGTTTGAGTCAATTTCCTCATGTGTATGAGGAGGAGAAGGAAATGACAAACACTCCAGTATCTTTGCCAAGAAAACCCTAAGTGGGGTCACAGGGAGTCAGACTCAAGCCTGATCAAGAGCAACCAGAGTAAGGCTAGATCTGCCCCTCATCCTAACCCCCCAGGCCCTAACTCTAAACATCAGCCCTCCCCACCTTGGGTCTCTAGCAGTAAGATAGAATCTCAGAGCTGCAGGGGCCCTCAGAGGGGACCTGCATGCAAACAGCATTCCTTAGCTTGTCTGAGCCTTCTAACAACCCAGGGAGGCAAGTGCTGGACCCCCCACCCTGGTCTGTTCATGATTCTCTGGCCCCCGGGGCTGGATGGGGAGACCCCTGAGAGCAGGAAGGATCTGTCTCCTGAGCCCTGTGTCCCCATGGGCTCAGCTCTGCCTCCAGACTTGGGGATGAGGAAAGGCATTCCTCCCTAATTATGTGGCCTCCATTTGGCTCCATTGCTGACAAGTGAGGTCATACCCCTGAATCATGCTCACAGCCCGCCCAGCCCGGCCCGCCTGGCACAAGCAGGCACACAACTGGGAGACCACACAAGAATGGATGCTCTGGCTATGCTGGGGGATATTTATCTTTTCAGGAGTCTGTGCATTGTATCCTCTCTCTCTCTCTCTCTCTCTCTCTCTCTCTCTCTCTCTCTCTCTCTCTCTCTCTCTCTCCCCCTCCCTCCCTTTCTCTCTCTCTCCCTCCCTCCCCCCCCCCTCTCTCAGTTGTTTTTAGTTGTTTTGGTTTTGTTTTTGTTTTGCAGGGCAATGAGGGTTAAGAGACTTGCCAAGGGTCACACAGCTTGTAAATGTCAAGTTTCTGAGGCTGGATTTGAACTCAGGTCCTCCTGAATCCAGGGCTGGTACTTTATCCACTGAGTCACCTAGCTGCCCTCTGTATCCCTCTCTTGCTCTCTTACTCTCTCTCCAGGCCATGCATCATGGCCCAAGGGATGGGCCAGGTGCCAGTGCTTTTCCTGAGAGCAGATCTTAGGAGAAGCAGGAAGACCATGGGGCTGAGGGCAGGGCAGGCTCAACTATTTGCAGCAAGGAGCAGACCCTAGAGCGAATGGGGGCATGAATGCCAAGGGTCTCTGACAACAAGTGCCTGGACTAGATCATGGAATCCGCATGATGAGGTCAGCTTTCCATCCTTCCTGTCTCTCTTAGAGAAATGGGGAAATGACGACCCTAAGGAAGCTTAAAACATAGCATAGACATAGAGAATCCAAGGTAGCACCATGGGATCATCCATCTCAAGCTGGAAGGGATCATCAGAATCACCCAATCTGATCCCTCATTTATCTCTGAGGAAACTGAGGCACAGGGCGGCCTCTGGGTTACTGGAGGGCCCACTAGAGGCAACCTGATCCATTCTGGCCATTTTATAAATGGGGAAATTGAGGCACGGGAAGGTTATGTCTTCTCCCCAAGATCACATGGCAGTAATAATCAGAGGTAGGATTGGAACCCAAATCTTCTGATTCCAGAGCCAGATTTCTTTCCCCTGTACCACATGGTTTTCTTGTTCTGCACAAAACAAGATGAAAATAACAGGTGGGCAAAGCTTAAAATGCGTATTTCATTTGAACTTAATTCTATCAATGTTTATAAAACTACTACTCTGTGTCAGCAAAAGTCAATGTGGCAGAAGGAGACCTGGCCTCAAGTCCAGAAAGACTCGGGTTCAAGTCCCACCCCTGACCCTCCCTGGCTGAGACAACCTCCCATTGCCCCAGGCAGTTCCCTAAGGCTTTCAATACTGAGAAGGTGCTGCCTCTTCTGGGAGTTCCCAATATCAGTGAAACCACTGGTTCGGGGTCTATCCCTCTGTGGGTGTGGATGGGGGGCAGAGGCCCTGTCTGACCTCAAGGAGCATACAATCTACCACAGCAGGTAACAACAAGTGTTCTTGGTTTTGTTTTGTTTTTTGTGAGGCAATTGGGGTTAAGTGACTTGCCCAGGGTCACACAGCTAGTAGGGATTAAGTGTCTGAGGCTGGATTTGAACTCAGGTCCTCCTGAATCCAGGGCCAGTGCTCTATCCACTGTGCCACCTACCTGCCCCAAGTGTTCTAATCATACAAAATAGACACGATGCAGCTACAAAGTCCTTTCAGGAGGGAGGGAGGGAGGCTCCTTGGCAGCAGCAGCTCCCCCAGAGTGGGGAAGGCTCTTGTTCCTCCTTGTCTTGTACACATTCTCCCTCTGTGCCTCCAACTCCTGGCTTCCCCTTCTAAAATCCCACCTTCTACAGGCAGCCCTCCTGGATCTCCCTTAATGCTTTCCCACTGTTGATTATCTGCAGTTGACCCATATTTATATCATCTGTTGCTGTTCAGTCACGTCCAACTCTTGGGGACCCCATTTGGGTTTTTCTTGGCAGAAACACTGGAGGGTTTGCCGTTTGCTTCTCGAGCTCTTTTGCCCGATGAGGAAACTGAGGCAAACAGGGTGAAGTGACTTGCCCAGGGTCACACAGCTAGGAAGTGTCTGAGGCCAGATTTGAACTCAGGAACTTGAGTCTTCCTGATTCCAAGCCCAGTGAGCTACCCACTGTGCCACACTCCTGCCCTTTTATGCTTATGTCATTATTTTCAGGTTATCTCCACCCTTAGACTGTGAACTCAAGGACAGAGACTGTGTTTTTGCTCCGGCACTTAGCACAGTGCTTGGCACATAGTAAGGGATTGTTGGCTTGATTTGGCTTGTCTCTCCCTCCTTACATCCATTTGGATTCTCCCAGCACTGGGAGCCCTCCCTCCTCCCCCATCCTGTGTGCCTTGTCCTCCAAGAACTCTTCCCGAGGTGCCTCACTCAGTGTCCTGCTAGCCATGGCATGGATACCCCTGGAATGAATGAATGAATGAATGAATGAATGAATGAATGAATGAATGAATGAATGAAGCTTAAAGCCCTGTGCTAAGTGCTGGAGATACAAATAGAAAAGTCAGTCCCCACTCTCAAGAAATTCGTATTCTAATAGGGAGACAATGGCAACTACCCATTGGTTCTTTCCAATACGGGACTGGCCCATCCTTTTTTTTTTCTGGTCTGGCATTTCCCAGATACCTTGTTTTATACCCTGCCCTGAGCAATTCCTTCTTTACATCAGGCTTCAGCTTGCTCACTTGGAAAGTTAAGCAGTCTGCCCTGAGGGCAGATGCTATCTCACTTTTAAAACTTTGCACCTCATACACTGAATCTCATAGCGGGCACTTGACAGCTGCTTGTTGATTGAATAAATGGGATTCTTCACTCTTCATGCCATAGACTCCTTTGACAATCAGTGCAGTGAACCCTATAGGCTCCTTCTCACAAATGCCCAGAATAAGAGAGGATGAGAAAGGAAACCAAAGGTTAGCAAAAAATAAAATGTCATTTCCCCCCAATAAGATCACAGACCCCCTGAAATCTCCTTATGGGTCCCTTGCTCTGGGTCCTAGGTCGAGAAGCCCAGATGGAGAGGAAAGATTCAGGTGAGTGGGGGGGATCTTTGAAAGAGAAGTCATGGGACATGGCACGGAGTTCAAGGGCAGTCCTGTCCTCTTCAGCCCTGTTGAGCAGGCCCGTACCTACAAGGCCCCAGCCCTCTGTATTAAAGGAGAGGTGGCAGCCCACGTGCTTATTCTGAGCCACTCAAAACATTCCTATTGTTATTTTCAGTGTGCAAAGCCTTTGTGAGAGCCATGAAAAGGGCACATTCTCCTGGGCTTCCACTCAAGGCCCCCACTCCTCCTGCAATAGGGTCGGGGCGGTTACTTCAAGGTTTACAAAGCATTCTCTCCTGGCCTGTTTATAGAACTATGTCTTCCAAGCCCTTTTAAAGACTATTTATGAGGGAAAGGTTTAAAGGTTTGTTGTGAGTGGAGTTCTACATAATTTAACCTTCCATTAAAACTACTAAAGAGAAAACATAATGCTGTCATGGAGTCTGATTAATGTGGGCGGTGAACGGGATCACTCTCTGAGGGTGTGCCCAGGTGAACATTCAAAGAGAGAAGCACCTGGAGTTGGGGCTAAACAAAGGGAATGTAGAAGCCAAAGCAAGAAGGGGTGGATGGGGTGGGGGGGCCAACTCCGAGTCTTGATTGTGAAAAATAGACTCTCCACAGAAATCGCTCACAGAGACGAGAGGCCTCATTCTACCAAGGTTTTCCACGGACATGCTCTTGCTGGGCTTTATAACAATCCCGGTCTATCTATCCATCCAAATGGACAATTCTAACACCATCATTATAATGAGCATTTATATAGCACTGTAAGGCTTGCAATGCATACCACATCTGAGCTGCACAACAGCCCTGGTTTATCCCCATTGCACCGATGAAGAAACTGAGGCTGAGTGGTGCCTTGCCCAGAGTCACACAGCTTGTAAGCATCTAAGGAGGGATTTGAACACAGATCTTTCCAACTCTGAGTCCAACATTCAATCTTTTGTTGCCCAACCTCATCTGCACCCATCTCCTTCACTCAAGTCACATGGCATCACATTATTGAGACCCCCAGACATTGCCATCTGATCTGCCAGTGTGTCCTATGGACCCAAGGCTCTTGTCCTTCTTGCTGTAGCTTGATCAGGTAGATTGCTGAGGAGTCGATCCTTACCCAACTCTGAGATTCCATGCTTCTGCGGCAGGGGCCTGGGAGAATGTCCGGGAGAGTGGGTCACTTCCAGCTGATCAGGGAAAACTGCATGATGGAGGTGTCCCCAGAGCTGGGCTTTGGAAGAAGAGCAGGATATTTACTGGCCAGGTGAAGATGAGTGGGAAGGAGGATTCCCTTCTGGCTTTGGGGGAGGGGGGAAGAGGAAGGAGCAATGGAAACAGGATATGTCTTCATAGGGAGGGCAGAGCACAAACCAGTCTGAGGCTGGGAGGAGGGGCCCAGCTTGGCAGGGATGTCAAGTGTCCACAGACAAATTTCAACCTTGCCTGGAACCATATAAATTTGCTTGTTTGTGTCATCAGGTTTCAACAAAGGTGGACATTACACATGGAAACCAGATGTGAAGTGCGGAGAGAGTCCTACCATCTTTTTTTTTTCTTTTAGAGCATGGGACAGCACGCAGGGCAGGGACCAGCCTCCATCTGGAACTTAACGGGAAATGCTGATGATTAATTATTTTAGTGCCTGGTAGAGCTAAATAAATATTTTTTAAGTGGGAAGGCTGTATACACAGAGAGATTTTTCACCACCAACCCTTCACCTGTCATTATCTGCATAATTTGTGAGGCTGATCGGCTGCTCTTAACTCCCTGTCATCAGCAAGTACTGGGGAGGAAAGCATTCCAGTGTTGGGGCTTGGCCTGATGCACTCAGGATAGGGGTAGAAAAAAAATCAGAAATATTTACAATTATGAGATAAAGTTCATGGGGCTTAGAGAGGTTACATTTATATAAAATTATGGATCTTATATAAAGTTATACGTAAAACTACAGAGGCAATGTGGTGCAGGGGGTAGTCAATCTCATCGTTAGAAAGACTTGAATTAAAATCCTTCCTCTGACATATGGACTGTTTGACCCTGGGTCAGTCATTTTCCTTTCTACTTTCCCAGGGAACTTTCTGGCTCTGTAAGTTGCAGAGAAGGGACCAATAGAGAATTACCTTACTGGGAGTTCCTTATACAAGTGAAATTAAGGGGAAGCAAAGAAAAAGAGAGAGGGAGGGAAGAAGGAAGGAAGGAAGGAAGGAAGGAAGGAAGGAAGGAAGGAAGGAAGGAAGGAAGGAAGGAAGGAAGGAAGGAAGGAAGGAAGGAAGGGAGGGAGGGAGGGAGGGAGGGAGGGAAGAAGGAAGGAAGGAAGGAAGGAAGGAAGGAAGGAAGGAAGGAAGGAAGGAAGGGAGGGAGGGAGGGAGGGAAGAAGGAAGGAAGGAAAGAAGGAAGGAAGGAAGGAAGGAAGGAAGGAAGGAAGGAAGGAAGGAAGGAAGGAAGGAAGGAAGGAAGGAAGGAAGGAAGGGAGGGAGGGAGGGAGGGAGGGAGGGAGGGAGGGAGGGAAGAGGGGAGGAAGGAACAGAGGGGAGGAGGGAAGGAGGGAAAGAAGGAAGAAAGAAAGGAGAGAGAGAAACAAAGAAAGATGATCAAAATACATAAGAAGCTTTGGGGGCCTCCCACCTCTAAGATGGGGATAGATCCCACCTCCAGACCTTCTCAGGGTGTAAGAGACTCAAATGAGATATTAGGATCCTTTAGAAAAGACAGGGATCTTAGAAGTCATCTAACCCAACCCCCTCATTTTGCAGAGGGGAAACAGGCTCAGTGGGGGACAGTGACTTGTCCATGGTCACACAGGCCAAACTGGGATTTGAACCCAGCTCCTCGTACAACAAGCCCGGCCATTTTCCCATTGTGCATGAACTTGGCAAATATAGCTGCAAAATACCAGCTTGTCTCTTTAAGTGTGTCTCTCCATGAGACCCAGCCTGGAGGAGCTGCCCCATCACTTCAGGCCCAGATAGATGAAGAATTAAGGCCTTGAAGATTCTCAGAGCGAGTTTCCACCTCCTGGTCTGTGGAAGCTCTCAGGAAGTCTGAGCGTGCCTGAAATCAATCTCTGTTTCTCTTCATAGGGACTGCGAGCTTCAGCGGAGCAGGGCTAACTTCAGAATTTCCTGCCATCCAAGGACTCCCAGATGGAGTGAGCTGTGGGTCTGGAACAGTTGCCTGACAATCACTTCATAGGCAGGGCGGTGATCTGGCCCAGAACCGCTATCAACGGAGGAGCTGGGGCACATTCACCCATTAGGAAAGCAGGCAAGGATGTTATGGGATATGCAAATGTAGCTCTCACTGAGGATGGGGCAGAGCCTCGGGCTGACACCCGCCAGAACCAGGAGGCCTTGGGAGGCGTGACTCCTTCCTCACTCGGGCTGTGTTGGGCCACGGCCGTCTTGGACTTGGAGGTTTGGTGGGGAAGCCCTCCTGTGGAGAGAACAAAGCCAGAAATGGGCAGCTCGTGTTTGTCTGCACTAACCCAACCAAGCACAGACTATTGAATAAGGGCCTCTTAGGTGCCAGGCACTGGGTTAGGTGAGAAAACAGACACAAAATGAATGGTTCCTGTCCTCGCAGTGCTGACATTCCTATTAGTAGAGACCACATGTGCAAGCATATATAAGTGTATATATGTATATATAGAATATATATATAAGCATATGTATATATGTATATACATGTATGTGTGTGTATACACACACACATACAGTGAGGGGGTGGAAATAGGCAAGATAAATTTCTTTTCAGAGGAGGAGAGAAGACATTAGGCACAAAGGGGTCAGAAAGGTGGCTCTGAGGAGTCGGTGCCATTGGAGAACCAGTGACAAATATGGAGATTCACTCCAAGTTGCTTGTTTCAAGTCAACGACTCAGCAGTTCAAAAGATGTGTTTTTATGCACCTATGAGGTGTGGGGACTGGGTGATGCGCTGGGAATAAAAAGATGGAAAACGATCTAGAGGTTGAGGGATGTGCCCAGGGTCGGCCACACAGATAGCCTTGTATGAGCTGGGACCCAGAACTAGAAGGGACTTTAGGAGACCTTAATCTAACCCCTTTGTTACCAAGAAGAGGAAGAAGGGGAGAGAGGATTCACACTCAGGTCCGGTGATGCTGGTAGCTTCAGGACTTTTGAACTGGAATCCTTCATGTGGAAATCTCTGATCAGCATTTCATGAAGGCTGCGATGAGAGGCTGCCCAAGAATAGCCATTGGTCTTCTGTGGTTTGGAGAAGCTTCTAAAATCCTTTTAGCCTCAGCTAAAAGTGCTTGGGGTGGTGGATGGAAGGCCAACCATGAAGACCTAGGTTCCAGTCTTATCTCTGACGTTCTGGCAACGGGACTTAGAAGAATCTAAGTTACAGACAAGTTGATGATCTACAAAGTGGGAATTCTTTCCAGTGTTGATTTCAGAACCACACTCTCTCCTGAGCTCCCCTCAGCTTCTGTGGTCTTCTCACCTGGTGTTGCCCACTGTAAGCCCCATCCCCTGCTACTACTGGTGAATTCCTCCTGGAGCTTCCATTTTGTGGAGCCCCTGCTTCTGGTTCTAGATTTCAAAACCATGCACCCATGAAGGTACCTACACCCTCCCCCCATTTCTTAGCTCCCCTATGTGGATTGTCTTCCCCCTTTTAGATTGTAAACTCCTCAAGAACAGCAACTGTCTTTCCTCTCATAATTCTATCACTTAGCACAGTGCCTGGCTCATAGTAAGTGTTTAATAAACGCTTGTTTCTTTCCCTCTGTCCTTCCTTCCTTCCTTCTTCCATTCTTTCCTTCCTTCCTTCTTTCTCTTCCTTCCTTCCTTTCTTATTTCTTTTCCTCCCAGCCTCTGTCCTTCCCTCTTTTCCTTCCTTCCTTCCTTCCTTCCTTCCTTCCTTCCTTCCTTCCTTCCTTCCTTCCTTCCTTCCTTCCTTCCTTCCTTCCTTCCTTCCTTCCTTCCTTCCTTTTAGATGAAATCACAGATCTGGACCAAAAATTAGCTTAAAATAATACGGGACTGGGAGCCAAAAAAAACCCAAACCAAAACAAACAAAAAAACAAAAACCAAAAAACAAGCAAACAAACAAACCCAAACCCAAAGTACCAGGTTCAGTCAGCAACTAGTTGACTTACCTCCAGGCAATCTCTTCTCTTCACTGGGCCTCAGTTTCCCCAAGATGATCTCTAAAGTCCCTCCCAGCACCCCCTTCACAGGAGTTTTGTGAGGATTAAATGAGATAATATTTGTAAAGCATTTGGCACAATGCCTGGCACACAGTAGGCTTTTAATAAATGCTTATTCCCTTCTCCTTTCTCCCTCTTGCCTGCCTTCATTAATGTCTTGACTAGGTCAGGGTCCAGACCCTGTCTTTACTTGCTCAATTCCCCATCCCTGTTATCTCAGCCCAAAAGGGATCCCAGAAATAGAGCTAGAAGGGCCCTGAGATGTCCTCAGGTCCAGCCCCCACTTTTTAAAGCTAGAAAGCTGAGTCCCAGGGCACTGGGGTCATTTGCCCAAGCTCACAAAGATGATATGTGTCTGGGGCAGAATTAGAACCCAGATCCTCTGACTTCAGGGCCAGTGTTCTCTGTCCACTGAGTCACACTGCCTCGAGTGCCACAATGCAGTTTCCTTTATGTGGGATGATGGTTCCTCTAACCCTCCAACTCTCTAGTGACTGTATAAACTTTTCTTGGATCCTGTCAGTCAGTCAAAAAAATGTACTTCCAACCCCCTGGAGTGATGTCTTCAGAGCCTGGCCTGGCACATCGATGCTTATTGGTTGAACCATTAATTGATTGATCCAAAGAGATCAAAATGATGAGCTCCCTGTTATGAAAGTGCTGGAGCACTTGGGGTCAGAAGCCCTGGGTTTGAATCCTGCCTCTCTAGGATCATTCCATTCCTCTGTGCCTCAGTTTCCCCACCTATCACACGAAAGGGCTGGTTAGACGACCTCCACAGTCACTTACCCCCTGCCTGAATAAGTGAGTTACTTTTGCCCACGATCAAATGAAGAGGAGAGGCCCAGCCTCTTTATAGTCTCCAAGATTCTGCCCAGCACTGAGGCCCTGGAGGCCGGGATCTCTAGGACAGCAGGAGCACCTGGAGGGAGGCCTCTTCCCTGCTGAGAGACTGATGCCTTGGGGAAGCCAGCCATGCCCAAGTTACGAGGTCAGGACCCCGGGGTCTGAGGCTGCCTCTCATTTCCCAGGGAGTCGTCAGTCCTGGCATGTTCCCTGAGATCTCTCCAGCAGCTGAGGGATGAGGTCTCCCCGTCCTGGGGTCAGAGTTTGCCTGGCTATGGATCCTGCCGACAACTGCCTGAATGATTGTTTACAAGCTTCATTTCTCTCTAACAAGGGCAGATTGGGGACAGTCCCGGTCACGGCTCCCCAAACCAGCATTTCAGCCCCATCGAGGCTGCTCCTTGGCAGCCCCTCGCCTCTGAAGGCCTTTGTCTAAGCTGTGACTCTCGCCCAAGAGGATTCCAGAGTCAAAAGCACCCTGGCAAAGAGAGTCATTGTTCCTCACAGTGGAGCCGGGATGCTGAGATATGGGAGAGCAGATGAAAAGTTACCGTGCTGAAAATGTCGGCCTGAAGCCCAGGCACGATGCTGGAATCCTGGACGCCACTGACAAGGTAGGCCCCAATCTCAACCGAGCGTAGCTTTCCTCAAAACTGGGAAGTCAGGGGGCAGCTAGATGGCGAAGTGGTTAAAGCACCGGCCCTGGACTCAGGAGTACCTGAGTTCAAATATGGCCTCAGACACTTGACACTTACTAATTGTGTGACCGTGGGCAAGTCACTTAACCCCCATTGCCTAAAAAAAAAACAACAAAAAAAACCTGGGAAGTCAGCCACTCAAATGTCCACGTATGAAATCCAGAACTTATTTTCAAACACGTAAGGTAGGAAGGCAAAGCTGTCTAGTGTCTGCCTTGTCAGGTTTAACTGTCACCCATTAGCTACTGCGTAAACCCATGCCTCCACACACATGCACACACACATGCATAGCCACACACACACTCACAAAAACAGTGAGGGAAAGAAAAACCCACAGCTTTTCCAATTGCCAGCCTGACTGATCATGTTCTCACCCCTTCCAGTGGACAGATGAGGGACGATCCCTCTCCAAATACCCGCTTTGAGCTCAACATTGTTTAAAGATCTTATTGTCCAAATGTGGCCTCACTCATCCCCTGGACTAGTGTCACATTGTTGGAAAGACTGTGAAGAGAAATGTGTGATTAATGTGTTGTATAACTAGCTGTCCTTGGCATGACTGCAACACGCTTTTGAAAAAGCTGGTCATGAAATAGCTAAAATTCTTGGGCCCAGGACTGAATAGGAAGGGATTGTAGGTTTTGGAGTTGGCGGGGCCCCTAGTGCAGCCCAGAGAAGGCTGCATGGCTTTGGGAAATCGTACCAGGCTTTCACTGTCCACACCCTTCTCCCAGAAACAAAGGTACAGCTTTTTACATCACCTTAAGAGAACCTACTTGGAGTCAGGGAGTCTTGGGTTGAAATGTGACCTCTGACACATTCTGTCTGTCTGAGCACAGCAAGTCACTCGGCTCTCCTTAGCTTGTGTCCTCATGCATAAAATGGGGCTGGTGGGGCGGGGATGCAAAGAAAGAGAGAATCAAAAAGACCTGGGGTCACGGTCCTTCCTCCAGGACACACCATGGCTGAGTGATGCTGGATGCCCCAACCTCTCAGTGTCCCCAGACAACTATTGGAGCCTATAAGTCATAGATGAGGTAGCAATGTGCATCGGAGGAGAGTATTCCCCACATGGGAGTTCCCCATATGGATGCGGTATCAAGGGTCATTGAGAGACCGAGCCTTGGCAAACATCGGAGCCCCAGAAACCCTTGAGCTGTGATTGTTCTTGTTTGATAGGGAAGAGATGAGATAACAGTCTGTTACATATCCACGGCACTTGGTACAGCTCACAGAATGCCTGCAGCTGCATTGTCTGATTTACAAGTGCCAGGAAAAGAACGCTGACTCTGGACTCAGAGGACCTGAGTTAAAATCCTGCCTCTAGTGACCTTGGACAAGTTTCTTACCCCGCCTCGGACTCATTTTCTCACCTGTGAAATGGAAGGGTTGGGCTAGATGCTTCCGGGGTGCCTTCCAGCTCCTGATCCATAATCTTATAAACCTATGACCTCACACATCCCTTTCCCCACCTGGCCTTTGGTTTCTTCATCTGTAAAATGGGGGGAGGGGACAGTGTAACCTAACTCTATAACTATGATCCTATGATGTTAAGATGGGTTGGGCAGGAATTATCATATCATAAAGAGGTAGAAAGGGTCTTGTTCACTCTCTCCCACCTTCCCACTTTATGGATGAGGAAAATGAGGCCCAGAGATTATGTGACTTGCCCAGGGTCTGCCAGGCCAATCTTTATAATACAATCCACAGCCTGGCTGATTAATGGACATCAATGGCTAATCGTGGAGGGAAGCGCACCAGTAGGGGCTTTAGAAAAGACATTCCTCATATCTCTCAGGGCCCTGAGGGTAGATGTGGCCAACTTTGTTCTGGTGGTACTTAGCATCAGCAGGAATGCAAGAAGCCTTTGGCTCTGAGTCACAGACGCCATGACACGAATCCATCATTTTGTCCTCTTCCAAGTATCTGCCTTCCCTCATCTCTAAGCATGTCCCTTGCTTAAATCCCCTAGGATCGCTCATTCTAATTTCATGTCTGATTTAGCAAAACTGATATTGGCACATTTCCCTCTCAATTCCAAATAGTATTTTCTTCCTGGAAATTTCAGGTTTTCTCTCACTTGGCAAATTTGAATGAGGTACATATTTTTGGACATGGTCAACATGGGAATTTGTTTTACTTGACCATGAATATTTATCACAATAGGTTTTCCCCCCATTGTCTTCACAGTTGGAATAGGGAATTGGAAAGAGAAAAATATGCTTATTAATTTTTTTTGGGGGGGGTGGGGCAATGAGGGTTAAGAGACTTGCCCAGGGTCACATAGCTAGTAAGTGTCAAGTGTCTGAGGCCAGATTTGAACTCAGATACTTCTGAATCCAGGGCTGGTACTTTATCCACTGTGCCACCTACCTGCCCCCTACTTATTAATTTAAAAATAAAATTAAATTACAAAAAAAAGAATAGATTCACTGATTGAGTAACTATGACATAGAAGCTCCAAAGAGAGAAGATTAACTTCCCCTAGATTATGAAAGACCCTGCAGGTGTGGTGGTCCAGGTCTCAGGTGCTATCAGGAGAGTGCCAGGTATGGAAGAGAAGGTCAGTGTCAACAGACACTGGCTGAAGAGTCTTGGGTAGATGTTCAGCCCAAGCATGGCTGAATTGAGTTCTTTCACTCACATTAATTTTTCAGAATCCTTCTGAAAGGAAAGAACATCTTAAAATCTTCTCGATTTCAGACTCAAGGGTGGATGAGTGGGAGAGACAGGGACTTGCCCGTCCTCACATCCCCAGCAGCCTGGAAGTAGTTGTTCAATTAAATTCAGTTGAATCAGGCTTGCACCCAGTTCTTGGTTCCACAATCCAGGAGGAAGCCACTGGGCCGTAAGAGCTCATGAATCTTCCACAACCAAACACTCCCCAGCCCAGGGAAAGTGATCGAGTCCACATTGCTTATGGTGAACGTGAGCCCCATTAGGACCTGCCTTGACCGTGTCAACATGTCCAGCTTTATCTCATCCATCTCCCGGTTTATTGCTGCCTCCCTCACCCTTCCTGTCACCAGGTCCTTGTGATTTATCCTGACACAGGCCTGATTGGGTCATTTGTGAGCACTGAGTCATTCCATACTCATTACCCAGGGGCTAGAAGGAGGACTCCACACCCAGCTGTTGATGGTCACTCAGATCCCTTGCTTACAGCCAAGGAAGTCATTAGTAGAGCTATCCATTATTTGGCCAACAGAATCCCAAATCCAGCTTCAAAACATGCCCTAATAATGCCCTTAGCCTTTCAGTAGAGAGTCCCACTTTGTCCTCTACCCCACTGACTCCCCACCTCGGTCCCATGGTGCCATGCTGTTATCCACAGGTTGAAAAGTGAGCCAGGGGTTCCTCGCTCTCCCAGCACAGCCATGCCTTTCCCTGGTACGTTCTCACTGGCAGCCCCAGGTGGAGTGGGCCTGAACACCTCTCTGATTGAGACAAGCTGTCAGCAGCAGCACATGAGATGTCATGAAGCTGGTATGACCAAGCCCTAAGGTTGGGTGGGTGAGTAGATGGCCAGCCTTCAACATGATGTGTGGGAGACTGTACAGAGGTCCACCTGTGGAGGAGTGTTGGCTTCTGTTTGGTGATTCAGCAGTGCTTGTAGGGCATCCAGGCTGGATAAATGAGAACTATATGATTTAGTACCAAACAGAAACAGGCTCCATGTTAACAGACATTTGTTTACCCTCTAATTCAATGTATAGAGATTTATAGAGTGTATGTGCAAAATACTGTGGATAGATATAAGGGTGACTCAATCCAGTCCTAACATATTCTCCTAAAGCTTAAAAGTCTAGTAGGGGGGAGGGGGAGGAGGAGGAGGAAGGAGAGAGAGGGGGGGGGTCATCTGCTATAACCCCTCATTTTACAGATGAGAAAATTCAGGCCTAGAGAAGTGAAATGTCCAGTGCCACATAGGTAGTGAATGACAAAGTCAGGATTTGAGCCCAGGTCTATTACTTCCACATTCATTGTCCCTTCCCCTGTATTGTGCTGGAGGTAAGAGACGCACAAATGATAATCGTTTGTATTTCCCTGTCACTTAAAGTCTTTATAAACATTATCTCACTTCTCCCCGCCCCCCCTTCCCACCGAGAGGCAGGTGTCATTATCCTCAGTTTATAGATGGGTCAATGGATACTCAGAGAGGTTAAGTAACTTGGCCGAGCACCCTATAGCTAATAAGTGTCTGAGGTGAGATTCAAACCCAGTTCTTCCTACCTCAAAGGCCAGCCTGCTATCTATTACAACACGATGCCCCTTTCCTACACCGCGCAGGAGAATGTCATCAATACATATAGGAGGACCAAAGAAATCTCTCTTGAAATCCAGGGGAGGAAAGAAGCGCCTTCCAGCTGGGATGGAGGAAATCTGGGAAAGCTTCACGGAGGAGGGAACATCCCAGCAGCGCTTAGAAGGAAGTCAGCTTCAAAAGGTGGAGCTGGCCCAGGAGTCCGCTCTATCTTTCCTGAAGCTGGATTCGATTCACTTTTCTCTTCTGTTGAATTCAGAAGGCCTCCATCTATGAAAAAGAAGCTGAAGTGAAGCTAAAATGAGTCCCAAGGCTGGGGACAGGTGGGCAGAGAGGATAGGGGGCAGCCCGGGAATCTGGAGGAGCCAGGTTGGAACCGGCTCCAACAGGTGACAGTGATGGACGTGGCCTTGAACAAGGGTCTGGGACTCAAGGCCTCCCTTGGCTAAATGGAGATGATGCTTTCATGACCTACCTTACAGGAAAGTTGGGAAGGAAGAGTGGGGTAAGCTCATAAGGGTTATGGGAATGGGAGTTATCAGTGTTAGTAATCATATGATAAATCATGTTTGTCCAAAGCCCAGAGTCTGTTGGTCCCTGACATCCCAGCAACGAGCTGAAAACGGGAAAGATCAGGCAAACTGGCTGACTTTTCTATTTAAATTGGACTGGTATGTGCAAAGCACTGGGGAGAGCAAAGATTTATGAGGCAGGGAGGCCAGCGCTCTTGGGCAGCTCATTTCTAGCACAGGTGATGATAAGCCTGCAAATGACCTCACTAGAAAGCCAGTAAAAACAATTTTGGGAATTAAATCCCAGGATGAACTGAGGCCTATGAGAAATATTATGGACAATATAAAGTTGTTATTATGCTTATTGCTGTTGGGTTTAAAGACATGGAGGAGACAAAGGGAGAATGAAGAGCAAGATAGGGGTCTGTGGGAGATGGATGGCACAAGATAGTGAATGACAGAGAAAAGGTAGAACCTTTTGTTGTTGCTATTCAGTCGTTTCAGACTCTTGGTGACCTCATTTGGGGTTTTCTTGGAAAAGATCCTGGAGTGCTTTGCCAATTCCTTCTCCAGCTCATTTTACAGATGAGGAAACTGAGGCAAAGAGGGTGAAGTGATTTGCCTAGAGTGACACATGTCTGAGGCTGGATTTGAACCCATGTGTCCCTGACTACAGGTCTGGCATTTTGCCCACTGCACCAAGAACTACTCAAATCTTGTTTTGTCTATTTTCTATTAGAAGGCATTTGATTGATCTTTCAATGGGGAAAGGAAGGGGAGATAATTATTGTTAATGGGGAATTGAAAGCCAGGACAACTGGAGAGACTGTGAGTGAGTCTTGAATGACCTTCAATGATTTCAAGTCACCAAGCCCAGAGCAGCTCTACCCAAGGCCACACAAAGGACCCCCAGCTGTGATTGCTGAGCCTGGAAAACTTTGGGAGGATGGCAAAGATGCCCCAGAGGAGGAGGCACGAATCTGTTCTTATAATCTTCCTAAAAAGAAAAAGGCCAAGTCTTAAAACTGCAAGCCAGTGTGCTGGATTCTGAGTTTTATCAAAATTCTCGAGCATGTTGTGAGGGAGCTGGCCGGCGAGCATTTGGAAGGGAAAGTAGTGATTGCTGGGAATCTCCTCGGGTTCATTCAGACCAATCCAGGCAGCCCAGCCTCATTTCTCTTTTTGGTTAGGAAGGGTTTGGGTGCCTGGACCTAAAGAAAAGTGATTGATAGATGCACAACAAGCAGAAAAGTATGTAGTAGCATGCCCCCAAAGACCCCTTCTAGATGTGGGGGAGGGGGGGGAGAACACCCCCGCCAATAAAATGACTTATTCATTCAAGAGAACATAGAAGAGATAAGTCTGGAAAGCCATTTAGGGTCTCAATGCTGGGCCCAGGCTTCATTCATTAGATAATGTCCAACCCGTAAAGTTATTTTGAGCAAGGGCTTGAGTGATACGATCAAAACAGGCCTTGAGGAAGAGCCTCTGGGCGGCTTGTGGAGGATGGTGGGGGACAGAACGGACTCAGGGAGGCCTGTTGAGCAAAAAGACCAATATCGAAATTAAAGAGACTGGTGGCGTTGGGAGGACATGTCTGTAATCTTATCCCCGTTTTATAGGTAATGAAAGGAAGGCCCAGGGGGGTTAAATAACTTGCCTGGAGTCTCACAGATCATAAATGTCAGAGGAGAGATCTAAACCCAGGCCGCTCCGACCCAAAGTCCATCGACCTCAGATGGAATGGGAAAGCACGACCAAGCACCTACTATGTGCAGCGGAGCACTGGGATAAGCACTGAAAGTACAAAGCCGTTCTCCCAGAGTTCACTGGTGTGTTCACAATAGAAAAAAAAAAGTGAGGGGTATGGGTCAAGATCCAGATCCCGTTGCTGAGCACTGACAGTAAAGTCTGATTGTTATCTTCCTTGGCAGATAGTAGGCCTCGGTTGTCCAGCTCGCTCAGCACCCAGTCTGACTTCTTCTGGACTTGAAAAGCTTCCTCAGCATTCCATCAAAGGGGGTGTCCATCCTGCCTAATTCAGTGCAAGTCATGACATCACCCTGATGTCATGACCCTCTTCTGAGAACGAAGGACAAACAACAACAATATTGAATATTTAATCTGTGCTTGTCTTTGGAGATAAAAGGATAGAAAGCATCAGGAGGAGAGCTGGGCGGGTGCCTTTTGGGAGACTTCACAATGCTGTTAGTAACCACGTGTTGTGCTCTAACACTGTGGCTCATTTTTTACTGAGCACCAATATCCTGCCAGTGAGGCTGTCTGTCTGTGAGTCATGGGATAGGGCTCCCAAGAGCTGGATTTGGGGGTAACCCGGACAGCCAGGCCCATAAAACCTTATGGACAGACAGGCTCTTCCCTTGTAAAAGAAACAAAAGCCAGTGTCTTTGTTGGGATTCATCAGCACTCAGTCAGATGATAAGGGGGCAGGGTCCTCATGACTTTTTACAAGGGGAAATGGCAGTTCCGGGGGAAGAGATGCCAAGAACCAGATAACTTGGCCTCCTTGTGAGTCAATAAAATTAGACGAAACTCTGAGTGACAGCAGACGCCTCTGGACCGGTCAAATCCCCTCATCAGTCTCAGCCAGGCCCCAGACAGAGGCCAAACTGTGACTTCACTGAAGGTCAGGCCTGTCCCTCTAGCCCACTGAAAGGAAAGGTCCGATCAACGTCAAATAAAGACAACGAGGTTGCCACGATAGTCGGGTACTCTCCAGAAAACCTTTTGTGGACAAAGAAGAGAAGCATCTGCTGGATCTGGAGCCCAAGGCCTGGGTTTGAATCTCAATTCTGTTACTCCCTAGCTGTGTGACCCAGAAGAAGTCACTTGACTTCTCTAAAGTTAGGCTTTTAAAACATAAAATGGGGAGATTGGCCTTGATGTCTTCTCTTTGTCCCTTCCAGATCTAAAGCCACAAAGTGAACAGGAATAGCTGGAGCCCCAGTAAACGACCGTGTGTGGTACCAACATCCAAACAAACACATTTGGAAATGGACATTCTTCTCTCTGGCTTAGTCCCTAGCACGGTGAATGGCACATTGTCGTCCCTTTTCTGACTGACTCTGAGATGTGACTGCACGTGGTGGAGGCTCCTGGGGAGCTGGAGCAAGCCCTTGGATCTCTCTGGGCCTCAGTTTTCACCTCAGGAAAATGGGAGCTTGGTCAGATGACCAACAAGTGCTGGAGACTCCAGGAAAGACTGCAGAAAACGTTCATCCTGGAGGATGAACGATGCTTCAGTAGGCAGGAGGGAGAGGAAGGCATCCCAGGCAAGTGGACCGGCATGAGCAAAGGTGTGGAGACAGAGAAGCTCCAAGGGCGTCTTGGGGGTGGAGAAAAACTAGAACATAAAGAGAAATAAGGCTAGAAAGGGAGGCTCACAGACTAAAAGTCTAGAGCTTGAAGGGACCTCAGAGGTCACGGAGTCCAACAAGGAAGCCAAGGCCAAGAGAGTTTAAGTGACTTGGTCTGGGAGTAAGTCACATAGGCAGGATTTGAACCCAGGACCTCTGAAGCCAAACCTAGTGTTCTTTCTATTGTACCACCATGTGGGGATGGGGAGTGGAAAAGCCTTGAATGCCAGGCTAAGTAGTATCTTTTAGGTAACAGGCAGTCACTAAATGTTATTAGGTGCTGTAGTGACATTCCTAAAGAACCAATCAATTTGTCAGTAGACACTTATTGTCTGCTACAGAGGCGGCAGCTGGGTAGGACAGTGGATAGAGTGCCCACCCTGGAGTCAAGACTCCTCCTCTTCCTTAATTCAAAGCTGGCCTCTGACGCTAGCTGTGTGACCCTGGGCAAGTCATTTCACCCTGTTCGCCTCAGTTTCCTCATCCATAAAAGGAGCTGGAGAAGGAGATTGGCAATCACTCCAGAACCTCTGCCAAGAAAACCCCAAATGGGGTCATGAGGAATCAGACACGACTGAACAACAGCAACATATTGGGGCTGCCAGGTGGCCCAGTGGGTAGAGCTGAAGTTGGGAAGTTGGGAAGACCTGAGGTCCAACCCGGTCTCAGACATTCACTGTGTTGTACAGGGCCTGCTCTTTCTGAGGGGAGGCAGCAGCTTCAGTGTCCCAGGAACTCTCCCCAACGGCCCGGCCCCCCAGGAGTGTAGTCATCGAATCAGAATGTTGGAGCTGGGCGGCTTGGGGGCCCAGCACCAACCCTGATCCGCCTGTTTGGGACAACAATTTAGTGGAGTGGAAAGAACCCTGGAACAAATCTCTGGGATCATTTTCTTTGTCGACTGGGGTGTGATTCTGGAATTTGCAAACCCGGGCTCCAAAATATACAAGGCATTTACTGCATGTTTGGAGAGAGGACTGGGTTGGAATCTCAGCCCCACTAGCTATGTGACCACGGGCAAGTTTCTTCATTTTATTTTTGTAAAATGAATCTTATTTCTGCCTCTTGTCTTCACATCATCTAAATGTCCCCCAGAAAGTCATCCCTTATTACAAAAGAAGTCTCTTAACTGCTCTGTGCCTCAGTTTACTTATCTGAAAAAATGAAGATTTTACAAGCACTTACCTCTTGGGATGGTTGTTAAACAAGATCTTATCTTAACATCTGGCCTTAAGCAAAGGATTAGCAAAGCTCAGAGAATGAGGCAGAGGGCAGTTACTTGGGGACATCTTTGTGAGCAAAGATTGCTTCATTCTTTATATTTGTATGCCAGTGCTCAGTACCTAGAGATAGTAACAGGCAGTTTTCATGTACCATTGTCTCCACAAGAACCCTGGGAGGTAGGAACTGTTCTCATCCCCATTGTAAGATCAGGAAACTGAGGCAAAGAGAAGTGAATCCTGGACTGGTCTTTGAGGTCCCTTCTAACGGAGGGCTCCATCATCTAAGGGAATGACTGTGAACTCTGCATTTTTGTTGTTTTAGGCACTCAGACGTTAAGTGAATCGGCAAGGTCAAGCCCGCTCTTTTGCCAGTAATTATACTAGGTCTGGATCCCAGGTTATCTCACCCTCTGGCCCATGAGCACTTGCAGCCAGAAAAGCTGATGGCGACAGCGCCTGGCGGGGGTGGGGGGGGGGGAAGGGCAGCCAGTAGAAGGGCTGTGTCTGCTGGGAGGAGGCCCCCACCTGGCTCAAGCAGAAATTCCCACCCATCTGAGGGGCTGCAAGTAAAAGCTCCCTCCATGTTATACCCCCACCCCCAGCATCTCCAGGACTATTAACCAGAATGGGGGGTCAATCTCATCCCACAGGGCAAAATCTGCCTGTTGTTATCCCTAAAGTTTGTCCCTCTGAAGCCAAGTAGAGCCAGGCAGCTGGGTGGGCAGGGGGGATCACACCAGGAGGACCGGAGTTCAAATTTGACCTCAGATGTCTACTGGCTGCATGACCCTTCGAGGGACACTTCCATCTACCCCAGTTTCCTCATCTGCAAAATGAGAATTCTAAACACAGCACCTACCTCCCCAAATTGTTGTGAAGACGAAATGATCACATATTTGTATAGAACTTAACAAACTTCCTATAAACAGTTAACATATAAACCTCGTCCGTACAGACTCCTGTGACCCAGGTGGCTCGTAGAAACTCACAGAACCTCAGAAAGGTCCTCAGTGCCCATGGAATCCAACCAACACTAATCGTGAACTGCCAGGGATCCGCCCCTGCCCCGCCCCTTCCCCGCCCCCATCCTTCTCTGACAAGTGGCCTCCAGGCTGTGCTGGAGCCAGCTCTGGGACTCTACAAGACCCGATTGTTTCAACTTTCAGTGTGAACGTGCACACGGCAGAGCAAATGCCACAAGGCAAAGTGACTGAAAGCTTTACTGAATTTCAAGATTTAAGAAAGTGATGGAGATATGTGTATATATATGTGTGTGTATATATATATATATGTTTATGTATAGAGATATATAGATATAACCTATATCAGATTACCTGCTGTCTAGGGGAGGGGGGAGGGAGGGGAGGGAGGGAGAAAAATCTGAAATTGTAAAGCTTGTATAAACAAAAGTTGAGAACTATCTTTACATGTAACGGAAAAAATAAAATACCTTATACATAAAAAAAAAGTGATGGAGAAATGTTAGCAATGGAGATTCAACTTAGAAGTGGGTCAGTGAGTACTTTTTTTTTTTTCCCCAGTGGGAAGAGATACTTGTCAAACGTCTAGCAGCAGGTCCCTAAGGGGAACCGACCCTCTGCATAGCCAGTTCATCACACGGATTGTTCAGCCTTGCCTGACTGGGATTCCATTTGGGGTTTTCTGGGCAGAGATGCTGGACTGCTTGGCCATTTTCTTCTCCAGCTCATTTTACAGATGAGGAAACTGAGGCAAACACGGTGAAGTGGCTTGTCCAGGGTCACCCAGCTAGTGAGTGTTAAGTGTCTGAGGCCGGATTTGAACTCAGGTCCTCCTGACTCCAGGGCCAGTGCTCTATCCACTGCGCCACGTAGCTGCCCCCACCATAGCGGGGCAACTCCAATTATTGGGACATGTTCTGCCAGCCAGAAGCATTAAATCCACTCTTTGCAGCTTCCCCCAATTGTTTCTGATTTGGTTCCAGAGAACAAAGAAAGGCTGATTAATCTCTCTTCCCTAGGACAGCAATTCAAGTACTTCAAACACAGCCAACATTAGTCTATCCCTCCCCACCCCCACCCCACCCTGCACCTCCTTCTCTTCTCCAGGCTAGAGATCACCAGGCCCCTCAACCCATTCCCAGGCCCCCTGACCCTCCTGAGGACAAACAGTCCTTTACCTTCATCTCTAATGCATTGGCCACGTGATGCTGGGTCTTAGCATGACCGGGATCTGTGCCTCAGCGATCCCTGCCTGGTCTCTGAGTTCCAGGAAACATAGACGGTATCTCATGTCAACTTTGTCTGTCTGTCTGTCTCTGTCTCTCTGTTTCTGTCTGTCTCTGTCTCTCTCTGTCTGTTTCTGTCTCTCTCTGTCTCTCTCTTTCTCTCCTGTAGCACAGACCCCCTCCTCTTGTCCTCCCCTACCCCCACCCCACTCCCATATTGAATAGAATGAATGAGGAGGCAGGGACATAGCTGGGTGAGGGCCAGGGTGACTCTACACTTCGGCCAAGATTTATTCAATGACCACTGTGCACTGAGCCCCGGGGATAAAAGGCTTGATTCAGGGCTTCCCTTCCAGGGATCCGGGGCTAACAGAGGGATATGCCCTGAGCATAGGTAAGGATGATAAAAGGACAAATGTGGAGGAGAGATCCCTGGGACATGGCAGGGGGCGGGGGAAAGGGGAAGAGGCTGGGATCAAGTTTAAGGACTTGGGTTCAAATCCTAGTTCTGCTGTTAGTTACCTGTGTGACTGAAGAGAAAGCATTTATTGTCCCTGGGTCTCAGTTTCCTCACCTATAAAATGAAGGGGGTGTACTAAAAGGCTTTGGAGACCCCTGTCCGTTCCATGCCTTTGACCTTATGAGGACGGCAAAGCAAAATTAAAAAAAAATTCTCTGATGAAAATTTGAGAATCTGTGAATCAAAAGTTAAGGACTAGAGGGAGCCACAAAGATTGTGGAATCACAGGATTCAGCCTAGAGTTTGAAAGGCCATCTGAGGCCAATCTAGTTCAAAGGCCCAGAAAGGTTTAACGACCTTCCCAAAGTCTCAGAGGCTATCGCCAGCAGAGTCAGGATTTGAACCCAGGTCCTTTGCTTCCCAATTCCATACTCTTTCTGCTAAACTGCCATTTTCAAGTGAGAGAAACAGAGGAAGGATTCATGGAGAAGGCTGACCTCAGACACTTCCTAGCTGGGTGAACCTGGGCAAGTCACTTCACCATGGTTGCCTCAATTTCCTCATCTGTAAAATGAGCTGGAGAAGGAAATGGCCAACATCTCCAGGATCTCTGCCAAGAAAACCCCCAATGGGGTCTCAGGCCCCATTTCAGTCCCATGACTAAAACGGCTGAACAACAACAATGTTCTAGGGCAGGGCCTATGAGTTCTTCATTTGTCAAGGGAGAGGGCTGGACTACATGCCCTCTAAGGGCCCTTCCAGGCCCAGATCTGTGACCTTTGGAGTCTGGTTACAGCAGGACATGAGGGTGGAGTACAGTCACAGGGGCTGAGCTCCTGGCGGGGGGCTGGCTGAGATAAGGGAACATCTGGCTGTCCAGCAGAGCT
Source organism: Dromiciops gliroides (assembly GCF_019393635.1). Taxonomy (NCBI): domain Eukaryota; kingdom Metazoa; phylum Chordata; class Mammalia; order Microbiotheria; family Microbiotheriidae; genus Dromiciops; species Dromiciops gliroides. The sequence goes on along the minus strand of NC_057864.1, from coordinate 488,507,146 downwards.
GGAAGACAGAGTGTACTTGGGGGGGGGAAATGAAATGAGGCTGGAAACATGGGTGAGGTCCAGACTGTGACAGGGTCTATAGGGCCGTGGAGGCCAAGGGGTTGGCCTTATATCCTAGAGGGAACAGGCAGGCACTGAACGAAGGGGCCGGTAACTGGGGCCTTGGGAAGAGGATCACGGCAAACACTTGGATGGTGGATCAGAGAGGAGAGAGAATTAGAATAGCAGTAGGAAGGGTTCACATTCCTATGTCTCAAGTTTCTAGGAAGACCTGAGTTCAAATCCAGCTTCAGATGCCTAATAGCGATGTGATCCTGGACAAGTCATTTAACCTCCAGAAGCCTCAGTTTCTTCCACTGTAAAATGTGATAATGGGGGCAGCTAGGTGACACAGTGGATAAAGCACTTGCCTTGTATTCAGGAGGGCCTGAGTTCAAATTCAGCCTCAGACACTTGACACTTAACTAGCTGTGTGACCCTGGGCAAGTCACTTAACCCTCATTGCCCTGCAAAAACAAAACAAAACAAAACAAAACAAAACAAAAAAATGAGATAATAACAGCTCCCACCTCGCAAAGCTATCATCAGGATCAGATGAAATTATATTTACAAAGTGCTCAGCAAATCTTAAAGCGTCACCTAAATGTTAACTGTTGTTATGATTATTTGACACTGAGCAGACACACAAGATGACTCATGGACAAGGCAGAGAAACCAGGGCCGATAAGGCACCACTGCCCCCCGCCCCCACCCCTCACCAATCCATCCTCCACATGGCTACAAAGCCTCCAGTGGCTCCCTAGCGCTTCCAGCCACCATACTTCATCAATGCTAAAACTCGGCCCCCACAAAAGCCAAGAGGGAGAAAATGGGCCTCCTCCTTGTTTGCAGAGTCAAGGGACTAGGGGTGGGGAAGGCTGAGCTCTTGACCCGCCCAGGACAACAAAGTAAGGCTCTGTGCTCACTGACATAGGGTGCCTGATGGGAGAGAGGGCTCCCTGCCTCACCCACAATCGTCCTCACTTGAGAAGACCAGGAAGGAAAGCAAGACATCCTCTGTTTCATCTTTTTATGAACCCCTGGGTGTCAGCGCAGCCTCCACTGAGCCTCCGGGCTGGCCTGGTCCACTAGGCTCCTCAGCCTTTGCATCATCACATTGTCATTCATGGCCAGAAAGGCTTGGGTTCAAGCAGACATAGAATATTCCATATGTTCTCTATAAGCCACCACGACGGGTAAATCTGTGCCTTCTCTAAAGATTGGGCTCTCATTGGCCAGTCTCCTCTTGCATTCTATGATCAGGGGCTGCTTACAGGAAGATGAGAGAGGAGAGATCTTGTCAGAAGTGAAAACGAATTTGTGAAAAGCAAATTAGAGCAATAAAACATTTGAAACGTAAATGCTTGTTGGAGCTTCTTTTTTAAATTTTTTTTTTTGGGGGGCAAGGTAATGAGGGTTGCCTAGGGCCACACAGCTACTAAGTGTCAAGTATCAGAATACAAATTTGAACTCAGGACTTCCTGAATCCAGGGTTGGTGCTTTATTCCCTGAGCCACCTAGCTGCCCCCAGAGCTTTTTTTTTTATCCCCTATTGTCCCTTTCACACAGTAGGTGCTGAATAAATAAAGGGAGGAGTTGAAATTTCCCTGTGCCTGTGACTTCAGTGGCATAGGGAACTACCTCCTCTGATACATACACACCCTCTCTGAAACCTTGATGCTTAGAGGGACATAGAAGAAAAGTGACTTGTTCAGGGTCACACAGTAGGTAGGTATCAAAGGCAGGACTTGAACTCAGCTCTTCTTGATTCTGAGGCCTCCTCTTCTTTCCATTCTCCCCCTTCCACTGGATATTCACTAGGATGTGCTGCTGGATGCTGGGGTTTGTATTTTCAGGGGACCTAGTTCTGAAGCTGAGATGTATATTTCTTATTGGATGAAAGGGTGGTTTTAGACCATTCTCTCTGCTCTCCAAGGTATCCGGTTCCCAGTTCTGACTCTTCATAGCGATTTTCTGTGGCTTTTCCCCTCCTGCTATCTGAGTAGGTCTCTTGTTGGTCATTCAGTCTTGGCCCAGGACCAGATGGAGGAAACCTGGGTGAAGGTCACAGTTCTAGACTGGGGTCCCTGTTCCTGCTTATCTGAGACCCCACAAAACTGGTAAAAGAAACCTGCAGAAATCATCCCTGGAGGGAGAGCTCAGCCAGCCCCTGTCCCGTCTGCTTTTCCAAACATTTTTATGGGGTTTGAGGTCCATTGAGTGGAAGGACATCATTAGGAGCACATTTGTCTTGAGGAGGGGCCCGAGGGGGGCTGTTACACTGACCATCAAACAATCTGGGACAGAGCCATGGGGGAGAAGTGCCAGGAAGCTCCTGTTCTCTCCTCTGCTCAACCTGAGATGCCGTATTAAAAGTGAGTTATTGATGTTTCCAGAAACCAAGCTGTGAGGAGCAGCGGTGGAACAGCTCAGCCAGTTGTTCCAGCTGCTTGAGTCTAAGCCTCTCGCTCCTCTGCAGAAGCACAGCTTGGCTGAGCCTCCCCACTTTGTTTCTTGAGGAGCAGGGGGGCATCATGGAAAGAAATCGGGTGTTGAGTCAGCTTACCTCTGGACTGGACAAGCGAGCTTCAAGCTCACATATTTAGAACGCATTCCCCTCTCTGCACTTCAGTTCCCTAATCTGGAAAAAAGTAGTCGTGTGGATTTCAGGGCTTCTTAAACTTTTTTCACTCATGACCCCTTTCACCCGAGAAATTTTTATGTGACCCCCACATGTATGTATATGTGTATATGAATATGTATATGTATATGTGTGTATGAATGTGAATATGTGTATATGTATACGTATATATTGTGTATGAATATGTGTATTGTGTGTATATATATATATATATAGGTGTATGTAAAATATACCTATATATAGGCATATAAAATAGGTATATATAACCTTTTACTGTTGCCCAATTTTTCATGACCCCCCCCACACATTCAATTATGTGACCCCATGTGGGGTCTCAACTTACATTTTAAGAAGCTTTGGACTAAAGTCATTTCCCAATTGAGAAATGGTCAAAGGATATGAACAGGCAGTTTTCTGATGAAGTCAAAGCTACCTATTGCCATATGAAAAAATGCTCTAAATCACTATTGTTCAGAGAAATGCAAATCAAAACAACTCTGAGGTACCACCTCAAACCCATCAGATTGGCTAATATGACAAAAAAGGAAAATAATAAATGTTGGAGAAACTGTGGAAAAATTGGAACACTAATGCATTGTTGGTGGAGCTGTGAACTGATCCAACCACTCTGGAGAGCAATTTGGAACTATGACCAAAGAGCTATGGGACTTCATACCCTTTGACCCAGTGGTACCACTGCTAGGTCTGTATCCCAAAGAGACCATAGAAAAGGGAAAAGAACCCACATGTACAAAAATATTTTTAGCAGCTCTCTTTGTGGTGGCAAAGAATTGGAAATCGAGGGGATGCCCATCAATAGGAAAATGGCTAAACAAATTGTGGCATATGAATGTAATGAAATACTATTGTGCTATAAGAAATGATGAGCAGGAGGATTTCAGAGAAAAATGGAAGAACTTACATGAACTGATGCTCAGAGGAGCAGAAGCAGGAGAACATTGTACACAGTAACAGCAACATTATGGGATGAACAATGGGGACAGACTTGGCTCTTCTCAGCAGTGCAATGATACAAAACAGTTTCAAAGAACTCATGATAGAAACTATTCTCAACATCCAGAAAAGAAGAACTGAGGATTCTGAATGCAGATTGAACCAGACTGTTTCTACTTTTGGACGGTTTTTTTTCCTTCTTTTTTGAGGTTTTTTTCTTGTTCTCTGATTCTTCTTTCACAAGATGACTCATGTAGAAATATGTTTAATGTGATGGCGCATACACAACCTGTATCAGACTGCTTTCCTTCTTGGGGAGGAGGGATGGGAGGGAGGGTGGGAGAAAAAAATTTGTAACTAAAAATCCTGTGAAAACAAATGCTGAAAACTATCCTTAGATGTAACTGGAAAATAATAAAAAACTTTAAAAAAAGAAGCTTTGGATTGGATGGTCTCTGAGTCTTCTAGAAGATTCTTGCTCCAGAGTTCTGATCCCATGTTGCTATAATAAGGGGGTGGTTGAGACTCATCCTGCACTATGATCTAGTGTAATCTATTCTTTTTAAAGATTGGGAAACTGAGGTTTAGAGCAGGGAAGAGATTTGCCCACAGTCTCACATGTAGTTTCTCTATCAATTAGACTTTTTTTGGGTGTGAGAAGGGAACGTTTTCTATTTGTATACAGGGCTTGGAGAATACAGTGCTGAGTGCTCAAAAAATTCTTTATACTTTTATTTCTGTGATATAAACTTTAAGGTTTACAGAAGACTCCATATGAAAGATCTTATTGAATCATCCTGAACAATAACAAGAGTTAAGTCTAGACCAGGTTCTTCGAGGGATCAGATGTCAGGGGGTCTTTGAACCTGGATGGAGACAAATATTCTTTTAATTTCACATCTAACAGAAATTGAGCATTTCCTCCAAACAGTAAAATAACAACAACAACAAGAAAAAATCATGTTTCTGAGAAGGGGTCCACAGACTATACCAGATTGCCTAAAAGGTCTAGGACCCAAACAAATGATGTTAAGAACCCTTTTATTATGAGTAGTGTTATATTCTCAATGAGGAAGGAGAGGAGGGAGGGTGGGACTCAAAATTGTAAAAAAAATAAGAGGAAGAGGAAGAAGGGGGAGGAGGAGGAGGAGAAAAAGAAGATTAAATTGTTTTTACATGTAGTCGGGAAAAAACAAAATATTAATTAAAAAAATAAGTATTGTTATCTTCATTTCACAAATGAGGAAACTGAGGTGCAAAGAGGGGAAAATAACTTGCCTAAGAACAACATTAGGAAGGATGATCAATTTAAAACTGGGAGTCATTGAGACCAACTTCCTTACTTTACAGAAAAGGAGCCTGAGGCCCAGAGAGGTTTCCCAGTCAGGAATCAGACCTGAACTTCTTTGACTTTGAGGAAAGCTTTAGTTAACTCATCATCAAAATGGGGACAATAGTGGCACCAACTTCACAGAGTTGTTAGGAGGCTGACATGAGATGATATTCAAAAGAGTCAGCCATTCCTAATACATTGATCTTTGTGACCATGGGTGAGTCACTTCAGTCAATCAATAAACATTTATTAATCACCTACTATGTGCAGGCACTGTGCTGTGCTGGCTTAATCATGTAAGTCATTTGCCTACTCTGAGCCTCCATTGTCCAGCTTTTGTTTGTTTTTGTTTTCTAAATACAGGACAGGAGCAGCTAGGTGGCGCAGTGGATAGAGCACCGGCCCTGGAGTCAGGAGTACCTGGGTTCAAATCCAGCCTCAGACACTTAACACTTACTAGCTGTGTGACCCTGGGCAAGTCACTTAACTCCAATTGCCTCACTAAAAAAAAAATTAAAAAAAAATAAATACAGGACAACACTAACTGTACTTTCTTGGTTGTTAAGATCTGGACTAACTAGTAGAACTCCATTATCCATTTCTCCATAGCTCACCCAACCATAGTCCCAGAATGTCTTTTATCTGATTCTTCTCCAACCTTAGGCTTGGCCTGGAAGTTGGGCATACACAGAGGATCCAGAAGAATGACACCCTTACCCCACTCCTGCCCCCATACACACAGGGTAGGTGGTGGCTGGGGGCTATCTGCCTCTCTCCCAGTCTCTCCTAATTGCATCCAGCAGTGCACCTCCCCTGATGCCAGGCATCTCCATTCTCTTGGAAGTGGTGGAGAGTGAGCAAGATGGCTGGATTTATGAGCCTCAGCTTAGTGGAGAACTTTCTGGGTTCTGACAAATCTGGGGTAGAAGTCGAATAACCTATATTCTAATCTTGATTTCTTATGCAAACTTGACTTTGGCTCTTCCATTTTACTTCCAATCTCTGGCTTCAATTCCGCCTCCTATAAAACAAAGGGATTAGACTAGATTCCCCTTCCAGCTCTAAGTCTATGATCCTATGAGAATCCCCCAAAATCAATATGCCCTATAATAACAACAATAATAAATTGCATTTATGTTGTGTTTTAAAGTTTGCAAAGCATTTTACAATATTATCTCATTTAATATCATTATCATTTGATATCATTACAATATCCTCTATTTAATCCCCTGAAAACCCTGGAAGGCAGGTGCTATTATTGTCCCTATTTGCAGATGAGGAAACTGAGGCAGACAAAAGCTAAATGATGTGCCCAGGGATGTACATCAAGTGAGTCTCTAAGGGCAAATTTGAACTCAGGACTTTTTGACTCCAAACCCAATACTGTCTTCACTGTGCCCCCTAACATTTATAATGGTTGGGTTCCCCTTCTTCCCTTGCCCCTCAATCTTCTCCTCCCCCCCAACAACATTGGCTCTGATGTCAGGAGACTTGAGTTCATATCCCAGCTCTAATGCCCAGTACCTTGACCCATGAATCAATAACCATTTACTAAGCAACTACTATGTGCCAGACACTGTTTAACTCCAGAGATGCAAAAGTGACCTCCTAAGAGCTTGCTCATGCAAAGTGAATACTAGGTGGTTTACTAAATGTTTTGGGCCTCAGGCTCCCCCTCTATAAAAAGAGGGGGCTGGAGAGAGGCAAGAGGATGCCATGGAGCAAGTTCTTTATTTACAATCAGAGACCTTGGGTTCAAATTAATTCACTGTGTAATCCTGAGCAAGTCAGTCCATCTCTCTGAGCCTCGGTTTGCTCATCTGTAAAATAGTAGAGCTGGAGTCGACCTTCAGGGTCCAAGATCCTTTGGCCAGATCACTTCTGAGGTCCTTCCTGCTCAAGATCTCCCATCTTTGGGGAGTTCCAGAATTAATTTCTTTCCTTCTCTCTCTCTCTCTCTCTCTCTCTCTCTCTCTCTCTCTCTCTCTCTCTCTCTCTCTCTCTCTCTCTCTCTCTCTCTAGGTTTGCAAAAATTCTGGGACTCAGACTAAGATGCCAGATTTGAACTCAGGTCCTCCTGAATCCAGGGCCAGTGCTTTATCCACTGTGCCACTTAATTGCCCCCAGAGTCCCACAATTTTTGCAAACCTTTGAAAAGGTGGAGACAAACTCCCTCCCTGGGCTATACCTGTGAGCCTGGCCCTTCCTTGGCAAACATCTCAGTGTGTGGTGTTTTTCCTCCTCCCCCAGGTTTAGATCAGAAACACACCTGCCATTAACAACACAAGAGATAAAAGGTAGACAGAGGCGGGAGGGAGGATTAAAGCCCCCCTCCCCCAAGGGAGGATTGAAGCCCATAATGGGCTCAGCATCATCAAAGGTCCTGCCTAGGGGGAGAGAGACCCTCTTTCTGGGCTTCTCTGAGGTGGGGGCTGGCCGGGGCCGCTGCTTTCCCAACGGGACAGTAGATTTAAAAACCTGATCGATTCTGGGAAGGCTTCCAAGGTCTTGGCAGCAAAGTGAGAAATGGAAATTTGCACGTGAAGAAAGGATGAATCTGAGAAATAACTGAACCCACAGCCCTGCAAATTGCATTTCTCTGTGCAGTACAGAGTCATGTAGAAAACGGACTCCGCTGTGGAGGGAGAACCGGAATTCGAATCCCACCCTGTAGCAGAGTCGGAAGACTCAGAGCTGAAAGGGAGCTGAGAGAACATGTAGGACGGGATTTCTTCCTCTTAACACTCTGATACCCACACTTCCATATGTTTAGGTTTATTTGACGGATGGAAAACCTTCTTCCAAGCTCTAGAGATAGGACCCTTTGCTCCTTCCCACCATCCTACCAGACCCGGGTGATACCTCAGAGGTCAGAGGTCTTGAGCCCTGTCTAGGCCATGGATGGGTAGGGCTTCTTCGCCTCTGAGGCATCATTCCCAATACACTCTTCAGTCTTTGTTTTCTGAGTCTCTGGTCCCTGCTGACATTAGATGTCCCTGCAGTTTTACCCCAAATGACTTGAGCTCCCTGACCTCAGCTTCTATATCGATGCAATAGGAAGCTGGACACCGTGGCTTCTGTGGCAGAGTGGAAAGAGCACTGGCCTGGAAGTTGGGAGGACCCAAGTTCAAATCTCACCTCAGATACTTACTAGCTGTGTGACCCTGGGCAAGTCACTTAACCCCAATTGGCTTAAACATCTGGGGTCATCTCTCTAGTCATCCTGACAGATATTTTGTCACTGGACCCAGATGGCCCAGGAGGAGAGAGTGAGGCTGGTGACTTTGCACAGCCCTGTCTCACATCACCCAATGTCATGGTCCTCCTTGAGAATGAAGGACAAACAGCAACAAAAGAAGCTCCTGCGCTCTCGCTCTCGCTCTCTCTCTCTCTCAATAAACGTTGTTATTTAAAGTTCTGAGTTCCAAATAAATTCTATCCCTCCTTCCCCCCCCTCCCCTCTCTCCTCCCTGAGGCAATCAGATATAGGTTATACATGTGCAATTCTGTAAAACATGACCATATTAGTCATTTTGTATAAGAAAACTTGAATAAAAGAAACAAATTAAGGAAACAAAGTGAAAAACAGCCTGCTTCAGTCTGTGATCAATCAATATTCTTTCTTTCTTTGGAGGTGGATGGTCCGCTTCATCATTAGTCCTTTGGGATTGTCTCGGATCATTGTATTGCTGAGAAGTTATGTTGTTCATAGTTCTTCATCAAACTAGATTGCTGTCACTGTGCACAACATTCTCCTGGTTCTGCTCACTTCACTCTACATTAGTTGATACAAGTCTTTCCAGGCCTTTCTGAAATGGTCCTGTTTGTCATTTCTTATATTACCAATAATATTCCATTACAATCATATGCCACATGGGGCAGCTAGGTGGCGCAGTGGATAGAGCACTGGCCCTGGACTCAGGAGGATCTGAGTTCAAATCTGGCCTCAGACACTTGAAACTTACTATCTGTGTGACCCTTGGCAAGTCACTTAATCCTAATTGCCTCACCAAAAAACCAAAACAACAACAAAAAAACCAAAACAATCATATGCCACAGTTTGTTTAGCCATTCCCCAATTGAAGGGCATTCCTTTGATTTCCGATCCTTAGCTACCAGAAAAAGAGCCACTACAAATATTTTTGTACAAATAGGTATTTTCTCTTTTACAGGGTGTCTTTAGGATATAAACCTTGTAGTGGCATTGCTGGATCAAAGGGCATGCACAGTTCTATAGCACTTTGGGCATAGTTCCAAATTGCTTTCCAAAATCGTTGGATCAGTCCACAACTCTACCAACAGTGGATTGGTGTCTTAGTTTTCCCACATACCCTCCAAGATCCAATATTTTCCTTTTTTATTACATTTGCCACTCTGATAGGTGTGAGGTGATACCTCAGAGTTGTTTTAATTTGCATTTCTCTGATCAATAGAATTTTTCATATGATTACAGATCTGATTTCTTTGTCTGAAAACTGCCTGTTTATATCCTTTGACCATTTATTAATTGGGGAATTGTATTTTTTATAAATTTGAATCAGTTCTCTATATATTTGAGAAATAAGGCCTTTATCAGAGACACTTGTTTCAAAAATTCTTTCCCAGTTTTCTGCTTTCCTTGTAATTTTGGTTGCATTCATTTTGTTTGTGCAAAACCTTTTTAATTTTATATAATCAAAATATTTTACATTTTGTAATGCTCTCTATATCCAGATATCTCTATATTTCTATATTTAACTCTAGGTTCATGGTCCTATGATCTTATGATTCTCGGAATTTTTTTTCTTTTCTTTTGTTTTCTTCTTTTTGTTTTGTTTGTTTGTTTTTCCAGAGAGACCTGGACATGGAGAGTCATCCCATCAGCTCTTTTGCCTTCTCCCCAAGCAAGCAGATGAGCTTTCATTAAACACACCTGATTCTGGGCACAATTGGTAGGGAGATAAAGAGAGTCCAAACCTGCCCACTCACTCAGTTTCTGTGTCCTCTACTGCCCACACTGAATGGCAGCACCTGCCCATTGTCCTGGGAGGGTGCTTCTGGAAACTCCCCTAGCCAAGGGGTCTCTATCATGTGTTCCTCTTACAAGGAGGTTGCTTTTCATTCAACCTGTCAGCTCCATTCTCACTTTCCTTCTCCAGACCTCAGTGGTAACTGTAACCCCTCGCCAGAATAACAATAGTGATTAATTTGATAGGAATTTTTATAGCATTTTACGGTTGGGAAGTTCTCTGCCTGGACCATCTCCTTTGGTTGAGCTAGCCTGCTCACCCCTGAGGCTGGACCCTAATCTGTTTGTGTGTTGGTAATTAGCACTAATTGACTCAGCTTGGCACCTGCCCAATATGCTTAAGCAACCATTAGAGACAGCAAACACAAGGGCCGCCCCTGGACAACCTCTCATCTCTTCCTACCTAGGGCAAGCTGGGCAAAGCTCAACCTCGAGGGGCCAGAAATCTGCCCATGAAAGTGGCCTCTGACGTTTCCTGCTAGGATGACCATGCTTAAGTCGCCTCACTATGAGCCTCAGTATCTTCAACATGGGACAGTAACACCTGTGCTCTGTCCTCCCAGGTTCTTGTGAGGATCAGATGAGACTGATTGAAGCTCCCTAGAAACTCCCTTTTCTCTGACTGGTTGAGCCTGCTCAGCTGCTCACTGGGCTGCTTGGGTCCTGGTTCAGAAGCCTGACAGAGGGATGGAAGCCACCAAAGGTATGTCCTAGGCTCAGCTCCCTGCAAATAGTACTGTCTGAGTTACCTTGTTTTCCTCTTCTGTAAAATGGGATGAATACTATTTAACTTAGACTAACTGATGTGGAGAATACTCATACTCCCATAAGAAGTTTCTTATATGAACTGCCAATAATGACAACAATAATAATAACTATTATTATTATAATAAAATATTCAGAGGGAACCAAGAGACCAGGAGTTCTTTGGTTTTCATAGTTTGCCTGTTGTCTCCCCATTACACTGTGAGCAGAAATTGTCTTTTTCCTTTATTTTTACACCCAGTGCTTACTTAAAGTGCCTGGCATGTAGTAGGTGCTTCATAAATGCTAGTTGTCTGATTGATTCATAAGACTTAGGGCTGGAAGAAGGCACCTTATAGGTCAATTTGTCCAGCCCTGCTATTTTACAGATCAGGAAACTGAGGAAAAGAAGAGTGAAGCCCAGATTCAAACCTGGGCTCTCTGAGTCCAGGTCCAACACTCTTGCAAAGAGGGCCTGGAGACCTACCCAAACTCACAGAGCTGTCCAAGATAACCCCGTATCCAGCCCTGGGCTCTTTCCAATTCACACTATCCGTCACCTTTCTTGCCGGATGGAAACTGGCCTGAGAGCAGTGATGAGACCACTCAAGGGGGGGCCTAGGCAAAGTGGCAGAGAGAAGACCCCGAATTTCCCATTTCCTGACTTGTTCAGCTTGATTAACAATGTTTATTTTATTTGTACTTTGGTACATGGAATTATCTTTTCCCAGGAAAACTTCAAGCCCTTGGTATGAAGGTTTGTGAGCTGTTATTTTTACTTGGTTTATTTGAAGTGGACAAGTGTCAAATGTTTAAAAAGGGAGACAAGGGAGGAAGGACAGAGAAGAGACAGAGACAGAGACAGAGACAGAGACAGAGAAGAGACAGAGACAGAGACAGAGACAGAGACAGAGACAGAGACAGAGACAGAGAAGAGACAGAGACAGAGACAGAGACAGAGACAGAGAAGAGACAGAGACAGAGACAGAGACAGAGAAGAGACAGAGACAGAGACAGAGACAGAGACAGAGAAGAGACAGAGACAGAGACAGAGACAGAGACAGAGACAGAGACAGAGACAGAGACAGGAGGGGGGTGGGGAAGAAAAAGAAAAACAAAAGTGAATTTCTGATGCTACAAATAGAAGGAAGAAACTTCTAAAAGAAGCTCTGTGACCTCAGACTAGTGAAATCCTTGGGAAGATCCATGAACCTGAAGAAGTGATGGAGCCTCAGGCTACAGAATTAGCTCAAGTTTAGAACCAGGACAGAATGTGCCTGAGCTCCCTGGTTATCAGACAGCTGTGGCATCAGCGTCATCTTGCTTCCAAGGGATCATCTTCTTTCTTTCCTTCCCTTCCCTTCATCACCTGAGAGATCTCCATCACCAACACCCAGCAAGCCGGGTGTATGGGTGACATATACAAATATTTGCCCTGTTGGGGCAGTTTCCCCAGACCTTGGGCTCCTAGGACTTATGGAGAGTGGTCTCAGCAGACTATCTTCTATTTTATATTCTATTCTTTTCTATTCTTCTATTAAAATATCCCCCCTTTAGGGGGCAGCTAGGTGGCGCAGTGGATAGAGCACTGGCCCTGGAGTCAGGAGGACCTGAGTTCAAATCTGGCCTCAGACCCTTAACAATTACTAGCTGTGTGACCCTGGGCAAGTCACTTAACCCCCAATTGCCTCACCAAAAAAAATCCCCCCTTTTAAAATTAACTACTGAGTCCCTCTATTTGAATGGAAGTTCAGAAGGTGAAGAAGCACCTCTCAATCCCTGGCATGACAGTCTGCACTCCACATGTGCTGAATAAGTGTCAGTAAAATTTAATGGGATGTGTTGCTGACACCTAAAACTTGCTGTTTCTAAACCTCCTCTTCCCTTGATCCCCTCCCCAAAATGCTAACTTCCCCCCACAAGAAACCCATGACCCTTATGGGTCATGTACATGATTTCTCTCTTCCTATAATGGTGATCACATTCTAGTCCCATTTGCATGCTATCTCATCATCCCTGTACTCCTCTACTGCTTACCCTTATCTCCTCTCCCTCCTCCCTAAATGTCACCGAAATAGCTTTTGTGGGGCATCTGCCCTTACTGGCTCCCATTGACATAGCCCTCCACCACACTCAGACTGAGCTTTGAGAAGTCCCGATGCCCCTTCTCACTGGGCTGGCTTGCAAATTGGTGCCCAGTTTCCTGACTGATGGTGCACACCTGGGCCCACGGAGTTTGGGATAATCATGGTCTCCTCAGGGTCTGGGCCCTCTTGTTGCATCCCTCTGCTCTATCCTGTCTCCTTTTGTTTTCCTTGATAGAAAATGATTGGAGGGGGCAGCTAGGTGGTGCAGTGGATAGAGTACTGGCCCTGGAGTCAAGAGTACCTGAGTTCAAATCTGGCCTCAGACACTTGACATTAGCTGTGTGACCCTGGGCAAGTCACTTAACCCCAATTGCCTCACAAAAAAGAAAGAAAGAAAATGATTGGTGAAAACATTGAGGCTCTTAGTGCCCCCCTCTCCCAGGACAACAAAGTAAGGTTATGTATTAGATGGGAGATTCTCACCCTTAGTTCTGGGGCAGGAGGCCCCAAAGCCCTTTCCACTTTGAATCTGTTTGGGTTCAAATCTCCTGGCTTCTGTCATTTCCACCGACAACTTACCTCCTTGCCAGTGGGGCACAAAGGGAAGAATTATGCCTAACCCTGGAGAAGCCAACAGGCTGGTGAAGACACCTTGGGATCCCTTCTTAAAATCATAACTTTACACGTAGCTAGGTGGCACAGTGGATAAAGCACCGGCCCTGGATTCATGAAGACCTGAGGTCAAATCTGGCCTCAAACATTTGACGCTTACGAGCGGGGTGACCCTGGGCAAGTCACTTAACCCTCATTGCCCTAAAAACAAAATAAAAAAAAATCATAGCTTTAAGTGATTGAAACATAGGAGAAGATTAGAGAGGAAACCCAATCATATTGGAACAGAGTAGTCAAAATGTAGTTATAAATGAATTCCGATTGAGAACTGGAGTCAGAAGACCTGGATTCAAATCCTACCTCTGACGATTCCTTCCAGCGACTTTGAACAGGTCATTAACTTCTTATCTATAGCCTCTCGTGGGAGGCTCCAGGGTCTCCTTCAGGTCTAGACATTGGAGGCTCTGTAGCCAATGCTGGCTGCAGTTAACCTTACTTGTAAGGGAGCCAGGAGTCCCATGGGACTGCTTCCTCTTTTGTCTCTGGTCTCAGCCCCAAGCACAGTGCCTGGCACATGGTATTCACTTAATAAAGGAAGAAATACCAGCTGGCAACTTTCTATTTTAACACCTTATTCTAACACAGTAGGCTGCGGAAGACTCGTAAGTGCTGCCAGTGCCCTCTAAATTTATAGCCCTAGGGCACAGCTCTGATTGTCCTCCCCTAGTTATAACCTTGCTTACTTTTAAAAATTTCTTAACAAACAACCATTTGGATTGAATTGAATTGAGTTGAATTAATAAAAGGGATAAGGTGACCTCAGGTGACCTCTAAAATCCCTCCTGGGTCTGAAATTTATGAACATGTCAGAAATCTATCTTGTTGAAATCCTTTTAAGTCAGTAGTAATTGAGTGCAGAAGTCTGTTACTGATGCTACAGTGCAGTCCAGATGCCCATCCTGCTGCTATTTCTTTACCTGCAAAGAATGAGATTAGGGCGGGTGAGGTTTCACTACTAGGGCTGAGATTTCTATGGCAGGTCAGGAAGAAAGAATTTTGAAGTCTGCTCTGGGGAATCACTGAGCTTGGTCCTCACTTTCCTTCCCTTCGGTCCTTTCAGGAAATGACACATGCCTTCCCCGGTGATGGAAATTCCATTGTATGGGAATGTGATGCCCTCTCTACAGTGACAGAAGATGAGAACAGGTCTCAATCAGAGCAAAGGTGAATGGGTTCATTGTTACCTGGAAAAGCTCTGGTCTTGTTTTGCAAAAGGGGGATGCTGGGGCCAACTTGGGGAATTGGAATAGTAGTGGGAGGGGATATTCTTGTCTGCCTCATTTAAGTAGCAAGGAATACATATCCAATTAACATCTGATGACCGTTTCTTTAACACAAGAGGCAGCACAGTGGCTAGTGCATCAAGCCTGGGGTTGGGAAGACCTGACCTCAAATGCAGCCTTAGACTCTTACCAGCTGTTTGTCCCTGGGCAAGTCTCTCAGTCTTTGTTTCCTCCTCTGTAAAACAGCAATCCCTCCCAGGGTTGTTGTGAAGATGGAATAAGACAATGATTGTAAAGCACTTAGCATGGCACCTGGTACACAGTGAGAATTCTATGAATGTTAGCTATTATTGTCACTTCTAGGAGTCTGGGTGATAGAATACACAGCCACAAATTTAATCCCCAGGGAAGGAATTTGGGGCTGAGAAGCCTTGCTGAAGTCCAAGACCACCTATATCTCATCGACTCAATAATCTCCCTGCTCCCTTTTTGCTTCAGTTTCTCTTTGCTGTTCAGCCTCCCCACCTCCCAGGGGAACTGGAGAGAGGAAGTTTATACAACTGTAGCTCAAGAGAATTCCCACAGATTTTCAGTCAGAAGGGACCTCAGCAGCCCTGCAGTATAATCCATACCTGCAGAGGAGCCTCATGGGTCAAGTTTGTGGTAAGTAGTCCTCCAGGCCCTGCTTAAGGACAGAGAGGTTTGGTTGCTTCCACACCTCACCCCACCCCCAGCCTCCCAGTCCCCCTCATGAAAATGGAATCTCGTGCTCTCAGTTTTGGGAATACTTTTTGTTGGAGCCAGAATTTCACCCTTCTGCACCAGAGCCAATCAGGAACCTTTGCTGGCCAAATAGTAAGAAAATGTCCATGGAGATGTGATGAGCTACCTCCAACACACCTTCCGCCTTAGACACATCAATTTCCCCAGATTGATCACACTCTCAAAGAGACTTTGAAGAGTGTCAGGGACCCTTGGCTCACGTTCTCTTACAGATCAGCTACGCAGAGTGAGACATACAAGGTACAACCACAGCTACCGAAGCCCCAGAGGAAAACAACAGCCATCACAAACCCCTTTTCACTACTAAAGTCCATGGCATCATCATATTGTTCAGGTATTCTGATAAGAATTAAATATATTTTCATAAAAATACAAAAAAAAGGGGGCAGCTAGGTGGTGCAGTGGATAAAGCACTGGCCCTGGATTCAGGAGTACCTGAGTTCAAATCTGGTCTCAGACACTTGACACTTACTAGCTGTGTGACCCTGGGCAAGTCACTTAACCCTCATTGCCCCACAAAAAAACCCCAAAAAACAAAAAAGGAAGACAATCTCTGCCCTCAGGGAGCTTACAATCTAATGCTGGAAGGCCATACACAAAAAGCAAACTGAAAAGCAGAGTGGGAAGGGAGAAGAGGGGGAAGAAGTGCAGTATGAGTACCTCTGGGTGGGGAATGAGGAGCTGACGACTCTGCGTGGCCAGCTCGTCTGGATTCCCAGGGTCCTCCCCTCTCCATGGTCCAGCAGGGGCTCACGCTCCTTGCAACTGCTTAACCTCTTGGGTGACTGTCTCTCTGTGTCCATGGCTGTCTGGAGTGTGCCTCTCTGCTCCCTTCTAGAAGCAAGGTCTCCTACAGATCCAGTAGCTCTCCCTCAAATATACATATATGATTTTACCCACGAGGAGAAAGTCTCTCCTATTTCTTCCTTCTGAGATCTTCTCCCCAGGCAGCTCCCAATTTATTTTCTCTCCCTCACTAGAATTGATGAAATTCTTCCAGGACTTAGCTATTGTAAATCCCTAGAAGTGTGGTTAATTTTCTAGATCCAATCACTTCATTCATTATGAGAAGATTCCACCTTGGGGCATAGAGACATCTTTTCAGTTTGTTTCTGGTTCTGATTGTTCTCCCAAAAGAACCAAAACGACATCATTATGTTGGGGTCAAGTGCCAGTGTGTCTGACTGTGGCTGATCAGACCTATGTGAGGTGGGAAGGCTCCACCACAGGAGGGGCACAAAGAGTCCATAGGAACATTTGGGGTGGATTCTCTAAATTCACACAGCTCCGGTTTCTTTGGAGCTGCTTCAATTCTGCTTTGCTCATAGAGCACAGTGCCTTCTCCACTGCAGGTCTGCCATGCTGGGGGAGCACAATGGAGCAAATACACAAGAGCTTTGGCCCTGGAGTCAAACACTTAATAGCTGTGTGATCCTGGGCAAGTCACTTAACCCCAATCACTGCGCCCCCAAAAAACGAACGAACGAACGAAAAAAGCCTGGGTTGGTATAGCCTTTCCCTTCTACAGAGACAAAACAAGATAGTTCCTGCCCCGAGGAAGCTTACATTCCACTGGAGAAGATAAACTATAAGTGAATGAATGAATAAATGAAAAGATACTTATGTGCTTTGTGCCAAGCACTGTGCTAAGAGCTGGAGATGCAAACACAAAAGAAACCGTCTCTGTTCCTAATAAGCTCACATTCCAATTGGGGGAAACAACAGTTCAGCAGAAGGATAAATGGCCCAGAAGTCCTGATGGTGCATTGGCACCTGTGTACAACATATATATACACACAGCAGTCAGGTAGCACAGTCGATAGAGCTTCAATGGGCCTAAAGTCAGGAAGACCTGAGTTCACAAGAAGCCTCACTTACTATCTGTGTGACCCTAGGCAAGTCCCTTAATTTATGCTTGCTTAATTGTTCTCATGATATACCCTACCTCTTAGAGTTGTTGCTAAGTCCAAATGTGTGATCAATGGTGGTGGTGATGGTGGTGGTGGTGGTGGTGTTGGGTCAATACAAAGTAGTTGCAAAGACAAGGGCTTACACAGTCCTTCCCCTCTCTGGGCCTGTTTCCTCAGTTGTAAAATGAGAAAGTTGGATTAGATGCCCTCTGAGGCCCCTTCAGCCCTGGAATTTGAGCCAGAGATAAGAGATTGGCAATAGGTAAGACCAGCCTAAACAAATGGACCTTCTGACACCATCACCAAGAAGACAAGATTGTACCATTTATTTCACCACCATCTTTGAGTTCATTGAGCCCCTCTGGGCTCCCAACAGGAACATGTTAGGAAAAAGAAAATGCAGAACACTTAGTGGACCACTTCCCTTTCCTCTCTACCCCTGCAGAAATTTCATGAGTTTAATGTTTTACTCCTGGCTTGTTTGGGGCCAAATTGTGGCTGATCTGTCCCTTGTCTCAGACACTGAGAAAAATGAGGAAATCTAAATTTGATAAAAGTTAAACATACCAGCATCCAGAGACAAACTAGAACACATTTTCCCACCTGACAGAGAAATGTGGGGAGGGGAAAAACTCCTGAACCAGCCCAGGCAGGCTGGCTTCTCCATCCTAGCAAGGCTCCTCTTTCCAAGCCTGAGATCTGACCTGCTTTTATGTGGCTGGAAGCACAATCATAAGCATCCCATCTATTCCAAGGGCATGGCCTCTGGTTCCACTGAGTTCCAGCAACAAAGCAGAAGGAGCTCAGTTAACTTTCTCAGCATCTACTTGCTAATATAGTAATGAGAAATGAAAATAAAATTCCCCTCAGAGACTTTTTTTGGCATCATCTTTTAAGGGAATGTCATAGGGAGACATTTTCAGAGGGAAAGTTATTAGAAAGGGAGGAAGGAAAAAGCCCTGTTGCATTGTGGGTAGATGACTAACATTATATAAATGTCCAATGGAGAGCAGCTTGTCTAGACCCTTGCCCTGCCATTACCAGGCCATTTTGTGGTCAGTGAATAAAGTGAACAATGCAGAGTGACTCTATTGTGTAGTCTCAGAGGGATTGTGGACACGGGAGCTTGGCCTCTGTCTGCTTACTAGGTCAAATGTTTTGGCTAGAAAATGCTGAGACAGTCTCCTGAATCAGGCTTTTCTCTTCTAAATGACGTGTACTGCATACTGGGCCATAGTGTGCATAGTCTAAGATGAAAGAATAATAGATTTGGAATCAGAAGGTACCAAAGAAAGAAAGCATCTAGCTATCATCTATTTAAGCATCTATTTATTTATCTGTCCAACCATCTGTTTATCTGTGCATCTATCCATCTATCTATTCATCTACCTATCATGTATCTATTTGTCTATCTGTGTATCCCTCCATCCACCCACCTATCATCTCTCTATCTCTTATCTATCCATCTCCTATTTCTCTATGTACCCTCCTGTCTATCCTGCATGTCAGACATGTCTATCCTTTTATTCAGAATCTCTCTAGCATCTATCATTTATCTTTCTCTTAACTGTAATGATTAAAAATATGAGAGACATAGTTTCTGGGTAATTTAATCATTTTATACATAGGCCAGCAGGTTATTAAAGGAGGTCTATTGGCCATCTCTCTCAGACCAAAGACCCCTGATGGCAGTGGGATCACAATTCATATAGCCTTCCAACTGTAGGAGGTCCATTGCATAGCAGCCTAACTTAATTAGTTGACATGATTTGGAGATGAACTACATTAAAATAAAGTCATTTCTCTAAGCCTCAATTTTCTCATCTATGAAATGGGGATAAGCCTTTTATTTTGTTGAATTGTTGTAAGGAAAGTGCTCTGTAAATTATAAAACACTAAATCAATATAAGGGTGGATCCATTGACTATACCACCCACTTAAAAATAGTTACTTTTGTTAGGCAAGAAGATTTCTTGAATGCCAGTCAATCAGACTGAGTGTGAATAGGGCCTATACACCATCTTGAATCTATCAAAGCCTGAGAGACTTAAGCATGACCTAAAGAACTTGTATTGAGAGAACAAGCTGGTTTTGGAAGTAGAGAGGAACATTTAACCTTAAGCCAGGACCAGCTTCCTGTCCATGAGAGTTGTCCCAATCTGGAAAGGTCTTCCTCAGAGAGTGGTGGATTCCCTCTTGTTAGAAGTCTTCAAAGAAAAGTTGGGTGACCACTTGTTAGATATATTTTGGAGGGAATTTTAGAAAGATGAATTGGGCTAGAGAGTTACTGAGATCCTTTAAGACTGAAATTTGATGACTCTCTGGATGTAAAGTTTTTGAAAAAAGGGATTGTTCGTGGGTTTTTTGCCTCTCTATCCCTGGTACCTAGTACACAGTGGTGTTCCATAAATGCTTATGGATTGTTGGTGGCTCAGAGTGTTTGTGTGATTTGCTCCAGTCACTAAAGGAATCAAGTAGCAAAATGGAACTTTGAACTCAAGACCACCAATCCCAGCATTCTCTCCATCATCCCTCACAGCTCAAATGACTCTGAATCTTCCCAGCTTTCAAAGCTGAGGCTGCCCAGCTGTGCATCAACCATTCAGCCTGCTTCTCCACCCCTAGAAAATAATTTTCTCTAAGAACACTGATCTCCCATTATTGTGAATGGTGGCAATCTAATCTTGCACACACAGTGGGGGAAATCAGCCTCCTAAAAGCTACAGGGTCAGAGCAATTGATAATGGAACCCTTGAGGAATGAAGTGTGTCCTTCAAGGGGACCACATGCTGACTATAACTTGATTGTGGGCAGAGGTATAGCAGACAATCTTTGTTCCCAGAAGGAGGTAGAGTGAAGAGGGTAGAGAAGGAGGCTTTACTTAAAGCTCCCAATCTCCTTTTAAAGCCAAATCCACTCAAAAGGTGGGCAAACAGATATGCCAGCAAACAAGGTACCATTGGGAGAGACACAAGGACACCACAAAGCTGTTTCAGAGATGTCCTCCAAGGTGGCTCAGACTGGCCATGGAGGGTCACTCAGAGGGCAGGGACCTTTATGACCTTTCTTTGCATCCTTAGGATTTAGCACAGTGCCTGGAACATAGAACAAATGATTGGTAAGTTGCAGGCCAGTGCCAATTTGAGGAGGTAGGAGTTTTCTCTCCTGGGAGATTCCCATAAGGATGAAATTACAGATCTGGACCAAAATTAAAATATTCAAGTACATGTCTATGTTTATGTCTATGCATTATTATCTGTAAAGAAAATATAATATATATGGAATAATAATAATATAGCTTCCCCACCCTGCTGTGAAGTTTAAAATCTAAATTGTGGTCGCCTTAAATTAGAAGCTTCAGCACCAGTCTTTGGGCATTAAACATTTATTAAAGCAAACAGGTATTCACATGGAGTTCAGAAAGTTAAGAAAAGCCTACCTAGCCTAGAGTTCCAGCCTGGTCAGGTTCTTCCTCAAGTCCTCCACCATGAGCCTGCTTCAATCATGAACTCTCTAGCAAACTGCTTGTGGAAGCTTTTTATAGGTCTGGAACAGAGGCGGGCTTTACACACTGCTTCAAGCTGATTGGTTGGTGTCATCCAAATCCATTGGTTCACTGGATTAAGGGCTAGCCAGATGTGATTACAATCTAGTTAACTTGAAGTAGGCTAATCAGCAGTCAATCATTCTCACTTGATTCAATCAGTTTAGATTCATCTCCAGGTGGTTCTTTGAGTATCTGCTAAATCCCATTATTTTATCACACCCCCCCTTTTTTAAGTAAAACAAAAAAATATCAAGAAATACTACTTTTTCTCTTAAAACAAAAAGTCTTTTCTAGACTTCTGGAAAATCTCCTTTGAAATGGTGGTGATAAGTTGAGCACACAAAGACTTTTCTTAGGAAAATAGATTAAGGATGATTCCCAGTCTCTTAAAGAATAATTTGCTTTGTTTAGGTCATTGCCTCCCCACCCACAAGAAACTTATAGACCCTCTGACCCACCCTTCTTTGTTAAAAAAAGGATATTGATATGTATCCCAGGGAATTGATGCCTTTGTTTACTCCAGGAGTGAGGAGAGTGGCACCAGAAACAATGGGATGGTTGCTCCACTCTTCTGGAACACTAACCCAAGTGCTGTTTTACCTATTGCAACCTTTTCATTCATCAAGATTCCTATAAATGTTACTTCAAATCTTCATGGTGCAAAGATTCATGGTGGAGAGCATGAAGCGTGCTGCCATTTTCAATCTCTCCTCCAAACTAGAAATGGCCTGACTACAGACTAATGATAAATAAAAATGTTTCTGGCAGACATCATTCTAAAAACATAGTGTCATATCAACATTGATGATTTTTTCCTTAGATAACTTAAATGTACATAGGACTTTACAGTTAAATGCTGAGCTAACACTCACTTCACAATGACCATGAGGGGTAGATTCTGAGAGCGTCCTTAATGCATGTTTCATATGATGGGCTGAAGTGGTTTGCACAGGGTCCCACCACTAGAGCTCAACAGAACCAGGACCCAATGCTCAGCTATTTCTTTCTTTCTTCCTTTCTTTCTTTTTGTGTGAGGCAATTGGGGTTAAGTGACTGGCCCAGGGTCACACAGCTAGTAAGTGTTAAGTGTCTGAGGCCGGATTTGAATTCAGGTACTCCCAAATCCAGGGCCAGTGGTCTATCCACTGTGCCACCTAGATGCCCCCAGCTATTTCACCTCATAGTCTTGTTGCTGACTGAGAACTACCTCAGCCTTCCCCAGCTCTGGCACCTTACCTGATTTGTTATGTAAACAGTAATCAATATGCTCAGAAGTTTGAGCCTTTATTTCTTCCTCCATTATTTCATCTTTCACCCACACCACAGGCTCATAAGGTTTGAAGCTGGTAGGTACCATCAAGTCCGTATGTTTCATTTTACAAGCTCCTAACTCCAAGTTAGTCAATAAACATTTATCAAGTGCCTACTGTGGGCCAGGCATTGCACTAAGCACTGAGGATACAAAGAAAGGAAAAAGACAGTCTTTGTTCTCCAGGAGCTGTCCACTTCCAGTGCTGATTCCACCCTCCTCTAAACTGCCACTTCCTCGTTCCTTTGCTTTATCTTTAAGGAAAAAAAATACCATTTGGACTAAAGAAGGACTGGTTCTTCATTCTTAGGAGAGCATCAGATTAAAATGCCAAGGTGAAACAAGTCGAGGTTATAGAAAAATGAGCAGCCAGAAGCACCAGCATACACTTTCCCCACTGGAGACAGATCTTCCCAAGAGAACAGAGCTGATCCACTTTTCCATTGAGCAGAGAGCTGCTGAAGTCTGGTCTCTGGCATGTAGAACTAACACTCCACATCTAAGTGATCACATTACAGAAATGTCTCTTTCACGATCTACTCCTCTGCGTTAATGTGTGGGTTTCCAATCTCTGCAGCAGATCACAAGACTGAGCCCAGATAATAGCAGTGTGAAATGGAGCCTGATTCTTGGGTGAAGCTTAATAAATGCTCATTGACTGATTGATTGGTTGATTTCCCTCCAGGGTTTAGATGTTTTGACACTTGGAGCATCTCTCACAGTGTTCACATTTGTGCCCTCTTTATAGGAGTTTAAGAAGATAGGTCTGGAGCTGGAAAAGATCTTAGAGTCTACCTAGTCCAGTGCCCACATTTTAAAGATAAAGAAACTGAGACTCAGAGAGATGAGGTAAAGTGGAAAGAACTCTGGTTCTTGAGTCAGAGAAGTGGGGTTCAAATCCTACCCTCTGATCATACTACATGTGTGACCTTGGGAAAGCCACTTGTCATCTGTGGTCCTCAGTTTACTCCTCTGTAAAATGGAGTGGGTTGGATTAGATGGAGGTGGATACCTTATTTTTCTTTGTTTCAGAGCTGTCTTATAGATAGAGCATCGAATTTGTAATCAGGAAGGCCACTGTTCAGATCCCAGCCCTGCCTGTAATCAGCTGGATGACATTAGGCAAGTCATAATGAGGTGGATGGAGTTAGACTGGTCCATATCTAAGGATCCTTCGTATTTCACATCCTGTGATCCTCCAGGGCTTGATATTATGTATAAAATACATATTATGTATGTGTATATGATATGTGTATTACATATGTACACATGTATAAAATACATGTGTACATATGCATGTTCATATATATATGTATGTGCCTGTGTCCATATACACATGTGTATATATTCACACACATATTTTGTTTCATTGGTCCACAACTGGGAACTTCCAAAGAGCATTCCCCCTCATCCAGAGCAGACCAGTCATTGCTCTTCCTTTCATTGTCTTAGAGAGCAAACTGGCCACCAAGAGCTTAAGTGTCCTTCCCTGGTATCCCTAGACAGGATATGTCAAATGAAGGACTTGTAGCCAGGTCTTCCTGACTTTGGGGGATGCTACGCCATGTTGGCTCTTACATTATACTTAGTTGATATGGTGTTGAATGAATTTGGCAAACATTGCTTATAACCAATCAGGAAGAAGAAAACAGACTAGAGCTGTGATTTCATTGGGATGTGCCCTCCTAGATAAGTAGATAAGCTATGTACACGAGCAGCTTCTCTTCCCTTTTTAAAAATTGGAGAGTTCCTTAGGGCCCTGAGGGCTAACCCTAACCCTAACCCTAACCCTAATCCATATGTGTCAGAGAAAGACACGGACAGAGGTCTTTCTGACTTCAAGACCAACTTTCTCTTCACTATCCCAAACTTCCTCTAAGAAAGTCAGTTGATGAAATCTCTGATTCCATAAAAAGAGGATAACTTCAGTATTTTAAAGGGAGTGTGACAATGAAGGACCCTGATATGCAACATTATTTCAAAGCATCTAATTTCGTCAATGTGAGCACTCCCTGCAAAGTCGGAGGCTTCAGGCCAGCCGTGTCTTCTGACCCCATGTCCCTTTTGTCCATGTGTTCACATAAATCTTTTAGAGCCCCTGGGTCATCTAAGGCTCCATGGGCTCCAGTTCAGGAGATGGGCTAGCCAGAACCAGGTGGGACTGGATTTTGAGTTGGAAGAGTTAGGCTAAACTCTCACCTCTGCCTCTGCCTCTTGTTATTTGTATGATCCTGAGTAAGTCACTTCCCTTCTTGGCCTCAGTTACCTTGTGTGAAAAATATGTATAATAAAACCTGGAGCAATACCTAGAGGTAGGTTGGATTTGCAGCCAAACTGGTTTCTTATCCTGTCTGTGGAAGTGGTATAGCCATGGGGAAGTCCTTTCCTCTCTAGGACTCATTTTTCTCTTCTTATAAAATGAGACTTTGGATTATTTGGCCCCTGAAGTCTGTTTTATCCCTAGACTTATGATTGAAGGATCTTGGGCAAGTCACTTACATACTTTGGGGCCTCAGTTTCCTCAATTGTAAAATGAGAAGGTGGGACAAGTATTTTTTAGCTCTAGCTATAGGATCTGCCCACCTCTTCTGATTATACCTGGACCATTAATGGTCAGATATATGCTAATGTCCCATGTATATAGGATATCATGCTTTTTTCTTTACACCTTTGGTTAGAGTCTACCTCTACCTTCCTAGGTAAGCTTCAGGCTTCCACATCACTTCCTGAATTCCACATCTCTCCAGAATTCCAGCCAGTTGTATACCCCTGCCCCAACTTCTTTCTTGCTCCCCTTTATCTTTTGTCTTTCCCCATCAGAATGCAAGATCCTTGAAGGCTGAGACTATGGTCCTTGCTTTCACATGTATCCAGTACTTGGAATAGAGCAAAGTGCCTAATAAATACTTTATCATTCCTTAATCAAGTAAAAATACACATCCAATTTGATTATATATTCTTTTAATGGACTGCCCATGCCCCTAAAAGTATCCATTAAATTTTCATTTTGCTAGCTTTGTGAGACCTACATCTTTAGTAAAGATTAACCAAGCATAGCTTGTAACAAAATACATTCCTCTAAATATATTCCCCAAATTTAAACAAGAAACATTTTTGGTGGAAGGGGGAAAACAGTCAACATCTCAAAAACTGAGTATTAAAAAAGGTCAGTTCCCGGGAGGTCTGGCAATATTCCCTAATCAAGTCTCCAAAATGAGGCTTTAGGAAGTTCATGTGACCCATGGCATGAAGGGGCTACTGCAGCTGGGTCAGAGACCAACTATATAGAAAAATCTCATCAGAGTCAGGACAAAGAGCCAGGCTGCAGCGAAGGGTCAAGCTTCTCCACCTTCTCCAGCGTCCTCTCCATGGGAATGTGCATTTGGGCTAGGATCCATTATCTCAGGGCTTCCTACTTATGCCCTGATGCTAAGGGAATGTGCCCCACAACAGGGACATGCTGGGAATTTTCCACTTCTCTCTAAGGTTCAAGAAAACTTCAAAGGCTAGACTTGGTTGCTGAGAGGTTCGAGGCTTCTTGGAGATATTCCAAGATGTTCAGAGGACCTGCGTTCAAACTCCAGCCCTTCTACTTGCTACCTATGTGACCTCGAACAAACAGATGAATGAATTTCTTTAGGCATTCCTTAGTTCCACCTCCACAAAATGAGGGAGTTGGATAATTTGGGCTCCTTAATCTATTCCCTATGATTCAAAGTCCCCGTGAAGGTCTAGTGTGGGAAAGTAGATGGAATTCCAGAATTGTTGTCATGGGGACTGTGCTTAAAATCCCACTCCTCATGTGTATTAGCTGTGTGACCCTGGGCAGGTCACTTGAGCCTGTTTCCTCAGCTCCAAAATGGAGATAACAAGACCTATATTGCTTGTCTCACAGGGTTGTTGTGAAACTCAAATGAGATAATGGATGTAAAGCACTTTACAAACATTAATATGCTATGTAAAACTCAGCTGTCATTTAATTATTTTGTTGTTGTTGTTGTTGTTCAGTTCTGTCTGTCTCTACATGACCCCATTTAGCGTTTTCTTGGCAGAGATCCTGAAGCAGTTTGCCATTTCCTTCTCTAGCTCATTTTTGTAACGATTGGAATAACGTCACCTGCTGGAGACTTACTGTAGAAGAGTTCCTCCCATGAAGCGAAGGTCTTTGAGGACAAGACCAGGAGTCTTTTCTTTGGCGTCAGGAAGTGATGCGGGCTAGTGGGAGGAGGAAGGAAGAGACTGGCGCTCGCTCTCAGGCTCTTTCCTCAGGACGCTGGTGGAGAGGGGAGCTAGAAATGTGCTCTCCCTTTAACAGATAGGAATCTAGGCCTTTTTCTCTCTCTTTACCAAATTCTTATTCTCCTTAATAAATGCTTAAAAGTCTAACTCTTGCTAAAGCTTATAATTTATTGGCGACCACTCATTGGATATTTTAGACAGACTAGCTAGAATTTTAGCCCTTAACATTTTACACATGAGAAAACTGAGGCAAACAGGGTTAAGTGACTTGCCCAGGGTCACATAGTTAGTATCTGAGGCCAGATTTGAACTCTAGAAGGGGAGCCCTCCTGACTCCAGGCCCCTGAAAATCATAGCCACACGAGTAGCCACTGATTCTGTCCACTGCTAAGACCAAACCCGCCCAAAAGCATAAATATTAAACCTGCTTCTAACGTCTAATTCAAAAAGTATTGATTAGGAAAGGGGAATAAAGGAAGGTACAATTAAATAATGCCTACTCTGTGCCAGGCATTGGGCTAAGTCCTTTATAAATATGACCTCATTTGATCCTCACCATAGCCTTGAGAGTTAAGTGCTGTTAGTATCCTCATTTTTACCAACAAGGAAACTGAGGAAACAGAAATGAAGTGACTTGCCCAGCATTACTCTGTTAATAAGTGTGAGGCAGCATTCCAAGTTGGGGCTTCCTCACTCCAGGCTCGGCATGCCATCCCCTGCACCACCATCATGGGACCTCCCCCTAGCGGGAGTGGGGGGACCATCATCTGTCCTTTGACCCAGGTTACCTCAAGGGTCACATGCTCAGTCAGTCCTTTCAAGCCTTGGTAGTCAGGGACAGCTCATTCTAGCAGGTCATTCAAAAGAATCCCTTCTCCTGGATGCTGATTGTGTCTTTGGCTTCCCCTCATCCCTAACTTGGACCATTATCTGACTCGCACATTGATGAGCCCCACCATGCAGAGTCTAACTAACTCTCGTCCCTCACTCCTTCATTTCATAGACTTTCTCCTGTTTCTCACTCCTCTCTTTATTGCCACCTGGCTAACAGCCAGCCTGTCTGAACATAGCCCAGGCAGGCACGTTCCACATTCCTGGCTTCCCAAGCCAGCTCCCAACCTGCAGAGCCAAAGAACAAGAGGATACAACTGAGAAAAGCCTGGAGGAGAAAGGCTGTCCACTTAACCATGAGAATACAGGAAATTAATTCTCTGTCATTTTATAGCTCACTTATGGGCATCTGATGACAGGTTTCTCTGAGGCATACCTAGGAACACATGGACCAAGCTGTTTTGAGGATCTCTTTATGGAATTATCCATCACAGCTGGCCTGTTATCTTGTATTGACGGATGGGCTGAGCATGCACCAACTAGACACCTGTAATTAAACATGTTCGGGGCCTCTTACTTCCAGCATTTTGGGAATAAAATCCCTCAGCCCACCCCTCATCAATGTCAGAATGTGTCTTCCCCATTAGAATAGAAACTCTTGCCCGAAGGAATTATTTCACTGTTTGTCTTTGCACCCCAGTGCTCAGAAAAATGACTGCTGCGGAGTGGGTGCTAAATAAATGTTTCTTGATGGATTGATACAGTGATGGATTCGGTGTC
The DNA here is from genome assembly GCF_019393635.1 of Dromiciops gliroides. Classification (NCBI taxonomy): domain Eukaryota; kingdom Metazoa; phylum Chordata; class Mammalia; order Microbiotheria; family Microbiotheriidae; genus Dromiciops; species Dromiciops gliroides. The sequence continues at coordinate 488,479,046 of NC_057864.1, read as the reverse complement.
AAGAAGATCTCCATTGGACTCTTGATCCAGCCCTTGAAACTTTCTAGTTACGTGACCTTGGCCACATTTTTATTGCTGCTGTTGAATTGTTTCAGTCATGTCCGATTCTCTGTGACACCATTTGGTGCTTTCTTAGCAAAGATATTGGTTTCCCATTTTCTCCTCCAGCTCATTTTACAGATGAGGAAACAGAATGAAGTGACTTGCCCAGGGTCACAAAGCTAGTACACATCTGAGGTCAGATTTGAACTCAAGTTCTTCTGACTCCAAGGCCACTGCTCTATACACCATGCCATCTAGCTGCCCATTGGCCAAATTACTTAACCCTTCCAGGCCTTGACTTTTTCCTATGTAAATGAAGGTGTTGGATTAGCACATCCTCTAAGGATGCCCCCACATCTAAATCGATGACCCTGCGAAGCTTGGCGCTTCACATGACCACCACGTGCTGATTTCAGTTCTTCTCCTCCAGGGCTGCTGAGGGGATCTAGCTTTTCAAAGTCCCATGTTTTTCATTCCTAGTACCCAGGACAGTGTCTGTGATGTGCTCAAATATCTGTGATCCTGTTCACATGGGCATTCCCTGTAATGATACAGATTGTAGCCCATTCTTCCATCTCCTCTCACAGGTTTGTGGCAGGGGCTCCATCTGATGAACTGGAGAGCCTTCATCTTGATATCTTGAGGGTACCTGTGGAGGCCTCTTGGGCATCTTCATCAGCACGCAACTCCCCTGACTGTCCTTCAAGGCCCAAGCCTTCTCTCTTCCTACCTCCTTGCATTCCCCTTCTGATTCTGCACCATCCCCCTCCACCCCAGTGCAGATCAAGAAGACAATACCCAGCTCAGAAGTCTCGTCTTTTAGTGTCCTAAGGAAGACCCCAAGGACCACACATGTGAGCTCCCAAGGTATTGCATATTAGCAGGATCTAAGCTGACTCTGTAGACAGAAAAGCTCAAGTCAGAAATCAGCAAACCTGGCACTCAGCCGGACTCCCTTTGAATCCATTGCTATTCATGTTCGTGTCTATTTAAGTTGAATAAAATTTATTCTCAGTTTATGGTTCCATGTTAAGAATATATGATTATTTGAAATTTAGCTTCTTTATAAAAAGAAGTGTTTTTCCTTATTGACTCTGTCCTATCTGACTACCCACTTACAGACTGATAGTTATTCATTAATGGACTCAAGGGCTTACCATGAAAGTCACATCTTTTGGATAATGTATCTGAAAAGCCTTGAGCCTTAGATGATGCCCAAGATGCCCTTGGAAGTGAACAGAAGCGTTCCATTAAATTTCCATTTCTATGGGGTGGCTATAAGGAGCTCGGCACATTTTGTCTTCTCAATGCTCTGCATGTAGTCCTGACTTACTAGTTAAAACAATCCCAGAATGCACAGCAGCAGCTATTTTGGATCAGAAACTTAGGAAAGACTGTTCCTGAAGGAGATTGGGATTGTTTGGAAAGAGTTCTGGGGAGAAAAAGGCAGATGGTGAGAGAAGGGAATGGAGTTTGAGCCGATTGTGTTCTCATTCTTGGAGAGAAAAACATGAGGTGATGCCTCTCCCCTGGACCTGTTTCCTTCCCAGTGTTTGCATCCAGAGGGACTGTGAGAATTGCCAGTTGCACAGGCAGGGCCACTGGGCTGCAGACTCCCCAATGTTACCAGTGATCTCTTCAATGGTCTTTTCTCAGTCTCTAGCCTTCTTATTGTTGACTGCATTTGACACTGACCACCCTCTCTTCTCTGGATTTTCATAAGGTTCTCCTAACTCTATGATCAATCCTCAGTCTCTTTTACTAGCTCATCATTTATTTAACTTCCTCTAACTCTAGGTATTCCCAAAATTCTTTTCTGGGCCCTCTTCTCTGTCTCTCTGCTACTCTGTCCCTCTCTCTGTGTGCTATGTCTCTGTCTGTTTTTCTGTCTTTTTCTTTGCCCTTTCCTTCCTTCTTTCCTTTGTTCCTTCCTTCCTTCCTTTCTTTTTCTTCTTTCATTTTTTCCCTTCCTTTCTTCCTTCTTTCCTTCCTTCCTCTCTGTCTTTTTTTCTCTCTCTATCTTTCTGTCTCTCTCTGTTTCTCTCTCTCTCTGTCTCTCTCTCTCTCTGTGTCTTTCTGTACCATTTATCAGCTCTCATTAATTTCCTAATCATAAGAATTATTTCTCTCTTTGTGCATGTATTTCCAGTGCTTAGCACAGTGCCTGGGACAAAGTAGGAATAGCTTAATTAATACTGATTGATAAATTGATTGATCAAATTTGAGTGAGATGGTCCCCTAAGAGATATTCTCCCTTCCCCAAGCTCTAAGCCAAGGAGGGAATGCTGATTGCCTGCCCCATTTCTTGTCTTCATTTGTTTATCCTTATAATTTTGTACTGATTTATAAAATGGTCACTGTCATCCTTTGAGGGTTATTCAGTTGCTAGAGAAAGCACACTATTTGACAGGTCTGTCCCAAGTCCCAATTGGAGGAGGTCTTCCTGGTCTACCTAAGGACTGGCTGCTCTAATGTGAGGTTTCTTAACTCTTTTGTGTCATGGACCCCCTTGACACTACTGTAAAACCTATGGACCCCCTTCTCAGAGTAGTGGTTGGTGTGTTGTTATTTTTTAATAAATGCTAAATTTTAACTAGAGGTTTCTAAAAATAAAGATGTATTTTTCCCATCCAAGGTCATAAACCCTCTTAAATCTATCCATAGGACCAGGTTAAAAATTCTTATTCTTTTGCTTTTACCCCCACATTCCCCCACTTCAGAGGCTCCCCCAATAATCCTGTAACCAAGGCTAGCATGCTAAATTAGCTTAATGTATCCGGGAGGATGAATCAGGACAGAAAGGGAAGGGGGAGAATGATCAGGGCACACAGTGGGAAGGAATCTGCACAAACAGAAGGAACATGGCAGCCATTGATTGTTCTGACTTCAGAAAGCAGACAGAGGATCCCTGCCTATAGATCAGAGAGGAGTCAGTTCATCATCCAGACATTTAGGGCTTGATCTAGCATCCAAACCAAACAGGAGGAGGCTGCTAGAATCTGAAAACAAGATGGTAATGGTGGTGGTGGTGATGAAGATGATGATCACATTAACATAGGGCTTTAAGGCTTTTGTATATAGGTATATCTGTATATACACACATAAAACCCCATCTAAGGCTCATAGCCACTGGGTAAGGTCTAAAGTAATTATTATCTCCATTTTATAGATAAATAAATTGAGTCTCAGAGAAGTGAATTGATGAGGTCATGGTCACACAACTTGTAAATTCCAGAGACAAGATTTATTTATTTGATTGTTTTGAAGGGCAATGAGGGTTAAGTGACTTGCCCAGGGTCACACAGCTAGTAAGTATCAAGTGTCTGAGTCTGGATTTGAACTCAGGTCCTCCTGAATCCAGGGCCAGTACTTTATCTGCTATGCCATCTAACTGCCCCCAGAGACAAAATTCATACCTAGGTCTCTTTAAAATCCAAGTCCACTGCTCTTTCCATTACAGAAGGGGGTGGGGGAAGAATTCAATTAAGGGAAAGTGGGAGAGATATAAGAAAGTTTCAGAATCTGGCTCATCATGTTTGCTTAAAGGACCAAGACTATACATTTATTAACAATTAATTATATGTTAGCTGTCTAATCCTGCCATATGCTGAGTTCTGGTTACACCCAATGGTTTTTTGGAAGGGGACCTGGAATTCTGTTAGTAACAGATCTTTTGCACAGAAACCAGCATGTGACATCCTGATTTTACGTTGCCTGACTTTGAATACCTGAGCCACTGTACTTCAGACTGACTGAGATTCTCTGCAAGGGTCACAGTCTGTCTCAAAGGCCTGCCCCTCTAGCTAATCCTTCCTAGTGATGGGAACTTGCATCGAGTCACAAAGACCTGGACGTGGGTTCTGATGCCAAATCTGTAGGAAACTCTATCACTGCTCCACCCTCCTCTTGGATGGGCCCTGTGTGCTTGATCCCAACCAAGCAGCACAGGACCAAATGGTAGGAAAGGACACAACTTGCAGTCTATGTACTCTCCTTCCAGTAGTAACAGAAAGGACCACTCCCACCCAAACCTGGAAGAATGGGAGGAGAAAACCGCAGCCCTCTAGAGCCCTTGGTCCTTTCTATCTGACACTCAAAGTGGCAAAGGAATTGGGTTAGTCTGGCAAGGGTACACCAGCGCAGAAAGGGATTCAGCCATCAGATTGTGTGGAATGCCTGATGTTCACCTCTAATACACACACACACACACACAAGGCTAGGTCACTTTACCCAATGCTTGTCACCAACAGCAAGGTCTCCTTTTCTTCCCACACAGTGGGATTTTAAGGAGTCAATTCATAGTGAAAAAAATAGTTGGAAATTATATAGCATTTTGAATGCTTGAAAATTACTTTGCATGCATTATTCCTTCTTTGTAGGTACCACAGGTATTATTATCTTTGGTTTACATAGAGAGGTGATGAGGGCATGAATTTAGGCTGGGAAGGAATCTTAAAAATCTTCTAGTCCCATCCCCTTGTTTTATGGAAAAAGAACTGAGGCCTAGAGAGACTGGACAACTTGTCCAGGACACTCAGCTATCATGTGGCTGTTGTCACGTAGGGAGGATTCAAATTAGGGTTGTAGGGTCACAGATTTTGAATGGGAAGGGGTGTCAGAGGTCATCCATTCCAACTCCCCCACTTTAGAGCTGGGGTGATGGAGGTCCTGACAGTCATTCAGGTATTAAGTGTCAGAGGTGGTATTTGGACCCAAGTCCTCTGACGCTAAATGCAGCGCCTCCCACTGCCCCTTGCTACCTGTCTGGAGAGGAGACAGCAAGTGCCAGACAAAAGATTGGGACCTAGGTCTTCTTGACCCACAGTCCACTAGTCTATCCATAACTATCATGGTGCTGGAGCTTAGGTTCTTCCCTGAACCTCTTGGTTCAGAGCAGGGGATAAGAAGCTCCTACTCTTGATCAACTGTGAGTCTTTGATCCAGGCCATGATTGTCTCTTCCTTGGTTCTGCTTAGGAGAAGTAATTATTGCCTAGTCCAAGAAGGCCCCATCACGGATCTGTCTGGGCTTGCCCAGTGTCTCTTCTTCTCCCTTGGGGCACATGACTCAGCTGCCATTAACTCTGGGATTCCTGGTATTTTACCCCAGGCTGATCTGTGGTGACCTTGTCCATGACCTTTGGCTTCCTGGGAAGAGAAACTTTCAGAGTCTGTCCGGAAAGCCTGGCTACCCAGGGACACATTGCAATGACGCTTTTCCCCAGAGGGCCTAGGTGCATTTTAAGTAATCAGATCACTTTAATTTCGTGAGGTCCAAAAAGATATACCAGAAGGGTAATTGAGAAAGCTTTGTCATATTAACCACAGGTAAAAAGAATTAAAAAATGGAAATGAGATTCCGACTTCAAGACTTTGTTTTGTTTTGTTTTCCCCCAAACACACCTCCACTTTCCCCCAAAGAATTCTAGAAAGTGTTTCAGGAATTTACTTTCATCTTCTGAATTCACTCAAGCCAAGCCTAGCAGAAAGAGACTAGGTTTATGCTGCCATGATGACTACTACTAACAACAATGATGATAATAATAATAGGAGCTATTATTTCTATTTAAGGAATGCAAAGTGCTCTATACACATCTCATTTGAATCTAACAATAGCCCTGTCAGGTAGGTGCCATTACTATCTCTATTTTTACGGATGAAGAAACTGAGTCTCAGAGACATGAAGTGATTTGACCAGGGTCACCCAGGGGTAAGAGTTGAAACCAGACTTTCCTGACTATAAGCCTGGTATGGTAGTCCATCCCTAACACCTTCTTCTCATAAATGAGTCAATGGAAGCCCAGGGGAGGAAAGAGACAGGCCTGAGGTCACTTGTCTATAGCAGAATGAAGTTTCAGGCCCAGGTTTGCTGAAAAGGAAATGTGCACAAAAATCCTATGTGTGGCTACATGGACTCCAGCATAAAACTTATCTTAACAGAGTGGTGAAGACATCCCGGTTCCCAATGTCCTGCGCTGCCTGCCCCCTCTGAGAAGGAGCTTTTATGTTTGCAAAGGCCTGTTATCCCACATCAATTTCAATCATTAGACATAGAAAGTGGGGCCCCCAGTGTCCTCAGTGAGGAAAGTGGGGCGTTTATCTGGGCAACAATGCTCCCATTGAGTCTGGCCCGATCACATGACAGACTGCCACAGAGCTGGCTCCGGCCCCTAGCGTTCCTTTGTCCCTCGGTATCAGATAAGGGGTGCTCGGCATGTCTCCGCTTCCTCCTGGTTGTCTTGGCTTCTCTTTACTGATAATTGGTGCGATGACAACCCTTGAACCCAGTTTTCTTCACAGGGTCAAGACTAAATTCTGGGAAACTTTGGGAGTTTTCTCTCATTTTCTGCTCTCCCAAAAACCTCCCTCACCATCTATTGAATTGATACTGACCATTCAACAAGAATTCTCTGCCTTAAATGGGAAGATATTTATTCCTCCATATTCTGCAATGTTTGCCTATAAACATGTCAAAAAGTAAAACATCAGAGAATGTGGAATCAAAGCGTTTTGTTTTAAAATGAATTCAATGTTTCTGTGTCACTGGGCCCTTCATCAGTTAATCAACAAGTATTTATTAAAGACTTATTATGTGCCCGGTACTGTGCTAAGCCCTGGGGATAGAGAGACAGTCACAAGGAGCTAACCATCTCATGGGAGAGACAGCATACAAACACCTATATACAAATAAGATAAACAGGATACATCAGAAATAATCATCAGAGAGACCGAAGGCCCTAGCATTGAGGAGATCAGGGAAGGCTTCTTATAGGAGGTGGGCTTTTAGCTGGGACCTGAAGCCAGGAAGCAGAGTTGAGTAGGAAAGGCATTCCAGGCATGACAGATAGCTGGGGAAATGCCCAGATCTTGGAGATGGAGTGTCCTGTGCAAGGAATAGCCAGATCAGTGTCACTAGATTGCAAAGCCTATGGAAGGCATAAGAAAATTAAAACTTGGATATTTATCCAGGACCATTTCACACCAATAATGTTTTAATTTGGAGGTTTGATAGTAGAAAAGACGACGATTTTACCAGAATAGATAATTTTAGTTCTTGAAGGGATGCTGATGTCCGTTTAGTCCTACCTTCTCTTTCTACAGATGAGAAAACTGAGGCCCAGAGAGGCAAAAGTACTTGCTCAAGAGTAAGGAAAATGGCAAGATTTTAACATAGCTCAGATGGTGTTCTTTTTATTGCAGCATTCTGTTTGTATTGTTCCTATTAGCATTCTCTTCATTATTATTATTTAAAGCAGGCTGTGCTCCATCTCTGTTCCAGGCACTCCAAGTGTAACCATTTCCTTTATATTTTTTTAACATTGAGGTTAAGCCTGCCTTAACCCAAATGGGGGTGGGGCAGCTCCCAGCTCTGGAGTGGCGTGTATTGGTTAACACAGGAAAGGTTTAATCAAGAAGTAGTGAAGGACAGTCTTAAATAGGAGTAGGTAGAAACATTCTTAGAGCTACAAGAAATCGTCATGTGGATGTCCACCTGTGTCCAGCTCTTGATTCTTCCTGACTTAGTGATGCTTTCAGCATCCATGGAGGTTGACTTCCCTCAACCCTTCTCCCCACCCCCAATAATAAACAAGGCCTGAGAACCCTGGGGAGAAAGCTCAGGAATGCAGCTCATGAGTCTGTTGATTGTAATGGGTTTTATTTATTACTTACAGGGCTTTCACATACTTTCTTTCTCAGGACCACCATATTGTTTGTTTGTTTGTTTATTGAAGATCTCTGCTGTCTCCATGGAACAAACCTGAATTGTAAAGATGATCTATGATGAAGGGCACTAGGACAGATGTGAACGGAGCTGTCCAAGCCTTGGCACGGGAGGAAATCAAGCTTCCTGCTCATTCCCTGAATAAACAACAAAAAAGAACTCAGAAACAAATATGAGCAGAGCACTTGAAACATTCTCAGTTGATTCCATTTCAATTTAGTATGTTTTTATTTTCTAAGAGGAAAAAAACAAAAACAAACCTAACACTTATGTGTGGAAAGTATTATGCTTCCTTTCTTTCCTTCTCATAACAAGAGGTTCTTAAACTGAGGTCTGTAAACTATTTTTTTTAAATGTTTTTATAATTATTTCAATTTAATTGGTTTCCTTGCAACACTATGCATTTTATTCTATATGTTTAAAAATATTCTTCTGAGAAGGGGTCCAAAGCTTTTACCAGATTGCCCAAGTTGTCCATGATACACACAAAAAAAGGTTAAGACCCCCAGCTCTATAATAAGTTTAGAATTCTCCCAGAAATTGAAGTCAAGTTCACTGGCCTATAGCTGCAGCCTCTATTCTCATTCTCCTTTTTTTTGAAAATTGTAATATTTGCCTTTTTCTGATTATGCCATACCACTACCTTTCAATGATCACTGATAATTGTTCAGCAATAATAGTAGTCATTTCTCCCAGTACCTGAGGATGTCAAGTCAGAACAATAAACATTAATTAAGTGTGTACTGTGTGCTAAGCCCTGGGGTTACACAGAGGGGGAAATAGTCCCTGCCCTCAAGGAGCTCACAATCTAAAGGACTTGAACTCATCAAAGGTGGGGGAGGGGGCTCTCTTGCTTGTGTCCTTATTCACCTTTGGCATCAATTTCCAGTTGGCCATTTTTGTTCTGGCCTTCCTAGAGAAAAATACTTCTTATTGCTCAAAGAAAAACAAACTGAACAAACAATATGTTTTATGGTGTGTCTCCTCCATTAGTTTTATGTTGTTCGTATGTTACAGCTGACATGTCCAAAGAGGTAATAGTTGGATTGGCATAAGTGGGGACACAACATGTAGGCTTCAGTGGACGATGCAGAGTGATATAATAAAATCAGACTGAAAAACAGGCTGAAAGTATCTGGAGAATTAATTCAAATCTTTCAGAATTGTCTTGTCTCTAGCATGGACCCATTTGCTATTCATTTCCACAGCCTCCCCTGTTTTCTTTACTGTTACTTAATGTTTACATTATGTTTACTGTTCTTTAATGTTTGAACATTGGCATGTCTAATATTTAGAATCCAAATACATTGGCTCAAACTTTCATTAGTGGAAAGAACAGTTTGGTATAGTTGTCTGGCCAGATATTTTCCATTTTTTGCATGTCCTTGGTCTTCCATTTTCATCCTTAAATGCTCTCAAGATGATTTATATTATTGGGATTTCTTGCTGATTTTTGGTAACCTAGATTTCCCCTTTTGTGGCTTCTCATTGTCTGTCTTATGAGATGATCCTCCTTATACTCTCCCATCATCCTCTTCTGCAAGATTTTACAAAAGAGCTTATGTTCTCTTCTGGTGCTCTCCTTGGCAGCCATCTCTTTCTTCTTGCTAAGGATGTGGTGAAGTATTCACAGACTGTGGCAGTTTCTAGGCTCTTGGGGCCTCGTTGTTGTAGTGATTGATTTACATCTGTTAAACTTCCATAGGAAACAGTGATCATTCATGTCTATGCTTCCCATTTTGAAGTCTGATTAAGTAGGTCAGATTGTAATCATTTTAATTGCCTGCCACATTTCATTTTTGATCTTTCCTCTAATTTGCTCATATCCCCTTCTATGTATACAACAGTTAGGAAAGAATCCAAAGTTTGGGTGAAAGCCCTGTTACATTTTCTATGCCCCAAGACCTCTTACAATGGTAGCGCATACATTGTAAGTGCTTAAAAACAATCATTCAGTTGACTCAAATTGAAATGGACCAAATAATGAATCCATGAAGCTGTGAAATTATGTAGCATAAAAGTATTTTATTATTTTCCAGTTACATGTAAAGAGAGTTTTATGATTAAAAAAAGAAGGGTCAGGTAGGTGGCATAAGGAATAGGATGCCAGACCTAAATTTAAATCTGGACTCAGACAATTATTAGCTGTATGACCCTGGGCAAGTCACTTCACCCTGTGTCCCTCAATTTCTTCATCTGTGAAATGAGCTGGAGAAGGAAATGGCAAACTACTCCAGTATCTCTGCCACAAAAACCCCAAATGGTATCAGGAAGGGTCAGACACAATTGAAACAACTCAACAACAATAACAACAACATTCTAAGAAGAAAGATTTCTATTTCAATATTTCAAAAGATCTGGGATTTTATTTGTTCTCCTTCCACCTCCATAAAAGATCATCTCTTTCCATGCCTTAGCAGAACTTAGCTAAGTTGCTGAGGGTCCCCAAAATTCATCACATGGTGGCCAACTATCCAGAAATGAGAATCTCTATCCTTAGCCAGACTGACTGTTAAAAGATGGAACTGCTGTGTGCTGTTGACCAATACTCAGAACCTTTCCAGCAGAGGAGGTTAGGAAGACTATAATAGCTATGCTCTGGCCTCAGGGAGCACCAGGTTACTTCCACATCACAATAAGGCAACAGAGTAGGACTTTCAGGGCATAGGCAAAGATTAAAAAGACATAATTATTGAAATGTAGATCTACTTCCCAAGCAACCCTGTGAGTCCTACTGTGTTATAAATATATAGTGATGACTACGTGTAGGAATATCAAGAGTACTAAGCATCTTTGAAAGGGAAATGATACACTCAGACTAAATTGGACTATTTCCTGGGAGAATGGCACAGAGGGTTATCAGATAGTTGCCAGGGGAACCAGAAATCACCTGGACTTTAGCCACCTTCCAATGGACCTAGGGAAGAGCAGAAGATACCAAGCCTGGCCACTCAGCTAAGTGAATGGACAGCAGGGGATTTTTCTAGCTTGCATTCTTCAGCACTGTTGTGGATTGAGAGACAGAGACAGAGAGAAACAGAGAGAGGAGATGCAGAAAGAAAAAGAGAGAAGAGAGATACAGACAGAAATAGAAAGAAATACAGAGAAACAGAGAGGAGAGAGGGTAAGAGATAGACTAACAGAGAAACAGACAGATGGAGAGAGAGGCTAAATGAGAGACAGACAGAAACAGAAATACAGAGCAACAGAGAGGAGAGAGAGTGAGAGATAGACAAACAGAGAGACAGATGGGGAGAGAGGCAAAACTAGAGGGGGGAGAAAGGGAGAGAGAGAATGAAGAAAAGGATTGGTTTGGGGCTGCTGATATTTCTTTAGCATCCTAACACACTGATCTTGTCAACAATCTTGTGAGATTGGTAACTGTGACTATTAATACCTACATTATAGATAAGGAAAGAAGCCCAGAGAGGTGGATTCACCAGCCCTGAGGTATTCCAGCTAATAAGGGGCAGCTGTGAGGTTTGAACTGAGGTCTCTTCTCTCTCCAAGTCTGGCCCTTTTTCCATTACAACATTCTGCCTTTACAGAATGTGAGATCACTCTGGTTTTATTTGTTTGTAATACAGAAAGCATTAATTTGAGTGAGAATCTATGTTTCTTCTATGTTAAAAAAAAATCAAATGCCTTTGCCTAAACCAACTTTTTCCTATTACTCCCCTCTACTACTTTCATTATTAAACTTCCTGACAATTTTCATTATGTGGCAGGGCTGTCCACCACATGTAGCCTGGGGCTATTATTGTATGGATCAAAGGGAGGGAGAATAGACATCTCTAGCCTCTTCTTACCTCACCCTGCTCCAAGCAACACTTGATTTCTGGCCAAGAGAGGAAGCAGGAGGTCGGGGTCAGCTGCTTGGCTACTCTGCTTTCCTCAGAGAGAGGGAATACCAGGTCTAGAATTACACTGATCTGCTCCCTTAAACATTAATAGTCTAGAAAATGTGGTTTTCAGGTTCTAGCTAACTTCTGATTGTTGTCTCTTAAGGAAGGGGGTGGGACAGGTAGATGGTACCCAAGCTTTATATCCAAGGCTTAACTCCCTTTCCTACCAAATGCTAATTTCACAATGAACATATATAGCAAATAGCAACAAAACCCATTTATCCAAGTTGATAACCAACAGAAATCAGAGAAAGTATACATAGGAGGTTATATACTAGACAATCCATAGTGAAGGAGTTCTGCCATTGAGACTGAGATAATTTGGCTCAACCAGGTGAATCCCAGATCTCAGCCAAGGGGAGGTTCTCCAAAGTGTCTAGTGTTGCAATCTGGGGAGAGAGACCTGAAGAAAACCGCCCACTCCTCTTGCATTAGCTTCTTCCCAGAGTCTTTTCTTTCAGCAGCCTGAAGTGTAATGGGTATCATCCATCTTCTCACACAAAGCTAGAAGCCAGAATTGTCCAAAGCACTGACAGAGCCCAAAGAGACTGAAGAGACCTGAAGATACTCAAAGGATTTCCCAAGCAAGAAGACACTGAGGAGCCTGGACCTCTCCTCTCTCTTGATCTCAACCAGTGAGGAAAGAGGCTGATACCAAAGGGCTTTGGGACTCAAGTTATATCCATCCATCCATCCATTCATTCAACAAACTTTTTGAAAATCCCTGCTCTGTGCAAGGCGCTGTGGTATATCCAAAGGTGAAGACAAGAGAGGCCCTACCTTCAAGGAGCTTACCCTACACTTCAGAAGGAAGGATAATATAAGCATGCGAAGGGCTACAATGCAAGGCAGAATTTGGAAAGCCCTGTGAAATGCCCAAACAAAATGCTATGAGGGCGCCTTGGAGGGGCTCAAATCTGGTTGGGGGATAAGAGAGGGTTTCATGGAGGTCACTTTCAAGTTGGGTTTGAAATATGGATGAGATTCCAACAGGTAGAGCCTGGAAGCAAAGAAATACACAGTGTGAGCACACGTGCGATGTGAAGAAGCAAAGCTTTCTGTTTAATGTAGGACTTAGCACAGTGCCTCTCATAATCAATGTTTGTTAGGTGACTGACACAGGACCTAGCTGAGGTACGGGGAGGATGGCCGTGCAGGAGCATCAGAGAAAATGGAAGCGTGGATGGGAACCAGAGCATGGAAGTCCATCAATGCCAAGCTAAGGAGTTCAGGCTTGGATGGGCTATGCTCCCTGTCTCCATTTCTACAACTCCCTTACCCCCAGAAATCTGGTTTCCATCCTTCCTACTGGAGGGAGTCACAATGTGGGGCTTGAGGAGAGGCTACGTTTAGAAAGGCAGCCATGTGGAGCATTTCCAGTAGGTAGAGCACCAGGCCTGGAGTCAGGAAGACTCCTCTTCATGAGTTCAAATCCAGCCTCAGAGACTTACTAGCTGTGTGAACCTGGGCAAGTCATTTAACTGTTTGCCTCAGTTTCCATCTCTGTAAGGTGAACCAGAGAAGGGAATGGCAAACCACTCCAGTACCTCTGCCAAGAAAACCCCAAAATGGGTCACAAAGAGTCAGATGTGAGTGAAATGACTAAACAACAACAAGGCTGGCTATGCACTGCCCTGAACTTACCTAGGTGACCATAGAAGTGACAGAGCTGAGGTTTTCTGAAGCCATATCTGAATGCCCTTACCCTTACACCACAGCTGCCTCTGCCTTCCAGTGGGTCCTTTCAGATGGATTTTACCCCCCACAGGGTAGGCAATTATCAAGATTTCACATCTTGAAAGGCTGAGTCCCTTTAATTTTTAAAATAGGAAACAAGACTTAAAAAGGCCCCCTTGTGGCTCATCATGATGGATAGAACCTTTCACCTCCTGGTCAGCCATGAAATCTGGCCATGGCCTAAAGTCATTGGAAGCCTTTGGCATCTGCCAGCTGTCTGTGGGTCATGATAAAATGGGATACTAGCCTCAATCTGTTTCTCAGGGAACAGGTGGTCTCAACACAGTTATTAACCTTATTGGCCATTTGACTTAAAAGCTGAAGGACTAGGTGGTCTGGGAAATGAATTACTCTTTCTGGATTAGGCATCTGAGGGGCAAACTGGGTGGTATTTCATAGAATCCCGGAAAAAGGACTGCTTTTGCTGTCTAAAGGAAGAAGTGCCTTAGCTAGGGTGGGAGGAAAGGAAAAGGGAATGCAATGTATATTCTTCAGTCATGAGTGCCCAGCTCAGCCTTTGGACTGGGACTGCTAAAATCAATAGCTCCCTCGGCTGGTTGTCACACAGGTCATTCTGAGGTACAGATGGATTTTTAAAAATTTCCTAGAAATAAAGCACTTAGAAAAGAAAGAGATGATCCCTGAGAACTACCACAGCTTCATGTAGAAAAGGACATGCCTGGCTAAACCTCCTTCCCTTGGTAATAAGGTAGATGGTGGGTAAGTCAAGGGGAGGCTATAGAGACACCAAAGCATGGAATCAAGTTCCTTATCCCAGCAGACAAAATGCTGGTGAGATGATCTCACTACTCTAGGATCAGTTATTGGTTGGATTCAAAACTGATTTAACAACCAAATTTAAAGAGAAGTGAATAATAGATCACCATAACCCCAGAATAAATGAAAGAATAAGTATTTATATCATGTTTACTATATACTAAGCCCCAAGCCAAATTTTAGGGGTATAAAAACAATGGCGCTCCCTCTGCTCAAGGAGCTTCCATTCTAATGGACACAACGCACTTTGCTTGGAAAGTCACTCAAATGTTGGTGGGGCCACAGGAGAATAGAATGACAGGCTTCATTCAGGATGGCAGAAGAGACAGAGAAGCTGCCAACCCCTGCAATCCCACCTAGGACCTGGCAGGATTAAAAATCAAGGCATCCACGGATGCTTCATAGAAGGAGGGAAGGGTTAGTTAGAAGGAGGGGATGGGGAAGTGAGGCTGGGACTGAAACCAAACCCTGAACTGCTGTCTAGTCTATCACTCAGTCAAGCAGCATTTATTAAGTACCTACTATGTGCTAGGCACTGTACTGAGGACTGGGGAAAGAGAAGGGCAGAAACCAAACTGTCCCTGCTCTCGGGGAGCTCATTGTATTATGGGGGAGATGACAATCAAGCAGTTATTCCAAAAGAGATACACACAGGAGAAAGCAGGGGTGGTTTCAAAGGGAAAGCTCCAAGATTAAGGAGAGCCAGGAAAGGCTTCTTGTAGAAAGTTGGGTTTTCAACCGAGACTTGAAGGAAGCCAGAGAAGTCAGAAAGCAGAGATGAGGAGAGATAACATTCCAGGTTTGGAAGGTGTCTTGTGGGAGCAGCAAAGAGGGACCCTGGGCCAGAGAGTGCATGGGATGGGGGAGGGGAGGGGGTGGGCATAAGGTGGCAGGAGACTGCAAAGGTACAAAGGGGAAAACTGTGAAGGGCTTTGAATGCCAAACAGGGGATTTTATATTGATATTCGAGGTACTAGAGAGCCAATGAAGATGACTGAACAGGGGGTGACAGGGTCAGAACTGTGCCTGGGAAGGCCATTTTGGCAGCCAAGTGGAAGCTGGATTGGAGGGGACAGAAACAAGGAAGGGCCTTCCTGCATGGGACTGATGCAGCTGTCCTGTTTTCTCAGCCTGGGTTGGTCCCTGGTTGTCTGCACTGCAGCTTGAGGTTGGCCCAAGAACCTCCTCTGAGTTTCTTTTTTTTTTTCTTCCCTTCCATGCACATCTTTTTGTTCTTTCATCCTCAAATTATCTTCCTCCCAGGCAGCTAGGTGGCACAATGGATAGATCACTGGCCTGTATTCAGGAGGACCTGAGTTCAAATCCTCCCTCAAACACTTGACACTTACTAACTGTGTGACCCTGGGCGAGTCACTTAACCCTCATTGCCCTGCAAATATATATATATATTTATATAAAACCTCGTCCCATGATCATTCCTAGAGTCTGGCTTTGCACAAGTACAGATCTGTTGGCCTCTGCCAGGATCACCAACCCAAGAGACCCCATCCCTTCTGCTTGTGAAGCCCTTCCAAGCCTCACCAGTCAGCATGGGTGACATTGCTTTGTTTTCTCCCCAAGTCTGGGATGGGCAGGAATGGAACAAGTGGAACCGGGGGAGGCAAACACAGCTATCCTGACTGAGCAAGGTCACAGACAAGTTTTCACCCTGGCAAGCGGTCCAGTTTGGCTGTGTTCAGGACTCAGTGATGAGTCCAATGATGAGACCAAAAAGGGAAGTTGGGGTCAAATTCCAGAGGACCTTACCTTGACTCAGTAGGTCCTAGGGGAAAGAATGAGGACTTTTGAGCACAGTGGGATAAGCTCAGAGTCATGCTTTTTGGAATCCATCCACCCCTGAAGAAGCATGTATTATGCACCTACTATCTGCTCAACCCTCTTCGAGGTGATAGGGACAAAAAGGACAAATTTGATCCAGTCCCTGCTATCATGGGGCTTACATTCTCATGGGTGAAATTAAATAAGGGTTACCCCAGCCCACTTAGCCCACATCCTCACCAAGTGAGAACACCCCCACTAAGTTAATCAGTGAGCCAGGGGTGAATAAGGGCTCCTCTGCCTACGGGGGTAGAGATGCCAAAGAGACCCATTCAGGATCATTTTGTAGGGAAAACATTAGAGTCTGAAGGAATCAAGGAAGGCTTCAAGGAGTAAGTGGCACCCGACTGAAGGAAACTCGGGATTCTGAGGGGCAGAGATGAAGAGGGAAGGGCATCCCAGGCCTGAGGGACAGTAATGTGAAGTTCATCAGTGCAATAAACATTTATTAAGCACCTACTATGTACCAGGTGCTGTGCTAACTGCTTGGAGATAAAAGAAAGGTGAAAGGTATTCCCGGCTCTCAAGGAATTCACAGTCTAATGGGGGAGACAACATGTAAGTAAGTATGTGCAAACAAGATACATACAGGATAAATTAGAGGTGATCAGTACAAGGAAGGCACTAATGTTAAAGAAGATAAGGGAGGGCTTGTAATAGAAGGGAAAATTGTAGCTGGGAAGCTGCGAGGCAGAGATGAGGAAGAGATGGAGGGTCTTGTTAGCAGATCAGGCAGGAGACCAGAGTCTCAGAGAAGACTAAGATGTAGGAAGATGGGACAAATGAGAGAGAGTTGGTTTTGAAGGGCTCTGAAGGCCAAACAGAGCATTTTGTATTTGCTCCTGGAGGTAACACGGAGGGAACCATTGGACTTTATTGCCTAGAGGAGAGCCAAAGGCATGGAGGTAGGAAATGGAAGCTCATGTGTAAGGAAGAGCAAGATGTTCCATGTGATTGGACCATAGAAGACAGTAAAGGGGGTTGTGTGTGATAAGCCTGGGAAGGTGGATTGGGTTTCAGATGTAAATGCCAAACCAAGGAGTTTATGTTTGATCCTGGAGGTAAGAGGGTCCATCCTAGGATACGGCACATAGGGAGGAGAGAGACAAAGACAGAAAGAGATAGATACACAGACAGAGTGCAAGAGATAAAATGAGAAAGGGAGAAGGAGGGAAAGAATGAGAGAGGGAAGAGAGAGACAGAGAACACACTGAACCCTCCACCGCCAGTGCCTTTCCTCAAACATCACCCCCACCCATTTATCCTGTATCCATCTTGTTTGTACATTTTTGTATGTTGTCTCTCCTTCCCCACCCCCTACCCCATGAGACTATTAGCTCCTTGAGGGTAGGCATCTTGTTCTTGCCTATCTTTTTAACCCCAGCTGCCTGCTGTATGGAGTATGCTCAATAGTAAGCACACAGTAAGCACTCAATAAGTGTTCTTAGATTGACTAATTGAAGGGACTTTTGGAACAGTGTAAAGGAGAGGCAGTGAAGACTTAATACAAAAATTAAAAGAGGTACATAGTGGTGAGGATTGTGGAGACTGGACCCATATGGAGTCCTGAGTGCAATTTTCCCAACACATTTTAGGAAGGACGTTGAGAAAGTCATCCTGGAGCTCAGCGGGATCTTGAAGGTCATTTTAGAGATGAGAAAAGTGAGCCCCATAGTGGTTAAGGGATTTGTTCCAGGTCGCTTAGGAGGTGTTAGCCCAGCAGGAGAGGCAGTGTGTGGGGGCATATGAGAGCAGACGGGCCTCTGACTTTATGCTCAGCAGAAGCTGTGCTCCTGTTAGGCCGTCTGTTGTGCTCCTTTTCATTGGAGAGGCCAAGGGTGTGACAGGGAATAATAGCTAGAGAACAAAAGGAAGAAAAGCACCCCCATTACCCCCCCCCCTGCTCACTGGCAAACACTGGGAAGAATCTCTTGGGCCCTGAGTCTCCTGTGGAGGCCTGTCCACCCACAACTGCCCTGAAGGCTTTCTCTAGTTCTCATCCATCCCGGCTCCAACAGAAATACACAGGAGAGGGAAGTGACATCACCCACATTTTTATAAATTATAGATAGGAATTTGACCCCACCAAGAGTCCATGCTGTCTGACAAGACCTTCTGCTGAGATTTTGAGACCAGTATCACCCCCAAATAGAGCTAAGCATTAAAGATCCATTGGGTGCCTGTCTGGTTTTGTTTTTCCTTTCTCTCTGTCTCTCTCTGTCTCTGTCTCTCTGTCTCTCTCTTTTTGCAGAGCAATGAGGGTTAAGTGACTTGCCCAGGGTCACACAGCTAGTACGTGTCAAGTGTTTGAGGGAGGATTTGAACTCAGGTCCTCCTGAATACAGAGCCAGTGCTCAATCCACTGCTCCACCTAGCTTCCCCCTCCTTTCTTTTCTAAATCTCAACTCCACCCTGGCCTGCTCTTTGGGAAACAGGTGGCCAACCATGATGGATGAGTCAGTGAATCATTGGGATGGACAGTGAAGCCAATTAAAAAAAAAATTCTAGGTTTTTAAATAGAAACATTTTGAAAAAAAAAATCCCCAAACTTGAAAATAAAATCTAGCAGATCATTCTTGAATTTAGAAACCTTTCTTTTCTAAAAATATTTTTATTCTGAATTCCCTGGACATTTTAGAAGAGAAAAAGGAAACCATCTCCATTATGCACACTTGCTTTTCTTTTTTAAATCTAAGTTCATCCCATATCTCTCAAAGTTATCCTGCTCATGTGTGCTTCTTTCTGGGCTTTTAGAAACCATACTTTTGCAATAAACAGTTATGTGTGTATATGAGTATGTGGTGTATAATTCATTTAACTCTTGCTTCCAAAAAGCTTTCACTTTCCCACTATTGCTTTTGTAACCTGGTTTCAGTAGCAGGTTAGTAGTTCCAGAGCTGAGAGGACTAAGTACCCTGAGCATGGTTATCTGGGAATAATGACAATGATAACTACAACAGCAACAATAATACAAAGCATTGATATAAAATTGTAAGGATTGCAAAGCACTTTACAGATATTATCTCAACTGACCCTCACAACCACCCAAGGATGCAGGTGCTATTATCATCCCCATTTTACAGATCAAGAAATTGAGGTTCAGAGGGGTGAAGAGACTTATGCAGGGTCATATACCTATTACATATTTGAGGCTGGATCTGGAGCACCTAGCTGCCTCTGGTGATCTGAAGGGTGATCTGCAGGGCAGATGGCAAGACCCTTAAGGCCACTGTGGATGCCTTCTTCTATACATGCTCCAGCTTGTCAATGTCTTTCCTGAAAGGTAACCCCTAGGATGAAGCTCCAGATGTGATCTGATTGGGGAAGAGGACAACGCATCGTCACCTCCCTGATTCCTCTCTGGATAGAGTGTAAGAGAGCTTGAGTTGGTTTTCAGTCTGGGGTGGGTTGGGGTGTTTTTTATCTGCCACATCAGGCTGATGATCCATATTGAAAGTGCCATTTCAATGGATAGATACTAGTATTCCCAAACAATGGATCTCTCAGAAATGATAAGAAACGATGAGTAATTTCTCTACAAGATATTATAGCTTGGGGAACATGGGTCTGAGACAGGGTGAAGTATTTCCCAACCTGAGGTACAATTAATCTAAATAGGAATGGCTGGGCAGGGGGGAAATCACATATTCAAAGACAAGGAATGAAAAATAACTGAAGGAAAAGAGAATATTGAATTGCTTCTGATAAATGTTCCTTGAGCAAGAAAAACAACACGAGTGGAGCCGGGAGAATTAAAGCAGGGTGTGTGCGTCCCATTGATGTGGCTTGGGGAAAATACAGCAATCAGGAGTCATAGCAAAATTGAATGTATGCAGACAAGTTGGACTGAGTGATCAGCACGGCCCTGGGAATTATGGAAATTGTACAGTAGGACTGCATTGTGATGCATTGGCTTAACGCAGGTTTGGATAGAATGTGTGTTCCCCAAGCATTGCTTGCTCTACCAAGCTAGTTCATGGCCCCTAACTGAGCAATACTGAAGCCCATTGAAGCAGCCTGGTGGACAGTCAATTCAATTCACTTCCATTCAATCCAATTTAGTTCAGTTTCATTCAATAGGACAGTTACTTAGTAAGCATTTTCCATATTCCAGTTCCAGGCACTGTGCTAAGCCCTGACCATACAAAGATCAAACAGTTCTTGCCCTGGTGGGGGGGGGGGGTTACATTCTAATGGAAGTAAGCAACATGTGCCAGTCTCAATACATGCAAAGGAATTTCTGGGGGATCAGGAAAGACTTGTCAGAGGTGGCACTTGATTTGAGCCTTGAATAAAGGATTTCCAGAGGAATTAAAGAGAGCAGCAGAGGCAGAGGAATGGAGGCAGGAGATGAGATGGCTTTTATGGGAAGCTGACTGGGACATGATTGTGGGAAAGGGAGTAACGTGTAGTCAGCCTGGAATGATGGGCAGGGCCCACTTTGGGCCAAATGAAGGAGTTTGCGTTGTATCCCAGGGGCATGTGAGCTCCCTGAGCAGGGCAGGTACACATCCCATCTCTGCTTTAGGAATTTCAATTTGGCAGCCAGGCAGTGGAGAGGCTAGAGTGAAGGAGACCAAATAAGAGGCCATCGCGATAGATTAAACAGGAAGAAGGGGGTTCTGTAAAATCATAATGGAATAAGAAGAAAGGCTGCTTATCTGGCGCATTAAGGTCAGAGGATGCACTTTCTTGAAGAGTGTTGGAGAGGCAGCCATCCCTGAGGAGCTTCTTTTGGGGCGGGGCAGGGAAATGAGGGTTAAGTGACTTGCCTAGGGTCACACAGCTAGTAAGTGTCAAGTGTCTGCACCAGATTTGAACTCAGGTCCTCCTGAATCCAGGGCCGGTGTTTTATCCACTGTGCTACCTAGCTGTTCCTCCTAAGGAGCTTCTAGGAGGGACCTGGGCCACCAGAGCTGTTTGTAGCACACCCGAGTCCCTGCAAATATATCTCCTTTCTCCTTTGAGAGCGCTGCAACCCTCCCTGCTGCCACTGCTGAAAGCAGTGCCCCAAGATACCATGAACCTTTGAGCAAGCCCCTTCCCCTCTCTGGGTCTTGGGTCCTCATCCTTAAAGTGAAGGGGTTTGAAAAGATGAAGCCAAAGTTCCCTTGGAGCTCTGCAGGTATGAGACCAATGATACAGTCTCCACCAAGGTCCAAATTTGGACTGACCCACTATGAGTTCCTCTAAGAAACTCTGTTCCCTCAGTCACCAGAGGAGCAGACAGTCACTGGGGGAGTGGGGCTCATCCTGGGGGGAAGGTCTGCACAAATTCCTTTCTCCTGGTTGGTTGGGGTTCCACTGGACACAGTCATGGGTAAGACGTCTGAAAAAGAATGACTAAAATGGCATGGGTGGGTCCTTTGATGCTAAATTGGAGTTAGCAGAGACCTTACCATGGGGCCAACTTTCCCCTGCTTTGGCGAACTATGAGTTTTCCCACTTTCAATCTTCAAATTCCTAGGCCTCTATGTAATATCACTGTTAACCATCAAGAAAATAAATAAGTGGGCTGCCCATGCGAGGAAAGCAATAGGGCGTTAGCAAGGGGGGAAGGCTGCAGGGTTAAAGATAGGAGGGGTTAAAACAACATTTTCCTAAAGATGCAAGAAGTGGCAAGCTTCCTCCATCTTTTTTTTTTTGTAAGAAAAGGCATTTGAAACAGGCCTTTTATAAACATCTGCAGGCAAGTCATTGCATTAAAATAATAGTTGGGGTCTGCCTTGAGATGACCAGAGCCAGGGATTTCAGAGTTAAGGCAAAACACCATCCTACACTCTCCCCTACTGGACCCAGGAGCACCATTCCTATGTAGAGAAACATCTCCTTCTGTCCTGAGGCCTCCCTGAGAGAGGACACAGAGAGAGAAGAGCTCAGGCGGTTCTGCAGACATCCAGAATGCATCCAGGGGCCGGGAGTGTGAGGCCAGACCTCCTGCTGGTTCAGATTCCTCCTTTTACAGGAGTGCTTCCTGCCCTGCATGGTCCTGTCTCAGAATCTGAGGGCAGCATCACTTGGGAGCGTGTTCCCAGGGGAAGCAATTCTGAAGTATGTCCTTGTTGCACTGTGCATCTCTTCCAGATCCTTGATTGATGAGGCCTTGACAAGAAGCCCCCAGTGCCCGGGCCGCCTTCTTCTCTTCCACAAGTCTAAATGCCTCCCCACCTCCTTCCTTTGGGGGGATTCTTTGTTCTCGGAGTCAAAGACCCCAGGCTAATTCTTGACTAGGAGCAATGCCTGGTTAGGCAGTAAAGATGGAACTAATCAGTGGATTGTCAGACTGACCTTGAGTTTCAAGAACCAGCCTATGAACCACCTCAATCCTCAGGAGAAATGTATGGGACTAAGGAAAGAGATGAAGAATTCTTTCTGCCCAACTTGCCTTCCCTGGGCTCTGGCCAGCTGTTAGCAATATGCTGGGCTTTCTTTGGAAAGGGCAGCAACGATTTCCACTTGGAATGCATCCTGTAGTTACCACCTCCCTGTCTGCCTAGAATAGAGGGGGAGGTGGGGGACTAGAAACCTCCAACTGATGGGTCTGCCTTGGATATTGGGGGGAGGCTAGAAACTTCCAACGAGAGGGTAATTCCCAGAGAATGGGATAATCTTTACATGCTCTTGGAAAGGAAGGAAGATGGCGATTTTACTTTGGATTATTCTAATATGTGGAAGAACTCTGATTGCTGCAGCCTGGGGCCTCCCAGGGGGAGAAGTCTCCCTATTGATGTAGTTCCTGACTCCATTGATCATAGTAAATAAGTAAGTCCTAGGGAGTTTCTCAAGGTCTAGTGTTTGAGTGATGTGTCCGGTTGCAGATCTGTTCAGCTTTAGAGGGAGAAGTTGAACCCAGGTTTGGTGACTCCAAAGCCAGCCCCGCCGGACCCTTTGGTTCTCTGATGCCCTGATCTTTCTGCCTCACTCCAGTTTTACCGCCCGCCTGTCCCTCACGGTCCCCTCCCAAGACACACCCACCTGCTTAACGCAGCCAAATGCCCCTGCTCCTTCCCATTAGCCCAAGGGAGATGTTGACTTTTTCTAGCATTTAAGGAGGAATTTTCATTCCCATCCAACCACATGCATAGTATTGTGTTCTTTTCTAGCACCGCAAGTTAGGAAAGACAATGATAAACTGGAGTCTCCAGAGGAGGGTGACCAGGGGGATGGAGGCACTCAAGGCCGTGCCCTTGGATGATGCATTATGGGAATCTCAAGCATTCAGCCTTGGGAAGAGAAGGCTTGAAGCTCATTGCAGCTCCTGTCAAGTACCTGGAGGCTGCCACGTGGGGGAGGGATTTCATCGGTTCCACTCAGGGGTGCCAAGAGGCCAGATGACCACAGTAGGATCGGCCTCAGGACTCCTAAGCATTGCTTCAGAGACTGGCCCCAGAGCCTAGGAAGCCAGTCACCCACTTACCACCATTTGTGATGGGAAATCACAGAGCTGGGGAAACACTCGGTGTGCTAGAGAGCTGGGTTTGTAGCAGAGAAACTGGGCTCGAATCCCTTCTGCTTCCTTCTCGCATGATCTTGGGCAGTTCACTTTATCTCTGTAGTCTTCAGTTAGCCCATCTGGGTTTTAGAAAAAAAGAGAAAAAAGAAGGGAAGGGAAGGATAAAAGAGAAAAAATGAAAGAAAAGAGAAAAGGCAAGGTGAGGAAAGGAAACAAAGAGAAGAGAAGAAAAAAGAAAAGGGAAAAAAAGTGGGGTTGAACCAGAAACCTCTATAGTGCCTCTTAATCTGAAGCGTTTGTTCCTAGGATCTTACTTAGGAAGTACCTTAGAGCAAAAATACCTGCCCTATTGAACTGTTAGATTAGTCAGAAAACCCTAGCAACTGTTCCAGTAATGGACTCTGGCGAGGTCTTGTGACTAACCCTTGGGGCTGCCTTCCTAGTAAGAGAGTTTAACAATCGTGGACGGCACTATTTCTTGGCAGAGGATTTGGCCACCCACAGGGTGTGATTGGAGGAGTTTGAAAAGGTTCAGAACCATTTCACTGATGGGACGGATGGTCTTGGGAAAGACATTTAGCAGCAACACACCCTTGTGTGTCATTTAAGCCATCCTGAGATACTGGTGGTATAAGTTATATTATTAACACTTTTAATAGATGAAGAAATAGACTCTCAGAGAGGGAAAGTAACTTGTCTGAGGTCACAGGTACTAAGTATGAGGCTTCAAACCTATGTCTCCTGATTCTAAACCACCCCTTCTCTCCAAGATGCCTCCCCTCTGCAGGACTGCCTCCATTTCCCCATCTGTAAATGAGAGAGGCTGCGTGGAGGGATTCAGGGTGTTTAGCCCAGAGAAGGTTGAAGGGTCTTCAAATGCTTCAAAGGCTGGCTCTTCTTGGCCCCAGAGGGCAGAAGTAGAGGGGAAAGGCATGGGGAAAGCACTGAAAACAGGCAGATGTGGGGTCTACATAAGCGACAACTTAACCACTCAATGTCTCTGGAAATGGACGACAAAGCGCTTTCATTTTTGTCTCTGTAACCCGAGGGTCTGGCCCAGCAGCTGCCACATCCTGGTTGTTAAGTCTTTGTCAGTCGTGTCTGACTCTTTGTGACCCCACTGGGGGCTTTCTGGGCAGAGACACTAGAGGGGTTTGCCATCTCCTTCTCCAGATCATTTGACAGATGAGGAAACTGAGGCAAACACGGTGAAGTGGCTCATCCAGGGTCACACAGCTAGTAACTGTCTGAGGCCAGATTTGAACTCAGGTCTTCCTGACTCCAGGCCTAGCTCCCTATCCACATAGCAGAAGCTTATGAAACACTTGTCTGAGGAAGGAATAGGTCTTCCCTCTCTGGATGCCTTTAAGGAATAGCCAAATGACACATTTTCTGTGATGTAACAAAGGGAAATTTTTTTCTCACATGAATTGGGCCAGATAACGACTGTGTTCCTTTCATGGAATTGGGAAGTCTATGATTCTATGGAAAAGACTGTGACTCTATTTCCCCTTCAGGTTATACTACAGTCTCGTTGTCCTTTTCTTTCCAACCTCCAACTCTCCCAGTTATAAAAAGTCATTCCTTGGGATTGGACCATTAAAGTTTTGTTGTTGTTGTCTCCAGAATACCATGTATCGAACACATTAAGATGAATAACAAGAAGTCAGAGCAGGTGTAAATAGAATCCGTCATGATCCACTCATTTGACCACAGTAACCCTATGAGATAGGTGCTGTTGGTAGTATTACAGCCATTTTACAGATGAGAACATGGAGGCTCAGGGAAATTAAGTGATGTGCTCATGGTCACATAACTAGGAGTGTCAGAAGCAGAACTTCAACCTAGGCCTCTCTGGACTCCTGATCCAGCTTTCCTTTGGGGGTTCCAGGTTATACTACTGCCCAGATATTGGAGGGGAGGGAGGGCTGAGTGTGGGCTTGACTTTGTAAAATGTCTAATTGGGGTATGATGTGCAGCATGGGGGGCTGGCCCCAGGAGAGGGGGCAGGCCCAGATCAGGCGCTCAGGACCACGGGGTCTATGCAGTTGGACACTACAGCAAGAAGTGAGGAATTAGACCCAGTGTCCACTTTTGTTTGGCCAACAAGTGGGCAGTTTGGGGGAGGGCACGAGTTCAGAGGATGGGAAGCCATGTGGTCTGGGCCATGTGGCCAGACTGGGAAAGGGCCGAGGCCGTGGGCAAAGGTCAGGCTGGAGCCGCATCCAAATGGGACTTGGATTCCATCCTCGAAGGCAGAGACGGGTCAAACCTGTGCATTAGGAAGATCCTTCCGGCAGCTGCTTGGAGGATGATTGAACGTCAGCAGGTGTCCCAGATGGCGTGCTCTGGTGTCCCCGGCTTTAAATTAGTCCTTGCGTGGTCCGGCTCTGTCTATTACAGATGTACGGGTAAACAGAATGAAGCATTGGAGGGGACCTGCTGACAAGTGGGGCCCCCTCTATTCACAAGCACATTACAGGGATTCTTCATCTCAGGCAATGGGCTCCTAGACCAGGCTAATGACCCGACATGAATGGGGCAAGGGGTCCCTGGGAAGTCGGACCCGTGTCGGGCATGGCCAGGATCCCACCCAGAGGGGCTTGAACTCAAGATGAACTAATGGGGAGGAGTCCAGCTCTTCTTGTGAAAATAAAGTTGCTAATTTGATAAATATGTCCAGGGAGGGCCCAGGGAAAGGGAGTTTCCTTGTCCCAGATTTCCCATTTAATGGGGCTCTCGGGTTAATCACTCCCATTTTGCTCCCTTCCTTTGTAGAGACCGTGAGCCAAGAGGAGGGAAAATCAGAGGCCTTCGGGGGTGACTTTCTTTGAGGGGAATAAAGGATTCCGCCCTTCTGGGAGGGGGCGTCAGTAAGCCAATGAGGACAATCCCTAGTTTTTTGGCCCTTTCAGGACTACAGAGAGCAGGGTCCTAGATTTAGAACCACAGGGGTCCAGCCCCCTCATTTTATAGGCTGGAAACTGAAGCCTAGAAAAGTTAAGTCATTCACCACCGGACACATAGCTCTCAGGGAGCGAAGCTGGGACTGAAACCTACAGCCACGCACCCCAAATCCACGGGTCCTTTCCACCACCGTAAAGATAAGAGGACTGGGGACTTTCATGTCAAGGGGACAGTTATTTTTAAAATTTCAACTATCCGTGAGTGGACAGTGGGTGTTCCCAGTTTGGTTTAGTGGCTACAGAAATGGCTGGAAAGCCCTATGTGATCATGGGTCACACATACCTCTGTAGCC
This sequence comes from Dromiciops gliroides, assembly GCF_019393635.1. Lineage (NCBI taxonomy): Eukaryota > Metazoa > Chordata > Mammalia > Microbiotheria > Microbiotheriidae > Dromiciops > Dromiciops gliroides. Next base: position 488,452,312 of record NC_057864.1, on the reverse strand, counting down.
TAGACCAGCTAAGTTGGACCTTGCAGTAATAATAATTAATAATAACAACAACACTTAATTTTTTAAGGATTGCACAGCACTTTATAATGCATACATTATCTCATTCAATTTTCAAAACAACCCTGAGGGCGTTATTATTCCCACTTTATGTGAGGAAACTGAGGCTGAATGAGTTAAGCCCCAGCTTAGCATCACAGAGTTGATTCCAGCGACAAGATGGCCACCACCCTGTCCACCAAACTCCGCTGCTGCTCCTGCAGGGAAGCTTCCACCACTGGCTCCAGAAGCCCAGGGCTCCGCGCTTCTTGAGATGGGTAAGCCTTTGGAGAAGGACTCCTCCAACTTACTCATTGCTCACTCCAGCTCCCAGCTTGGCCGCTTATTTCCATGGGTGGCTTTGGGCAAATCACTTACCTGTCCAGTCTTCAGACTCCACGTGTCTAATACGACAGGTCTGAGCCAGGCTGACCCAAGGGTATGGCCTGCTCTGCTTCCTACATGATGAGAAAAGAACAAGTGGCCATTCAGGAAAGAAGGAAGGGTAATGCTGGGTCACACCACTGGTCTGGTGTTACGGAGAGAAAGCCACCAGCCCACTGACTGAGGGTTCCACATCCTTACTGAGCTGGACATGTGTGGCCATACCCTCAGAGGGGTGGTGCCCAAAGGATGAGGAGGTGGGTGGCCAGGAGACTGTTTTGGCTTGGGAACTTGCTTTGATAAGTAATGGGCACAAGTAAGCTGCCTCACTGTGGGAGCACAGGCTACCGGATGATGATGGAGAAGCCAGATGAACCCTACCAGGCAGTATGGTGCAGTGGGAAGCTCACTAGCCTGAAAAAAAGGGCCTGTTGCCTGCTACTTATCTGGAAAAACCATCCACTTTGTCTGGGGCCTCACTTTCCTCATCTCTAATATGGGGGTGATGATGCCCAGATTCTGTCCCTGTGCCTGCTCCAGGACTTATGGCCTGTTTGACCTGGAACAAGTCACTCCTGCTCTGTGGACCTCAGTTTTCCCATCTGTAAAATGGCAGGGTCAGAGTAGAAGGTCCCTTCTAGCTTTAAATCTCTGGTCCTTAGTTAGTTCTGCTCTCTGGGCCCTTTGGAGATGATTTTTGTTTTGTTTTTTTTTTCTTTTTTGGGGGGGGCAATGGGGGTTAAGTGACTTGCCCAGGGTCACACAGCTAGTAAGTGTGAAGTGTCTGAGGCCGGATTTGAACTCAGGTACTCCTGAATCCAGGGCCGGTGCTTTACCACTGTGTCACCTAGCCGCCCTCTCCTTTGGAGATGATTTTAAAAGCCTAGGAATCTTTCCCTTCCATATGCTGGACATTCAATGATCAGAAATCAATTCCTTTGAATATTGAATGCTTTCTCCTCTTCAAGATTTCCCTATCAAAGACAAATTGTGCTGGAGTCACCTTAAAATATCACATAACTTGGAATGACCAAAGTGGGTCCTAGAGAAGAGATGGAAGAAGGTGTCTCCTCTCTGCTCCTTTGCAGTGGGGGGGGGGGCAATTGCTGGAGAATGCCATGAGTCAGGTCATAGTTTTTTAATGCATTTCGCTGAACTGCCCCCCCCCTCATTTTTTTCTTTGTTATAAAGACCCATTCTATGGGAAGGAAAGGGAAATGCTGGGAAATATAAGCTATGAAAATACAAAAGATTTGACAATAAAATAAAAATAAATTAACTAAAATTTTAAAAACAAATAAAGAAATAAATGTAAATTTAAAAATAAATAAAAAAGGATAAAATACAGCAACAGTATATAGTTTAAGGCCAAGTTAGTTGAGGACAAAAGGACAAGGTCCTCCATAATGAGACTCAACCATGGGGCCATGGAAGGAGGAGGGAACTCGGACCTCTAAGGCGTGGGTTTAAGCCCTATTTCCGACCAAACATCCAGTGCTCTTCCCATTGGGACACTGCTCCCCCAACACACACACACCCCTCCCCCATTAGTCTGTGAGCTTCCTGAGAACAGGGACTATTTTTGCCTTTTTTTTTTTTTATCCCTAGCACTTAGCACAGTACCTGCCACTTACTAGGGGCTTAGTAAATGCTTATTGACTTGACTTGACTTTCCCCTTGAGTTCTCTGGTTCAGCCAATGTTTATATCTTTCCTTTTTAAACAAGATTAAATGTACACAATCATTGTTTTTAAAATAATCAGTGGTTTGACTGAATTAAACTAGTACAAGCTCCTTCCTCCTCCCTACCATCTTTATGCAGAGTTTCCCAAAACTAGTAAAACTTAAAAGAGCACTAAGACTTTTGGGACACTGCATAGATTCTGGTTTATTGTCCTTAGGATCCAATGATATTATTTTCAGGGAAAACAAGTACCCCAATGATATGGGTGTTTACACTTGAATTTGTCCAAGAGCTGACCTTTCCAGATTCAGGTCTCATGGGAGTTGGACAGAGGGAGTTGGACAGAGCTTCCATGTGAGACTATCTGTCCCTGACCAAACATTGATTCCTGATTCACTAATGCCTACATCTCTGCCAGATGATTCATTTCAACTCCCCAAAAGAATTCCAGGCAGCAATCTACTCCTGGCCTAAGAGAGTAAACAGATGTCCACACTCTGTAAACAAAATGGAGACAGGAGAGTGGATTTCTAGATTGTGAGTGGGACAATGTTGACCTAGGCCCCTTCATGAGGGATCGACTGTGGTGCTTCATTGTACTATGGCCATGATCAAGAACTTGGGCTTTCAAGAGTTAGGCCAGACCACATGTTCTGGAGGTGCCAATCAAGTTCATGATAGGTCTCTTGTCTCAGGCTCAGCCCAGGTGAAAAAAAACAGCTTCAAGTGAGTTGAGGGATTTGGGGTATCTATTTCTGTCAAGCAAGTAGCCATATTGCTTCAATCACAGTCTTTTTCAAAGTATTGAGGCTGGGATTCTGACTATTATTTATGTCCTTGACTCCTTGGGCAGGAAGTCTGGTAAAACCTATGGAGCCCATTTCAGAACAATATGTTTAAATTCACAAGTTGCATAGGGTTATAAAAGAAACCAATTATATTGAAATACAGTTATCAAAAGCTTTTTTAAAAGCAAGTTCATGGTCCCCAGATTAAGCACCCTGTGTTCTTATACCCTAATCCATTAAACTACTCTCTCTTGCCATTTTAAAATAATGCTTTATATGGGGCAGCAAAGTGATGCAGTGGATAAAGCACCAACCCTGGACTCAGGAGGACCTGAGTTCAAATCTGGTCTCAGACACTTGACACTTATTGGCTGTGTGACCCTGGGCAAGTCACTTAACCCCAATTGCCTCACTAAAAAAATAAATAAATAAAAATAAAAATAATGCTTTATAAATAAATCCTCTGGAAAACCGGTCAAAGGAGAAGTTATAGATCTAGAGCTGGGAAGAACCTCAAAGACAGTTTATTCCAACCTTCCCATTCTACAGATGAAGAAACTCAGTCTGAAGGAAGTTAAGTGACTTGGCTAGGTCACACAACTTGTAAATGACAGAGAAAGAATTTGAAACCAGATTCCAAAGTCAGTGTTCATTCTACTGAATCATTGACTGACTACATAGCAACAAAGGCTCCTTGTTATGATCCCTGGGCTTTTTGTTTGTTTGGTTTGGTTTTGTCTTATTTTAGCAATGCTCAGGTTCATGATACTACCTGGGGGGAGAGGATAATTGTTCTTTCAAAAGGATAATCTATCATCCCTCACTGAAGTTCAAACAAGACTCATTAATTCAAAGAAAAAGGCAGTTAAACAGAATTTCAAGATAATCTCCACCTTCCTCCCTCACACACACATACAACTTTGGCATTTCATGATTAGAGAACCATATTTAGAACATTATAGAACATATTTAGCGATATAGAACATATTTAGAGATGGAAAGGACTTAAGAACTCACCATCGAATCAGATGATGCATGTAAATCACTTTGAATTCACAGGTTCCTGTCCTACTGGTAGGAAGAGGACAACACTCCTCCCTATATTACTTTTTTCTTTTTCTTTTTCTTTTTTTTTTCAGGGCAACAAGGGTTGAGTGACTTGCCCAGGGTCACACAGCTATAAGTGTCAAGTGTCTGAGGCCAGATTTGAACTCAGGTCCTCCTGAATCCAGGGCCCATGCTTTATCCACTTTATCCACTGTGCCACCTAGCTGCCCCCTCCTAGATTACTTTTGAGCTGAGAATCACATTCTAGCTGGAGTTCCACCTTGCCCATGAAGCTGCTGGTCACTACTTCCCCTCAAGGGTGCTGCTGTCATCTGCTGTTTCCCTGCTTGTCTGCTGACCTGCAGCTACCCTCAGTTGCTAATCTGCTCCTCCTTTGAGCTATTTCTGTCATCTGCCGACAGGCTTCTTCCCCATGGAAGCATGTAGGACAGACCATTTCTGCCATCAGTCCCTAGGTATCTGTAGTGAGATAACATTGCCTGTGGCTATCACAGCTTTTTTGTTAGTCAGAACCCCAGTTGTGCCTAGCCAGTACAGAAAAGTCCCTCATTAGAAGTATTTGTTCATTCCCCCTCAAATTGAACTCCCCTAATGCTGCTCAATATTGAGATTAGGGTCAATAGGGAACACATGGGGCCCTTAGGGACCCCATGACTCCTGGTGCCAGGAGTCCTTTGCTCCCTTTGTGGAGTCCTCATCAAGTTCACTTCTGGATATGGAGTCCATGGCAAATTAGCTCCTTTGTTTGACTGATCTGACTCCTCATGAGACTCAAGGTCTCTGCTACTGATTCTAGTTGTTTCTGCAACCTCAGATCATCCTTCAGATCTTTCAAAGCTCACAGCAATGTCACCTGATCAATTGCATCTCCAGTTACACATGCACCTGAGATGAGAAAAGAATAAATACCAAAGAGGCAGAAGAAATGTGCACAATGCACGCAGAAACACATGGTAGTTGTATGAAGGTGAAGTATCTCTTGTTCCTCCTCCCCAACCTGATGCTCACAGCAGTCCTCTTCACCTGAAAGCTGCCAGGGAAGAGAGTGGAAAATGGCCCATTCCTACCATTTTCTAGATCCTTCCGGCTCCTTGGCCAACTAGAAGACTTTCCATCATCCCCTGGCACTGAGTCATCCTAGCCAACACCAGCATGTGAAGTTCCATGTTCTAGATTGGCAACAGGCAGGAACCTTGAGCATGCTCTGTTTGAAGCATGTTCCAAGCACTGAGCCTTCATTGGCCAGCCCCTCAATTAATTTAGAACTTGAACAGCATCTCATCTAACATGTATTTGACTGCAGAGGTTATGGAGCCCCAGAGAGGGGCACGGATTTGCCCCAGGGTTACAAGCAAATTTAAGGTATAACCTAGTTCTCTGACTCCCAGGCTCATTTTTTCCCATTATCCCTTTCAAAAAGGGGCACAATTTCCCATAGGTGGGAGAGAGTTTTAGACCTGGAAATGACACTAGAAAAGAAGTAGGTAGTTCACCTCCTCCTTATAGATGAAGAGACTGAGGTCCAGGGAAGGGAAATAACTCTCTCCCAGGTCATGCAGTAAGTCAGTGGCAGGGACTAGTGCTATTAACTCTCCATCTTGAGTTTTTCCTTAGCCTGTCAGTGCTAGGCACTGTGTTAGGGACTGGAGATACCAGGACAAAAGGAAAACAGTCCCTGACCTCAAGAAGCTTGCAATCTGGGGAAGAGATATAGGAAAGGAGATAGTACACGCAAAGATTAACCAATGCAAAATATAACTAAGTAATTTTTCCCTATTCAGGGTGAGAGAGAAAAACACAAATGCCAGATAGCATCAGGAATGGCCTCTTGAGGGAGTTAATGCTTGAGCTGAACTTTGAAGGACATTAGATATTCTAAAAGATAGAGGTGAGGAGGGAGAGTATCAAGCATGTAGGGCAGACTGTGCAAAAGTCTGAACATGCAAGGTTCTGAACAGGGAACAGCAAACAGGGCAGTCATACTGGAAGGTATCCTGTGTGAAAGGAAGTGATATGCAACAATTCCTGAAAAGGATGTAAAAGGATTGAGTGCCAAAAAGGAGAATTTGTATTTTATTCTGAAAGAAATAGGGAGACACTGAACCTTCCTGAGCAGTAGAGTAACAGAGCATCCCAATGACATGTTCATTTTCTATGTGGTCCTGAAAATATTCAACCTACTGTGTGTTCCCCAGTTTCCCTTCATGCTTTTGCTCACTATATCTTTGGGGAATTAATCATTTAATTTTTCATTTCTTATCATCCTTTATAGAGAATCAATGTTTAATAACTAGATAATACTCAGCTTTCACTTTTATTTGAAGAGTAAATGATTGAGTTATCCAGGCAATGTGCTGTTTAGTTTCTATGGGTCCTTGGTGATTGTGCACAACCAAAAGTCATGCTCTGAACAAGAAGGAGGGTGTCAGAAGGTGGCAGGAATGTTACCCAGATTCCAGTTTGGAGTCATTGATTTACTTTTTCCTTTCCAATATGTGTGGGGAACTCTTGACATGAACACTCCCTCTCCCAGTGGAGGTTGATACTTTACAGGGTCGCCATGGGCACCGAGAGGTTAAACAACCTGCCCAATGTCACATAAGCAGTATATGACAGAGACAAAATCTGAACCCCAGACTTCCTCACTTTGAGGACTACACTCTATTCACTCTGCCATATTGCACCTGCATTTATTGACTTCTGAAACCCCCAAAGATCTTATTCTGGATATTGACAGCTACTTAGACAATTTCCCCTAAGTGTCCAAGGAATCTGACATTTCCAAAGTAACCTTATTTTGCCTTTTAGATGAAGAATGGTGTTTTGCCGCATCTGTTGCTGATAAGACCAGTTAGAATTTGATTCTTGGCAAAAATCTCAGGCAGACTATTAAAGGAATGGTGAGTGATGAAGCAGTGATCTTCAAGAGTCAACATGACTTTTTCAAGGAAACATCTTGACTTAATAGCTTTGTTACCTGACCTTAATACCTTTGTTACTGACTTAGTTGTTGAGAATGTTGAGGGGATACCAAAGCTATGACTTACCTAGATTTCAGTAAAGTATCTGACAGAATCTTGCAGGAGAGATTTCTTGTGGAAAAAATGGAAAGATGTGCACTAGTTAATGGGACAGTTATGTACATCTGGAACTGGCTGGATGACATACACAAAGAGAAGCCATGAATGGTTTGGATTTAGCTTGCAAGAAAGTTTCCAGTGGAGTGTGCTGGAAATTTCTGCTTAGTTCTGTGCTATTTAATATTTTTGATCAGTGACTTGAAGGAAGACATCTGTCAAACTTACCAAATGCATAGGGGTCACAGAGCTTAGTGTCCCTGGATAGCAGAGTTGGGTTTCAGAATCTAGAGAGATTAGAACACTGGGCTAAGCAAATCAGACATGTGGAATAGTGGAAAGAGTGCTGGGTCTGGAATCAGAAAGCTCTAAATTCAAATATGAATTCAGATATTTGCTAGCTATATGAGTCACAGCAAATTACTTGACCTCTCTCTGCCTCAGTTTCCTCATATATAAAAAGAAGATAATGATAGTACCTACCTCTTATGGTTATTGTGAGCATCAAATGAAATCATATTTGTACAATGATTTTGCAAACGTTGAAGAAATATATGAATGCTAGCTATTAACATGAAATTCAATAGAAATAAATGTAGTCTTAACATTTAGTCTTAAAAAAAAACAATGTAGCCAACATTATAAGTACAAGATGGCAGAGATATTATTAAACAACAGTATGCCTGAAAAATATCTGAATATTATAGTGGACTGAGTGCTCAGTATGAGTTGCTCTTAACAGTGGTCCAACATGGTGTCCAAGAAATTGAATGTGACTTTTGGCTGCATGAAGATAAGCAGAGCTTCCAAGAGTAAGGCCAGTATTGTTCCTCTGTATTCAGCTTTGCTCAGACCAAATGCAGAATCATTTTCAGTTCTGAGGATCACGTGTTAGGAAGGCTATTGAGAAGATGGAGAGTGCATCTCCAGAGGAAAGCATCCAGGATGCTGAAGGACCTTAAGATTGGGTTGAAGAACTGGAGGTGTTTGGACTAGAGAAGAGAAAGCTCAGGAGACACAAAAGCTAGCTCAAGTATTTGAAGATTTGCTGTGTGAAAGAGGGGAGACATGTTCTAGTTGTTCCCAGAGGGCATAACCACAAGTAATTGGGGGAGTTTCCAAAGATCCAGAATAGGGCTAGAAAACAAGAAAATGCTCCTAATGATTGGAAAGGTTACGAAGTAAAATAGGCTGCCTTAAGAATTGTGGAACTCCCCCTCAGTCTACGTCTTCAATCAATGGCTGAATGGCCTCTTGGTAGAGACGTTGGGAGTGGAACTCCTTTTCAGAAATACATTGGAAAACAAAAGAAAAAAAAAGAAAAGAAATACATTGGAGCAGATATACTCTGGAGTCCCTTCCTGGGCTGAGATTCTGACATCATATAAGCGACCACATAATAATCTAAATAACTCATACTCACATAGTCATTTATGTATATACATATTTATATTATATATTTTATGTTAATCTAGTCTTAAAACAAACCCATGACGAATAATCTGAAGAGAATTATTCCCAATGTCTAGATGAGGATGCTGAGATTCAGGGAATGGAAGTATCTTTCCCAAGATACCCAAGCTAAGAAACGTCAGAGGCTTAAATAAAATCCAGTTCCCTTGACCTTAAGTCTAAGACTCTTTCCATTACCCCAAACTGCTATGGAAATAAACAAATAATAAATAGAAAATATTAAATATTTATTTTATTCATGTAGGTCAAGGAAGCCGCACACTAATGGGATGGTGAGCAAGAAAGAGTCAGGAGGGTTTCATATTTAGAACAAAGGGTTCTTCTGCAGGAAGTTGTGAAGAAGGCGGTGAAGGAACCATGATCAAGAATAAGAGTGGTCCCTGAAAAGAGCTAAGGGAGCCAGGGTAGAGGGACTCTGTCCTGGGCAAGGTCTTTCTGTCTCCTGCCTTGGCTATTTCCAGACTTAATCTCTCCACTAGCACTCAGTTTGTGAGCCGGGGGAAGTGAAAGAGGAGGGAGATTCATTAGGTACGAGCTCGGCATTGTTTCTGGGGAGAACCTTTGGCCAATAGCCCTTTGCTAGAAAACCTTCACTGTATCCCTAGGGTTCAGAGCTGGAAGGGACCTCAGATTCCAGGAGGCCAAGCTGACTTGAGGCCCCTGTGATATCTACAACTAGTCATCCAGACATTAATTAAAGACCTCAAGTCAAGGGCAACTCACTGCTATCCTCTAAGGCAGCTGTATAGGGCCAGAGCTCTTTCTCTAATATATATAGATATTTATGCATGTATATAGGTATATGTGTATGTAGATACACTACATAATATAATAGGTAGGTAAGTAATAATGATGAAGCACTACATAAATGCTAGCTATCATAGCTTTAAGTTTTGCAAAGCACACTACAAATATTAACTCATTTGATTTTTGTAACAATCCTGGAAGGTAGGTGCTATTAGGATCCCCAGTTTACAGATGAGGAAATGGAGTCGGGAATAAGTGAAGTGACTTTCCCAAGATCACACAGCTAGTAGATGTTGTAAGTCAGATTTGAATTCGGGTTTTCCTAATTGCAATTCTACCATTTTATTCACTGCACTTCACACCCTGGAAAGGAAGATAGATTTATGTAACAATAAATAAATGATGCTGGGGCCAAGAGGCTAGGGAATTGAGCTCTTTCCTTTCTAAGAGGCCTTCCTTCTCTAGATCCATGTGGATCTAGGCGGGGTTCAGTTTTGGGGAAAGACTGGTCTCTAAGGGAGAGTACATTATAGTTCCTTTTCTCACAGTATTTATCTCATTAAATCCCTAGCCAGTGATTTGAAGTCAAATTATTTAAACCTTAGGTTTGGGCTAATGTTTAAGTTTCCCCAAAGTGGGGGAGTAGAAGCATATGCAGTGTACAATATGAATTAAGATATGGGACAGCTATTAATTTCTTACACACAAAAACAAAACTAGAAGACACAAAGGCTCATAGTACAGTGAGAGAATGACTTAAAACAGGATTTGCTAACAACTTGTGTAACCTATGCTCTCATTCTCTTGTGGTTGATCTGAGATGTCTTGCTCAACCAAGAGTCCCCAATCTCACCCAGGGGGAAATTTTCTTCATTCTCTAATGTAGTAAGCTACAAACAGAGACATGCTCAAAGCAACAGTTCAGTCACTCTCTTCCTAGAATATTTCTCTATCTCTAAGACCTCTCTCTGAAGAAATTCTATCACTATGTGTCTCCTCTCTCAAATCTGGAAGCCAGAAGAAATAAGATCTCTCCTAGACTCTTGTCCATTCTGTTCCTCATTCAAGGATGGAATATTGACTAATCATTCTCCACCAATGAGGAGAGCATTGGTAAATAGGCTTGAGCCCTGACTTACATTTATAGCTATTGTTATGGTCTCTCAGAAGACTGAAACTTAAATCTTATTGAAATATGAAGCGATTTGGAAGAATGATGATGAAGTATTTAAGTTTCATCTTAGCTCTGCACTATCTCCCTCAAAGTAAGTGCTCAAGAAATTCTCTACATTCACTTGTTTTTTAATAGACATGGAGATAACTAGATTTTGTAGGAGAGCCAGTGGAGCATGGCTAGAGGGCTGGTCTTGGGGTCAGGATGAACTGGGTTCAAGTTCCACATGGGACACAGACCAGCTGTGGGACCACAGAGAATTCACTTAACTGGAGAGCTGACATAGCCATTTCTCAGACTCTAAGTCACAGACAAGACATCCATCTATATTGGTAGAGGGAGTTTACAAACTTGGAAGTCCTTACATTGAAAAAAAATGACATTTCTGAACCAAAATTACACACACACACACACACACACACACACACACACACTATAAAGCTGAGTGAGTGGAAAGGTGGAGGCACCTAGTGCAGATGTCCTTCTCAAAGAATTTAGCCTCAAAGGGGACCAGGTATATAGGATGACTTCTAGTAGAGATGGGCAAATCAAGTGAGGCTTTTTTGCAGATGCAGGTGATGACATCTTTTGCCAAGAAGGAGGGGAAAACAAAGGCAAATAAAAGTCTTCTCCACTGAAGTCTCCTTCCAATATCTCATTGTTACAGGAAGGTGACCCGAGCTCTGGATCAAGAGCTGGGAGGGATCAAAGAATCCTAGACTTAGATGAGGAAGAGCCCACCCAGGGGATCTGGGGGAAGTGACTTAGCCAAGGACACACAAATGGGAGGTAGTAAAGGCAGGACTTTAACTTGGGTCCTCTTACTCCAAAATGACCAATCTCTCAGATGTCGCTCATATCCTCAGTATTTCCTCTTCCATGCTGAAAAAAGAAAAACACTGTAAGGAAGAGATCAAAGTTCAAAACCCACTCTATTATCATCTCCTTGGACAAAGTCCACAAGGTGCTTTTGTTTGCAGGTTTCAGTCCCAGAATCCTCGGCTCTGAACTACCCATAGGCCTTTGAAAAGTTGATTAAATAGCCTCCATATGGTTGTGCTGGGTTTTTTAAATCTTGCTGTCAATATTATTTATATATTTTTTCATTAACAATGCTTATGACAGGAATTAAGTTGGATAAACATTTATTTACCTCCTGTTTTCATAAGGCAGATGGATAAGCCATTTTCTGCTTGGGAAAAACTGATTTTAGTATAATGTCTGAGAACAAACTCTTCCTCAGTGGTATTTTACTAAACAGATGGCAGCATCTTATTTAAACTTCCCACAGAAACCATCTGCACTTTGGTCTGTGAAGGGCTGGCTCTGAGACTTCATCTAGGAGTCTGGGGACAGGGTAGGTACGTAGCGGGCACTGTCACCTTGAACCTGAGGCATCTTCCCATCTGATCTCTTTTCAGAACACCCTCTGAGTTCTTCAGTTACACCATCGTGGTTTAATCAGAGAGTCTGTGAGCTGGAATGACTTACAGACTATGCCAAATATAATTATGTACTTCCTAGCTTTAATATCTATCTTGTGTTCCCATGGAGAGACAGATCCAGGATGATTTTTACAATATTAGATTTGCATCTGTTCCATGCAGCTCAATGGAGTATGTCACTGAAACTCTCTTGCTGTTAAAAACCTGCAGTTATTTCAGACCATTTGGCAAGGGCTACCATATAGTAAGGACAAAGCAGAAACACCAAGGGGTCTATCTCAGACCATAGGAGAGTCTCTAGCCTTCTTTAAGCCCTGATTCTTCATCTGCACAATGGGAACGATAAATAGCTACAGAATGTGCCTCACCTGGTCAAACTGAGGAAAGTGCTTGCCAACCCACACAGGGCTTTATAATGTAACTCAATTATTTTCAGGTCAGGTTGATCCAACAAGCCCTTGTTAAATGTTAGCCACTATGTGAGGCATTGGGCATAGAAAGAAAAAAGAATGAGAAGGTCCCCACCTGACCCCACCAGTCTTCTTCACATAACTGTCCCTCTTCGATAGTTGGACATCTGTCTTCTATGACTGTATCACAGTTTTACTGTGAAGCTCAGATGAGATAAGTTCCCTTTGCAAACTTTAATGTGCTGGAATGACCCGCAATTTATACCATTCAATGAATTCTTGATGGCCTCATACAGCCTGTTATTGCTTCATTTATTATGGTTCCTCCTTAACTAGATTGCAAGGTCCTGGACCAAGTCTGATTATCCCCCAACAGTGACTCATAGCAAGACAATAAATGACAATTTGTTGGTTGATCGACCCACTTTATCATCGTTACCTCTCATTCTCAGTGTGTTCCTGAGACATTTGCTGAGAGACTCACCTACATTGACATGTGCTGTTCCAGACCAATATCCCATTAAGTCTTGTTTAATTTTTAAAAGTCAGTCCTGAGGGGGAGGTAGGTGGCACAGTGGTTAAAGCATCAACCCTGGATTCAGGAGGACCTGAGTTCAAGTCTAGCCTCAGACATTTGACACTGACCAGCTGTGTGACCCTGGGCAAGCCACTTAAACCTCATTGCCCCACAAAAAAGAAAGAAAGAAAGGAAAGGAAAGGAAAGGAAAGGAAAGGGAAAGAAAAGAAGAAAGAGAAGAGAAAAGAAAAGAAAGGGAAGGGAAAGAAAGGAAAGGAAAAGAAAAGAAAAGAAAAGAAAAGAAAAGAAAAGAAAAGAAAAGAAAAGAAAAGAAAAGAAAAGAAAAGAAAAGAAAAGAAAAGAAAGGTCATTCCTGGGGACTTACAAAGTAAAAAGTAATTTGCAAGCAAAAGACCAGAGATTGAATGGAGTACTATATCTAACAGAGTCTTCGGGGTGGCATGGAAGCAGACAAAAGCTAATGTGATCCCAAGATTCATTGAGAGAGGGGGAATGTCTAGCTCAGAGAGGTGATGGTCCCTCTGTGCCCTACCTCATCAGATCCCAGCTGGGCACTGAGCTCAGCGCTGGACACCACACATTAGCAAGGGCCCTGCCAAACTGGAGAGTGTCCAGAGGAGAGAGTGCCTGGAACCATGGAGGACAATGTGACAAGTGGGTGACCAAAGTGGGCACATTTATCTTGAAGAAGAGCAGATGCTGCAGATGCTGCGAGGTCAGGATAACTGTCTTCAAGTATTTGGAAGGTCATCATGTAAATGAGGGATTAACTTGGTTCAGCTTGACCCCTGAAGTCAGAACCAGGAGTAGCAGGGAGGAAGGATGGAGCTGCAGTGTCAGATTGTGGCTTTATGTCAACAAAATTTTCCAAAGAGTGAAGACTATCCCAAAGTGACATGAGCTGCTCCCTAGGGAAGTAGTGAGCTCCCCACCCCTAAAAGTCTGCAAGCAAAAGCTGGGTGGATGCCTACTGCACATGGTGTGCAAGGGACTCCGGGTTGGGTTTGAGTTGGGCCAGGCACCTTCCAACTCTGGGATTGTGTAATCCCATGATTCTCTGACCCTTTCCTCCACCCATCTCCTAACTGTGACATTTGTCTAGGCTTTGAATGAGCACAACTTTTTTCCCCAGTCAGGTGGTTGCTGATGCCTCCATCTTGCAACTGACTGAGACCTTGCTCAGCTCTAAGTCTTAATGGTATGTAACCTGAGAGACCTCCTCTTGTTACTTGGCTGCCCCTCCCACCATGGAAGGGGGTGGGTGGTCTCTGAATCATATTGAGAGTGCACCATGGCTGGGGCTTTCAGTCCCTGATCCCTGAAAGAAAGCAAGGGATCAACTTTCCCTAAGCCAGACCATTTTCTGAGCCAAGTGATCTTTTTTCTGGGGTTCCCCCATCTCTACTAGCCCCTAACCTTTCCTCTGATGGGTTTGGGGAGGGTCTTTGCCCGGCCTATGCTTCCCAGTGCTTGTGCATGAGGGGCCTGATGATTAGCCGGGGGTGGGGGCATAGAGGAGACCTTGAGAGCATGTGGTTTAGCTTCCTCATTTTTAGGTGGGGGAGGGAACCAAGGCTCAGAGAGGTGCCCAAGGTCACACAACTGGTGAGTAAGAGAGCCAGGATTCTGTGCATAAACTGGCAGGTATTGTCATTGTAAGTGACAGATGCTGTGCAATCAGCTACTTGGCATCTCGGAAGAGCACAGGCACCTGTGCACGCATGGCAGGCCACACCTGCCTGACTGGTCCTTCTGTGAGGAGTACGGGCAATCCTGGTTCTAGATTCGAAGAGAGCCTTTGTTCATTGGGACCTGGAAACTTTCTGTTTTGATACCAGAGGTGAAAGTCTTGAATCAGTGCAGGATGGATGAGAGTGAAAGCATCTGCCAAGAATGTCTTCATGCAACAAGAATGTTGAAATATGATCAGATGGTATTCTGGCCATAAACCATCCAGGCTCCTGGGTAGCTTCTGGGAAACAAATCTTTGGGTTTTAAAGGGCAAAAAAGGATAAAGAGAGAGACAGAAAGAGACAGAGAAACAGAGACAGACAGAGACACACACACAGAGTTTCTCCATCTGTAAAGTGGATATAAGGAATCCATAGTGTCTAACTTGCAGGCTCAGTTAGGGTTTTCTGCCTTGAAAACACCACGTGAATATCAGCAATTGATCATCTCTTTTGCATGGTTGAGGCTCCCTCCCCCTGGATTAATTATGGGCATTTGGCATGTATGTATTTATATGCACAAGGAAGTAGACCAACCAAAAGAGACTCATCCTTCTGTGGCCCAGGAGAACGTGGACCCATCCCCCATTTCTTGCAAGCCATTTTCTCCCAGCACGGGCCCACTCTGGCTTCAGGGACCCACCGCTGGATCCACATCAGAAATGGTTTATTGGTAGCAGCTGACAGAAATATTGTTTCCGCTTCATGAATGGGATTGAAATCATAGCAGACCCTCAGGAATCATTCACCAGAGCAATGGGTTAGTCATGGTCTCCCACTGTCCCCTTCCCTTTGGATCTGTGTTATCGGAGGAGAAAAAGCAAACAATGGGAAGAAAGATAATACATTACTTTAGCGACCGAAGGAAATTCTGTCCAGGAGAGTTCAGCTGCTTGTTTGTAGTGGCCAACCTCAACTGAGCCCCAGGAGCAGTCTTGCTCAAGGGGAAGGAAATTCAGCCTTGCCCTGGCCTGTGGATGGAGGCCTCAGAAGCCTCTTTTGTTTCACATTGGATGTTCCCATGTCAGGTTGGCCGAGCTGCTGGGGTTCAGCAGGGACTGGGGCGGAGAGCCATCTCACCTCTGCCAATGATATCAGCATCCCCTTGGGGGAGGGCAGCTTGGGAGAGCTTTGTGAGGTCTGGGGTGAGAAACATCAGCTGGTTCTGTGGGCCAAGAAACTCTCCAGGGGCGAAGTCTGTTACTATTTCTGTCTGAATAAAGGTCTGGCCATCACTGTAGTGGGTCATGGAAAAGGATCAAAGGAACAGCCTGAGCCCAAATCACGAACTTCGAATTTGAACCTTAGGTCAGTCAGTGTTGTATGAGTGGCAGTGTGTCCTGGTAGACAGTGGGCCATGAGATTCAGAAGACTTGGGTTCAAATCTCACCTCTGTCGCTTCTCACCTAAGTAACTGGGAACAAGTCACTTAACTGGCCTGAGCCTCAGCTCTGAATCTAGGATTCAAATGGGAGAAATAGAGATGAAGAGGGGCCTGTAAATGACAGATCCAGTGTGGAATCTCCCCCTCCTCAGAAGCAAGGTTGGCAGGGATCCAGGAAGATTATCTTTTTCTTTTTTATGGTGAATTCTTTTTCTCAATTACACAGAAGCGGACATTTTAAATGTTAGGTTTTTTAAAATGTTGAGCTCTCAATTTTCTCCCTTCCCCCCTTCTTAAGAAGGTAAACAGTTCGATGTGGATTGTCCATGTGCAGTCATGCACAACATTTCCATATTAGCCACGTTGCAAAAGAAAAGAGACCAAAATTTTTAAAAAGAATAATAAAGGAAGTTTGAAGAGCCTGCTTCACTCTTCCTTCAGACTCCAACAGTCCTTTCTCAGGAGGTGGGCAGTGTTTTTCATCACCTGTCTTTTAGTATTGTCTCGGATCATTGTATTGCTGAGAAGAGCTAAGTCATTTGCCGCTGACCCTCCAGGAAGGTTTTCAGGGGATCCCAAGGCTTTCTCTCAAGTTTCTTGGTACCCTTCAAGGAACACAGGACATCTCTTGTCCAGAATCGATTCTCTCTAGTCTCTCCATAAACCACCCGGCCCCATACACACACAGACAACCCTTTGTAGTTTTCTTCCTCCTCCCATGTCCCTCCATGTACTCTTTGATCCAGTGACACTGGTCTCCAGGCTCTTTTTCTTTTTTTTTTTTTAATTTTTGTTGAGGGGTGTGCAATGAGGGTTAAGTGACTTGCCCAAGGTCACACATCTAATACGTGTCAAGTGTCTGAGGCCAGATTTGAACTCAGGTCCTCCTGAATCCAGGCTGGTGCTTTATCCACTGCACCACCTAGCTGCCCCCAAGCTGTTTCTTAACATGACCCTCCATCTCCCAGCTCTAGACATTCTTTCAGGCTCCCCTCCAGGCCTGGGAGGTTCCCCCTCCTCATCTCCCCTCAAGTCCCAGCTGAAATCCCACCTTCTACAGGAAGCCTTTTTTCCTTCCTTCTCAGCTATAAGACTTTCCCTCCCCAGATTATTTCTCATTTATTTGTCTGGCTTGTATGGACACAGTTGCTTGCATGTCTTCTTCCTCCTTAAGCTGTGAGCTCCTAGACAGCAAGAATTTGATCTTTCTTTGTGTCCCCAGTGCTTAGCACAATTCCTGGCACATAGTAGGCACTTAATAAATATTTATTGATTGGGCTGACTCCTCCAGATGGCCCAATAGCAAGTCACCATCAATGTAAGCCCTTCAATACACTTGCTGAAATACCCAGATGTCCCAAGAGCAGGTCAGCACCATTACCAACTTATTGAAATATTATCTTATGCTGCCCCAACCTTTTCATCAATCAATCAATCAGCAAGCATTAATTATGTACCTACCATATGACAGTCGCTGTGCTAGAAACCAGGGATAGAAGTACAAAGAATGAAGAGAGCCCAGCTCACCAGAGAGGGCTGGGTGGTAGAGAAGACATCTCTTTTACAGGTTCTTCTAGGTCCATTCTCTGAAGTGAAAGGAAATGCCATGGGGTGTGAATATCCTGTAAGGGAAGAAATGTGAAAGTAGAGGTGCTCACACCCAGTCATGTCCAGACAAGGTGCTCTCTTCTATGGAATACTATTTGTTACCTCAGTGAGGACAATTACTGTGTCATACCTTTTCTCCAGGGTGCTGCTATGTCTCTGGGAATCAATGTGGCCACAGAGGCTAGAGCGCTGGGTCTGAAGTCAGGAAGACTCTTCTTCATGAGTTCAAAGCCAGCCTCAGACACTTCCTAGCTGTGTTACCCTGGACAAGTCACTGAACCCTATTTGCTTCAGTTTCCTCACCTGTAAAATGAACTGGAGAAGGAAATGGCAAAGCACCCCAGTATATTTGCCAAGAAATGGGATCACGAAGAGTCAGATGTGACTAAAAATGACTGAACAACAGCACTTTGTCTCTAGTTATGACTTGTTTGCCAGCCTCTCCCTACTGATTACATTGCCTCTTTGTACAGGTGTTAAGTGTTGTATACTGGGACAAGTGGAACTTCCCTCAGCTCCTGAGACCTCTCCAGCTTGGAATAATCATACACCCTTGTGACCTCCTCGTCGTCCTGGAATATTCCTTTACCATGACAGCCCCCCTCTCAAATTGGTGAGTTCTTCCTGGGGCCCCCATATCGGGCCTTTATTTCCTACTGGGTTTTGCTTCTAAGATTCCAGGCTTCAACAACATGCCCCATATCTGGCCACCTTCTTATCAGCTAACTTTTGTGTGTTGTCTCTCCCTTCCCCCCTCCTCATTAAAATGTAAGATTGATGAGGACAGGGTATCTTTGTTTTGGTTCATATTTGTATCTTCAGCCCTTATCATAGCACCTGACACACAGTAAGTATTTAACAAATGCTTATTTCCTTCTGGGTAGAAATCTTCTTCCCTTGCTGTTCTTTGTGTGAATACTGCTGACCACTTAGTCTATGTGGAGAATGCACACTTAGAGTTAGAGGACTATAACTATGAGACCATTGTTGGATCTCGGAGTTAAAGGGGCCTCAAAGGTCATCTAAGCCAATTTATTTTACTGAACTCTAGATAGGTTGAGTGAATTACCCAAGGTCACACAAGTAGTAAGCATAAGAGATTAGAACCTCGAACTTCTGACTCAGTGCTCTTCCCACAATACCACACTGACTCCTTCTTGCTCTGGTCTCCAGGGAAACCAAGACTTTTTTTTTTCTCTTAAGCCAGATTAGAGACTCTATTAATCATGAATTTCCTAGAATAAGCAGCTGTTGGAAATTTGTGATTCCAAAAAAGTACAGGAAGGATTTCACTCTGGTGGGTGCCATCCAGTCCCATGTGAACTCTGCAGCATCAGAATCCATTTTTAGTTGCTCTGGTCCAAAAATAAGCCCCAAGCAATGGGTTTATTTCACTGGGAAAGAATGCATTTTTCCAGCTTAAACATGGAGATAAAACTAGGTTAAGATCTTCCTCGTGTGGGAGAATGCTCCTGGTATGAAAATATCAAAATGACAACAAGGTAAAGGAAAACCAATTGATCCATAAGGTCAGCAAGAATCTCATGACTTAAATGCTGAAATATCAGTGGGAATAGACTGGCCCCAAAGTCATGGTGTTCAAACCTTAGGGGAGGGAAGCTCATCTGTCACCTCTATCACCACATTATTCACTCCCCCGTCCTTCACAAGCAGACCCAGGCGTCTTTCTAGGCAGAAATGTTCTTTTCCTTTTCACATACTCTGCAATCTGTCCTCGTACATAGCAAACACTTGTATTTGTTAAGCCCTTGTTCATTGTGTGCCAGGCACTGTTCTAACCACTGCAGATTCAAAGAAAACCAAACCATGGTCTGACCCTCCCTCAAGGAGCTGTCAATCCAATGGGGGACATAAGGTGAAGATAATTAGGTACATCCAAAATCTAGGGGAGCCCTTTGAAAGTGGAGGGGGAGGGGGCAGCTAGGTAGCACAGTGGATGAAGCACCAGCCCTGGATTCAGGAGGACCTGAGTTTAAATCCGACCTCAGACACTTGACATTTAGTGGCTGTGTGACCCTGGGCAAATCACTTAACCCTCATTGTCCTGCCAAAAAAAGAAAGAAAGAAAGAAAGAAAGAAAGAAAGAAAGAAAGAAAGAAAGAAAGAAAGAAAGAAAGAAAGAAAGAAAGAAAGAAAGAAAGAAAGAAAGAAAGAAAATAGAGGGGGAGCATGTCACCCATTATTACTGTAAAGGATCAGAGAATTCTCCAGTGTGGACATTCCCTGAAGTCATCAAGATCTCCACTCTTTTCTACCTCACCAACTTGGGTGGTTCTATCCATGTTCAAGCACCATCTCCTGTATCTTGCCCTGCTAACAGTCTCATGCACCTTGCAGATGGTGTGTCATTGGGTGATTTCATTTCCAATGGTTTGCCATTCCTTGGATTTCCAGGAAACAGCCCCCATCTTACTTGTGTCCACTAAGTCTGGTCTTCATCTCCACTTCAAGGATCCTTTCTTATCAGAGACTACATTTCTTGAAATAAAATGCCAACAAACATTTGTTGTTGTTTAGTCATGTCACAGTCTTTGTGAGCTCATTTGGGGTTTTCTTGGCAAAGACACTGGAGTAGTTTGTCATTTCCTTCTTCAGTTCATTTTACAGATGAGGAAACTGAGGCAAACAGGGTTTAAGTGACTTGCCCAGGATCACACATCTAGTAGTTCTAAAGATAAGCTTAGTGAAGGTTTAATTTTTTCTTTTCCTTTCCTTTCCTTTCCTTTCCTTTCCTTTCCTTTCCTTTCCTTTCCTTTCCTTTCCTTTCCTTTCCTTTCCTTTCCTTTCCTTTCCTTTCCTTTCCTTTCCTTTCCTTTCCTTTCCTTTCCTTTCCTTTCCTTTCCTTTCCTTTCCTTTCCTTTCCTTTCCTTTCCTTTCCTTTCCTTTCCTTTCCTTTCCTTTCCTTTCCTTTCCTGTTCTTTCTCTCCTCTCCTTTCCTTTTCTCCTCTCCTCTCCTTTCTTTTTCCTTTTTTTAAAGCCTTGCAGACAAGAGATGGAATATCATGTGGGAAGAAAGCATGGAGCTGGTTTGCCTGAACTAGAGAGTTTGTGAAAGGAAATCATGTCTCAAAAACCCATAAAGGTAGGTTAGAGCTGGATTGTGAAGGATTTAAAAAGACAAAGGGAGGAGCTTGGTCTGATGCTGGGGAGGAAGCTCCCTCTACAGACAACATGGTTCATCACCTGCTCTGCAGCTTAGGTCATTCAAGGGGTGTCTTGGGCATAAAGAGGTTAGGCATGCCACCCAGGGTCACTCTGTCAGTCTGCCTCAGAGCAAGGACTTGCACCCAGGTCTCAGCTCTGACTCTGAAGCAGTCTCTATCCATTACAGCACATGGCCTCTTATTGTCTATTTCATGAGGTCATAGAGCTGGAAAGTCATTTAGTCGAAACCCACCTACTGTGCAAGTGACTTCCTTAAGGGAGGATTTGAACTCCGATTTCTCTGATTCCAAAGATGGCGCTCTCTCCATGGAATCTCCTAGCTGAGCTCTTTTTCAGACACTGAGAGGAGGTTGAGTGACAACCCACAGGTGGTGGGTGTCAGAAGAGGGATTCGAAGACAGCCCCTCTGACTGCAGGGGCAGTTGTTTGGTCTTATTCCCTGATCTGTGTACACCCATAGTGCCTGGACCTTCATAGAAGGAGCTCTGTAGATGCTGAATCAGACTGAAGTTGATTCTGCTGCCTCCCCCCGCCCCAGGCCATTCCCTCAGAGTGGTTGGAGATGCCTGTAGGACCCCTTGGACGGGGGGGGTGTGCTTTTAGCTGGTGCTGCTCCCTTGGGATGGCGCGGCTCTCTAGGTTAGGCAGCACCCACCTTGTCCAGACTTGAGGAATGCAGGCAGTGCATTCTTTTCCAATTACAGGAGTGGCGAGGAAGGAAGGAGGGTGTTTTCGTATATACCAGCTCGGGAGGCGTTTCCCTGCTAAACGAGAGAAATGGCCTTTTGGGGCCGCCTTTAATCAGCCCCAAACCATCAAGGACTTTTAAAAAAATCATCGATCTCAACTGAAGGAAGATAAAAAGATAAGGTCCGGTAGCATTGTGGGTCTTTTGAAGACTTCTTGGTTGGATTCTGGCATAGGTGACCTTTGTTTAAAATGAAAAACAAGAGGCAGGGGAAGTGTTTACATTCAAAATGAGTTATGGCATCTGCAGGCATGCCCAGGGCATAATTATAAAGCAGACACGGGTCATATAGCCTCCCTCCCTCCTTCCCAGGGGCCTCTGCTTCTCTTCCCCATCCTGGGCACTTCCCCCCTGTCCTTGGTAATTCCTCTTCTCCATCCCCTCATAGAGAGAATGGTAGCATTAGAGGAGATCTGGGAGGTCCCCTTTCCCATTTTACAAATGAGGAAACCGAGGCTCAGGGAAAGAAAGGGATATACCTCAAATTGCACTGCTCAGATGACCTCAGCTCCAGGCCGCCTTGCATTCCCTCAGAGAAGTAGACGAAGAGTGGAAAGGTGACATTGAATGTACCTAGTTATCCCCAAGAATCACCGCTGAGCTGAGGGTCATCCAGCCTTTGTCAAAGACTTCCAGTGAAGGGAAGGAGGCCCACCACCTCTCCAGGCAGCTCATCCACTGGAGGATGCTCTAAGTGTTGGCAAAAGGGTTTTGTGTTTGGTTTGTGGCATCTCCTCGTATCAAGCCCCTCTTCCATCCTTGTGGCTTCCAATCCTACCGGCTTAAGTCAAAGTCTAATCTCTCTTCCAAAGGACAGATCTAAAGATGGGCTTTCTCTCCTCCTTACAGGACATGAATTTGAGACCCAGCATTTCCTGAATCATCCCTTCCTTTCCCCTTGCCCTATGACCAAAGCCGACTCACAGAGAAGCTTCTGATGCCTAAGCTGGTGGGGCCAGATTGGGGGCGTGGATAGAGCTCACCCTTGAGTTAGGGTCAGGGTTGGGTTACAGTCAGGGTTGGGGTTAGGCCACCTCTGGCACATACTGGATGTGTGGCCCCGGACAAAACATCTAACCTGAGGCAGTATAGAGAGGGTCTATGTTCAAATCCTTGTGCTGCAGCTTACTGCTTGTGTGACTGGTCAAATCACATCTCTATGGGCTCAGTTTCCTCCTCTGTAAAATGAGGCACTTGGATGACTTTGAAGGGATCTCTTGGCTCCAGGATCTGAAATTCCCTTTAATCTTTGACACTCTATTTAGGCATCATAGACTACATCCCATCATAACAAAGTCCAAGATCATGTCCAAACTCTTCATTGTCGCTGCAGGGTCCAAAAACAGCCAGCCTCTTTCTCTAGGCTGGTCACATATTCCTTCCCCTCATGTGGTCTGCATTCCATTCAAACTGGCCTGTTTACTGCTCCCTACACAAGGCATGGGCCGGCCCCTGGGACTGGCACGAGCTTTTCACCTCATGTTCTCCCTCCGTTCACGCACCAACCTCTTCAAGAAGCCTTCTCTGATTGCCACCACTTTGAATGACCCACAACAGAGGAAAATCTAGGTATTGAGTTTGTAAATAAGCTGTGTTTACTTATCAGTAAAGATGTTGTCTCCCCCGGTGGAGTGTAAGCCCTTGGAGGGCAGAGACTGTCTTACTTTCGTTCTTGGTACCTACCCCCCCCATCTAGCATAGTACCCAGCACATAGTAGGTGCTTAATAAATGCTTGTCCATTAGTCATTGTCTAGAGCTTCTGACTATCCCCACATACTGACCAAGGCTACTTTTGAGATTCTTGTTATCTAGACATTTATTTTACCTATATTAAAGCTGAGAGGACTCTTTCCAACAACTGTGCTCTCACCTCCTGACTGAGCCTTGCCCCTTGGATCCTCCACAAGGGGCCTCCCACTGCCAATGGGGATCTCCTAGGCCCCTTCACATCTCCTGGTTACCAAGAAACTGTCTGTCCCTCACCTCTCCTTTTGGTTTTGGTCCAGGTTTGCCTAGCCCCCTTTTCAGATATACCTCTCTGATAATGTATTCACGACCTCCCCTCTTCAATGGACATGCTGAAACCTAGGCCTCTCTGTCTCTCTGTCTCTGTCTGTCTGTCCTCTCTGTCTCTCTCCCTCCCTCCCTCCCTTTACCCTCTCTCTCTGACCCTTACTCCCTTTTTTCTTCTCTCTGTCTCTGTCTCTGTCTCTGAATCCCTCCCTCCCTTCCTTCCCCCTTTCTCTCTGACCCTTACTCCCTTTTTTCCTCTCTCTCTCTCTCTCTCTCTCTCTCTCTCTCTCTCTCTCTCTCTCTCTCTCTCTCTCTCTCTCTCTCTCTCTTTCTCTCTCTCTCTCCCTTGACCTCTGAATGACTCATCATTTGAATTCTCTGGAAGCTGCCCTGTTCTAACCCTAATTCTAAGTCACACAGAATCACCCAAAGAATAGAACAGAACTGAAAGGCTGTAATCAAACAGTCCTACAAAAAGTGGAAGAAGCTTGGCTCATGGGCATGTGCACACACACCCTCCCCTTCACCTCCCACTTTCTGTATCACATGGCATGTGCAGTTCCAAACACCCCCTGCCTCCCACCTGCACTCATGTTCACCAGAATAGCGATGGTTCCCATACTGGTCTGGGGATTAGGCAGCTGCTTGTGGGGGGGGGGGGAGGGGAGGTCCTTTGGGAGTCTGTCAACTCTGAGAGGTCCCCAGATAAGGCCTGTCCAGCCTTGTCTGTACAGTTGCCAAGCCTGTGTCACACCGAGGATGAAAAGAAATGACTTTTTTTCTTAGATCTTGATGGCTCCGTGAATTTCTGAACTGAAGTAAATCAACACAGTCTCACCCTCATATTTGGGTCAAAAGCAGAAGCCAAGACTTTATTATTTTTTTTGTTTGTTTTCCTTGAACAAACATTGTTGGTCTTTGCTGTGTTATCTTATTTTCTGTGCGATTGGAGGGAAGGCGAAAGGAATGAAAAAAGGGACCAAATGCTGGAAAGGTAGGTGAAAGTGATGAGGAAAAAATGAAAATGGAAGATGATAAAAAAGGTCACAGAGACTGGGGATCGTGGAGAGTGGAGCAGGAAGGATCTGTCCCTTCTCTTCTCTCCAGGAGGCACCTTCATGGAATTCTGTAGAAGGGAAACTCCCTGAGGGCAGGCATTCTCTCTTGTCCTTGTCTCTCCAGCCCCTGCACTTAGGAGGCTCAATATCAAGGTTGGTTTGATGACTAGTGAATATTTGTTGAATACTTGTTGAAGTAGGGTCTCCCTACTTCATGTTCTCTCTCTCTCTTTTTTTTTTTTTGGTGAGGCAATTGGGGTTAAGTGACTTGCCCAGGGTCACACAGCTAGTAAGTGTTGAGTGTCAGAGGCCAGATTTGAACTCAGGTCCTCCTGATATCAGGGCAGGTGCTCTTTCCACTGCGCCACCTAGCTGCCCCTCCTACTTCATGTTAAAGGGAGGTTGGGTGGGAGTCTGGAAGCCCATGGGGAGAAGGCCAGGCCAACCCCAGGGGGCTGAGAAAGTTCATTTGCCTGGGAAGCTAAGTCAGGAGCTTGGAGGTAAAGTTCCCAGTTACCTTCAGGTGCTTGTTGCCCAATGTTTAGATGATCCAGGAAGACCTCCCATAGTGCCATGGGCCATGGACTGCGAGTGTAATTTCCTTTCTGGCTCCGTTATTAATAAAATCATAAGACCATGGATCAGGACTAAAGGTCAGTAGAACTCCCCTCATTTTATAAGAGAGAGTGTGAAGCCCCAGAGATGCTGAGTACATCCCTCCAAGTCACACAGCTAGTTAACAGGAGAATTGGGGAACCAGAAGAGGCAGTGTTACAGGAGAAAGGAGTTTGGGGTCTGGTATCAGAAGACCTGGGTTGGAATCCCCGCACTGCCACTTGCTGTGTGACCTTGACCAAGTCACTTGATGTCCCTGTACCTCAGCTTCTTCATCTGTAAAATGAAGGGGTTGGACTCAGCAATTTTCAAGGTCCCTTCTGGCTCTAAGTCTATGATCTTAAGAGGATGTAAGTTACTTCACCCCCCCCCCGGGGCCTCAGTTTCCCTATCTGCGTGATGAGGGGGTTGAGGCAGATGCCCTTTAAGAGTCCTTCCAACTCCAAGTCTGTGCTCCCATGGCCCCAACGATCTTGACTCATTCTGTCTAGAAATTATGGATGCCATTTTGCTACTGAGCGATGTTTCCACGGAGATAAGACGGTTCCCTAGCATCCACCAGCACTGATTTGTGGAAACGAGGGAATTTTCACAGAGAATTCTGGGACAAAGATGCTGGAAAGAGATAGTACCAAAGCAGGGTCAGTTTGTGTGACGTCTTCCATCTCTGCAGGGAGACGCCAGGCACCCGCGAGGTTTGTTCCACCAGCTCTCCCCACCCCCTTCAAAGAGACTTTACTGCAGGCTTGCAGCTGCTGAGGCCAGCGAGGGTGTTTGCCACAGATATGACTCAATGACTCAAGCACCTGTCAGAGACGTGATCCTCAGAGGGGTTCTCCCTCTTCCCTGCCTCCTCTGCCATTGCTCTAACTGAGCCACTTCTCTGATATCTGACATTGCCTCATTCCTGTGAGGGGAAAGGTGCACTTTCTACCTGTGGGGTCCCAAGTGCCTGGCACTGACCCCTGCACATGTCTCATAGGGAGCCTCATCTGCCCCGTGGCTCTCTCTCTCCTGCTACTGCCCTGTCAGTTCCCCTTTATATAAAAGTAATTAGTGGCCACTAACCCTGGCTGAGTAATCAATGCAAGCATTAGAGGTGGAGGTTGGACAAATGGATCAGTCCAAGAAAACTGGGAGACCCATCCAGGCTCCAGGGAGAAGCACACAAGGATGGCAATAATGATTTGTCCTCGGAGAGATGATAAATCTTTTTGGTCATTCTGTGGCTGCGTTTATTAGCCATTTTGAAGTTGATTTACAGGAGAGAGATGAATTACCTGAAAGGAATTTTTCTTAAAAAAAACCACCCCAAAATAAATAAATTTTAAATTAAAAAAAAAACTACACCCAAACTCTGATAAACTGCTCCTGTCAGATATGAAGCAGCCTGGGAGATAGAGGAAGAAGGTGTTTTCCATGGGTGCTGCTTGAATCCTTTTTTTTGGCTTCCTTTGTGGGTGCACAAGTAGTTGCTTCTCCACACCCATCTCCCCATTCTGCAGCTTGTTGGTGGGAAAGCCCATTTGTAGATTGAGAGATTCTACTCCCTAGTCGTTCTCCTATCACCTCCTTACCTACATCCTCTTACCTAATATGTGGGTGCTACTTTCCATGAGACTGTGTTCTTTTCCTAGCAGAGCCTATGCCAAAAGACTTAGCCATCTCTGCAAAGCCAATCAGTATTTACGTGTTTTCTTCCGCTAGACCCAATTGGTTGCTTTGTATCCAGCAGATGTTTTTTGGCCTATCCTGTTCAAACTTTTAGATGAACAATAAATAGAGGAAAGATCAGGCAATTTTCTCAAATATGTCTAATAAAGATTGAAATGAGAGCTCAGGTGCTTCATTAGATACATGCTAACACTGGTTAATGTTTCTTCTATTCAGAGTTTAATTGCAGCATCGTGTAGGCATTCAAGCCCAGCTCACATAAACAGAGACAAAATCCATGCTAGGGCTACCACCATTTTGATGGGAAGATATCCAATATTTGGGAAAGATCACAAATGATGTTATCGTCCACCCGACAAGGAGATCAAACAACTACCGATCTGTGCGCCTGCTTTCCCACGTCTGTAAAGCCTTTATAAAAACGGTCTACACATATCAAAGGTCTCCTTGATGAAAATATGGGAAGCTTTTTACAGCCAGCTGGCTGGCATCCATGCAGGGCGACCTAGGGCAGTGAAGGACCTGATTCTATGCCACATAAGGATTCACTGAAGAAATAAGGAAGGTTT
The DNA here is from genome assembly GCF_019393635.1 of Dromiciops gliroides. NCBI lineage: Eukaryota > Metazoa > Chordata > Mammalia > Microbiotheria > Microbiotheriidae > Dromiciops > Dromiciops gliroides. The sequence continues at coordinate 488,424,902 of NC_057864.1, read as the reverse complement.
AGCCTGGAGAAGACTCAGAGACGTGATTGCTTTCTTTGGATATTTGAAGGGCTCTGGTTGGGAAGAAGGCTTTGTTTGGCTCAGGAAGGCAGAAGCCAGAGCAATGCAGAGCAGTTGCCAAAAAATCACATTAGGCTCGACATCAGGAAAAACTTCCTAAAATAAGAGTTACAAAGACATGACCAGCGTCGGCAGGTTGCTGGTTCCTGTCCTTGGAGGTCTTTAATCAGAGGTTGAACAATCACAGGTCAACTGTGTTGTACTGGGAATTCCTGTTGAGTGTGGGTGGTTATAGATGGTCACTGAAATCCCTTCCAACCCTGCAATTCTGTGACTCTGTGACTCTATGATCTGAATAGACTCCTCACCTCCCTAAAAGACATCCTGTTGGGTTAAGAAATGAGACAGTCAAATCTTTTTAAAGCCAGACTCAGCTCAGCCTATTTCTGAAGGGCAGAGTTCAGGGTTCAAAGGCTGGAGAAGATGTTGGTGGAATAGAGTTGCTCCAGCTGCCCAGGGTAGAGGGCAGGGGCACCTGAAGCAGACATCTCTGCCTCTGTCCACAGGGCTCTGGGCCAAAAGTGTATGTAGGGAGGGGTAGAGAGAGGGCGACTTGGGGGATTCGCTTCCTGTCTCCATCTTTATCACTCAATTTTCCAGGAGGAGTTGAAGGGTGTCGTGATTGGACCCTGACATCGCACCTATGACTTCCTGCCCCCAGCAGGTGCTGATGCTCTGGTTCAACAAAATCAAAGGCTTCTTGAAGGGGATAAAGCAGTGATGGAGGCTCCACAGAGAACACCCATGGCAGGTTTATGGGAAGGCCTGGACAAGGGTGTCGTAAACAGGAATGGCTGGATAGGTCGCAATCTGTGCCAGTAGAGAGTCTGTACACTGACGAGATCATAGATTTCCTCAAGGAGTGTAGGCTTTCTGTTAGATGAGATTATCTCTAAGTAACCTGCAAACCTGTAGCAGGAGGTAACCCTTTGGTTAAGGTTTAATCTTTGTATCTCCCGAGCCCAGCCCATGGTGTATAGTAGATATTTCAGAAATGTCTATTCATCGATGGATCGATTCCCTACTCTTTGAGGGTAAAAACCTCGCATATAGCAGGTGCCCAATAAATGGTAAGTAGATGGTAAACATTAGCCTGAATGCAGACGACACTTTGCCTTGTTTCTTTTCAATAAAATATAAGCTTCTTGAGGGCAGGGACTATATTAAGAGCTATCATTTATGTAACCTAAAGGTTTCCAAAGTGCTTTACATATGTTATCTCATCTGGTGTTCTTTGTATTTGTATCTCTCCCCCCCCCCCCCGCTGTGCCTAGCATGGTGCCTGGCACATAGTAGGTGCTTAATAAATACTTGCTGGGTTTCATTATTAAAAACCCATCACGGTGGCATCTAGCTGTGCGAGAGCCTCACGCGAGGTTGAGGTTGGAAATGCCACCTGAGTAAGAAAATGACAAGAGAAAATCCAAAGGCCCCCAGGTATTTTCAATGTGGCCTTTCTTTCCTTTCAAGTTTATTTTAAATGCCTTTGTACGTTCCTGCTTTCATCTAGTCCCGGGCAAGGCGACCCCCAAAGGTTGCACAGTTTCTGCATTTCAGAAGGCCCGATTCATCGGTGGGACTTACCTGCTTTTCAAGGGGACAGGCACCAAAAGATTGAACCCTGGCCTTGGTCCTCTCATGTCTCTGGGAGGAGACTTTCTCGCTCACTACCCAGAATTATTAGCCCCAAGCCCCTTCCTGATGAGGAGCCAGTCTGAATCTCAAAGGATTCTATCTATTTCATCCTTCACAGAGGATCACAGACTTAGAGCAAGAAGGCACCTCAGAGGCCACCTGGGCCCACCCCCTCATTTTACAAAGGAGGAAACTGAGGCCCGCAGAGGTCAAGAGACTTGCCCAAGGTCACAGAGGCGGTGAGGGGTCGATCTGGGATTGGAACCCAAGTAAGTCCTCTGTCTGTCCAGAGCCCAAGGCCTTTATTGGACTGGACTGAAAAGTCTCTTGTTTCCTGAAGAGCTAAAAGTATTTCAGTCCCTTCTGCCCGATGCCGTGTGATCCTCAAAGGCAGGGTTTCCCTTGATGGCCAGACTGTAATCGGAGCAGCTGGAAGATAAGAAGCAGATGCATATGTTGAAGTAAAGAATTACTGTGACTCAGAAGTCAGTAAAGTGGGTTTTGTGAAAGAAAAAAAAAATCCCTTCCTTCTATAAAATCAGTTGTCTTTTTAACTCTCCTACTCCCATTCACTGCTTCTCTCAAGAACACTCTAGCCTCACACTTTCCCTCCTCCTTCCCTCCTGGGGGAGGCTGGCAAGGGGTCGCCGCTCTACCAAGAGTCTCTCTCTTATCCCCTGCCGTTTCCTGCCACTATCTGTTCCCTCTTCTATGTAACTTTCTCTAGGGCCTCTTTCCCCTTAGTGGACAAAGATACCCAGGTCTCCCCATCCTAAAAAGAATAGCAGCAACTTCCTTTCACCCTTTTGCCCTCTCTTGGGATCATAAGATGATCGATCTAGAACGGGAAAACATCATCCGGGCCACCAGGTCCAACCCTCTTATTTTACAGAAGAGTAAGCTGAGGCCCAGGGAGGAGTAGGAGGAGGAGGGATGTGCCGGAATTCACCAAGGTAATAAGTGGCAGAACCAGGATTTGAATTCAGGTCCTTTGACTCCCAATTGAGCACTCAAGTCCTTGTAATGTCACTCTTTTCTGCTTTGGTGTCAAACTCCTTGGAAGAGGAGTCCTCTGTGCGCATACCAACTGCAACCTGACTGTCATACTTTCCTTCAATGCAATAAGCTGCCTTCCTCTCCTGGCACTCAATCATTTTAAATAGTATTTTTTCCATTATAATTTTATCTTTATATATACCATATTATAGTTGTATAATTTTATTTTTCCCAATTATATGTAAAGACATTGTTTAGCATTCATTTTGACAAAATCCATATTTTTCTCCCTCCTTTCTTCCTAAAATGGTAAGCAATTTGATATAGGTTATATATGTGCAATCATGTAAAACATATTTCCATATTAGTCACAGTTGTGAAAGAAGAAACAGAACAAAAGGAAAAAAACACAAAGCCAAAAAAACGAAATGAAAATCGTCTGCGCTCTGACTCCATCATCTCTTTCTGGGGAGGTGGAGAGCATTGTCTGCCGTGAGTCTTTTATCATCATCTGCGATCCTGGTATTGCTGAGAAAAGCTAAGTCATCCATTGTCGATCACCAGCTCTAAGTCTTCCTGATCTCCTGACCCTGCTCAGCAGCACAAGGCACTGTCGCCACCCCCACCCCCACCCCTTCCTTGGTCCACTCTTCTCCTCTACCTTCTTTGAGACTACATGGCTCCCAGCTGCCTCTCAGACCACGCTGTCTCTGTCCTTCTACTTCTACCTCTTCCTTCTCCAGACTTTCAGATGCAGGTGTTCCCCAGATCTCTCTTCTGGACCCTTATTTCTTCCCCTTCTATGCTCTCTCCCTTGGTGATCCCATTCATCCCCGTGACTTTGATATCACCTTGATGCAGGTGACTCCAGTGGCACTTCTCCCCAGCAAGCCTATCCTTCATTTTCTGCTGGAGCAAGTCCTTCCCCCCTTGATTTCTGGCTGGCTCCTCACACATAATATGTCCAAAAGGGAATTTTTCATCTTCTTGTACTGTCTAATCATCCAAGTAAGCTGGCCCACCTGGGGACTGACCAGGGCATGCTTCATGGTAATACTTAACATCCCCTCCTTTCCATTGGGAGAGGCAGAGGGAAAGGGCAAAGTAGCATGGCAATTCCATTGTAGACAGGGGTCTGAAGCAGGAGGCGACCAGTGGCCAAAGCCTGGGGGAAAGGGTGCGGAGATAGAAGGAACCAGACTTTTGTGCAGTGGCATCAGCGGAAGCAGGGAAAACCAGAAACCCAGCCCAAAGCCTGAGCTGGGGAAGGAAGAGTGAGAACTGAAGGCCAGAGTCAGGATTCAGGCAATATGAATTTAGTGTCAGGTAATAGATGAGCAGTTGAATTAGCCCAAGAATCGTGGGGAGTTCCATGGGCACTTGGGAGTTTTGTGCCCAGTTGTGCTCTAACACCCTCTACTCAATCAGTCAGCAGCTACTTATTAATTACTTAAGCACAACATTTTTAAAAGGCACAGTGAAGTAATATGAATAGAAGCGATAACAGAAGTTGGTTAGAAGAAACTGCAAAGCTGGTACTTCACATGTTCTAATCCCATAAAGATCATGAGGATATCAGCAAAGAAATAAACAGGGATATAGGCTACAAATCAGTTAATAACAGTGCAGAATAGACAAGAAGAGGAGATGGTGAATGAAAAGTGCACAGCAATGAAATTCTATTTAAAGAATGGTACGGGGAAAAATCTAACACATAAAATAAGTGGAGAGGGATGAGAAGAGGAGGGATTTTAAACTAACAATTTAAAGTGGTTTAAAATGGGAAGGGCAGAAGAGGGGGAAGAAATATATGACTGAATAAATAAAAGAAGGAAAAATAAATCTGTACCATAAAGAAAACCCCCAACTAGGGGAAAAGTTGACAAGTGAAAGGAGGGTTGGTGGGTTGGAGAAAGAGCCTTTGAAAATAGGGTCGCATCAAAATGGTTTAGGCAAAATTAATCATAGGAACAAAGTGCTGACAAAAATAGAAGGAAGAAGGAGGGGTGGAATATATGTGTGCAGACATAGATGGATGGATGGATAGATAGATAGATAGATAGATAGATAGATAGATAGATAGATAGATAGATAGATAGATAGATAGATAGATGGATGGATGGATGGATGGATGGATGGATGGATGGATGGATGGATGGATGGATGATGGATGGATGAGAAAGAGAAATAGGGATAGACAGGAGAGACAGAGACAGACAGATAGTAAAAACAATGATTGAGATTCAAATGAAGGAAAACATAAGCCAAATTTTCTTAACATCAAATGTGAATGGATTAAACAATATAATGAGAGGCAAAATGAATAAGAAAACAACCCCCCATGATATATTGCTTTTAAGAAAAAACTTATAAAAACCGAAGAGAATGTTGAAAACTTGGAGAGAGCAGTTTCAGTTGAATGATGAAATTGGAAACCAGACTGGAGATAATTGAGAAGAAAGTGAACTGTGAGGAGATGGAGGAACCAATTATAGATGAGTTTTTCCAGAGTTTCACTGAAAAGAGAAGGAGACATCTAGGGTCATAAATGGAGGAAATGATAGGATCTATTGAGGGTTTTCTTTTTTTAATCATTGGAGAACATTTGAATGGTTTTTAACGGTAGGAAAGGAGCCAGTAGAGAGAGTGAAAATGCAGTATATTATGGGGATGATAGTGGTACAATCTGACAGTGAAGTGGCCCAGTAGATAGAGGACCAGACTCAGAGTAGGGAATTTATGTGACCCTGGACAAGTCAATTAATCTCTATCTAACTCAGTTTCCTCATCTTTAAAATGAGGCTAATAATAGCACCTACTTTCCAGGGTTGTTGGGGGAATAAAATGAAATATGTGTAAAGCTTTATACAAACCACTATTGTACAAGCACTATATCAATACTAGTTGTTATTATTATTATTATTATTATTATTATCTGTGTTTCATTGAGCAAACCACATGTGCTTCTTGAAAAAACAAAGGGGAGAATGTGGCAAAAATTATTGGAGTTTAGCTGACTCATTTGGGAGGGGTCACACCTGGCCCACCCTGAAGTTATGTATGCTACTGAGGTCAGAAGGAGAAACCTCTCCATAGGTAGCTTTTTGAAGGACCTCCCCTTTTGGGAGAGGGAGATTGAACGCTCGCTAAGGGGAGGCTGGAGTGGCTTCCAGAATGCTCTCGCTCTGGCTCTCTCTCCAAGGTTTTCCCAGTGGTGCAAGAAACTAGCAGATGTCCCAGGTATGGTTAGTGAACACAAAAGCCCTGCATTCCTTTGAATTAGCTTAATTGGAAATGATCTGGGGATCGTATAGACTTCGGTTAGAGTTAGGAGAATTTATCTGTATTTCTTTTTCCTTATTTCTTTATCCCTGATTTTAATTTCGCCTTTGTTGTTTAATTAATTCCCAAGTAATAAAATCTGATCCTTTTGTGGAAAAGAGGCTGTAAGGCTCCTTTCTTATTGACCTGGGAGAAATATCTAAAAGGGCAGTTCGAAGGGGAGGTAACTTTGAACCTAGAGGTCCCTCATTATTTCCAGGACGCCAATATTTTGGCAAGTCACCCAATTAACTCTCCATATATTAAATTTGGGCCCTACATTCGATAGAAAAGATTGGAGGGAATGAGATGGAGGGCATATGGAGAGGTGATGGTCTTGGCAAGGAGATGAATAATATCAGAAGGGTGTGAGATGAGTATAAGGGGAGATCAGATAGCTCAGAAACAATGGTCTCTTTTTTGTCAGTAAAGTTGGAAGAGAGATCCCCAACTGAAATGATGAGTGGGGGACAGGGTCATATGGGAGGTTTGGCAAGACTTGGGATGAGCATACAAAAACATCACTAGCAACTTTGTTTTTGGGGGGGATGGGGCAATGAGGGTTAAGTGACTTGCCCAAGGTTACACAGCTAGTAAGTGTCAAGGTTCTAAGGCTGGATTCGAACTCAGGTCCTCCTGAATCCAGGGCAGGTGCTTTATGCACCGTGTCACCTAGCTGCCCTCTCACTAGCAACTTTAGCAAAGAAAAAAGAAAGTGGAAATAACTCAACTCTCTGCTGAATGGAGATGGGTTGGACAATCCACAGTAGAATAGACTAGAAAAATACTGTCTGGCACAATGAGAAATAAGAGATGCACAGAATGATGAGTAATATCCTGGGACTTGAGTGAAGTCACACAGAAAAAATCAGAATTCAAACAGTGTTTTGTACCATGACTCAGACTGTGTTAAAAAGCAAGACCCACAAGAACCTCTCCCTTCACCCCTCAAAACATAAGCAAAAATAAAAGAAAGCATAAGAGGCCATGGAATCCACAGGACATTTTTGCTATTGTTTTGTTAAAGTTTATGCATTTTTAGCAAGCTGTAGATGACTTGGAATTAATTATTTTATGTGGTTTTGCCCCTTAGTGGGGATGAGTGGTATTCTGGAATGGAAATTTCATGGTTACAGGGGAACTTCCAGGATGAAAATTCCTTCCACAGATGCAGGTCAGCACTTTCCCATAACTTACAGCCTTGGAGACTGACCAGCAGGTGGGGGGGGGCAGAGAGGGGGGTGATGGGGGAGGGCTGAGAAGGGCAGTGATTTACTCAGAATCATAGGGCTAATAATGATTGGAGGTCAGATTTGAGCCCAGGTTGATATGACTTCCAGGCCAAACTGAGTCTCATGATTTTCTGTACCATTATTTTTGTTTATTTTCTATGAATGTCTTTGGCTTTGGTTACCTAGTTTAGAATGTAAAAAATAAAAGAAAAACTATTTTAAAAGAGGCATAGGAGGAGAATCCTTTGGCTTAGGGAGGTACTGGCCCCTGCTGTAGATGGCTTGTCAGACAGGATATGCCATAGAGCATTCACCTCTGGTGCCACATTTGGGGGAGGAAGTGAAGAAGGAACTGAGCATCCAGAGGAGGGCAAAAAGCTGCTGAAGAGTCTTGAGACTGAGCCGCAAGGAACTTGTCAGAGGAACTGGGCACAAGTGAGCCTTTGAAGACTTTGGAGCTTCATGAGATCTGCCTTCAAGCAGTCAAGTGGAACAGGCACTAGACAGACTTACCTAGCATGGCCCTACGGGCCAGGACCAGGGCAATGGGAGAATGTGGCAAGGAAGTACATTTATGCATGATGGGGGGCGGGGCAGAAATTGTCTAAAAACTAAAGTGCCTTTTCCAATAACAGGGACAACCCAATAGCCAAATGGGAGGGTCTTGTTCTCACTCCTCACCCTCTTTGACACCCTCTCCATTACATCAGACTCTGCTGACCGTGTTCTCATCCTGTCTCCCTTTTTGTCTCTTGTCTCTCTTCCTACCTTTCTGACCTCTCCTGAGGTTCCATCATCATCCATTTAACCACGCACCCCCACCCCATGTAGGTGCTCCACAAAGGTCCTCCCTTACCTTCTTCTCTTCTCTCTCCACGAGACGTCACTTCATCAGAATACAGGCTTTAATGAGTATAGCCATGCTGATGTCTCCCAGATCTCTTTCTCCAGCTCCACTTTCTTTCCTGAGTTGGAGTCCTAATGGTGCATTTTCATTTATAATCAATGCCTTGAATAAAGGCAGAAAGTGGTGAATGTTTTCTTATTGTTTTGGTAAATATTCCAATTATGCATCATCAAGGCAAGTCTGGAGGTCAACAAGCAGTTATTAAGCACTTACTATGTGTGGGTCTCTGTACTAAACACTGGGGATACAAAGAGAGGTAAAAACACTGACCCTATCCACACGGAGATTACATTAATTGAAGAAACAATGTGTAAAGAAATCTGTATCCTCAGAATCTATGCAGGATAAATGTGTTCATACTGAGTGTTAAATGTTTTGAGAATCACTATGGCAAGATAGGATAAAGAAAGAGAGAAATGAAGGGAGGGAAGAGGGAGAAAGAGAAAAGAGGAGGTAATGAGAGAGGGAGGGGGGAGAGAGAGAGGGAGAGAGGGAGAGGGAAAGAGAGAGGGAGAGGGAGAGGGAGGGGGAGGGAGAGAAAGAGGGAGAGAGAGGGAGAGGGAGAGAGAAGAAGAAGAAGAAGAAGAAGAAGAAGAAGAAGAAGAAAAGAAAGAAAGAAAGAAAGAAAGAAAGAAAGAAAGAAAGAAAGAAAGAAAGAAAGAAAGAAAGAACGGAAGAAAGAAAGGAAGAAAGAAGGAAAAGAGAGAGTGAGAGTGACTGAAAAAATCAGAGTGAGAAATAAACAGAGACAAAGGGAGAGAAGCAGAGACAGAGAGACAGATGCAGAGCAAACACATTTTCCAGCTCTTCAATAAAAAAAGTCCTAGAGCTGAATTCCTGCCTGTCACAGATTCCCATTAATAATAGAACAGGGGTGTCTGTTTCAGGCAGTGGGGGAGTGTGTTTCAGGCAGTATTAAAGAATGCTTCGCCTTCCTCAGCCAAGAAGTATCCACTTTGGGTCCCCAGAATGCCATGATATGAATTCATAGCTGCTGCAGATGACCATCTACTCTATTAACCATTTTAAAAATCCATTATTCATGACGAGATTCTTCTGCCCCCCATAGACTGTTCTTTTCCCCTTTCTCCTTGGCCTTTCATGCACCCCATCTTCTGTCAATATGGATTTTGACAACCATAGAAAAGCCATCCAGCCATTGGGCTGAGTTCGTCATTTTCTCAATGTGTGTTTATTTTGCTTGATTTGAGGCTCTCTGGATAGTGAGGTGGGGATGCGGGGGAGGCTGGTTTCCATGAGCTATGGAAGCCAAATTCTCTCCCCCATGTCCTGGAAGTCTACCACTTGATTAAGTTGGACGTTCTCTATGAATATGATGGTGATTTTCTACTGGATGTCAAGCATATCCGTAATCTTCTACTGTGTGTTTAGACTCTTTCCAGTCCTTGGCAAGAAAGCAGAGGAATGCGCATACTTTACTCATATTTCATTTAAAAGAGAGCACTCATGGCATCCCATACAGTTTTATGCAATATGTGATTGATGAGAGGTGACAGGTACCATAGACTAGATGGATTAGAGTGACTTCAATCCTAGATCTGGTGCTGGAGGGGCCATCTGGTCCAACCCCTCCCCCATTTTACCATGGAGGAAACTGAGGATCCAGCATTCAAAAAGACTTTCCTGGGGTTATTGAAGTAGCAGAGAGCAGGGTCAAGAGGTCACCATCATAGCATCAGATTCAGAACTGGAAGAGACCTTGGAGGTCATTTTATTCATTTTATAGTTGAGCAAAGTGAGGCCAAGAGAATTGAGGAGACCTCCCCAAGGTCTCCCAGATCATGGATGGCAGACTTAGGACTCCCTGTCAGGTTCTCTCATTCCAAATCCAATGGATCATCGTCCCCTCATTCCACGTCATTTGTGGGATAGTGGAATAATAGAATCATGGGACTGGGCATTTTTTCTAAGACTCTAGACTGATCTGAAGATCTCTGCTTTGTTGTCAAATACTTGCCCAAATGTGCAGGTCGGAAAGTCTTGGCTGCAAAGTTATTTCCACCACAGTGATTGCTATGGGTCGGGTGGTTGGTGCATCACTGAATCTATGCCCGGGAAACCAGCTATTTACACATAGCCGGCCTTCTGCATCCAAACTCCACTGTCCTCTTCCTTTTATTTCTTGATGTAGTGCAAGAGAACTTTGGACTCAAAGTCAGAGGCCCCATGTTCAAATCCCAGTATTCCTACTTACTGTCTGCGTAACCTTTGGAAAGTCACTCTCCACACTGTCCTCAATTTTCTACTGGAAGATTAAGGGATTGTATGAGTTCTCTTCTAAATTCCCTTGTCATCCTGTAATGCCTAATTCCAACAGAGTGTATTCGCATGCTGTACTCAGAGCTTCACAGATTCCCTGTTACCTCTAGGATAAAATCCAGATGTCTCAGCCTCATTTTCAAACACTCTCACAGTTTACCATCCACCTGCCTTTGTAATCACGTAACCCCCTTTTCATGCACTCTTCCCTCCTGCAAGCCTGGTCTGCCTGCTATTGCTACTTAGATGCACCACTCCATCTACCACCATCATGCTTTTGTACAGTCTGTCCCCCAAACCTGGAATGCATGTCCTCATCTCCACCCCCAACTAGAATTGCAAGCTCCCTGCCAAGCACAGCTCAGGAGCCGCCTTCTGCATGGGGCCTTCCCTAACCACTGCCCACCATCACCCACATAGACAGCACCTCTCCCAATGGTCAGTCTTCTCCCCTTCTTAAAGTGACTTTGGATAACTTTATAAAAACATCTTTTATTTCCTTATTTTTACCCTCTTAATTGGACATGAGTTCCTTGAGGGCAGGCATTGTGTTGTCTTTGTCTCTCCTGTCAAATCAAGTTAACTGGCATTTATTAAATGCACAGTATGGGCCAGACACCATGCTAAGCTCCAAGGATACAAAGAAAGGGAAAAAATGGTGCCTGGATTCAGAGCTCACCTTCTAATGGAGGGTGCAACATTCAAGCAACTCTCTATGTACATAGGTAGGTAGGTAGGTAGGTAGGCAGGTGGGTAGGTAGATAGATAGATAGATAGATAGATAGATAGATAGATAGATAGATAGATAGATAGATAGATAGATAGATAGATAGATAGATAGATGGATAGATGGATAGATAGATAGATAGATAGATAGATAGATAGATAGATAGATAGATAGATAGATAGATAGATAGATAGATAGATAGATAGATGGATGGATGGATGGATGGATGGATGGATGGATGGATGGATGGATGGATGGATGGATGGATGGATAGATAGATAGATGGATGATAGATAGATAGATATAGACTATATATTATATTACATACTATTGTATTATAATATATGTAATAAATATACTCTCTCTATATATATGTATCTACACACACATCTATATATAATACATATCTAAAGTATATATAGGGAAAACTAGGTGACACGGTATATAGTGAAGTAGACCTGAAGTCAGGAAGATTCTTCTTCTTGAGTTCAAATCCAGCCTCAGACATTTACTAGCTGTGTGACCCTAGAAGTTACTTCACCCTGTTTGCCTCAGTTTCCTCTGTAAAATGAGCTGGAGATGGTATCACAAAGAGTCAGATACAACTGAACAACAACAAAGTGTGTGTGTGTGTATACACACATATATATATGTAGTGTATGACACATACACATATATACATAAACATTCATATCCACATATGTTCTCTCTGCATGTATAACTGTATAAGTATACACATATGTATAGATGCATATACATTTATATACACAATACTTACACACACACAAGTTACAGACGGAGTAAATTAGAGGTAATCTCAGAGGGAAGTCCTCAGCACATAGTAGGCCCTTAATAAATATTTATGACGACTTGGTTGCAGTTGAAGGGGGCTCCTGCCAGGGATCTCTAGATGCAGCCATGGCCTTTTATGGCTGGGTAGAAGCAGGAGTCTTTGCATATTATATCATCAGATTTCAGTGAGTTAGTGGCCTAATCCAAACACTTTCTTCCCGAAGGCGACATCTTTCAATTTAGGCTAATCCATTTAGTCTAATCATAACCAGTGTTGATTGTCAAGGCCTGCCAGGGGCATCGCTTTAAACAACCAGATGGGGAAGTCCTTGCTTCACATCTGAGCCAGCTGTTCCACAGCTGAATCCAGTCTGCTGAGGGTTCGATAAAGACATATATTTTTATATGTGTATATGTGTGCTTTTTTGATGGATGTTTGGGGGAGGAAAAAAATGTTCCAATGATTAATGAGTCTTTTCCTCACTAATACACAGCACATTGAGTCGTCAATGAGTTAGACTCTGCTAAAAATCCATCCCACAAATGCTTCCGCCCAAGGTCAGCACTGTTTATCCACTGCGGTAGACTATTTATTCCAATATCAGGAAATTGAAGGATATTGTTACAATGGGGATTACATTATCATTTGGGGTTTCCTGTTCCTTGGGGACCAGAGTTAGGACTCTGAAAAGTTAGGGATGAATAAATGTTTGTTTAATGCTGAAGGTTTGTTGGATCAAAGAAAAGTCTAGAGATTAAGGTATTAGGGTTTTAATCTTTAAATGGTAGGACAGCTAGGTAGGGCACTGGATAGAGACAGCAAGCCTGAATTCAAATCTTACCTCACACACTTACCAGCTGGGTGACCCTGGGCAATATACTTAATCCTGTTTACCTCAGTTTCCTCATCTGTAAAATGAGCTGGAGAAGGAAATGGCAAGCCACTCCAATATCTTCATGAAGAGTCAGACCCAACTGAAACTACTGAACAGCAACAACAAAAATGGTGACCTTGGCCTTTCTCAGCTGAAGTCTCATCTAGTCTGAGACCATGCCCATTCAATGACTATGGACCAGGTAAGAATTGAGACCAAAGATGAACCAATTTACCATCCCAAAGATATCCATCTAGAAAGGGTTTCTACTCAGAATTTCTGGCCAACCCATTGCTAAATCTTGTAGTTTAGACCTTCACAACATCTCTGATATATGACCTTGATTTTCATATTTACAATCATCGCTCTGGTGCAGTCCTTCATTATCTTATGTCTGGACTGTTACCAAGCCTTCCACTTGGTCTCCCTGCCTCAACACTAATGTTCTCTCTCTGAGATTACCTTTTATCTACCCTGTATGGTTCTTGCATATGGATTTATTTTATTTGTTCATTCATTCACTCACTCACTCATTCATTTATTTGTCTATTTTTTTTGCTTGTTTTTTTTTGGGGGGGGCTCATTTCTTTGTTGGTTTGTTGGTATGTCGTTTTCCTTTTTAGAGTCTCCTGAGGGCAGACACTGCTTTTTTTGCTTTTTTCCCTTCTCTTTGCTGCTTGGCACATAGTAAGCACTAATTCAATATCTGTTGGCTGGTTGATTATGGCAGAGATCTATAGATGGTAACTTGGCTAAAGGGCCAAGGTTTATCAACATTTTGGAAGTGTTCAAACATCTGAAAAGCAAGAATATGACTGTGCTGGCATATTAGATGCAGAGATATTGCTAGCAATTTGGGTACCTGGCCCAAGAAGTATGAAATGTTCCCTTGAATTAAATTTTGAAGAGAAATTCCTTTGAGTAAAGGTTGGGGGTCAGAGCTTAAAACAAAAGGCTTTGTGGGAAGTGACCCTCAGACCGATGGCTGGGGAAACTGTCCTTGTGGAGAGGCAGAGTGGGAGAGAGAACAGGGCAAGGATGGATGGGCAAGGGGGATTCTCCCATGGGCCATGACTGCCAAGGGGTTAATCACTTTTTTGCCAATTAGGGAAATGTTTTGCAATCTCATTGGGAGTACAGATACTTGTGCCGATGAGAACATAGGTACATGTAGTATCAGGGTAAGCAGGTGCTAAGCTCATTTGTTTCTAGGCTGTTACAGATGTGAAATTTCTACTAGAACCTCCACAATCCAATGTCCCGGTGAGGATTGGCCCTTCATGACCTGCTTTACTGAGCACATATAGCTACTTGGTGATTAGTACATGGATAATTTGTACATGGGGCATGTTTCCTAAGGGCTCACAAAGTTTGGTTACTAAAACTAACTGGAATATTTCAATTCTGGTCTATTTCCATAGCTATGGTGTCCGATGAGCTTCTTGTCACTGGATCTTCAGGCAGAGGTTCAATGACCTTCTGGTAGGTGTGTTAGTGCCAGGATTGCTTTCACATATGGATTGGCCCAGACGTCACTGAGGTGCCTTGTGATTCTCTGATTCTCTGAAATCAACTCAATGCAGAAATCATGTTTCCTATTAACAATTGAGATATTTACCTTTATTTCTTCAGTGGGGCTGCTCTTGTCCCCTTGCTGCTGAAATCCTTTGGCTCAGTCTCTGGGTTTTCTTCCTGCTCCCTGATCTGGTGACACAAGAAGTCTTAGCTCCAGCAAATTTTATGTTCCGAGGACTTGAATTTGTGGGAAGCAGGGGCTGTGTGAGCACCCCAGAAAAGGGGAGAGTGTGAGGATTTCCAAGGTACAGATGACAAACAGCAGCTTCTTTTAGGACCTGAGGTGCTCACTTAAATCCAATTCACTGCAGGTCACCACATCACCTCCAGATGTCAAATGTCATGGTCCTCTTACCCAACTATAAAAAGAGGGACAAAGGACAACAACAAGGCCCTGAGGCATAGTGTTCCTGCCCACCCCCACCTCCAATCCTTATCTGCTAGAGCTCAGCATCCACAGTAATATCACCTACACACACACACACACACACACACACATTCACACACTCACACTCACACATACTCTCATTCATATTCACCCACACTCACACACACCCACACTCCCATTCTCATTCACACTCACATTCACACACATTCTCATTCACACACACACACAAACACACACTCTCATTCATACTCACACACACACATTCACACACATTCTCATTCACCCTCACCCACACTCATTCACACACACACACTCACACTCACACATACTCTCATTCATACTCACACACACACTCCCATTCTCATTCACACTCACCCCCACACACTCACATTCACACACATTCTCATTCACCCTCACCCACACTCATTCACACACACACACACTCACACTCACACATACTCTCATTCATACTCACACACACTCACACACACACACTCCCAGTCTCATTCACACTCACCCCCACACACTCATATTCACACACATTCTCATTCACCCTCACCCACACTCATTCACACACACTCACACTCACACTCACACACCCACACTCCCAGTCTCATTCACACTCACCCCCACACACTCACATTCACACACATTCTCATTCACCCTCACCCACACTCATTCACACACACTCACACTCACACATACTCTCATTCACACTCACACACACACACTCACATTCACACACATTCTCATTCACCCTCACCCACACTCATTCACACACACACACACACACTCTCATTCATACTCACACACACACATTCACACACATTCTCATTCACCCTCACCCACACTCATTCACACACACACACTCACACTCACACATACTCTCATTCATACTCACACACACACTCCCAGTCTCATTCACACTCACCCCCACACACTCACATTCACACACATTCTCATTCACCCTCACACACACTCATTCACACACATACACACACACTCTCATTCATACTCACACACACACACTCTCATTCATACTCACACACACTCACACACCCACACTCCCAGTCTCATTCACACTCACCCCCACACACTCACATTCACACACATTCTCATTCACCATCACCCACACTCATTCACACACACACACACTCACACTCACACATACTCTCATTCATACTCACACACACTCACACACACACACTCCCATTCTCATTCACACTCACCCACACACACTCACATTCACACACATTCTCATTCACCCTCACCCACACTCATTCACACACACACACACACACTCATTCATACTCACCCACACTCCCAGTCTCATTCACACTCACCCCCACACACTCACATTCACACACATTCTCATTCACACACACACTCATTCACACACACACACTCTCATTCACACTCACCCCCACACACTCACATTCACACACATTCTCATTCACCCTCACCCACACTCATTCACACACACACACTCTCATTCATACTCACACACACTCACACACACACTCCCATTCTCATTCACACTCACCCACACACACTCACATTCACACACATTCTCATTCACCCTCACCCACACTCATTCACACACACACACACACACTCACACTCACACATACTCTCATTCATACACACACTCACACACACACTCCCATTCTCATTCACACTCACCCCCACACACTCACATTCACACACATTCTCATTCACCCTCACCCACACTCATTCACACACATACACACACACACTCTCATTCATACTCACACACACTCTCATTCATACTCACACACACTCACACACACACTCCCAGTCTCATTCACACTCACCCCCACACACTCATATTCACACACATTCTCATTCACCCTCACCCACACTCATTCACACACACTCACACTCACACTCACACACCCACACTCCCAGTCTCATTCACACTCACCCCCACACACTCACATTCACACACATTCTCATTCACCATCACCCACACTCATTCACACACACACACACTCACACTCACACATACTCTCATTCATACTCACACACACTCACACACACTCACACACACACACTCCCATTCTCATTCACACTCACCCACACACACTCACATTCACACACATTCTCATTCACCCTCACCCACACTCATTCACACACACACACACACACTCTCATTCATACTCACCCACACTCCCAGTCTCATTCACACTCACCCCCACACACTCACATTCACACACATTCTCATTCACACACACACTCATTCACACACACACACTCTCATTCACACTCACCCCCACACACTCACATTCACACACATTCTCATTCACCCTCACCCACACTCATTCACACACACACACACTCTCATTCATACTCACACACACTCACACACACACTCCCATTCTCATTCACACTCACCCACACACACTCACATTCACACACATTCTCATTCACCCTCACCCACACTCATTCACACACACACACACACTCACACTCACACATACTCTCATTCATACACACACTCACACACACACTCCCATTCTCATTCACACTCACCCACACACACTCACATTCACACACATTCTCATTCACCCTCACCCACACTCATTCACACACACACACACACACTCACACTCACACATACTCTCATTCATACTCACACACACTCACACACCCACACTCCCAGTCTCATTCACACTCACCCCCACACACTCATATTCACACACATTCTCATTCACCCTCACCCACACTCATTCACACACACTCACACTCACACTCACACACCCACACTCCCAGTCTCATTCACACTCACCCCCACACACTCACATTCACACACATTCTCATTCACCCTCACCCACACTCATTCACACACACACACACACTCACACTCACACATACTCTCATTCATACTCACACACTCACACACACACTCCCATTCTCACTCACACACACACACTCACACTCACATTCACACACATTCTCATTCATACTCACACACTCACACACACACTCCCATTCTCACTCACACACACACTCACACTCACATTCACACACATTCTCATTCACCCTCACCCACACTCATTCACACACACACACACTCTCATTCATACTCACACACACACATTCTCATTCACCCTCACCCACACTCATTCACACACACACACTCACACTCACACATACTCTCATTCATACTCACACACACACTCCCAGTCTCATTCACACTCACCCCCACACACTCACATTCACACACATTCTCATTCACCCTCACACACACTCATTCACACACATACACACACACACTCTCATTCATACTCACACACACACACTCTCATTCATACTCACACACACTCACACATACACACTCCCAGTCTCATTCACACTCACCCCACACACTCACATTCACACACATTCTCATTCACCATCACCCACACTCATTCACACACACACACACTCACACTCACACATACTCTCATTCATACTCACACACACTCACACACACACACTCCCATTCTCATTCACACTCACCCACACACACTCACATTCACACACATTCTCATTCACCCTCACCCACACTCATTCACACACACACACACACACACACACTCTCATTCATACTCACCCACACTCCCAGTCTCATTCACACTCACCCCCACACACTCACATTCACACACACACACACACACTCATTCACACACACACTCTCATTCACACTCACCCCCACACACTCACATTCACACACATTCTCATTCACCCTCACCCACACTCATTCACACACACACACACACACACTCTCATTCATACTCACCCACACTCCCAGTCTCATTCACACACATTCTCATTCACACACACACACTCTCATTCATACTCACACACACACATTCACACACATTCACACACATTCTCATTCACCCTCACCCACACTCATTCACACACACACACTCACACACTCCCAGTCTCATTTACACTCACCCCCACACACTCACATTCACACACATTCTCATTCACCCTCACCCACACTCATTCACACACATACACACACACACTCTCATTCATACTCACACACACACTCTCATTCATACTCACACACACTCACACACCCACACTCCCATTCTCATTCACACTCACCCCCACACACTCACATTCACACACATTCTCATTCACCCTCACCCACACTCATTCACACACACACACACACTCTCATTCATACTCACACACACTCCCATTCTCATTCACACTCACCCACACACACTCACATTCAAACACATTCTCATTCACCCTCACCCACACTCATTCACACACACACTCACACTCACACATACTCTCATTCATACTCACACACACACACACTCCCATTCTCATTCACACTCACCCACACACACTCACATTCACACACATTCTCATTCACCCTCACCCACACTCATTCACACACACACACACACACTCTCATTCATACTCACCCACACTCCCAGTCTCATTCACACACCCCCACACACTCACATTCACACACATTCTCATTCACACACACACACTCATTCACACACACACACTCTCATTCACACTCACCCCCACACACTCACATTCACACACATTCTCATTCACCCTCACCCACACTCATTCACACACACACTCTCATTCATACTCACACACACTCACACACACACACTCCCATTCTCATTCACACTCACCCACACACACTCACATTCACACACATTCTCATTCACCCTCACCCACACTCATTCACACACACACACACACTCACACTCACACATACTCTCATTCATACTCACACACACTCACACACACACACTCCCATTCTCATTCACACTCACCCACACACACTCACATTCACACACATTCTCATTCATCCTCACCCACACTCATTCACACACACACACACACACACACTCTCATTCATACTCACACACACACATTCACACACATTCTCATTCACCCTCACCCACACTCATTCACACACACACACTCACACACTCCCAGTCTCATTTACACTCACCCCCACACACTCACATTCACACACATTCTCATTCACCCTCACCCACACTCATTCACACACATACACACACACACTCTCATTCATACTCACACACACACACTCTCATTCATACTCACACACACTCACACACACACACTCTCATTCATACTCACACACACTCACACACCCACACTCCCATTCTCATTCACACTCACCCCCACACACTCACATTCACACACATTCTCATTCACCCTCACCCACACTCATTCACACACACACACACACTCTCATTCATACTCACCCACACTCCCAGTCTCATTCACACACATTCTCATTCACACACACACACACTCTCATTCATACTCACCCACACTCCCAGTCTCATTCACACACATTCTCATTCACCCTCACCCACACTCATTCACACACACACACACACTCACACTCACACATACTCTCATTCATACTCACACACACACTCCCAGTCTCATTCACACTCACCCCCACACACTCACATTCACACACATTCTCATTCACCCTCACACACACTCATTCACACACATACACACACACACACTCTCATTCATACTCACACACACACACTCTCATTCATACTCACCCACACTCACACACCCACACTCCCAGTCTCATTCACACTCACCCACACACACTCACATTCACACACATTCTCATTCACCCTCACCCACACTCATTCACACACACACACACACTCTCATTCATACTCACCCACACTCACACACCCACACTCCCAGTCTCATTCACACTCACCCACACACACTCACATTCACACACATTCTCATTCACCCTCACCCACACTCATTCACACACACTCACACTCACACTCACACACACTCACACACCCACACTCCCAGTCTCATTCACACTCACCCCCACACACTCACATTCACACACATTCTCATTCACCCTCACCCACACTCATTCACACACACACACACTCTCATTCATACTCACACACACTCACACACACCCACACTCCCAGTCTCATTCACACTCACCCCCACACACTCATATTCACACACATTCTCATTCACCCACACTCACACTCACACTCACACACACACACACACACACACACACACACACACACATAACGACCTCTAAGCTCCAGAATTTCGTCATGTCCAGGGATGTTCCCCTCTGCTTTTCTCCTGCCTTGGGCTTCATCTCTACCTGCAGCAGCAGCAGCCCTTGGGGGTATTCAGGATCCCTGCTCTGCTTTTCTGGCTGAAGGTCTTGTGTTGGAGAGGATCTAAACACTGGTCCACATGCACATTCACATTCACCTCGCTCCATTTTCCAACCCATTTTCCCTCCTTTCTTTCCTGCTTTGCTGGTGCAATACCCAGGAGTCTTCACACTGAGGTCTCTCCTCTCTCCTCGTCTTCATTTGTTGCTTTCTTGGTTCACATTTCTCTGCCCAGTCACAGGCCAAATGAAAAGGGACAAGGATTGGAACCACACTCGCCTCAGACACACTATGTCAAGGAGACAGACACTTTCAAGCTCATCATGCCATAGTGGCTTGTTGCTTAGACTAGGAAAACCTGTGTTCAAATCTGGAATCTACCTTTATTGACTGTGACCCTGGACAAACTTCTGAGTTTCCTCATTTATGAAGTAAATGTTATAATACCAGTGACACTCTCCTGCTCAAGGATCTTCAATCACTCCCTATTACCTCTAGGCTTTAAACCAAACTCCTCTGGTTAGTAGTTCCAAACCATCACAGACTCATCCATACTGTCTTTCTGGGTGGATCACATGTTCCTCGCTTTTACTCCCATCAAACTGACCACTGAGTATGTCCTGTGTTCAGCACACCATAGCCTGCCTCTGACCAGTCAGGGCTCCCCAGTGCCTGGAGTGCTCCCGGGCCTCCACTTAGCTTCTTGGAAACCTGAGCTACCATTAATGCTCTGCTCAGACCCTGCATCTTGCCAGAAGTCCTTCCTCATTTCCCCATGCCCCCCCCACCCCCACTGCAGCCCTCCAGAGCACAAGCACAATCACTGTGGGGATATTTTGCACATATCCTGCATGTGCTTAGAATGCTGGGTGGGATCTCAGAAGCCACTTGGTGCAAGCCCCTCATGGGAAATATAGTGAAACTGAGGCCCAGAGAGCTGATGTGAACTGCCCAGGGTCGCACAGGTGATAAATGATGGAGCTAGGATTTCAGCTGTGGTCTTGGGACTCCAAGTCCGCTGTGCATTTGTTCCCTCACAGCCTCAGTTTCCTCATCTGTAAAATGAGGATAATGATGTAATAATGGCACCTGTATCCTGGGGTTGCAGTGAAGCTCTGATGAAATTGTATGGATGTGCATATGCCTGTCTGTATGCATGTATGCATGTATGTGTGTATATACATATTGTGAGATTTAAAATTGGATATTAGATCATAAATCTCCCCTACTTAACCTTTCCCTTAATTTATCTCCCAGACTAGTAAATGGAAGAAGCTTCTGGTTTTCTAGTTAGAGCTTTTATTGTATGGTAGTCACAAGGTGATGTTGATTAGAAGGATAGGAAAGTAGAAACACAATACAAATCGTCTTAAGTCTAGGCTTAGTCTATATTCCGTATAAAACTCACCAAAAGCCGAAGGCCACCTTTGGGGAGAGAGACACCATGTCAAGCGCGTGCTGTTAACTGAGAGCCGGGCCCAGTCGAACTCTCGTCAGCATCAGCCTGTGCAGCGCAGTCAGGAGACCAGCAGAGCAGGAAAAAAAAGTTCCCACTTCCATTCTCTCCTTGCCTTTTAAACTCGCACTCCGGAAGTGGAGTGCTAGCAGGCAGTCTGACGTGCACAGCAGGCAGACTGGTGTGCATAGCTCATGCTGTTGGTCTCCTCCCCAAAAGGGTGGTCCTAAAAAAAACTGGCGTCTCTCCATTATCTAACCGACTGTTAAAACTTTTTACCACATTCCCCCTTTTCGTTCCTCAAGAAACAAAATATTTCCTTGACGGAACAGTAAAAAGAATATAATAACTATTGCTAACTAATAATATGTGAATAACAATATAGAAAAGGAAGAGAGGAAAGTTTTGTCCAGAGGGGCGATTTTTTTTGTCCTTATGAACTGATGCTTTGACATTAGTCTTGCAAAGGGAAAGCCTCTGCAGAGAGTACATGTTACAGATAGTGTATATTATAACAGAAAGGAGATAGTAAAAACTAACAAAACATATAAAGTCTCTGAGTTCTCTTGTCTTCTTGAAGTGGTTAAGATGTCATCAGGAGGAAACTGGATTCTGGTCTGGAAAACTGGATTCTGGACTCTGGTCTGGATTCTGGTCTGGAAAACTGCATTCT
This sequence comes from Dromiciops gliroides, assembly GCF_019393635.1. Taxonomy (NCBI): domain Eukaryota; kingdom Metazoa; phylum Chordata; class Mammalia; order Microbiotheria; family Microbiotheriidae; genus Dromiciops; species Dromiciops gliroides. The sequence goes on along the minus strand of NC_057864.1, from coordinate 488,401,770 downwards.
GGACTCTGGTCTGGAAAGCTGGATTCTCTTCTTTAACTGTTTGAGTTGCTGTATTTTTACTAAACCTTAGCATAGCATTGTCAATGATCAAATTAATAAATTCCATTACATTCCCTCCTTTATATCCTTAGACTTCTAATAGAGGGTTGAGGTAGTTATGCAATCTGTAACACTTTTTACCACCATGTGTCTGGATCAAAGCCAAATTTAGTATGTGTTCATGACACCTGAAAATGTTATGGAAAGGTTATCATACCATATCTCATGGTTCTGAGACAGCCAGTGATTGTGCTAGGCCACAGGTGAGTTCAACTGAGTGAGATGAAAAGATAAATAAGTTAAGTTAAATTAGGTTAAATTAGGAGGGAGAGAGGATGAATACTGGACTGTGCCTAGTAATTGTGCTCTACATAGTCACCATCATAAGCAAACCATGGACTTACGTATACCTGTCTCTCCTTTTGTTGCACATATATTCTCTCCAGGGCCTGCATCAGAGTTCACAGCACGTTAGTCTCTGAAATGATAAGTTTCCATACTTCCAAAATCTCATATTAATTTCACCAAAGACAGTATGATGGTAAAAATGTGTGCTATGCTGCATAACTGAGAACATATTAGTGATATATACAACAATTCCAAACCATACCCAGAGTATAATGATATATAAATAATAAACGAATATAAATAGCTGATTATATTAGACATTATTACATAATCTTCTTTTAGCAAGTAGACCACGTCATCTCATACATGAATTCTCTAGTATAACAGTAGCAGATACTTAAAGTGGTGATTAATTCATCAAAAAGAAATAAGACTTCAATTAGCAAGATTCAATATTCAATGTTTTCAGTGAGGTATCAAGCAATAGGGTTCAATAACCCTCTCTCAAAAAGAAAGAGTAAAAAAAAAGAATTCTGGTAGCTTCTGAGGCCCGATGGCCTCACCCACGGCATATACTTAAAATGTCTTTGAAAAGTCACTTAGTTTACAAAATCGGGTTTTTAAAGAAAAGCAAAAGAAATAAAAGTCAAAAAACAAAGCAAAACCAAAAACCAAAAATAAAAAGCAAAAGATTCGCTAAGCACCCTTTTGTGCTCTTAAAGAACTTAAAGGTGGGGTGAATTCCAGGTCTTTTCAGTGCCTTTCAAAAGTCAAAACAAAGAAAACAAAAAGGATTAAAAAAAAATGTCCGCCTGCGATGGCTTCCGGGGTGTGAGCTTAAAAGGCAAGGAGAGAACGGAAGTGGGGCCTTTTTTCCTGCTCCCCTGGTCTCCTGGCTGCACTGCACAGGCTGATGCTGACTGGAGTTCGACTCGTCCCGGTTCTCGGTTAACAGCACGCGCTTGACTCGGTCTCTCTCTCTCTCTCTCTCTCCCCAAAGGTGGCCTTCAGCTTTTGGTGAGTTTTATACAGAATATAGACTAAGCCTAGACTTAAGACGATTTGTATTGTATTTCTACTTTCCTATCCTTCTAATCAACATCACCTTGTGACTACCATACAATAAAAGCTCTAACTAGAAAAAACAAAAAAAACTGGCGTCTCTCCATTATCTAACCGACTGTTAAAACTTTTTACCACAATATACATGTACACATACATGTACACGTACACGTACATATACATATACAACATTTTACAAATTTTACATTTTCCATAAACTTCAGCTATTATTTTTATATTTTTCCTGGCAAAATTACCAAGGAAAGAAATTGAGGGAACTAATCAAGGGAACAGGCTCAGGTTGCCCCAGGAAGAAAAGCAAACTCTGGAGGGGTCCTAGTCCTCTGTTAAGAGAAAGGCAATGTGGTGATTACAGAAACAACAGCAATATTAGCATTTCTATGTAGTATATTAAGCTTTGCAATGCACTTTGCAAATATTCTCTCTTTTGGTCCTCACAAAACAACTCTGGGAACTGGGTGCTATTATTATCCCAATTTTACAGATGAGGAAATTGAGGTAAACAGAGGTTAAGTGGGTTGGCCCAGACCACACAGCTACTAAATATTTGAGGCAGTGTTGGAAGTCAGGTCTTTCTGCCTCCAAGCCCAGAGCTCTACCCACTGAGCAACCTTGCTACCTAAGTATAGTGTACACCATTTTCTGCCCAGAGTTTTAGCTGTGCTTGTAACATTTTCAAGCTATGTGACTATGGGTAAGTCATTTCTCCCTTTATTTGTCTTCTTCCATAATGAGATTGATGATGCTTGCATTACCCTCACCCCCCAAAGGCTGAATTGAGGAACAAATGAGATAATGTGCATAGAGTGTTTTGTAAAACTTAAGGCTATGAATGCCAACAGCTGTGATAATCCCCTTACAAAGCCCTGCCACCCCTCCTGGCTCAATGGAGAGAGGAGTGTGTTCCTGGGGCTGCTGATTATATAAACTGGGGGCTTGGGCATCTCTCAGCCCTCTCTGGCTGATCTCCCACAGGATGCAAGATAAAAGCCCTTGGGCTGCAGGAAGGGCTGGGTCTCAAACATTGCCTGCCCCCTACTCAGAAAGGGTGAGAAAGGTGGCAGGAAACTCCAGTGCTCAGCAGAGCTTCGGAGACAATGGGGCAAAGTCCACCCACCAGCCTTCCCTTGAGCCAGACTTAATCTGATGACCACATGTCATGGGCACTCCCACATTGTGTCATGGACTGAGGGGGCACTCAGCTTGAGTCTGGAAACTAGGTGCCGCCTCAGCTCAGCCACTAAATAGCTATGGGAGTTTGAGCAAGACTCCTCCTCTCTCAGGCTCAGTTTCCCCAGCTGCAAAATGCGGGTCTGGGACTAGCTGATCTCAACTGTTCTATTCTATTCTTTTGGGTTTTTTTACCCTGTGAGAAGTGGGAAAACTTTCCAGCATGGAATGCAAAGCCACTAAGAGAAATCATGAAAAACAAATGCTGGAATTCCAAGATTTCACCTAATCTCTCCCCCGGTTTACCTAAAGTCCCCCAGACGGATGACTGCAGAACTGGGCGCACAGTAGGCTCTTAATCAATCTGTATTGGTCTATTGTCTCTATTAAAAAGTCAGGAGAGGAATTAGACAGGATGGCTTCCCTCCCTCACAGGTGTGGTGCGGGGGGCAGTTTGTCTGAATGCATACAAATAGGTGGCCGGACACGGGGTTTAGACAGAATGTTCAGTCACCTTCAAGTCCAATGGTAGGAGATACTTAAAGGTCAGGCTGAGAGGTTTGAATCTTATCCCAGAGGCGAGGAGCCAGCGATGGCGTCTGAGCACAGGAGGTACCTTAGGAGGGTTATTTTTGGAAAAACAAGATAAAATGAGCCTACAATCGCATGAGGAAAGGAGAGAGCAATAGAGGAGACGGGACGAGAACATGGCCAGTGTCTGGGCTTGTGGCTGGGTGTCCCGGGTGAGATCAAAGGCAAGGTTCCTTTGATAGATCTGCTGAAGGTGGAATGAAGCCAGGCAGGAATCTGCTTTCTAAAATGAAGGTGGTGGATCAGACACCCATCCAGGGGCCTTCCAGGTCATCTTAGAGGCAGAGGGAGAGTGCGCAGGACCCTAGAAAGAGTGACACCTTTGACTAGACAATGCCCACCCTCCTTGCAAAAGTGGGGTATTGTGGGTCCACAAGACCACCCCCCCACTCTCAGAGCACCTCCCTCCTGGGCTATTGTGAAGATCAAGTGACATATTTGTAAGGGGCTTAGCACCGTGCCTGGCACATAGTAGGTGCTAACTAAATGCTTCCTTCTTTCTAACTCTGATTAGATGTGGTTGGTTGTTGCTGTACAGTCATGAGATCAAATCAATTTCCTTTACTTTAATTGTCCTGGGCCTTGCACAAAACAACCCTTTGAAGTAGGTAGGCACCTATGATTATCAGCTCCATTTTATAGATGGAGAAATTGAGACTGAGAGGCTTGCTGACTTGCCCAAGGTCGCACAGCTAGGAATTGGTAGAATTTCAGCTTGACACCCGGCCATCGACCTTTCCTGTAGGATGATCCATCCAGAGATCCATGAATCTCTGTCAACCAATAAACATTTATCAAACACCTACTATGTGCCAGGCATTGTGACTGTGATACAGGGACAAAGATGCCCTCAGAGGAGAAGGGAGGTATTTGTGGGCTGGGCTAGGGTGCGTGGGGAGGAAGACCTGGGGCAATGCTTCTTACACATAGTGAGTATGTGTAGATTGCAATGATAATAGAACTAACAAATTCACAAGCACAGATACATACACATATGCACAAATTAAATGAATCCATATATGCATAACAAACACAAGATAATTTCTGGGGTGGGCACTAGTGCTGACTGACTTGCTAACCACCACCCCCTCTAACACCCAACAGGGAGATCTGATTCAGCACCTCTCAACCTCCCCTTTGGAGAAAAGGGTTTCTTTGTCAAGAAGAATCTGGCACCTGACCCATGGCTCAAGGCCAGCTCTGTCTGCCACTTCCCCCGGGGGTTCCGATGATAGTCATCCAGCTGGACTTTAAGGAAGTCTATCCTTCTTCCCTCCTTCGAAATGAAGGCTAAGTGGTCTCAAGAAGTAAACATCCCTCCATCAAAGCTGACCAGGGCTAGTGATAGCAGGTTATCTCTGTGGGCCAGAGCAGCGATGCAGGACAAGATAAGACAGGGTTTGGGCCAAGGGTCCTCTTTGAAAAGGGAGCGAATCCAAACAGGATTTCTTGGACTGACCACTTCTGGTCTGATTGCTATTTGGACTGGCGAGGATTACACAAAGCAGACCCCACAGGAATTCCTGACAACATAAAGGGGGAGGAAGATTGGCTCATCAAGGATGAGTCCTGCCATTCTTGGCTGGGTGGCCCAGCTCCCTAAACTCACAACTTTGCAGGATGGTGCTCCTGCTGGGAGGAAGACAATGAGGGCCAGAGAGGGCACTCCGCCCTCCCCCCACGCAAATAGCTGGCAGGATTCAGGCTGCTTCTCTCCAGCCGGGGTCCACCTCCAGAGCAAAGGAGAATCAGTGCTAGTGTTGGAAGCCTTTGAAAGGAGGAAAGGACGAGGGGCTGATGTTGCCTCCATGGGCCAGGCAGAGAGCCAGGCAACTCGAAGGAGCTACAAAGAATCTCAATTCTGGGGTGTAGATTTAAAGCTGGGGGGATTCCTTAGCAGTCATCAAATCCACCATCCTCATTTTAGAGGGGCAGAGTGATCTGTCAGGCATCACTCAGACAGTAAATAGAAGAGGCAGGATTCAAACCCAGGTCCTGAGACTCCACATTCAGCATGCTTTTGAGTTCAGAGTTTAAAAACAACCCAACATGAACAACACTAAAACGGGGTGGGGGGGGGAGGGAGGGGGAAGGGAGGGGAAAGGGCTTTTTGTGGATTTGGGGAAACCTGCCCAAACAGAAGCAATCATAGAATCTCTGGCATTTGCCCCCTTCTCTCCACTGCTAAGGCTGTCACCTTTCTGCAGTAGCCACCTAACTGATGTCTCTGCTTTCTGTCTCTCCCCTCGCCCTCCATCCGTGTCCTCACCCAGCTGACGAAGTCATCTCCCCACAGCACAGATCTGACTGTGTCATTCTCCAGCTTAAGAAGCTTCTGTGGCTCCCTATGGCCTCTGCAGTAAATGTGACCCCCCCCGCCCCGGTTTCATATTTAAAGCCATGTTCACTGCATATTACCCACAAAGCCCAGACAACTCCCATTTCAAACAACTGCAGACAGTATAAAGTGCTTGGGAGTCTCACCTGCCAAAACACACACACAGAAAGTTCTATAAACACACAATTTCAAAATGCTTTTCACAGAAATAAAGACATATCTAAGTAACTGGAAAAATATTAATTGCTCGTGACAGGCCAAGTCGATGTAATAAAAATGACTATACTACCTACATCAGTGCACTTTTTCAGTTCCAGACCAATCAAACTACAAAACTGCAGAAACAAAAAATTATTTTATAGAGCTAGAAAAAATAAAAATTAAATTCATCTGGAAGAACACAAGGTCAAGAATATCAAGGGAATCAATTTAAAAAATGTGAAGGAACCTGGCCAAGCTGTACCAGGTCTCAAACTGTTTTACAAAGTGGTAATCATCAAAATATTCTGGTCCTGGCTAAGAAATAGAGCAGAGGATTGGTGGAAAGGATTAGGTACACAAGACACAGTAGTAAATGGCCATAGTAACCTAGCGTTTGATAAACCCAAAGATCCAAGCTTTGGGGACAATAATTCACTATTTGACAAAAACTTCTGGGAAAACTGGAAAGCAGATTGGCAGAAACTAAGGTTAGAAAAACACACTGTATACTAAGATAAGGTTAAAATGGATAAATGATTTCAACTTAAAGGGTGATATCATAAGTTAATTAGGGGAGCATGGAAAAATTTAGAGAGGATCGTGGGAAGCAGAATGGATAATGTTGAGTATGTGAAATGAAAAAGGGTTTGTACAAATAAAACCAATGCAGCCAAAGTTAAAAGGAAAGAAGGAAACTAGGGGGAAATTTACAGTAAGTTTTTTCTGATAAAGGCCTCATTTCTCAAATATATAGGAAACTGAGCCAAGCTTTTTAAAAAAGAGCCTTTCCCCAATTGGTGAATGGTCAAAGGATATGAAGCAGTTTTCAGATGAAGAGGTCAAAGCTATCAATAGACATATAAAAATGCTCTAAATGACTAATAATTAAAGATATGCAAATTAAAATAAATCATATATACTATCTCACGTCCATCAGTTCAGCTAACATGACAAAAAGGAAAATGACAGATGCTGAAGGGGATATGGGAACACAGGGACACTGATGTACTGTCGGTAGAGCTGTGAGCTGGTCCAAACATTCTAGAGAACAATTTGGATGTGTGCCCAAAGTTCTGGGCATATCCTTTGACCCAGAAATACCTCTTCTTGGTTGTACCAAGCTCCTTAAAGTGGGGCACTGTTTCCAGGCTACAGTATCCCAAGCTTAAGAAGTCCTGATTTAAGTAGAATCAGGTTCTTCACTCACCCGGCCTGTTCCCTGGTCCTTAGATGACCCCAGACCAACTTGCTAATCAACCAGCTTTGTGTGTTGTGGTTGGTTAGCTCCAACGAGCCTGTGCTCCTCCCCCATCTGGGCCACTGCTAGTCAAGCCTACCTTCTGGTTCTCAGCAGGGGTGAAAAACCCAAGTTCTGCCTCAACACCAGCATGGACCCTTGTAGTCTTCCCCCTGCCCAGGCCTCAGCCCACTCACCAGACTGTGAGCCTAGTTCCAGATGACACTGGCACTTCAGCTGATTCAGAGGCTCTGGGGGTCTCCTTCTCTGGTTAGGCCTTCCTGGGACTGGATCTGTGTCAGGGTGACTGTGGGGTTGGGCTCGACTAGTTCCAGATGACACTGGCACTTCAGCTGATTCAGAGGCTCTGGGGGTCTCCTTCTCTGGTTAGGCCTTCCTGGGACTGGATCTGTGTCAGGGTGACTGTGGGGTTGGGCTCGACTCCTGTATTAGCATAGCAGCTCCCTCCTTCTGACCTTCCAAGCCGTTCTTGGTTAGAAGATGATTTCAGCACATTCTTCTGTAAGGTTTGCTGCTCCGGGCACTTTCCTGTGGTGTTATTTGCATGTTTTTTGGAGTGATCATGTCATGAGTTCAGGAGCTCACTGCCTTTCCTCTGCCTTAAAATTGGAAACTGAGGCTGACCGAGTTATGGTATATGAAAGTGATGGAATGCTGTGGTACTGTAAGGAATGATGAAGGGGATGGTTTCAGGAAAACTTGGGAAGCCTTCCTTGTATGAACTGATGCAAAGTGAATTCAGAAGATGCAGGAGACCATTGTACAGAATAACAACAATATGTTGAGACTGCTCAATTATAAAAGACTTAGCTACTCTGATTAAAACAATGGTCATTGACAATTCCAAAGGACTCATGATGAAAAATATGGCCCACCTCCAGTTAGACTCTGAGTGAAAATGGAAGATTTTTTTTCACTTTTTCTTTATTTTTCTTGCTTTTTTTTCCAACACAGCTAATGTGAAAATATGTTCTGCATGACTTCACATGTTTAGTGGGTATCATATTGCTTGCCTTCTCAATGAGTGTGGGAAGGCTGGGGGAAGGAGAGAAAATAAATTTTTAAAAAGATTAAAAAACTAAAGCCCTTCAGAGTCTGTCTCTAGTTTAATGCACATTACTCCAGTTTACCCTTTCCCCATTCCAATCAAACAGGCCTCATTGCTGTTCGATGAATTTGGTAGTCCATCTACTGCCTCTGCATCTTAGGACAGCCTGTCTCCCCTCCCCCATGCTGAGGATGCACCTCCTCCTCATGTCCACATCTAAGAATCCCTTACTTTCTTCAAGGGTCAGCTCAGGGGCTACCTCAGGAAGGCTCATCATCTTCAATGATCTTGTATTTGCTTATCTAATTACAAATTGTTGGCATCATCCTTCCTCTATAGATATCAGCTCTTCGAGGTTAGGGACTATTTTTCTTCTTTGCATTCTTGGTGCCTAGCCCATAGTAGGTCTTTTATTTTTTGACAGATTTTTAATAAAACAGTAGAACCAACATTGCAAATGGCCTGAGGAGCCATTCTGTTCAACCCTTTCTCCAAAGAGGGCTTTCCTCTACAATAACTGCCATTGGCAGGAAACTGCATTCTGAGACCATCCATTGCATTTTGGATAGCTCTGAGTTAAGAAGGTCATCCTTATGGTGAGCCCAGATCTGGTTCTCTGTAAATTCACCCATAGATCCCAGTAGTTTCCTGCAGTATTCAAAACTTCTCAAATACTTGGACACAATGATCTTGTCACCCTAGTCTTCCGTTTTCCAAGTCAACCATCCCCACTTCCTTCTATTACTCTGTGTACAGACCCAAGGCCCTTTACCATGCCAACAGCATGCCTTTGGACCCTCTCCAAGGTACCACTTGCCTGTCAAAACAGCAGTGCCAAGAACCAAAGGGCATTCTCTTGATAGCATCTCAGCCAGGGCATGCTGTCCATAGCACTCCACCCCATGTACTTTTTTGTCCTAAAAAAATGGATGCAGAGCTCTTGAAACCAAGAAATCCCACCATGAAGGAAAGAACCACTTAGCTCCTAAGCATCCGACCGGTTGCAGATGGTCTGATCCCAGGGTTTGGACTGTTAGAGGATTTTACCATTTTTTTTCTAATTAACTCACACACATGAGTTAGGAGGCCAGTGGGGCCCCAGCACCTGAAATTTCTGGCTCTGTGACCAAACTCTGGACAATTTGGGGGGTCCCTCCAGCTCTCTGAAAATATGCTCTCTTTTCTGAAGTTGGTGACCTTGCAGCTGAGAGACAAGGACTGTGAAGGAAAGCTGGGAGCAGAACTGAGATGTGTCTGTTGGAGTACACTCCACACTTCTCAAGCAAAGGTCACTCAGCTCTATCTTAGCATTCTCACTGACAGGGCCAAAATGAATTGGTGAATTATCTCATAGAATTCAGGCACACTTAAATGTTTTTTTCTTGCTTTTGTAGATTATCATCATCACCACCACCATCATCATCAAATCAGGGAGTTCTCAGTTTGTACACTCTCTCTACAATGCAGTCCTCTCCAGTCTTTTATTTGTTTTGTTTTTTGTTTTGTTTTGTTTTTTGGTTTTTGTTTGTTTTTTAGTGAAGCAATGGGGGTTAAGTGACTTGCCCAGGGTCACACAGGTAGTAAATGTCAAGTGTCTGAGGCCAGATTTGAACTCAGGTCCTCCTGACTCCAGGGCCGGTGCTCTATCCACTGCGCCACCTAGCTGCCCCAGTCCCCTCCAGTCTTAGAGAGCTGTGTCAGGGCACAGAGAGGTTGAAGGCTTTGCCCACCATCCCACCTTCAGGATGTATCAGAAGTGTAACTCAAACCCAGGTCTTTCTAACCCCCACAAGGGCTCTCTATCCACTCTACCACACTATATTGCTTTCATATTTGTGTTTTGTTTTATATGGCTTTTGTTTCGCCACTTTAAAAATCCGTATTTTTGAGTAGCTAACAGTCTGTTTGCCATTGTCATCAGTGAAACAGTTATGAGGCCCAATGACATATGGATTTGGGGTCACCTGGCTCACTGCCTGGGCCTGCTGACGCTCTGTCTTAGCTACATCTGCAGAACACATGTTGGCTGGACATCATTTTTGGTACAAAAACAAAAAGATGGTAAAGTTTACCCATTATCCTGCATCATATGCCCCCCTCCCCAATAGAACCAAATTGTAAAAAGTTGCAGAAATCAAAGGTGTCGCCTGCGGCTTCAGTAAACCCAGACCCTAAATCCACCTCTACTATCAAATACCTGTGAGATTTGGGGCAAGTCACAAGTCCATCACCTTTGCAAGCCTCAGTTTCCTCTTCTACTAAATTTGGGAGTTGGGCTGCATGGCCTCTGAAGCCTCTTCCCGCTCTTGAATCTTAAATCTGATGATCCCAAGTGATGGATTCTCTTTGATAGCTGGATGACCCCACCTGAAGAGGTCATCGGTAAAGTCTGTTGCTTACATACTTGTGAGCAAACGTGAGACATTTTGCAGTGTCTGACAGCAGAGAAGCAAAGTTATGTAGCAGAGAGGCGAGTGAAAATCTAACCTCTGTTGTTTCCTACCTGGAGGAGTTCAGGTGGGTCCCTGAATCTTTGTGGGTCTCAGTTTCCTCACTTTTCAAACAAGGTTGGACTAGATGGGTCCCGAAGTCCCTCCTTGCTCTAGATGTAGGATCCTCTATCACTGACCCATTGTTGTCATTTGTCTTCCTCAAGGAGGACAGGAAGGAGGAATAACAATAACAATTTGAAACCTGGGCTGGACCCACAGTCTGGTGCACTTCCACTGATGGAGCAGCAAGGATGTCACTGTCCCTTTGAGTGCTTCATAGCCTCAGAGTGTGGGACCCAGATGAAGATCTGTCACCCCTGAATCTTGTCTGACATCCCATCATTCAGAGACTCTCACAATAATGTGCTTTCTGGAGGGGGGCATCTAATCACTTAATGATCTAAGTACAACATCCTACAAGATGGAATAAAACTCTGTTATGTTTGGGAATGCAAAATATCAAAAGATTCTGGGCTACTTTAAAACCCTGGAGTCCCACAGTAGCGTTTGTATTTATTCCAGTGTGTGTGTGTGTGTGTGTGTGTGTGTGTGTGTGTTCATGCTCGAGCATGTACACACGCACGCATGTGCTTGCGTGCATGCACGTGCATGTGCGTGCATTGCTTCCCCCAAAGAATAGATGCTCCCTGAGAGCAGGAACACTTCCATTTTGATCTTTGTCTCTAGAACATCTGGAACTAAGTAATAAATGCTTGCAGAGTGAATGAATGTTAGAGCCAGAAGAGACCTTATAGATTATCCAGTTCTAGGTCACCTTCATGTTACAGAAAGGCAAACCAAGGACTAAATGACATTAAATGTCCCTTTCATGTTAGTGTTATGTCCTAGGATGATAACAAACATTTATACAGATTGTTCCAAAAGTCTAAGTTCAGTCTTAAGCTTTAGTCAAGAAAACCCTGGCTGGGATCACATGTGACTGCAACGACTGAACAACAAAAAAGACCTTGGAGCATCTACCCCTTTACAAACATCCCTTGACTCCAACCTAGTGATGGCCCCTTGGTCCTCCCTCTGCCAGAACAAAGTCCAACAACCAGCCCAGGAGCCTGGGCTTGGTGCCTCCCAGCCCACCCCTCCCTGCCTCCTTCAATGACCCCACATTGAATCCGGACTCTGCTGTTGACTCCCTCTGTGACCCTCTTTGTGCCTCTTTCTTCCCATTTCTAAAATAAAGGGGGTGGCACCAGTTCATCTCTAAGCTCCTCCCAGTTCTATCCCTAAATCCTTATGAATCACAATATTTAAAACATACTCCAATATGTTTTGATTCCTCATTTGAGAAAATGTTTTCCTTATCTTGAATTTATGCCTGGGGAAGAGAAAGTGACTCTCCTGCTTGCCACTGAACTTTTGACAGCCCATCAAGGTTTGCTCCATAACCGGGCATGTCAGCTTGTCAAAGGTTGTCCCAAAATAAGGCCTGGTTTTGTTTTACTTCTCAGTTGGGTGGGGCTCAGAAAAACAGAAGGAAGCTCTTTTTCAGAGGTTGCTCATTCAGTTGGGAAATGGAAAAAATCTGTTCTTGTTGGAAGAGCCCAAGGGAGGGAGCAGGGAAAAATCTGAAGGGTTCAAAAGAGCAAATGGAGACTCAAAAAAGGGACAAATGATAACTGGACATGAGAAACAATGGGCTCTGACTTTGCTTGTTCTTGCAGATGACATACACCCTGCCCCAGGAGCAGGGTTTGTTCAAGGTCTGGTCTATTCAACCCAATCCAATGAAAGATTATTTATTATTTATTACTACTTTTATTTAATTTACAATTTAATTTTTAAATATGTATTTATTACTTAGTTATTTGTTACTAGTTACTACTGTATGCCAGGCTCTGGACTCCCAAAGGAAAAGGGGGAACATGATCTGCTCTCAGGGAGCTTACTTTCAACTGGAGGGATGCAATGGCTACAGACATGAGTTGTTAATTGTCCTTTGATCATGGTGATGTCGTGACTTGCAGTGAATTGGATTGAAGTGAGGGAGGGCTGTGCAGTCACCAGCCTCACTCTCTCCTCCAGAGCCATCTGGGTTCAGTGGCAAGATACACATCAGGAAGACTGGAGATGGCCCCAGATGTTTAAGGCAAGTGGGGTTAAATGGCTTGCCCAGGGTCACACAGCTAGTAAGCATCTGAGGTAAGATTTGAACTCAAGAGCCATGCTTTGTGCCATACCTCTCTCCACAGGAGAAGTCCAAGGACTTCTTTCATGGTTTCCCTTCCCTTCCCTTCCCCTTCCTCTAAATAAACTGCCATCTTATTCTAAAACAAACAAACAGACATAAGTAAAGATGACGGCATTTCTAACGAGGTCAGGAAATAGGAGAGAGCATCCCAGGTGCTGGGAAGGAGATGGAATCCTGTAAGTAGATAAGCATTAGCGAGCCAGGCTGACTTCTCCAGGGCACCTCATTGGGACTACTGATGACTCATATTTATGTAACAAAAACTCACTTCTCTTGGCCCTTGCATCCATTATAAAGGGAGAAAGAGCCTTTAGAGAAGGGACCGACAACACCAACTGCAAGAAAACTGTCTTCTCAAGGGCAGGCAACTAGCCTGGCATCTGGAAGGGGAGACCAGAGGCAGGATGTGTCAGGCGGGTCAAACCACAGTTGTCACCTCAAATCCATCTCCACTTGGGCCCTGGTGGAGACAGCCAGACATCTCCCTCTGTCCTCCACAGACCACTGATCTTGCTTCTGGCCTGGCCCCCATAACCATTGTGGAGGTGAGCCACCCCAGAGGAGAAAGGGCCTGCGACCCCCCACACGCCCCCCAGAAGCAACCAACAGGCAGGCAAAGCCAAGAGCTCTGGTGACAGCAGCGCCCCCCTCCAGACTAACCATCCTGTCTCCAGACCAAGCCCCAAGGCCCCAGTCCAGGAGAGTCAGCACTTGTGAAGGTGAAACCTGGCCGGTGCTTATATCAGCAGCAGCCCCAGGCACTGAAGGCCCAGAAAGAATATCCCCGTCCAAAGTCCTTCACCTGGTCAAGTGGCTCAGCTTCAGAAATGGTTGTGGGTTTTACCAGTGGAAATGATTATGAAGGGACGGCTTACCGTCTAGCCCACTGCCACACCCCATGGGCCACAGGTGCTTTCTGTTCCTCCTGCAGGTGAAACCTCCTACCCATGCATCTTCACCTGTTAGAGTGAGAGCCCTGTGAAAGCAGAGACTACCTCTGCTTTTCTATCTGCATTCCCAGCACTTTTAACAGTCAGGACTTAGCAACTTCTGCAGCAAAGGATCAAAGAGCTTGGGACGGGATATTCTAGAAGGCAAAGGAGCTAGGGTTAGAACCAAGATTCACCTACCCAGCAGAAGTGAGTATAAGCCTTCATAGGCAAATGGATATTATTCAATGAAATCAAGGACTTTCAAGCCTTCCTGCTGAAAAGACCAAAGCTGAATAGAAAATTTGGCTTTCAAATACAAAACTCAAGAGAAGCATAAAAAACAAGTTTCTCTGATTAAGGACTCATTTTTCAAATATATAGATACTGAGTCAAATTTATAAAAGTAATAAGAGTCATTCCCCCAACTGATAAATACTCAAAAGATATAAACAGGCAGTTGTCAGATAAAGTAATCAAAGCTATCTATAGTCACATAAAAATGCTCTAAATCACTATGGACTAGAGAAATACAAATTAAAACAACTCTGAGGTACTCTCCTACACCTATCAGATTGGCTGCCATGACAGAAAAGGAAAATGACAAATGTTGGAGAAGATATGGAAATTGGGATGCTGATGCACTCACTATTGGTGTCTTGAGAACTGACCTAACCATTCTGGAGAGCAATTTGGAACTATTCCCAAAGAGCTATAAAACTATGTACACCCTTTGATGCAGCAACACCACTACTAGGTCTATATCCCAAAGAGATTTAAAAAAAAAAAAAGGAAAGGAAAGGGACCCATGTGTACAAAAACATTTATAGCAGCTTTCTTTGTGGTGGCAAAGAATTGGAAATTGAGGGGGTGTTCATCAGTTGAGAAATGGCTAAACAAGTTGTGGTATATGATTGTGATGGAATACTATTATGCTATAAGAAATGATGAGAAAGATGCTCTCAGAAAAACCTGGAGAGGCTTAAATGAAGTGATGTAAACTGAAATGAGCAGAACCAGGATAACATTGTATAAAGTAAGAACAATATTGTGCTATGATCAGCTCTTTTCAATAATATAACATTCTAAGACAATTCTGAAGGACTTATGATAAAAAATGCTATCCATCTCCAGAGAAAGAACAGATGAAGTCTGAATACTGATTGAAGCAACTTTTTTAAAGCTCTCTTTGTCTTATTTGGTTTGGGGTTTTTTGTTTGTTTATTTTTTTGGTCTGTTTTGCTTTTTTTTCACTACATAACTAATATGGAAATAGGTTTTACATGATTACACATATATAAACTATATCAAATTGCTTGCCTTTTCAATGGGAGGGGGGATGAAGGGAAGAAGGGAGAAGATTTATAACTCAATTTTTTAAAAAATAAATCTTAAAAATTGTTTTGACATGTAATTAGGAAAAAATAAAATATTTTTTAAATTATGAGGGGAATGGCTTCAGAAAAACATGAGAATATTTAAATGAACTCACGCAAAGTGACGTGAGCAGGACCGGATCCTTGCTCACAGTAACAGCAATATTATGATAATGATCACCATAAAGATTTATCTACTTTGATCAATACAATGATCCAAAAAAGAAAAATTCCAAAAGACTCATGATGAAAAAATGCTGCCCACCTCCAGAAAGAGAACTGATGAATTCTGAGTGCAAACTGAAGTATAATTTTTTTCTATTTATTTTTCTTGCTTTGGGGCACAATATAGTTAACATGGAAATACATTTCGCATGATTTTACATACGTAATTGATATCATATTGCTTGCCTTCTCAGTGGGTAGGGAAGGGATGAGAGGGAGGGAGAGAATTTGTAACAAAAAAATGTTTTTTAATGTTAAAAATAACAAAAAATTTTAAAGCGCTTCGCACAGCACCTGGCACATGGTAAAAACTTAAGAAATATTTCTTCCCCTTTCTCTTCAATCAATCAACAAGAATTTTTAAAGTGCTGATTGTGTGCCAGCCACCAAGTTAAGTACTAGGGACACAAATTCTAGAGTGAGAGCATCCCTGCCCCCCATGGAGCTGGCATTCTATTTGGCCATATAGCAGTAGATTAGCATATAAATGCAAGGTAATTGGGAGAGGGGAGGAGTCACTAGCTACTGGAAAGGCAATATTTGAGCTAGGATTTACTCCCAGATCTTCCCAGCTCCAAGTCCGCTGTCCTACCCACTATACTTTGCTGTCTTTCCATGCTCAAAAGAAAAAGTGCCTAATAATTAGCAGTATTCAGAAGTTAAATTGGCCGTCTAAGGTGGTGGCAAGCCTTCTGTCCATAGAGATCTTTGAACTGAGATTGGACTCCTTTGAGGGGTTAGATTGAATTGAATGGCCAATCACATACTTCACAATTCTACTTCTCTAATTCTGTGATGTTCTTCATAACTTTGGATGCTTTAAAAAAATGAAGCAAAATAACTAAATCTAAATGAGTTGTAGGGATTAGCAGTTTTTTTCAGAGTTCTTAGATAACCATTTCTTTTTGTGGTTTTCATAAAGCATTGTTTCACAACTTTAGAATGGTGGGGGATCGACTCTCTGGAGTGTCACAGTCATGGCCCAAGAGGAGAAGACAACGATCATTGAAACAGGCCAAAGAGAGAGGGCTTGATGTATCTGTAGCCATTTGTCATGGTGATTCATGATGATGGAGGCTGACCTGCTTGGAGGAGGTCTTAAAGGAATGAAGAATTCCAACATTCACCCTAACAGAGCCACTTTATTAGGGATCATAAAACAATTTTCACTTAAGATCTGGTTTCTACCTGGGACTCTGAGACCAACTACAATTTCTAAGGTCAGTAACAGAGTCCTGTCTGCGACTGACCCTGACACTAGACAAGAGCCGTACAAGTTTCCTAATCTAATGGAATGCAAACCATGACACCATTCCATCAGAAGCAGGAGCACATGGGAAAGTGATGTGGAAAAGTATAGCTCTTCCTAGTTATAAGAGGAGACTAAGGAATTTTGAGAACCCTAAGACTAGAAAGTTTGGGGAATTTTGAGCCCTTCAGAGAGGAAAGTGTGTGAACACAGCACCAGTGGTGAGTCTTCCACTTACACGTATAAGGCAATGGTTCCTTGAATATGAGCAGTTAGAGCTCCATCTGGTTCCCTCATCTGTTTAAAAAGTGAACTACCTGGACAGAATCTGCTGTTTGTCTGAAGGTACCTTCTTCACTGCTCCTAGAACCTAGTGAAGTGATCCATTCTGTACTTCCTTCTCCCTCCTCTGTCTTATTGCTGAATGTCTAACCAGCAATTAAGGAAATTTCCAATTTGGAACACTAATACATTGTTGGTGGACTTCTGAGCAGATCCAACCATTCTGGAGAGCAATTTGGAACTATGCCTAAAGGGCATAGTCTTTGTGCATACTCTTTGACCCAGTAATACCACTACTAGGTTTGTATCCCAAAGAGATAGTAAAAAAAAAGGGGGGGGGGAGGACCCACATGTACAAAAATATTTATAGCTGTTCTTTTTGTGGGGGCAAAGAGTTAGAAATTGAGGGGAGGTCCATCAATTGGGGAATTGCTGAACAAGTTATGGTATATGAATGTAATGGGATACTATTGTGCTATAAGAAATGATGAGCAGGTGGATTTCAGGAAAACCTAGAAAGACTTACTTGAATTGATGCTAAGTGAAGTGAGCAGAACCAAGAGAACACTGTACACAGTAACAGCAACATTGTGTGATGATCAACTGTAATAGACTTGACTCTTCTCAGCAATACAATGATTCAAGACAATGCCAAATGACTCATGATGGAAAATGCTCTCCACATACAGAAAAAGAACTATGGAGCCTGAATGCAGATTGAAGCAGACTATTTTCACTTTTGTTGTTGTTGGTGTTTTTTATTTTTTCTTCCTTGTGTTTTTTCCCTTTTGTTCTGATTTTTTTCTCACAACATGACTAATGTGGAAATGTATTTAACATGATTGTACTGTGTAACATAAAAAAGGAAGTTTCCAGCTCTCTTTAAACTGGTTATTTGCTATGTGTACTTTTTAAAATACACATTTTTTTAAAGTTTTGAGTTCCAAATTATTTTCCTCTTCCCTTCCCTCCCCTTTCCCCTTCCTGAGGTGATAAGCAATCAGACATAGGTTATACATGTGCAATTATGTGAAAAATAGCATGTATGTGTACTTTTTAATGGACTTTTGTCTCCACATAAATGGTGTTAATTTTAATTTGACAAACATGCTCTCTTTTCCTTTATCTAATCTTCTTAAACTAAAGGTGATAATGATGGAAAAATTACACAGAGGTAGTGAGCAGATGATAAGATCCTCTCTTCTTTTCTATTACACTTACATAATTTGCAGAATCCCATCTCAACTTAGCGTAAAGAAAATTAAAATTACACACATTTATGTTGAAATTCAGCATCTTGATGATACTTAACATTTATATAATGCCTTAATATTTGCAAAACACTCTTGATCAGTCAGTAAACAAGCAATTGTCAAAGATTACAAAATCAGAGCCTCTCACAACCCAGCTAGTGATGCAGTAACTACAAATAGCGCGTTCTTTTCACAGATGAGGAAACTAAATCTCAGAGAGGGAAGTATCTGCCCTGCTTACACTTAAGCTTAGATATCTTCTAACTTCTTGTTCACCATTGGTTATATCTATCATATTGATGCATCTTCTTTCTTTTCAAGAGGTTCCATGCCAGGATGGTACCATCACTGCCCCACTGTTTATGTGTCTTGGGTTAGAGGGGATAGAGGGCCAATCTGGAACATTTCGGGTACTCAATAAATACTTCATGATTGATTCACCCAGATTTCCATGACACAAGCTCCAGACTTGGAGTCTGTGGTCTTGAGTTCAAATTCTGATTCTGTCACTTATATGAAAACAAAGAAATCATTGAATCTCTCTGGGTCCTAGCTTCCTCATTTAAAAAATGAAAAGATTAGACAAGAAGACCTCTAAGCTCCCATCCAAATCTAGAGGTATAATCCCATGACTTTTAGATATTTTTATGCTCTGAGAAAAGGGCATTTTGCCAGTTAGCACACCTCTACTGAATGCTTTGCACTTAACAGGTGCCTGACCAATGCCTCTTGAATTGAATGTTAATAATCAGGCTTCTAGGGCCAAAAGAGGACAGGCACACACCCTTGCCCAATATAGACCATATTTAAAATCCTATGCATCAACCTGAACCAATCAGTGGTATCTTCCAACCCTGTGAAAGTTGCCCTCCCAGCGTGGCCTGACCTTGGGGACACTCCATCTTTGAGCTGAGATGAGGAACATTTTCCAGGTTTTTTTGGGGGGGATTGTTGGCAGAGATAAAGGAGTGTTACGCCAACATTCACAGCTGGGGGAAAAGATTAGCGTGGGCTTGGGGAGGGAGATGGCTATATCTCCATATTATCATCACTGTTCAGGTTGGGGCACGGATGCCTCTGGAGAGCATTCATGCAACACAAGATACAATACAGTCTGACAGCTCTTATCGTTGGTGGAGGAAGACCAAAAAAGGTCTCCCAACAGCCCGACAGGGCAAGTGGTTCATGTTGAGTTTATTTGGCTCCTTCCAGGGCAACCCCAAGATGTCAAGCATTTCATCATCACCTTAATTTTCTAGCTTCCTTGTCACATTGGGAATAATTCACAGCAACACTCAAGGATAATGCCTTATCTTGGATGGAATGCCGAAACTGAGGAACACAGGAGATTGGGAAATCCTTCCTAGAAGACAGGAATTGAACACAAGTTACTGTAAGCAGCCAGGGGTCAGGAGAGTTTGGGATATAAATCTGAGCTTTACTAGGCAATACATTCTATGTTTGCAAACTTGGCACTGGCCACAGAAAAGGAGAGTGATGTGGAGCAATGGGGAAAGTTCTGTCACATTGTCAAATCACACACACACACAAACACAAAATTTTAAAATTCAAATTATGTTACCAATGTTCACAGTTTCTTACACCATCTTCGTTCTTTCTTTGTGTAGTGAAATATTTGCTTTTGTTGAGTATTGTCAAGGGCACAATTACACAAAAAAGAAACTGGCTGGCACTGGAGTTGGAGCCAGACTTGGGTACTAGTTTCTCCTACCGTTTTGACCTTGCTGTGTGACCTTGGACAGTGACATTAATTGATGAATACATCCACATGAATTTATTAAGAGACGCTGTTTGGGGCAGCTAGGTGGCGCAGTGGATAAAGCACTGGCCCTGGATTTAGGAGGACCTGAGTTCGAATACGGCCTCAGAGACTTGACACTTACTACCTGTGTGACCCTGGGCAAGTCACTTAACCCCAATTGCCTCCCCCCCAAAAAAAAAAGAGAGACACTGTTCCAGGCTGGGTTCTAGGTGCTGCAGAAATAGCAGCCAGCAAGGAACAATACCTGCCTGAAAGGGGATGACATCCTGCTTATAGCATCAACTATTATTAGATTAATAAGTAAGAGATAGAAACAAAACAAATAAGTAGGGAATTGTTGGGGGGGCACTAACAATTTAACTTCATTTGAGGGATGAGGGGATCTGAGTTTTCTCACTGCAAAATGAGGGTTAGATTAGAGTTGGAGACATTTAGGATTAGGGTTAGGGTAAATCTAGCCTGAGAGGAGAATTCATTCATCCAATAGACCACTTCCTTTTCTCTTGTCTCAACTACCCTCCCCCTTCTCCAGTCTCATCATTTGGAGATGTTTGCTTGCTTTCTTTCGATAAAGTGCTGGTAAAGCCTGGTTCTGAGCCTTCCTACATCAATGTTCTCCGCGATGCTGCAGAGGCTGGAAGAGGTGTCTTATTACCCTGAGAGCCCTGGAGCTTCAGAAGGCTGGGAAGGGAAAAGACTTTCAGATGATCTCATCCGATGCCTTTCTTCTTACAGATGAGGAAACCAGGGGCTAGGTAGATGAAGAGACTCGCCCAGTGTCACACAGAAATTTTGGTAAATGCAAGACTAGCACCTGAGAAGTCAAATACAAGCTCCTTGAGGGAAAAGACTGCCTCCCATTTACATTTGTATCCCCAGCACCTTGTATAGTGCTTGGCCCACAGTGGTTTCATAATAAATGCTTGTTGAATGAATAATTGACTGACTCTCAATCCAGTTTAGTACTTCTGGGAATTCATACTCTTTGGCTGGGTGGGGGAAGGGAGACCCATAGTTTATACCCTAAAGTGGACAGAGAAAGGTTGCTCCAAATATACTAATGGTGAGGTTTTAGCATTTTTTTGAAGTTTTAATTCAACAAGTGCCAACAAACATGAACATTCCCATGTGCAAAGAACAGAAGACGAACAAGAAACTGAATCTCCATGATGTGCAGTTTGTATCTCCTGCAGTACTTGAGAAATTTGATGCATTCGTTTCAAAGCTGTCCCCCTGTCTGCATCTCCTGCCGAGCTTCTTTTAACTCTCTCCTGCGCATTAACAAGAGGCTCCAATGAGCCTCGTTACTGTCTCTTTCTTCTTTTCCATCCCCATCTCCTCTTCCTGCTCCTCTTCCATCTCTTTCTCTTTCTACTTCTCTTCCTCTTTCTCCTCTTTCTCCCTCTTTCACCATCACTATCACTAACCACCTTTCTCTTTTTCTCCCCCCAACAAACCTTTTTGAAAACCACTAGGGGTTCTGTCATCTATGTTTTTATCCCCACACCCTGGTACAATGCTTGGCATATAGTAGATGCTTTTAACCAATGGCTGTTGACTGCATCCACCCAATGGAATTCCAGTTCCTTGGGAGCAGGGAATGTTTCTCATTTGTCTTTATACCTTCTCCCTTCAACTCCAGCCTAGCACAGATCCTGGCACATAGTAGACGTTTAATAAATACTGGATTGATTGTGAGACACATGCACAGTCAGGTAGCACAAATCCACACTTGGGTGTGTCTGAAAATGGGGGTCTCGTTCTGCCCGCCATTAGGCAGGTAGCAGGCTTTCTCCTTGGTTCCCTAGAGACACCGGATCTTGGTTTTAGAGAAGAAACGGACTTCTGAGGTGAATGACTCCAACCCCTTTATTTTACGGTTGAAAGAACTAACGGTAAGAGAAGTTCAGAAGTTCAGCCAGGCAGAATTTGAACCCAGGGCCTCCAATTCTGAAGTCATCATATCGATCAGACATCTTGGAGAGCCCAGAGCAGAATTGTTTTGGCTCAGCTGACCAGATAGTGGTGATATTGTAAGACATCCCAGCCTGCTTCTTGCCATCTAAACTGGAAGAGGCTGAACCCTCTGGCTTTCTGTGGCCAGAGGAGGGGAATGACTAAGGTCAGAGCCCTTCAAACATAGGAGGACTGGGCCTTTGCCAAGGAGGAGCGGGAAGAGGCCCAGGCCCAGGCCCGCTGCCCATCAGCCCAAGCCTTGTGCTGTCACCCACTAGAGGGCGTCGGTCCCATCCTCTGCTGGTATTTTCCTTCCTCCCAGGGCTGGTGGGATGAAGTCACCCAGGGAGAGGTTCTGTTCTCCTGCCTTAGACCTCCTCTCTGGCCTTGAGGGACCCAAGGCCCTTCCACAGGGAAGATTCCCACCCTTCCCTGGCCTCCTTCTCCTCCCTCCCAGAGTGTGATCCTGCACATTAGCTCAGGATGAGCAAACAACACCTGTGTTTTCCCATAAGACAAAGCCATCCAGAAGTCTGGGCGTCGCCCAGCTGGAAACCAGACAACCTGACCCTTGTTTCTATTCACGACAGGCCTGGATCCCATCCCCATTTCTGTCTGTGTCTTCTCATCACGCTCAGGTTTTCGTGTGAGGCCTGAGTACAGAAGAACCTGGAGGTAAAAATCGCCAGAATCTCTGCCTGTTCTTCTTGCCCCCATCGCAGCCTTTTGAAATATGCCCTGGGGTCATGGATGAGAGGCAAGGAGAAAGACCTGGGATCATATCCCACCTCTTGCCCTGGACAGCCCACGA
Organism: Dromiciops gliroides; assembly: GCF_019393635.1. Classification (NCBI taxonomy): domain Eukaryota; kingdom Metazoa; phylum Chordata; class Mammalia; order Microbiotheria; family Microbiotheriidae; genus Dromiciops; species Dromiciops gliroides. The sequence continues at coordinate 488,379,132 of NC_057864.1, read as the reverse complement.
CCTTTCAGTACCATAGGAAATACTCTAAGTCTATAAGATGCTGAGTGACTGCCAATCTGTAATGGTAGACAGACTTTCCTCACCTGGGAGTTCCCTGTGTCAGTAAAACCACAGGCTCAATCCCCAGCCCTGCCCTGATAGGAGATGCTGGGCTGGGAGTTGGAATGCCTGGAGCTGAGTCCTGGTTCCACAAAACCTTAGCTTTATAGCTATTATAACCTCTCTCAGCCTCAGTCTCTTTATCTGTACATTGGGCACGACACCTACATTCCTGATCACACAGGCTATTGTGAAAAACAGACGGCAGCAATGGTGAAGAGCCTTATAACCACAAAGGAGTTTTATAAATATAACCTCTGCCATCTTCTTCTTCTTCTTCTTCTTCTTCTTCTTCTTCTTCTTCTTCTTCTTCTTCTTCTTCTTCTTCTTATTATTATTATTATTATTATTATTATTATTATTATTATTATTATTATTATTATTATTATTAGCATGCTTATTCTTCCAGGGTTTGATCAAATGCCGCCACCTCTGGGAAGCCTTCTGAGAAGTCTTCTCCCTGATAACTTTCCCTCTTGTTTGCTTGTTCTCATGACGCTTGGCTCGATTTTTCACTTTTCTACAATGTTGGAGATTGTTATCTAGTTTAGCACCATGTCTGGCACATAGTAGGTGCTTAATGAATGTTGATTGCTCTCCTGTCCGATGTGGCAACCTCTTCCAGACAGATTGATGTTGGATTCTAGTCCTAGAGCCAGGAGGAGCCTTAGAGGCATCTAGTCCAACCCAACCCCTTGATTACTGAGGAGAAAAAGTCCGACCTCACACAGGTAGTAAGTGGCAAAACTGGGATTTGAACTCAGGCCCCACGACTCCAATTTTGGTGCTCCTTCCACTGTGCCCTGGTGTCTCCAGATATAGGTCTAGATTCAGGGTCTCCCAAAAGTCTTCAGATACTTTTAGACAATGGGGAAAGTTGGCTTAAATTTAGAAAGCACTTTCCCAGCAGGGGCCCCTTGGGGCAGCTGACAAGACTTCTGTGTTTTAAGTCTTCACAACTTGGAGATTCAACAGCACAAAAGGCCTGGGGTGCCCTCTGCTTTCATCCAGACTCTCTTTAAGAGAAAGAATCGGATCAAAAGACTTCTAAAGCCCTCTTGGGGATTACTGGGCCTTGGGCCAATAAGGCCTGGCAGCAAAATACCCAGAGCTGATCTTGCCTCTGCTCTGCGGTGCTTCCCAAAGGTCAGACGGTCAACAGGTCTCTAGGACTCTGGCCAGAAGGGTCGGCTCTCCTAGGAGGCCACCTGAGGAACAGAGGCTGTGCCTGGCTGACCAAAGTCAGCTCTGCCATTTACTACATACAGGGCCTCAGGCAAGTAATTTCCTCTCCCTGGCTCCGGATATTCGCAGAGAACTGTTTGTTTAAATGTTGATTTGATCCTCACAACATCCCTGGGAGGCAGGCATTATTATTATGCCCATTTCACAGATGAGAAAACTGAGGCTGAGAAGGGTTAAAGACTTGTCCAAGGTCACACAGTCACTAAATTTCTGAGGTAGGTAGACAAACTTATGCCCTCCTTCACATGACCCATTATTAGACTGTAAGCTTTTTGAGGGCAGGGACTATCTTTGGCTTTGTATCTTATTTTTTATTCATTCACTTCAAATCCTGGCTCTGTCACTTACTAGATATGCAGTCTGTCAAGTTACTTCCTGTCCCTGGCCTGTTTCCTCATCTGGAGGGGATTGGGCTCCGTGACTTGTCAGGTCTCTCCCAGCTCCAGCTCTGAGTCGATGACCCTAACATTAGCTTGCACCTTTAGGTGCTTTGAGGCTAGCAGAGAATTTCAGAGACATCTTGGCTGTAGGTGCTTCGAGTCTACCCATCTTACAGATGAGGAAAGTGAGATAAAGAGAGGTTTGGTAACTTTGCCCAGTGTCACACAGTGTCTGACCACCCCACCCCTTCTGCTGGTGGTGGGGCTGGCTGACCCAGCAGCAGCAGCAGCAGCAGCAGCAGAAAGCCTTTCTCTGTGAAAGCCTGTGTCATTATCCTTGAAGATCCGCCTCGGCGCCAGAGGCGATCCACATTGCCCACCACTGTCTGAAGCCTGGAGAGAAGCCATCCAGGGGCTGTGAGTGTGGATGGGTCAGAGGCCTGAAGCAGGCTCCAGGCCTGGCTGGCCAAAGCCAGCCCTCCCAGGTCTGCAGTCAGGGTATCTCTGCCAGCACTTAATGGAAGAGGCCCTGGGGAAGCCCTGAGGGGCCGGGGCCTCTCCCTTGGGAGCTTAATGAAGTGAGCAGAGATATCTCTGGGGCCTCCTCCTTCCCCTCTTCCTTGTAGATAAAAAGGTTTAGTTCTTGTACATTAAAAGGTTTTCCTAGATGCCACAGTCCAGAAGGATTAGCCAGAGGGCTCTCCTAAGGAGCGCCGGACATTAGGCCTGAGCCTCTGTGTGAGCAGCCCAGCCTCGGCAGAGCTGAGCCGGGTAAGGGGAGATGGAAGCCGAAGGATTCTGTGTGAGGCCGAAGAGCCCCCCCCTCCCACCCAGCACCCGTGCCCCCTCCACATCTGTATCGAGCGGATCATCCATAGAGTCTGGAGCCCATGTGGGGTGGGGACGGAGAGCCCATTGCACTTCCAGAGTCTATTCCCAGGCTTAGGATTTCCTGTTGCCCTTGGATTCAGTTCTCATGGTGCATCAGCAATCCTGGGAAAAGCATTTGGATGCCAGCTCCCAGCTGAGCCCAGCCCAGGCTGATCCGTCCAAGGGCCCGTGGGCTTGACGTCAAGGCAAGGCAGGAGGAGGATCCTGGTGCACCCCTAGAACACCAGGGCTCAAGGGCCTGTGTGTTGGTGAGAACATTGGATCACAGTACAAATGAGGAAACTCATTTGCAAAGGGAGTGACTTGCCCAAGGTCACAAGTGTTAGGACTAGGATTTAAACCAGAACTGGGATTCAAAACAAGGTCCTCTCACAAAGGGTTCTACACTCCTTTTTTTCTTGAGCAGGCCTTTTCCACCTTCAACTCCATTCATAGGGAAAACCTGGACCTGCTCCCGTTAGCAAATCTACCCTTCAAATGTGGCATCTCCTGGGGAATATGAAGCTCTCCCAGTGAGCTGTTCTACAGAGCTGTAACTAACTAGGGCAGGGTCAACAGGGTCTTGCCAGTAAGGGTGCATTTCATGGCACGTGCCTGGCTATGTGACCCTGGGCGCATCTCTTGGGGCCCCAGACAATCCTCTGGACAGAAAGGCGTGGGGCAGGTGCCGGTCTGCATCAGTGCAGGGAGTTTCCTGCCGATGAAATCCCAGATCCATTTCCTCTCCCAGAAGAAGGTAAATTTGTCTGTACATCCACCGTCCTTAGGTCCATCCCCGGAACATTGTAAGTAACTTTGCTAAATTGGATTGAAGTCATTCTGGGACGCGTCTCTTGGGGCCCTGGCTCAGCCTGAGTCAGTGGGTGGCTGACACCTCTACCCCTACGTTCTCTCATTGGCCCCTGTGCAGCCTCCCTGCACCACACTGTTTGAGGACCCTGTCTTCCCCTGGCTCTTGGTCCTCACTTCCATCCTCCAGCCCTTCTGCTCCTTCCTCATCTGCCCCTTGGTCCTCTGGGTGGAACAAACAGCTGATTGTTGTTGCTGGGTTTGCTCTGATTTTCATTTCCAGAACAACTTCTTGAGTTTCAGTCGGGACTTTTGAATTGGGACAACAGCAGAGGGATTGTCCCAGGAGGCTCAGAGGTAAGCAGGCCTCCAGGGCCAGCTACAGGGCATTCCTCTTTGGTCTGTGAGCTGGTGCAAGCTCCTGATGGTGTTGTTTTCTCAATGGCTGGGAGACATCTTGAAAGCTAAATGACAGAGGGTGGGCTGGGGGTTTTCTTTTCTATTCTGGCTTCCCAAGTCTTTATCAGGTATTCACAGGCACAGCCACCTTTGTGTGGGTTTTTTGTTTTATGTTTTTTTTGTTTTCTCTCATTCCCAGGAGAAATCACAACAAAGATAATCTCCCGGCCCATGAGAGCCAGGTGAGCATACCTGTCTTTGATCGCCTGTGAGCTGAGCTCTATCATAGCTTCCAAGGGTTTCTGGGAAATGAAATCCCTGGGGCTTCAGTGTGCAGAAGGACCCACTGGGCTGGGGGAATATGTTCTCCACCCAACTGATAGAAAGATGAAGCCATTTGGGAATTGTTTGTGGCCAGTAAATCGGGCTGGCAAAGGGGAGAAAGAAAAGAGGTCCTGGCAGGGAAAAACCACAGAAGTATGGGGAGGAGACCTGGGGACAGGCAGGACAATGACCCTGCAAGCTCATCTCAACCCCAGTGGGAGGTCGCCTACCCAGATTGGTCAGGAGGAGGTAGGAACTAGGCAGTTTATAGCATCAGAGACTCATAAGAGCATCATGGGAGAGATGGGAGAGACTTTAGAGGACATTGAATCCAACCACCTCATTTTCCAGATAAGGAAAGTGAAACCTGAGCAGCATAAATGACTCTCTCTCCTAGTGTTATGGAGCTAAACCCGAGGCCAAATGGGGCTTCCAGCCCAATCCCCACATATGACAGATGGGGAAACTGAGACTAGAGAGAACTGTTTTAGTGTCCTAGGATTATAATCTAGAGTAGAGAGGACCTTGAGGGGCCTCCTATCCAAACCCCTCATTTTAAGATGAGGAAAATGAGGCCCAGGGAAGTTCAATGATTTGCCAGGTGCCCAACAAGTAGTGAGTAGCAGAACCAAAGTGGAAACCCAGGGCCCCAGATTCCAAATCCAAGGCTCCTTCTCCTTCCCCAGGCTGCCCCTCAATTTGCTCTGGGCACTTCCATACACAGGAAAGAGGCCAACATATGGGGGAACCATCCCCCACACACACACACACACCTTTCTACCAGCCCCTTAATTACAGCAAAATTCAACAAACATGTATTGGTCACCCACGGCATTCCGGGTATGGTGCTGGCTGCAGGGGAAGAGACAAAGCTCCCAGTCTAGACTAGTTCTAGAGCTGGCAGGACCTTGGAGCTAACCTGTAGAAAGAGCACTACATGTGGACTCCAAGGGCCTGGGTTCAAATTTCAGTTCTGTCATTGGGACCTGTGTGACTTTGGGGCCTAAGCCTCTGGGACCTCAGTTTCCTTATCTGCAAAATAAGATCCAATGGCCTTCAAGGTCCCATTATGTCAAAATCTGCCACTTTGCAGCTTCTCCCCATCTGTCCTGGTTCCATCCCCTCTAGAGCATTGACAGTCCAGTCCAGTCTGAGTCCCCTCCCACAGGACAGCTGTTCAAATTGAAATGACATGAGGCATAAGAGCTACGTTATAGTCCATGATTGGGAGCCAGCATCAGAACCATGTTCTCTTCCTCCTCCAGATACACCACCAATGCTTTTGCCACTGTGAGAATAGGTATTGTTTCACTTCACGTCTGTATGCCTAACTCCAAGGACGATACCTGGCTCAGCAGCAGCAGCTATTCAAAATGCTTGTAGATCAGTTGTTCAGGGGCATAACGCCTCTTCCACGTGGGCATGTATGACTGCCAGGGAATATAGTTGTTTGTGCTCTAATAAATGGTAGCTATGAGGAATTCAAAGAAACATGGGAAGACTCAAAGAGACCTTGGAGGTCTTCCAGCCCAATCCTTTCATTTTACAGATGAGGAAACTGAGGCTCTAAAACCTACCCACAGGTAAGTAGGTGGCAGAGCCTAGATTCAAATTCAGGTTCTTTCACTCTAAATCCAGGGTTTGCCCTCACTATAACAAGCTGCCTTCTATGAAGAGAGGCCAGATCAGGAAATAAGATGTGCCAGGAAAACAATTTATTCAATAACTACAGTAATATAAGAATTGGAAATCAAAGGATTGCCCATTAATTGGGGAATGGCTAAAGAAGATGTGGTCTATGATGGTGATGGAACATGATTGTGCTATAAGAAATGACAAGCAGGATGATTTCAGAAAGGCCTGGGAAGACTTGTATGAACTGTTGTATAGTGAAGTGAGCAGAACCAGGAGAACATTGTGCACAGTGAGAGCAATATTGTTCAATGAAGAACAAGGAATGACTTAACTATTCTCATCCATACAATGATCCAAAACAATCCCTAAGGACTAAGTATGAAGCATACTCTCCACCTGCAAAGAAAGAACTGATATTGATGGAACACAGACTGAAGCACGTGATTTTTCGTTTTCTTATACAAAATGACTCATGTGGCAATGTTTTACATAATTGAGCATGTATAACCTACATCTGATTTCTTACTACCTCAAGGAGAGAAGAGGGGATAAAATTTGGAACTCAAAACTTTAAATAAAGGAGAATTTACTGAGAAAAAAAGAAATAAATGAGAAAAAAACCTAAGCAATGTAAATGAAAAAATAAAACAATTTTAAAAAGGAACAAAACAGCAACGTGTGCTGTGGAATTATAATGAACAACCCTGGTCCCAGAAAAGTGCTATGAAAATGCACCTTCTATTTTTTTGGGGGGTGGGGGGGCTGGGAAAGTAGGGGGTTATGGGAATGGAACGGTGCATATGTTTTTGGATGAGTTGGCTACTTTGCCTAACGCTTTTTTTCTGGTTTGTTACAAGGGAGGCATGTGGAGGGTTGGGGGGCTGGGGTGAGGGGGAAGGCTGGTTTAACCAGAAACTACTGCAAGGTCAGAATAAAAGGCATTGATAGAACTTTACAAAATGGAGGGGGCCGAGTCTGATTCCAGGAAAGGGAGTGGAGGGCTGGGGCATCAGGCATTTTTCTAATGGTCTTTTGTACTTTTATGAATAGCAGGGAGGGGCAATTGACCTGCTGCTCCAGGAAACTTTCCCTCCTAGCCCTCATTGTAGGAATGCACCTAGCCTAGGGAGGTCATCCAAAGCCGAAAGAAGAATCCAGGAAATGGGACGCTCTCTGGTATGAAGGAGCCTGGGCTCTTCGTCTGTTTCCCCATTCATGATGAAAGCTCTGAGTAGATGTGAAGAGTGGATGGATGCCATGGCCTGCCCTTGGGAAATCCCACTGGATGATACAGTGGCCTTCTCCTGGCTACTGCGTCTCTGGGTTGGCCTGCCAGATTGGTAGGGACATGCTTTTAGCAAATCAAAATTAAAATTGGTCTGAGGCTTGGATGAATTTACTTAGATGAATTATGAGCCTCTGTTTAAAACCAAAAAATTCCACCAAACTACTAAATTTTGAAGACAAAAGAGCATACAGGATAATCCCAGCATCTGTTCTATCTGTTAAAAGAGGCTAATACATATATTTATAAAAATATGACCAGGCAAAATTCAGTCTGTGCTCATAAATGCCTCTTGTTGGAATGTTTGTGATTTTCAGTGCCTTCATCTCAACCTGGACTTCCTTGAAGCTGTGTAGCCATGGACCGCTAGGATCTCACATCACAAATGGATTCTTGACTTGTTTTCTCTTTCTGCCAAATAAACATTCCATTGTTGGTTTGTGACTTTAATGTAAGCTCTGAAGGATGAAGCAGTTTCTGGGACTTTCTAGACACATGTCCAAGAGTCTATCTAAGGCCCCAGATTTCTTAAGTCAAAATGAGGACACTTGGTCGATAAAGAGAGATCTCTTTATTAGGCAATAGTAAAGAGAGTATTTGTCTCTTTGTTTTTATCCTCCAAACAGCTGTTGGATATAAGTAACAAATGAGATAGGGGAGAGGGACTGGCTTTGTGAGCTCATTGCTATTGGGAACTACCAGATGAAGAAACTCCCTCTAATAATGCAGGTCAGCAACTTCTTTGTCACTTACAGTCTTAGGCAGTTGCTCAGACCATACTATAAAAGATTTAGAGCTCAAAGGGACCTTATAGCCCACCGAGTCCAAGTCCTTTATTTTACAGATGAGGAAACTGAGGCACAGAGCTATCAAGTGACTTGGCCAGGGTTCCATGGCTAGTGTCCACAGTGGTGTCTGAGCCCAGGTCTTCCTGACCTTGGGCCCTGTGCCCTCTCCATTGAACCCTGCCCCTAAGGATAGCTTCATCCACTATACTCCACTACCTCTCCTAAGTAGCAAACAGCACTTCTCATAGATCTGAGATGACTAAACACAACATGAGGTAACTCAGATTATTGGCTCCAACAAACTCTTGGCCAACAAGTCTCTTCCAACCAATTCCCCTTCCAGTTGATCTTCTATTCTGGCATGGGAGGAGCCATGATCTTTTGCATCTCCTATCCCTTCTATTCTCCATGATCTACAGGGCCAAAGATCAGGACTCTTGACAGCTTAGGTCATCCTTGGCATCCTCAGTGGTGAGGACTCCCCATCCCCCACCCCACCCCCGCCATGAGATCAGCTGCCTAGGAATTGGGCCCAGGCTGGGGATTTCACTGGCATAGTGAGGAAGCTCCCTCTACCGGTAGAGGCCGGCAACATCTCAGTGACCTCCCATCTTCACCCAAGGCTTCCTAACCCTTTCTCTATCATGGGACCCTTTGTCAGTTTGGGGACATCAATGGATCCCTTCTCAGAATCATGTTTTTATTTTTAATCATAATCGAGGAAGGTATAAATTTTTAGTTAGAAATTAATGAAAATAAAGATGTATTTTTTCCTATCCAAGTTCATGACCCCCCCCCAAAATCTATCCATGGGACTCTTGGGGGTCTGGGTACCCCAGGTTAATGACCTCCGTCTTAGAAAGTAGCTTGGGGGGCAGCTAGGTAGCGCAGTGGCTAAAGCACTGGCCTTGGATTCAGGAGGACCTGAGTTCAAATCCAGCCTCAGACATTTGACACTTACTAGCTGTGTGACCCTGGGCAAGTCACTTAACCCTTATTGCCCTGAAAAACAAACAAACAAACAGAAAGTAGCTTGGGGTACTGAGAGCACTGGACACTAAATAGCCCAGGATCATACAGTCAGGATTGTCAAAGGGAAAACTTGAACCCCGGTCTCCCCAGCATCAAGGCCTGAGCTCTACCCATCCTTATCCATGCTGCCTCTCTTTAGGTCAGCTAACAGATGTTTAATTCCTACATCCATGACAAACATTCCTCTTTCAATTCCTTCCCATATATTCCCTCTCCTTTCCAATCTCTCCTTTCTCTTTCCAATCCTTCCTTTCCTATCCTTCCCTTCCCTTTCCTACCCATTCTATCTTGCCCTTCCCTTCTCTTTTCTGTCCTTTCTTATTCTTCCCTTCCCTCTCCTTTCTTATGCTTCCTTTCCATTCTCCTTCTCCCTTTTTCCCACTTCACAGGGCTCAGAACCAAAATGGGCTTCTGTGAACATAACCCCACAGCCCAAGCATCCATGGCTGTATTTTCAGATCATCTCCACTTCCACCTGATCTGAAGACATAGATAGATAGACTTTGCAACAGCTCTGCTCCATTCCCATGACACCCCTGAGATACTGAGATTCCAACCATAAAGAGCTAAATTCCAAGGAAAGATGAAGCTTGCCAAAGTGATTTGAACACAGTTAAGAAAAATAAACTCCCTGGAAATGATTCAATGGCAGCCAAAAGTAATATAACCCCCAATTAACCTTTCAGTTTATTATTCAACGAGTGGAACAAATCAGGAGGCAGGGGATTGGCCAGAGCTTCAGATCCAGGACAGGAGGTTGAGAGTATGAGTTGGATTTCATTTCTTTTTTTAATATATCATTTGGGATTCTTCTTTTAATGCTTGAATTCTGTAGAGTCTGTAGAAAGAGTGCCTACTGACACAGAAGAAGCTGTCCAAAGATCTGAATAGAAAGGAAGAAGAGAATCCCATGGCAATAAGGACTGTCTCAAGGACCATTGAGAGGGAAGTGACTTGGTCAAGGTCATACAGCCTCTAAGTCTCTAAGGTGGGATTCCTATCTAGGTCCTCAGGCCTCAAATCCATTGCTTCATCATCACCTGGTCCAATCACACATCTAGCCTTGGAAGGGTAGTTAAAGACCAACAGCCCGACTCCCTTATTTTAAAAATATTTATAAACTGAGGCCCAGAGTGGAGGTGACAAGCCCAAGACAATGCCGGTCATGAGTAAGGTGATGAAAGCAAAGATGATAGTGGTGGCTGCTCACATTCATATGGTGCTTTAAGGTTTGCAAAGCACTTTAAAAATATTATTCTAGGGGGCAGCTAGGTGGCACAGTGGATAAAGCACTGGCCCTGGATTCAGAAGGACCTGAGTTCAAATCCTGCCTCAGATACTTGACACTTACTAGCTGTGTGACCCTGGGCAAGTCACTTAACTTTCACTGCCCTGCAAAAAAGAAAAGAAAAGAAAAAGAAAAAATATTCTATCTTCCCAATAACACTAGGAGATAGGTGTTGGTATTCGTCCCATTTTACACATGAGGAAACACAAGGATGACCTCTCAGTGGGTCACCCAACAGGCCCTTTGGTTACTACAAACAGGTAACTGCCATACTTCAGTCCATGGAGATAGTAGCCCTTTGAGTAGGCCCAGCTCTCAGTCCTCCAAGCAGATGAGGTACCTGCACCCTAGGAGAAGAGCCATCCAGGGTGTCCATCCTCTCCTGACAACTGGTGTATCTCTCCCATCCACTTCTGCCATGAACACCTGGCTCTGAGCCAACAGGAGCCCACTCGAGCCCATGCTTGGGGATCCCCCCTCAGGACAGTTCACATTTGGGGACAGGTCTGTTCACCACAGGGGAAGTGCTTTCCTGATGCCCTCAAGTGTCAGTGCCTTCCCTCTGCAATCCAGTTTGTGATACATATATATATATATATATATATATATATATATATATATATATATATATGCATATACATATTTATTTACAAATATATATATATATATATAAATACAAATCTATATTGGGTGTGTGTCTTCTGCGTGTTGTCTTCCATCTTAGATGGTGAACTTCTTGAGGTCAGGGACTGTCTGGGTCTTTCTTGGCATCCTCAGCACCTGGAACAGCACCTAGCACATAGTAGGCACTTAAGTTGACTTGACTAATGGCCCACAGTTTGCTAGTCAGAAGTGAGGAGAAACTAAGCTTTTGAACAGTTTCTTCCAAGTGACCCTCAGGACACCTGGGCTGCCATACTGCAGGATTCTTTTAAAAGAAGCTGGTTTGGGGGCAGCTAGGTGGTGCAGTGGATAGAGCACTGGCCCTGGAGTCAGGAGGACCTGAGTTCAAATCCAGCCTCAGTCACTTGACACTTACTAGCTGTGTGACCCTGGGCAAGTCACTTAACCCCAATTGGGGGCAGCTAGGTGGTGCAATGGATAAAGCACTGGCCCTAGATTCAGGAGGACCTGAGTTCAAATCCAACTGCAGATACTTGACACCTACTAGCTGTGTGACCCTGGGCAAGTCACTTAACCCTCATTGCCCTGCAAAAAAAAACAAACAAACAAACAAACAAAAACAAAACAAACAAAAAAAACTTAACCCCAATTGGCTCACAAAAAAAAAAAAAAGAAGCCGGTTCATGTGTATACTCAGAAGACACCTTCTCCCAAGAGGTTTTCTCCTTTTGTACCCATGTACTTTGGTTCCCACAATCACTGACTACACAGGCAAACCAGAAACCCCCAGGATGACCTATGGCTCTCCCTGCAAGAAGCAAATACGGCTTACCAAGAGCATGGCCATGTTGCAGCTACACTGAGAGGGAATCCTTGGCTCCATGCCAGCAGACATCCCCCCAAACTGGCAGAAATGGTGGGAGCTCCCTGCCCATTACTCAGGTAGTTACTCATGGCTTCCTGGCTGGAGCATCTGTCCTCACTCCCATCCACCCTGTGTGGTCTTTGTTCACCTTTAGAATACCTGTCAGTCACCATTGATAGGCATGCCTAGGAAGAGCCATTAGTGCAGCCTATTCCTATCTCGGTGTTTTCGGGGCCTTCTCCAGTCCTAGGGCCTGCCCCAGAGCTGGCAGTCATGCCGGACCCCCAAGCTGTGTCCTGGGAGCCAGTGGAGGCATTCTCAGAGGAACCGTGGTGCAGAAAACAGGCCGCCTTAGCAGGGCTCATTGCTCAGCCACCTGGGTCGTCAGTATCAGCCGGAGAAGAACACATATGCCCCAGACCCAAGGCCCCCCAAAGTAAAGCATGAATCTTGAACCTTCCCACACTCCCTGAATTGCAGCCTCCTGCTCTCTGGCGGGTTCCTCCTGCTTTGCACTCAAGCTGGACCTGGTCCGCGCGTTGTGTCGGACCCTGGAATATTGACATCCTTCCCCAGAGGACTCCCTCCTCTCATATCTGCTCTTCTCACCTCTAGTCTCCCCTGTCCGCTCCTTGCCCTCAGGCAATAATTGTCTTCTCTCTAGCTGGCAGAGTTCCCTTGCCATGTGCCAGGCCTGCCTCAGGTGAGAGCAGGACGTAGGCAGCAAAGTAGCTCCATAGACAGGGTATGACACAGTGTGTGACAATTGGTTGGGCATCCAGCTTGGGAGAGAGGGAGGAGCCAAAGATGCTGCTGAGGCTTTAACCCTGATTGACTAAGAAAAAGGCCCTCGGACCAACAGAAATAAGGATCCCAGCACTGTTGTTAAAGGAAAATGAGTTCATTGGGTGATTTGTTGAGTTTGAGTTGGATCAGGGTAGAGAGAGACAATTGTAACTGGGAGTTCAGGGCTGGACTTCAGCATCCAGCTGAGGGCTGGGGAGAGAGGCTTGGGACTCATCCTTCTAGAGAGGAGAATTAAAGTCACGGAAAGGAATGAGTCCATCAACAGAAAGCATAGCATGAGAAGACAATAGGGTCAAGGACATATCCTTCACATCTTCTAGTTGGCTCCTAAGTGTGAGGACCTGTGCGCATGTAAGAAGAACAAAAATAATGCCTTCATCTTTAAAATAGCTGGGAGGGGGAACCCCTGGACTTCATCAGGCAAGTACCCTAGACTTTGGCAAATGAGATTTTGTAAAAATTCAGATTCATTTAGGTATAATCTTATGTCTAGAGATGCTAAAAAGGGAAGATGAAAGGCAGGGGAAAAGATTTTTAAAATTAACATTTGAAGATTATGCACCACTGTGTACGATTCTAATGAAAAATAAAAAAGAGAAGACATGAAAATATTTCATGTGACAGCAGACGCTACCTAGCTCAGATTCTGAAAGAGCATATAAAATAGACCAAAGGAATGGGAAAAGAGCAAAGGAAGAATGTGAGTGATGTAGTCACTGGCACCCAAAATCGTATCCAGGAGCCTAACACACAGGATGACTTGAAGTGTATGGGAAATACTAAAACAATTATTTTGTTGTGGTTTGGACCAAGAACAAGGATCATATGGGCCCACTTAGATGCCTCTAGATTCATGGTTTCTTGGGCAAAGATGGCGCTCTCTGATCATGATGAAAGACAAATCTACCCTATTATCATTTTGCTTCTGGCTTCTCGGGGAAAACCTTCAATCTAGAAAGGGCAAAAGATATCACAGAGAGGTGATGGCAGGCCAAGCCAGGTGAGGAGGAGACCACCCACATACTTTAAACAAGCTCAAGCCTCCTGATCAGGATGAATTATACTCAGAGTGCTGAAGGAACTGATTGGTGTCATCCCTGAGCTACAGAAATCTCTGAAAATGGAGAGATGGCCAATGGAGATGGAGAACGATGGGTGTGTTTTTTTTAAAGGGACTCTGGGTATCTTTATCATAGTGAGGAGATGACTGGGAGTCCTTGATGGTTATCTGAGTGGAGTAACAAGCTCTATTAGCTCCTGCCAAGATGGAAAGACTTTGACTGAAGGTCAAATGAGGGATTTGTCCATTTCTTGCCTGTGGCCAACCCCATTAGGTTCTGACACTTCTGCAGCAAGATGGCCCCAGAGTGATGAGACTTTTGACAGTAGGTCAGACAAACTGCTTGGACAGACATGGGCTTTGCACAGGTGAGAGGAGCAACCACGTTGATAATTTTGTTAAACCAAGTTGCTGTGTCCACAAAGTAGACTGATCTTTTTCAGCAAAAATGACAAGATTTTCTCTGTAGAAGGAAAATAGAATGGAGAAAACTGAGGGAGCCCCTTGCACACAGGGAGTCTCCAGAGATGTTACCTCAAGGTCAAGGTCCTGGGTGGGTCTACAGCCACTCAAAAATGAAGGTTATGAGACCCCACTTGAGTGGGTCCCAATGAATTCAAAGCAATGCCGTTTAATGAAGTGCAACAGTAAGAAAAGTAACAATATAACATTTCCTCCTTAAGCCTGGAAAAGAGTTGCCCATAAATACACACACCATCATCAGTGAGAAGACTTGATATGCCAAGGGAACACGTCTGGAGGAACATACAGTACATGTTGCCACAGTGTGCACGTGGAGAAGTAGAGATATGGAGAAGACATGTGGCCAGGATTCATACACAGAGGGATGCACAAGTAGGGACCATGGATGCCTTGGGCACTCTCAGACTCCTGCAGAGGCTGGGCTGCTGTTGCCTTCTAGTGGTGTCCTGTTGCTCTTCTCACTGGGCTTGCTGCTCTTGGGTATGGTGTGTGATTTCTGCTAATTGTGGCTTTCCTCTGTTGCCTAATGGTCATTGCTAGTTACTACTCCACTGGTCTAGTGATCTTCGTTGGGCATCTCTGCTGGGCCTTGGCTTAACAAATCTCTCTCAGTATCACATGGAGCAAAATTCCTTAACAAAGGAGGTGCCTCCAAAATTGAAAAAAAAAAATCATAGTAGGCATTTAACAAATATTCATTGAATGAGTGATAGTCAAAGAAGAGAAAAGAAAGCAGAATGAAAATAGAGAAGGGGGTCATACAATAAAGGAAGTTGCCAATGAAAGAAAACATGGCGGCTGGGGTTCAATTTGGAAAATTTGGAGGGGGGATATATCTTAGTTTTCTGAAAAAAATCTTTCTCTGATATTGGTGACCCTATAATAGGTCAGCAATCACATCTACATATTCTGGAGAGGCATGTAAGAAGATATCAATGGCCATGCCCTCTGGGCTTAGTTTTTGTGCTTGCTCAGAATCAGTCACATAGCAGACACCCAAAGCATTGTGGGATTCCTTAAAAAAACAAACAAACTGCAGAGATGGGCCAAACCCATACTATACCTCTGTGTGGTTTCTACCACAGAGCCCTCCCTTGAAATGGGTTTGAGGGCATAGAATCCCAATGAAGAAAATAAGCAGGGAATTATAACAAATTTCCAACCCTGACTCAGAGTGAGCCTTCTGACATAGACGCTGCCCTTAGTG
Source organism: Dromiciops gliroides (assembly GCF_019393635.1). Classification (NCBI taxonomy): domain Eukaryota; kingdom Metazoa; phylum Chordata; class Mammalia; order Microbiotheria; family Microbiotheriidae; genus Dromiciops; species Dromiciops gliroides. Next base: position 488,363,931 of record NC_057864.1, on the reverse strand, counting down.
AACAGGGAGATGGGATTTTAAAAAATAGGCTTAAACCTTTGGCTGCAGGATCCCCATGGGCTGCATATTGACTTAAAAAAACACATATTAACATAAATCTTGTTCTATTTTATTTTCATTTATTTGTTAAATTTTTCCAATTACATTTTAATCTGGTCTGGGCAGCGTGCCCAAGTATTTGACACCCCTGCCTTAAAGAACTAAACATGCTTTTCCCTCTAGTTGTAAGACTGGGTGTAAAGGGGATTACCCTTTCTAAAAGAGCTGTGTAAAAAAAAAAAATTCCACCATTTAAGCTAAAAGGGAGAGGGCAAACTCCATTCTTCCTCTTATGGGAAGAGGCAGCCACTCATCTAAGGACTCGTGCCCAGTGGAACAATGCTTTTCAATGAACAGCAATGGCGAGAAGCCCTTCAGAGGTCCATGGAGCAGTGGAGAAGGGAAAAGGTGCAGGGCGCCATGCCTGGGAGAGCCTGTGTTCCCGGGGAGGCCAGTAGACGCAGCAGGGAGACCTCTCCAGAAGACATCAGTAACCAAAATGCATGACAAGCCTCCAAATGGGCTTGTTGGCTACTTATATCCCAACATGCTGTGCATGTTCCTTCTGCATGTCTACACTAATGGCATAAGACTGTGGCCCAGCATTATGGAGGAAATATCTAGTCGCTACTTTTCTTACCATGTGATTTCCTTAAGTGCTTTTTCATTTATGTGTGTTCCCTGACTAATTAGAAAGGTAAACACATCGATGATGACCCACGAGTGAAGATTGTGAGTGGACATTGTTAATCATAGTTCCTTGAATTGGGGGTGAATGTTTAGGGGACCCATGTGCAGGTTGCCCCCAAGTGTGACACTCTCAACCATTAAAAAGCAAAAGGCAATGTTACTTCCCTTTAAAAAATTGGAATGACAATGTTAGAGAAGAAAGTGGCCTTAGAGATTATTTGGTTCAATCATCACATTTTATTGATGAGGACCCTGGGGCCCAGGGATGTCAAGGACCACACAGCTAAACCTCAAGCCCAGTTTTCCTCTTCCCCAAACTCCCTCTGGTCCCAACATGCGCCATATCAGAGCTACCTCCCATCTCTTCCCCTTGCAACTTCCTATTGCAAAGATACTTTCTGAAAGGAGAAATACAACTGCTTCCCAACTGTGGATTATTCAGGCTCTTTTCCCCTTCCTAAAGCCAAGTAGCTCCTTGTTATCAGAGCTCCGCATTGCTCCTGACTCCATTTGATTCCAGGTCAGGCAGATCCACCCTTCTGTTTGTCCATTCTCTAAGACGCCGTCTGAACAAGGAGTTAGGGGAATAAAATAACAGACCCTGTGAAAGAAAAGGGGACGGACCGACCAGTCCATAAATGTTCCATCCTCTGTGCTGAGTCCAGCCCTCAAGGTCTGCTCTGTGAGTTTCTCTCATCAGTCTTATTTTTCCCCCTTCTTAGGCTTTTCTTTGGAGGATACCTGGGGCTATTTCATTTTTACTTTGTTTTTATTTTCTGGGTTCTTGGCAATGAAGAGATAACACTGTGTACAGGGAGGTGTTTCAGACAGGCTTCAGCCTGCTTGTTCCCCATATTGGTGGGACAAACACCCTAACTTTCCCTTCCCTTCCCTTCCCTTCCCTTCCCTTCCCTTCCCTTCCCTTCCCTTCCCTTCCCTTCCCTTCCCTTCCCTTCCCTTCCCTTCCCTTCCCTTCCCTTCCCTTCCCTTCCCTTCCCTTCCCTTCCCTTCCCTTCCCTTCCCTTCCCTTCCCTTCCCTTCCACCATAAAACAGCTTCTGTTTCCATAGTACTTGTTCTTGGCCTGGGAGGACAAAACTAGGACCCACAGGTGGAATTGTGATGAGGAAAATTCAGTGACAAGAAAAGTGTGTAAGAGCTGGGCTTGGCTGCCTTGGCAGGTCATGGCTGCCTCTATCAGGAGGTCTTCAAACAGAGGTCAGATGGCCATTTGTCCAGGAGATGCTCAAGGAAGGTTTTCTCTGGGCTTCGGTTGGGTTAGTGGTCTCTGAGGTCCTGTCCAACTATGAACGTCAGTGTTCCTGTAGACTCTTACATAATTAGTGTCTCTCCATTAATTGTCCTTTGCTGTCGTTTGACTTGTTTTATACAAAAAGTAAAACATAATAAATGCCTTTACCTAGTAGTTAACCTTCTGAAGTGTGAGATCCAGGGGTCATCTAGGGCCCTGCTTGGACAAGAGTTCCCTCTACCTCCCCCTTACAGGGGTCATCATAGCTGGAGGAGGAAGGAGCCCCCCATTATACACACATGGCCTTCAGGATAGGCACCCTGACATCATTCTCTATGGTGTGGAGAGAGAGCACTTCTATCACCTCCATTTTCCAGGAGGGGGCCCAGAGGACACTCCCCAGCCCCTGTACTAGCCTCGACAAGTGCCGAACAAAACCTTGAAGGCAAAGGAAACGGTCATTCAGGAGAAAGAAGAATGAGCCAAGGTCATTTGTCAGAGTTCTCTAACAGGCCAGCACCAGATGCTGGAACTGAAGACCGTCCTGGCCTTGGCCTCGTAGAACACCTTCTGCTGTGGACAGCAAGGACGCGGCGCCTGAACAAGGTGGGCAGGCCGGTGTTGGCTCTACAAAACATTCCCCAAACACTCAGTCCCAAACCACCCAGGACTGAAACAGAGTCTGCTGGCTTGTCAACTCGGATGGAAAGAAACTCGTCTCAGACCAATCCAAACGAATCCAGCTGAAATCTGTTCTGATTAATTGATATTGAGACTGAGGAAATAACAAGTCTCTGGGTTGGGGCCTAAATGTGGAAAAACACACAGACCTTTTGCCAATCTCTGCTCAGAATAGGGCTTCATTTAAAAAAGGGCTGTTCTCAGCCGACCTTCCGAGGCTCCAGGCTGGTGCTATCACTGCTGACCCTGGAAAACAAACCAAACCCAAGGCCCTGGCGCTGACCCTGTGGCATTTGTGGAATAATTGCTGACCCCAGGCACTGTTTCCTTCCTGACTGCTCTCAATGCCACTTTTTATTTCAAATGTATTTTTGTTAAGTGGCCTGTCTCTGCGGGGCTCAGGTTCCCAGAACCAGAGACTAGATATTGCAATCCTGAGAACAAATGGTCTAGCTGTGTGACCTTGAATAAGTGACTTCTCCTACCTCAGCCTCAACTTCCTTATCTGTAAAACAATAGGTTTGACAGAACACGGACGTGTTGGTGGCGAGGAGTCCTAACACAACGCTGCCCACTGGACAACCCAGCCTGCTTCACTGGAAGGGTTGGTGAGAATGACTAAAGTCCTACACCCCTCGGGCCCCTTTGCCCAAAAGCATCTCTTGGAGACTAAGAGCTTTGTTTTACTTCTACCACCCAGGATTGCCTCTGTGACTAACAATGTCTTACCACCTATTTCCTTCTCCATTCCTGTATTAATCAAACACTGCTTGCATCCAGAGAAAGAACTGATAAATAGAAGCATGTGTAGAATGGTTTTACACACATACACATTTGTGTCTACTGAGGGCCATCTCTGGGAGTCAGAGAGAAAAAAGGGGGAAAAAAGAGAAAGTTCCACAATAACTTTATGATATATTTAAAAGGGACAGGAAGTTGCACAGAAGAGATTTGAAGTTTCATGTGCAGTTATCTTCCCCCCCCCATCCTACTATGGTATGGGAATGCTTGTTTAATTTCATAAGTCTAGAATAAAATCAATTGGATTAAAAAAAAAAAACAAAATATAGTGTTGGGACATAAACTGGGTAGCTATACTAAAAGGACATGGGTCTAGGGTAACTCTCCTTGAGAAGCTAAACTAAAGGACAGACACACCTAAGAAGGAAGGGAAATAAGCCCATTAGGCCTTGATTCCAGGGCCAGTGCTCATCCACTATGCCACGCGGCTGCCCCTCCTGTTCAAGCAGAGGCTGGATGACTTCTGTTCTTTTAGCAGCGGGGAGGTGTCCAGAAATGAATTGGTTTCATTTATTTATTTATTTATTTTTGGTGGGGCAATGAGGGTTAAGTGACTTGCCCAGAGTCATACAGCTAGTAAGTGTCAAGTGTCTGGGACTGGATTTGAACTCAGGTCCTCCTGAATCCAGGGCAGGTGCTTTATGCACTGCACCACCTAGCTGCCCCCAGTGAATTGTAATATAAAAATAATAGTCATCAATAAAACATTTTTATTGAAAGAGTTAACCAGGCCAGAGATGGAGAGCTGGAATAAACCCCGATCCTCATCAGGTCCAATCTCTTCACTTTTCAAAGAATGGAACGGAGGTCCAGGGGGAAAAACAATTTGTCATCTATTTATTCTGACTGTACCTTGTAAGTACCTATTTATCCTATTTATGTCCATATTGTTTCCTCCATTAGACTCCTTGCTCCTTGAAGTCAATGACTGATTTTGCCTTTCTTTGCAGCATCAGAACTTAGCACAGTGCTTGGCATATAGTAAATGCTTAATAAATGTTTATTGATTGCCTAAATAGCTGAGCTATATTTGAACCTAGAGTCTCTGACTGAAAACAACAGCTTCACTCACTCACCTTCCACCTCTGAGATCTGATGGCTCTCAGTTCTACTGCAAAGTCCTGGGCTTAGCAATACCTCGATGGGCTTTGTGTATGCCGAGGCTCTAGGATCCGAGGGCTGGAAAAGACCTTAGGTGCTCTACTCCAATCTGTTTGATAGTGGAGGCAATTCCCGGGGTTGTTGGATGCCTGGGTCTTCATGCAGATATTTGAGCCTGCTATTCTCAATGCTGAGCAAGCCTATGGAAGAAAAGCCCTTATTAAGGGCTGGCTGGCTAGAGGGATGGATGCAGGCAGGGAGGGAGGGATAGATGGATGGAGGGAGGGAGGGATGGAAGGAGGGATGGATGGATGGACATCCATTCTGTGACAAGCACTTACAAAGCACATTGAAATATAAACCTGATGCTATCGCTGAATGAATGAATGGTAATCTACCCCCATAGCAATCTCCTCACATTCTCTCATCCCAAATAGTGTTAAACTATGAGAATATTTCAGTTCCAAAGAGCAAGATTATCTCCCATGCTGTAGATGCACTACACAGAGATATTCTCATTTTCCTTCACCTTAATCAGTAGCAAAAAACAAACAAACCTGTGCCCCGTGTACTTTCCAAGCCTTGTGATAAGCATTGGTGATACAAAGAGGGAAAAAAAAAAAACAGAGTTCCTGCCCTCATGGAATTTACATTCTCAGGGGCTCTGGTGAGAGGAGGGAGGATACAAGGCAAACAAATACAAAGTACAAGGCAATGCAAAGCAATTCCAAGACATTTCAAGACCGAATGATTGTGAATAAGGGTATGGGCATTAGTGGCTCTACCACAAGAGGACATAAAAGCCCTTCAGTTCTCTGTGTTAGATACTCAGTATCCACTGTATCAAAGAACAAAACTTCTAGAAATAAAATGACAGCAGCAGAAGCAACAACAATGATGTATTTAATGGCATCTACTAAGGCTCATGCATTGTCTATGGGTGTCTATTGTTTCAAAGTTAGATAATCTCTGGTCTTAGACCTTGGTCACCTTTTTCCTGAATATCTACTTTAGTCTCCTGATGATTTCTGCCCTTTCCCATCCATCCCCCACTTTCTAGCAAAAAATGATTTTCCCAAGCCTCTGGGGAAGAGATGGGATGGCATACTACTACTGTAAAACCTCCAGTGTGGAGACATCCCAGCTCTCACTCTCACTGATAGACCAGATCGCTAGAAGAAGGTTTATTATCTCTCCCCTCAGGGTTCTATCCCTGGCTAACCCTGAAGATCCTTGAGTTTCTGATGCTGTTGCTCACAAGCCCCTATCTGATGTGCGCCCTATTATCACATAACCAGGAGAATTCAGTATTGCTTTGAGTCAATTAGCTTTTACAAATGATGAGGGCAGGTGTTACAGAAACATCCCCCCAAACCGGCAGCTTGCTCTCCCCTTGCACACATAAAGTCTTCAGAGGAAGTAGGCTCAAATTTATAGAGCACATGTGGTCAAAAGTCAAGCTCACAGCTCACAGTTACTCCAAGTCCCTTCTCCCCTTTGTAGAATATTCATGAAGTTAGCCTCAGATTGAACTCTGTTGGACTCTGTTCCCTTGTACAGTCCCGAGTCTTCCTTTCCTCAATGAGCCCAGTTTGTCCCTGGTGTGATTTTCGGCTTCTGATGCAGGCACTCCCATCAGCCATTGCTACTCCAGAGACATTTCAACTACTGTTGGATGGAACTCCTGACCTTCTGACCCTCCAAAGTTCACCTGGTCAATACGGGGGAGAGGAAAGAAACTAGATCCTCCCTCAAGGACAATTTCCTCTTCGTTACAGTATCCATCACCTGCTACTGGACTGAACACACAATTCCAGATTGGCCTATTGTGGTCTACACAGGCCCGGAGGTATGTTAGAATTCTTTCAAGCAAATACAAGATGTTTTCTGTGGGGCATCATCTGTCCTCATTCAATGATCAAAAAGCTTCATTCCTCCTAAACTAATCAAGAACTTCTTTGCACCCAATTTTTACCCTTTATTGAGTCAATCAATCAACAAACAATTTTTTTTTTTTGGTGAGGCAATTGGGGTTAAGTGACTTGCCCAGGGTCACACAGCCAGTAAGTGTATTATTAAGTAACTATTATGAGCCAGGCACTATGCTACACCTGGGCACTGTGCTAGGCACTCAAATTTGACAGTCCAATGTATAACCTATATTAAATTGCTTACTGTCCTGGGGTGGGGGGAGGGGAGGAGAGGAAGGGAAGGAGAGAGAACATTTGGAACTCAATTTTTTAAATGTTAAAAATTGTCTTGACATGTAACCAGAGGGAAAGAAAATATTGTTTTTTAAAAACTCAACAGTCTAGGCCTTCTGTGATAACACTGAGGTAGGATTGAAAACACTCACTCTTATACTGCCTTGTATTTATTTAGATCTCTTCTGACTAAATTTATTCTGTGAGAGGCACTGTAGTACAATGGTTAGTGAGCTAGTTACAGAGCCAGGAAGAGCTGGGTCCAATTTCTGTCTCTCAGTCCTACTAACTGTATAACCTTGGGCACTCAGCAAATCTCTAAGATTAAGTTTCAGAGAAGGTGCCAACAGGTATTAAGAGGGAGGGGAGAGGGACAGAGACAGAGAGATTCCTCATCTGGGAGGTCTCTTTACCAATGAGATCACAAGACTAGTCCTTATCTTACAATTTTGTTGTGTATACTTAGAAAATTACATGGTATTTCCCCCATTTGAATATAAGCTTCTTGAAGGCAGGGACTATTTCATTTTTGTGTTTCTCTTTCTATCCTTAGTGCCAAGCACACAGTCAGCACTTAATAAATGCTTGTTGCGTGAGTGATTAATTGAGCTATTGAATGGAGAAATAACAAGAGAAGTCTGCAGCTGAGAGGATAGGGAGGGAATATGGAAGGTTGGGGTAGAGAAAACAAGATCTGAAGCAACTACAGGGCACAGTGGAATATAGAATCAGTTAGGGAGGGGTAAGGGACTGCCTCAATATGGGGAGCACCTAGTTGAGCTCACATAAAATTGCTCATGGTCCCAGGCAAATCTGCTGTGTGACTTTCTCCAGCTCCACTCAGTAGCACATAATTACAAGCAGAAAAGGAAGATGGTGGGAACAAGCCAGTCATGTGAAGGAGATCTCTGGGGGTTTGATGGCCGTGGAAGTGGATCACAACCTCTGGCAAGTCCTAAAAAGATGAGAAGACTTGGAGTATGGAACCTGGCAATGGACTTTGTATCAGCTGTCTAAGGACCAGAGAAGGTATGTCGGGAGAGCTTCATCACCAAGCAAGGGTGAGGGTGCTTATTGTTTCTTTATTAATAGTGATTCTCAGAAAAAGAGAACAGGAAAAGTTACAGGAGAGTGGAAGATATTCTCTCAAGAAACAAATGCTCAAAGATGATGAGTAAAACAGCCTTTGGAAGAAGAAAGGCATCAACAACACAAAAATAAATGCTCCAAGTTCCTAATAATAAGAGAAATGTCCATGAAAGAAATCAAAGTTTCACCTCATGAGCATCAGATGGGCAAAGAGAAAAAAAGAGGGAAAAATGGCAATTGTTGGAGAGGCTGTGGCGAGAATGGCACATTAATGCACAGTTTGTGGAGCTTGTGGATTGATCTAACTGTCCTGGAAAGCAATATGGAACTGTTTGAGAAAAGTCACTGAACTACACAGACCTTTTCCCACTCTGAACCCCAAGGAGTTCAGAGAGAAAGTTCCCATATTTATCAAAGTATTTATAGCAAGCCTTTCATTGGTAGCGAGAAACTGGGGAAGGAGAAACATGGGTATCCATTAACCAGGAGTGGCTGAAAAGAAGGTCAGTGATTTTATTGTGATCAGTGATCATCCCCTGAATTACAGAGGAGGTACAGTCTGCTTCATGGTAAGATCTGTCACCTACAGAGTTTGCAAGAGTTATTAAAGTACTAAGGGCAGAAATAAGGAAAAGGTTAACATGGCGAAAGCAGGGCAATTGATTCCTTTTTCCTGATTTTTTTCATCACTAAAGTTCCACCATGCTCTAGTATTGCCAGACAACTGAGAGGAAACACAAAGCCTTCTCCTAGGAAGTGTGGCCAGACTGGTGGTGGCCTAGCCCCACGGGACCAGAAATAGGGAACTTCTATGGAGGATTCAGGGGGTGCAAAATTATCCCAGGGGAAGTGAGCCTAGAAACTCCTTGTCCAAAGTTGATCTAACTATAGAGTCAGCTCTCAAACCATCCCATTCTCCTGAGGGTTCTTTGGTCCAGGGATGAGTCAGGAATGTTCTCAACCATCTGGGCCAGCTGCAGACTGGGCTTGGGTTCCTAAGACTGGGCCAAAGTGAGTTGGCCAGAAGAAGTAAGCAAGTGAGGGAGAGGTCATCTCGTTGATGCTTTCAGAGTGGACAGGGCCTGAGCCATTAGCAAGACCAACCCCTCCTTGACACAAGTCACTTCACCCTGATTGCCTCAGTTTCCTCATCTGTAAAATGAGCTGGAGAAGGAAATGGCAAACCAGTATCTCTGCCAAAAAACCTCAAAATGGGGTCATGAAGAGTTGGAAAACACTGAAAACAAGTAGTAGTAGCAGCAGCATCAATAATGAGGAAAATAATAGCTAGCATTTACCGGGTATTTTAAGGTTTGCAAAATCCTTTGCATATATTTTCTCCTTTGATCCTTACCACAGCTCTGGGAGGTCAGTGCTATTATTATTCCCATTTTAGAGATTAAGGAAGCTGAGACTGGGAGGTCAAATGAGTTGCCCATGGTAACCCAGCTGGTAAGTGTCAGGTCACATTTGAACTCAAGTCTTCCTGCCTGCAGGTGCCGGTTGTCATCAACTTCCTGCACCACCCAGCTACCTTCTCACCCTGACTGGGGTACCATCAAGGAGGAAAGCCAGGTTTGCTCTTTTAAGTGGGGGTTCTAAAGCTCCTTATTCTTTCCCTAGGAACTCTCTTACTGTTAGAAGACAGTGCCTGGCACATAGTAGGTGCTTTAAAAATGCTTGTTGTCATACTCATTGGCTTCTCAATGGTCCACTTCCCCACTGCCACTGCCCTGTGTTCCTCACAGGGGCTGAGAGTCTGTCCACACTGCCTCTGTGCTTTGCTCTCTGTAGGGATCCTTGGTCCATCTCTCCACTGTCCTAGCCCTCAGTTCCAATGCCCCCTGCTGCTCAGCCCCCTTCTACCTGACAGTAGCCCGTCAGCAGCCCCGGTACCAGCTCGATTCCGGTGACAAGAGTTCCCTGCATTAAAGCATGAGAGTCTGAGAGCTGGATGGGACTTTGGAAGCCATGTGGCCCACCTCTCTCCTCTTAGGGCTGAGGAGGTCAGGCCTGGAGGTGTCCCCCAGGCCACTGGCATAGTAAGTGGCAGAGGCAGGATTTAAGCCCCAGGTGGGGTCTTTGATTGCAGATGCAGCTGCCTCTATACAGGCAATATAACTCTAAGCTAGAAGGGACTCTAGAGGCATCTAGTCTGGTTTCATCTGCTTTTAGGTTACAGGCAAGGAGATAAAAAGACTTGCCTGACATCCCACAGGTGGCAAGACTTTGAAGTCGAATTTGAACCCAGCTCCTCTGATTCCAGAGCCAAGGTTCCTCCCACTGCCTTGGATTTCAGCAGTCACTTGGTTCAACCCCTTCATTTTACAGACAACAACAGCTAGCTTTTATACAGCAATTTAAGGTTTGCAGAGTGCAACAACGTATGTTTTTGCACTTGATCCTCATAGCAACTCATGAGTTAGATACCATCGTTGTTCCCATTTTATAGATGAGGAAACTGAGGCCTGTGAAATGAAGTTACTAGCTCAAGGTCACAGAGGTAAGATCAGAGTTGGGATCGGAACCCAGATTTTTGTCTCCAGAACCAATGATCTTTGGTTGGACCAGGCAGTCTCCACAGTTGTGGATTTTTGTTAAGCCCAAGCAAACCCTGTCCTCACCTAGTACTAAATCTTTATGGTGTTTCTATAAACAATAATTATTTTATTTTTCCTTTTGAGAGGAACAAAATAAGACACCATGTCCTGAACAATGACCTTGGAACAGTAGCCCTGCTCCCTGAAGAAAACATCTTGCAGCTGCAGGCCTCTGGAACAAACCGCATCAGTTGCTCTGTGGGTCAGCCTTCACCTCCAAGACTTGCATTCCAATCGTGCTCTGGGCCAGACTATTGCAGCCATTCATTGTCCGGTCTGGAAGCTCCAGCCATCATTTGAGTCTGGGGTCTAACACTTTACACTTAGCCAATGGCATGCTCCATTTCAGTAGCTCGGCAGAAATAGCCCCCATGGGTCAGCCACCCAGTGACCAGAGGAACCGGCTTCAGTAAGATCACTGGAAACCAGGCTGGCAAAGAGACAGGACCATGGGCCTCATCTCTGCCCTGCATCCCAGGAGCAAGTTGTTTGATAAAAACATTTGACCGACATTTATGATATTAGATGCCTTCTCCCCACCAAAAAGCCCATTAGGGGGGAGATGGATTGACCAGAGAGTTGAGCTAATTAAAAGCACATTTGGAAATAATCTGGGCAGGCCCCCAAATGACAGAGGCAGAAGAATTTCAAAATCAAACCAAGCTCTGCACGTGTAATTCCTTCCATTGCAGCAGGTTGGGAGGGCCTCCTTCTCTCTGCTGGGCTGGGCCAACACATCTGAGGGGGGTTGAGCCAAAGGTTAGGTTTTTAGGGGTGATGTGAATTCATTCCTTTCTCTGAAAGGAGCAAAATACAGAGCTAAGCCCTGCACCATTGCAACTCCATTTCTAAAAAGCATAGGTATTAAAACTGGATTCAACTAAATCCAATACAAACCAATGAACTTTTATGAAGCACCTTCTCTATACAAGGTAAATGTTTCAGAAAGGCCAATGTCACTTCAGTGTAAAGAACATTCTAATAATTAGATCTGATTGTGAATGGAAGCTGCTTTCTTTTTTAGGTAGTGAGTTTCTCATCAATGTAAGTGTTCAAACAGAAGCTAGATAACCAGGTTCTCTGATCAAAGAATCTGATAGTTGGAAGGGAATTTAAAGACATATAATCTACCCTGCTATTCCATTGTAAGAATGTCTCTGCAATATCACAACAGATGATCTCATTCTGGAATCCACTACCTACATGTAATTACTAGATTATTCTTCTAGATTCTGTGTCCCCATAGCTTCTATGCACTGGTATTCATTCTAGGCTCCTTTGGGAATGTTAGAAGATCCCTTCCAACTCCAGGTCTATGGTTGGATGATGCAATGATGCCAACTCAAATAAAGAAAGGTCCCTATTCCTATCCCACCACATCTAGTCGATGATATCTTAGAAATTTAATGTTTTCAGAAGCCAGTGGGGGCTTGTTCATTTTTCAGTTATTACAGAAAGTAACCAGTCATGAGCCACCCCTCCTTCAATAAAAAGAGAAGCCTTTTTCCAAGAAACCAAATGAATCTAGGCTTTGCCAACTGGAAACCCCGCTTTAATTGAAAGCAGCCTGTCCCCTAGTGGCTTGTGTCCTTTCTGGGTACCCTTAGTAAGAACACCATTTGCAGGGCGAGAGTGTGATGACTCATGGAGAAAAGCCCGACACCCTCAAACCAGCTGTCTGACACACGAGCCAAGCACTGGCCAGAAGAATGTGAGTCTCCCTTTAGCATCTGGATTCTGAGTCAGAGAATATTTGAATGATCAGCAATTAGAGCAATTGAAAGCAATTATACTCAGAAACTTTGAACAGACGGGGAGACCTTTCCAAGGAGGAGCATGCAACCTCCCAAATCACAGGACTGGGTGCTCTGGGATTTCCAAGGGACTTTTAGAGGTCACTGGGCTCAAACCCCTTCCTCCTTTCTAGGGGAGAAGAAACCCCGCCCTCCTTCCACTGGGCTGTGTCACCTCCTGTTTCCTCAGAGGGCTAGTTCATTGAGGACCTGCATGAGGACCACCTCTCCGAGGGGAGGGGAGGGGAAGGGAGGGGAGAGGAGAGGAGAGGAGAAGGGAGAAGAGGGGAGGGGAGGGGAGGGGAGATGAAAGACAGTCTGGAGTTAGCCAGGGGCCTAGATTGCATTTGTACCTCCAATGTCTCTACACCTGCTGCTTATGCCACTAAAGGTCAAATCACTTCACTTTGGGGTGTGCCAAGGGAATTCTTTAAACAATGATCACAGATGAATTACCTCTCTGCATCAGTGGAGGGAGTTTCTACCTCAAGGAGTTCCCTTAGTCAATAGAATGTTAGACCTGGACCAAAAAAGAAGGGTAGAGAGGAGAAACATTACAGCGCTGCTTACCCTTGGGGCTGTTCTGCGAAAGCACTTTGTAAATCTTAAAGAGAAGTTTGAGTTCTTAATAATATCCCATCATCATGGGAGGCATGGTGGTATACCGGTAAGAAGTGATGGCTTTAGAGTCAAAGATCCCGAGTTCAAATCCTTTCTCTGCTTCCAACTCCGTGTGTATCCTTAAACAAGGCATTTAAACTCTCAGAGGCTCCGTTTCTTTGGCTGTAAAAGAAGGGGTTGTTTTAGATGATCTCACAGGTCCCTTGGGAGTCTGAATCTACGATCCTCTGAGTCCATCATCATGGAAGATTCTTGTTCCTTTCCTTCTGAGTCAGAGTTGCCACTTAACTGGTCCTTCCATTTCTGCTTGGATTAGCACAAGGACTAATGAGGGGGTATTTATGTAGAAGAAGGAAAGGCTATTCTGTCCCCAGCCCCACCCTTCTTTATCCAAACTTGGCCAAGGGAGAAGCCCTACTCCATCTCCCACTTGGTCAGTTTAGAGGATGGCAGCTTGTAAAAGCCCCCTCACTCCTTCCCCCAAGGCATCAGCAACAAGATAGATGAGGTGTGTTGGCTAAATATCGGCAATGAGCATTGCTAAAAATGGAAGGGGAGGTGATGTTTTCTTTGCTCAAAGAACACGCCTGTTGAAGACATGCTTCCCCAAAGTGAGACATGCTTTGATCTTTGTTCTCAAAGCTCACTTGTCTTGGAAATTGCTGAAATTCCACCTGGAAAAGAAATGAGAAAGCCAGTTTTCGGGACAACCTGAAGTGGATAATGCAGGTCATTAACCTCATCTGGGAGTTCATTGTATCAAGCATGGAAAACCCTGAGACTGGCCCATTGGAAACTTTGAATCATAGACTCTCATCTGGAAAGAAACAACCTTTCTGTCTCCAATCCCCCAGCACCTTCCTTAAAATCTGCAGCCACTCCTCTGGGGAGATTGCCAAACTACTTTTGTGGGAAGCCCTCTCTTCACCAAGCAGGGTCTGCCACTTATAAGCTGGGGATAGGGCAGGGGAGCTTTGCCAGATTCATGACCCCAGCCAACTAAGAGGGAATGAGGATGAATGCCTTCTCATACGGAGAAGAAGGAACTTAGACCAGTGAAAGATGCTGCCTGGAGTGTGTCTGACACATTTAGACTCATGTCAGACTTGGAAAGATTTCTCACACACACACACACACACACACACACACACACACACACACACACACTATGAGAAGCCTCTTTCCATCCCCTCTTAATGCTGGCTCCTTCCTTCTCCAATCTGTCCTGAAGCCATCTTGTTTTCCCAGTTTTTTCTTGATGTCTCTCCCATCACATTGGGAATTCCTTAAAAATGGGGACTGACTTTTGCCTTTCTCTGTATCCCCAGTCCTTAGTACATTGCCTGGCACATCGTAAGTGCTTTATAAATGTTAACTGACTGACTAGCATGGCACAAACTAATGATGGAACTAAAAACAACCCAAATCTACTCTCCAGAAGTATTGATACTCAATAGCAGTGAAAAATCAAAGCTAACATGATATTGAAATCTCTCCAATTTTATTATTATATGATTATTTAGTAGTAGTAGTAGTAATAATAAATTAACAGGTGGCAGCCTGGGACAATGAACAGAGCCAACAGCAGAGAGGAAAATGGAGGGTCAAGCCTTGCCTATGACACATTCTACCCGTGTGACCCTCAGAAAACTACCAAACTACAGCAATGAAGAGCCCAGGCCCCTGAGGGCAGGGACTGTGTCATTCCTTCTCTTGTTTCATCGATGTCTGGAATAGAGTCATAGTCCAATAAATTCTTGGTGGCTCATTGATTGATATATGGCAGACTCTTTACAAGGAGCTGGGGCTACACATACAAAAGAGATATTTCCTGTCCTCAAGGAGGTTATAGTCTATTAGCACAGAGAAAGACCATACAACTTATCTAAGGTCACACACTTGGTTAGGGACCCATTTGGAAGCCGAACATTAAATGTTCCATGATTTCCCTTAGTGTTCAGTCATCTCTCTGTTCATTTTTGTAACCTGGGATTCAAACATGGAGACTCTTGCACAAGACTCTCCTACTTGGGGGCGAGAATAATGCATCAATACAGGGTTTCTGTGCGAGGGAGTGAAGTTGGGGAGAGAATTTCAGAGAGAAGAAACAGTCTTCATTCCTTCTTCAAGAATGACACAGGATTTCAGAGAGAAAGAAAAGGCCAAGGCAGTCTATCTGATTTCCAGCTTGTTTCTCTTCAGACTTTGAGAAATGTCCCCTTTGGTGTTACTGGGGCCTCTCTCAGTTATTCTGAGATATCTTGCTTCCATTTGAAGAACTTCATCACTCTTGGGTATTTTCTGATCTGTAGAACTTGGATAGAAGGAGTCACTTGCTTTTCATTACCATGATGGTCTTTTGTGTAACCTGCTTTTGGAGGGAAGGAGAAAATCTAACGAGTGCAACTTCAGAGTACTCTCACCCTTTAAGGAATGGTGTCTGTGGAAGCTAGTAGCTTAATTGCTTCTGAAGCTTAAAAAAATCATGTTCTTATACCAGCAGTATTTGGGGGATGGAAAGGTCAGACAGACATGATTCTAACCAACTCTATCAAAGGACATCAGAACAGTCAGCCTTGTCCCCTTGTCCCCTGCAGGCAAGTGTAGAAAATCTCCTTTGAATATGCCAGAGATATTTGTCCATGCTTCCCCACAAGTTGAATTTAGACAACCCCATACAGACATATACATTGTACATGGACAGCACATACCTCATATCTTATTTGTTCATACACAGCATTTCTTCTGTCCTCAAATCTCCACCCTCAGACTATGAGGTCCTTGAGGGCCTGGCCTGTTTCATTTTTTTCTCTTTAGATTACCTATTAGCACAGCTCTGGTTAGTTTCCCTAACCCCCTCTTTCAACCAAGAGGACTGGGTCACCTCTGAGATTCTTGTAATGAAGGGGATGTGATTAAACTTAAGCAGTCACTGGATTCTCATCCCTGTCCCTTTCTCTTGAGACAAAAACCTCTTGGGGATATAAATAAATCATCCATTTCTCCCTGAATTTATTTTCTTTTAATTCCCAATGTTGATCACTATTTGGGTAGTAATATAAATAAATCATCCATTTCTCCCTGAATTTATTTTCTTTTAATTCCCAATGTTGATCACTATTTGGGTAATAATTTTACTTAATTTTATAAGGAAGTAGTATACATTTTAGTTCTATATTTATTTCTATATTTTTGTTATTGAGTAGTTTCAGTCATGTCTGACTCTTCCTGACCCCATTTGGGGTTTTCTTGGCAAAGATACTGGAGTGGTTTATCATTTCTTTCTCTAGCTCATTTTACAGAGAAGGAAACTAAGGCAAACAGAATTAAATGACTTGTCAAGGGTCACACAGATTGTAAGTGTCTGAGGCCAGATTTGAATTCAGGTGTTCCTGACTCCAGGCCCAGAACTCTATCTACTGCACCACCTAGCTGCCCACTTATATATTATTTTTATTTTTAAATATGTATTATGTTTATATTATTGTGTTTTATTGATTATATAAAATTTATTATATGCATTGTATTTATACTTATCTATATATTAAATTATATGTTTATATATGTACATATTTATATTTACATTTAGTAAATAATTTTGCTCAATTTCATAGAGAGGCAGTATGCAATATAGCATAGTGGATAAAGACTTGTCTGTGCAATCCTAAAAGACTAATGATGTAACATACTACCCGCCTCCAAAGAAATAACTGTTACTGATTGAACAGAGACTGAGGGATGCTATTTCCCGATTTCATTGTTTTCTTTTATTCAAGTTTGCTTGTACAAAATGACTCATATGGTCATGTTTTGCATAACTGCACATGTACAACCCACATCTGATTGCTTGTCGCCTCAGGGAGAGGGGAGGGGAGGGAGGAAAGAAGGAGGACATTTGGAACTCAAAACTACAAATAAAGTTGTTTATTATTTTTTTTAAAAGACTTGTCTGTGAAGTCAAAAATACCTGGATCCAAGACCTGCCTCTGACTCATGCTGGTTGTGTGACCCTGGAAAAATCACTTCACCTCTCAGTGCTCCAGGAAACTCCAAGACTATGGTTGCAAATCTACTAGTTGTTGGACACTTTTTTTGTGTGTGCTGCGCAGTGAGAATACAGAATAAAACAGAAATCTCCCTGGCCCTCACAGAGTTCACAGCCAACTGAGGGCAGACATGGCATGGACAACACTGAGGAAATGCAAACTGAATATAAATCAGTTTTGGAGTGGGGAGGCAAGCATCTGAGTGTTAATATCTAGGGAGATTGGCAAAGGCTACCTGGAGGAGGTGGCCCTGGAGCTGAGCCTGGAAGAGAGTTAGAGATTCCAAGAGGCAGCAGGAAGGAGGGGGGCCTCCAGCTATACAGGGATATAGGAGGCCCTTAACGTTTGTTTAATCAACATGAATTGTCTGTTTCAGAGTTCAGCAGACCTCAAAGCTACAACATGTCCAGCATATAGATCCAGGCCACGGAATCTTGACTTAATTCTGATTTTAATCCCCCAAATATAGGTGCATGATCATGCCTACTTCCACCTACCATGAGTTATTTTTGAAATGGAAACTTCAGCACTCCTTCAGAACTATTCCACTATCTTCATGCCCCCTGTGCCTGACACAGTGTCTGGAAGATAGTAGGAAACCGGGAAATGCTCATGAGGGATTGATTGACCTTCCACATAAATTAATTCAGCATGTTCTCCTCTTACACTCTGTCCCAGACACCCTCTCGGAAGAGGGTTGTGCCATTTCCAAGCTGCTGATGAGAATAACATAGCCCTCTTCTGACCCTCCATTTACTTACCGTCCCCCAATTTTTATCCATTGGCATATACTTTTTGCATTGGAGTCATAGGGGTTCTCATCTGATACTTGTCACACTCATTAATACAATCCCCTTAAACAGTTAAAAAGAGGTGGGTTGCTAGCTCTCAGCAGGATTGTAATACTTAGATGTCCAATTCTAACACAAAAAGCGCCCATTTGTAGATAAAAAGCCAGGTGTAGAATCATGTTTCCCCCATGGAATTCAGGGTGTGGCTGCCAGAAGTTTCTGAGCACAAATTAATAAAGGGCTGGAGGTTGCTCCTAAGATCTCAGATAATGCGGAGTCCATAGGAGGAAAAGAAAGGATGAAATGAAAAGTGGTATTTATAATAAAGGGGAAAGAAACTTTAAACAAAACTACCATAAGTGTACCAACCACTCAAGACTATTTTAACCATTTGGTCAGATGGTTTGGCCACTGTCTAATAATAATAATTCATAATAATAATGTACATAGAACTATTAAGACTACAATGCATTTTTATATGACAACAAATGCTATTCCCCCCATTTTAGAGATGGAGAAATTGATCCTCAAAGAAGCTAATTGATTAGTTCAGTATCACCCAGCCAATAAGTGTTGGAGTCAGGATTTAATAATCAACCCTTTCAAGTCCAAATCTAATATTCTTCCCACTGTGCTACATTGTTTCTCTGCAGCTGAGTGGAAAAGAATCATGATTGAATCTTAAGAGAGTAAATAGTACAGAACCTGTAGGCATCAGAGTAAACACTAATGCTGCAAAGGCAAGAGTTCTATTTAAGACCCACTTGGGGTCAGAGAGCATGGGTTTGGAGCTAGAAAGGTAGATTGGAGAAAGGATGGTACTTGGAGCGAAAGAGACAAGGGTTTGAATTCTGCTCTCAACATTGACTAGAATTATATCCTTGAGCAAGTTATTTAATCAGTCTGAGCATCAGTTCTCCGATCTGTAAAATGGGATATTATCCCTACGACTTCCCTCATAGGGGAGTTGTGAGAATCAAAGTAGAGAATGCATATGAAAAACTTTGCAAACTTGAAAGTGTTATATAAATGCCACGTATTATTATTAGAGATGATTCTTCCACAATGCTTTCTCTCCACCACGACCCTCATTGATGTTGCCTTTCTTGATAGCCATAATTACTGGCTGTTAAGATTATGCATATACATTATATATAAGATTACAAACAAGACTAACTTGCATGGTTTGCTAATTGCTCTCCTTACATATTCTAGTCTCCTCGAATAAACTAGAAACTCTTTGGCATAGAGAGTTATATCATCTCACACACAATGACAGGCAATCCAAAAGCATACAATACTGGACACAGACATTATTTATATTCGTGATAGAATCACAAGCTTTAGCCACAATAATGATCGCCAGAGTGGTATCCACAGGATATGGTAAATTCACCTTTTATTTAAATAGACAATTACATGCTTCTGTTATAGTATTTTTTAAAAAAGACCCCACAGACCTTATGTGATTTAAGACAGTCATTCCCAAAGTTTTTTATTCCTCAAACCCTTTTCAACAACAAAAAAGTTTCATTTCCCCCTCAGATAATTTAATATACTACTCACAATACTCATTTAGATTTATCCATTAAATATTTCAAATAACCACAATTATTTTTCCCCAAAGCTCCTAATTAAAATCTGCACTATAAAATAATTATTATAAAATATAAAATTTTATTTCTATCTGTAATTATGAAAGCACTAAATATAAAATCTAATTGTAAAATAATTACAAACATTTTATATGTGGCATTTTGAAAAAATTGAAGTAAATAATCCATCAAGACCTCATATGCTTATTATTATCATCAATACTCAATGTAAAATTCCTCTGTTTTGTAAATGTTGTTGAATATGAATCATGGTGAGTATGAAATGGGTTACCACTTGGAAGATGTTTGATATAATAATCACATAAAAATTTAACTTCAATGTTGGAATTTTTATTCGAATAAAGTTTAGCAATAATTGTATGGACTTAAGACAAACACAGTTTTTAATCTCATTTTGTGTTAAGTTTATTTCTTCATTTTGATTTAAAACAAGAATAAAATGAAAATGCTTTCTCTCACAAACATGTGATGGAAAATGGCATGTGAATTTTTCAAGTTCTCTGAGAGATGGAAATTCTCATGAATGTTCAACAGAACTTAATCACTAGATATAATATAAAATATTCACTTTTTACTGACTAAAGACAAGCACTGTATTAAGTATTTCAATAATATTGATATCTATATATATACATATGCATATGTATATGTTATATATAGATATATGTATGTATATGTGTATGTATACTAACTTTTGTAAGGTAAGGATCTCTTAATATATGACTTTCTTCCCTCCCATCACTGGCACACAATCTACTGTCTCACAGGAGCTTGGCTGACTAGTGCTTGTCAACCCTTTGATTTGAAAATCTTCCAGGAAGAAGACTAGTAACATAAGTGGAGAATGGATTTCAATTGGTAAACAGCCTTAACATTGCAGTGAGAAGCCATATAAGGTTTATTTCTGTAGAACATTTGTGATAGTTCTTTATGGTTCCAAGATGGCTTAGGATACTCTTGCCTGGATATTATGTTTGTTTTTTTAAATAGTATTTTATTTTTTCCAATTGCATGTAAAGATGGTTTTCAACATTCACTGTTGTATGATTTTAAGTTCTCTCCCTCCCTCCCTTCTCTCCTCCCTCCCCAAGACAGCAAGCAATCTGATTTAGGTTATACATTACAATCATGTTGAACATTTTCCCACATTAGTCATGTTATAAAAGAAGAATCAGAACAAAAGGGGGAAAAACACAAGAAAGAAGAAACAAAACAACAACAACAAACGTGAAAACAATCTGCTTCAATCTACATTCAGACTCCATAATCCTTTCTCTGGACATGGAGAGCATTTTTCATCATGAGTCTTTTGGAATTGTCTTGGATCATTGCATTTTTGAGAAGAGCTAAGTTTGTCACCTCACAATGTTGCTGTCACTGTGTACAATGTTCTCCTGGTCCTGCTCACTTTACTCAGCATCAATCCACTTAAGTTTTTCCAGGTTTTTCTGAAATCTGCCTGCTCATCATTTCTTACAGCACAATAGTATGCCATTATATTCATATATCACAACTTGTTCACCCATTCCCCAATTAATGGGCATTCCCTCGATTTCCAATACTTTACCACCACAAAGAGAACTGCTATAAATATTTGTATACATGTGAGTCCTTTTCCATTTTCTATGATCTCTTTGGGATATAGACCTAGTAGTGGTATACTGGGTTAAAGGGTACATGTGGTTTTATAGCCTTTTGTGCATAGTTCCAAATTGCTCTCCAGAATAGTTAGATCAGTTCACAGCTCCACCAACAATGCATTAGTATTCCAATTTTTCCACAGCTTCTCTAATATTTATTATTTTCTTTTTTTTGTCATATTAGTTAATCTGATAGGTGTGAAGTGGTACCTCAGAGTAGTTTTAATTTGCATTTCTCTAATCAATAGTTATTAAGAATATTTTTCCATATGGCTATAAATAGCTTTAATTTCTTTATCAGAAAAATGCCTCTTCATATCATTTGACCATTTATCATTTGGGGAATGACTTGCATTCTTATAAATTTGATTCAATTTTCTATAGATTTAAGAAATGAGTCCTTTATCAGAAACACTGGCTGTAAAAATTGTTTCCCAGACTTTTGTTTTCCTTTGAATCTTGGTTGCATTGGTTTTCTTTGTGCAAAACCTTTTTACTTTAATGTAATCAAAATTTGCATTTCATAATGTTCTCTCTCATCTTTGGTTATAAATTCTTCCCCTTGCCATATATCTGACAGGTAAACTATTCCTTCCTCTTCTAATTTGCCTACAGTATCATCCTGTATGTCTAAATCATGTACCCATTTTGACTTTATTTTAGCATATGGTATAAGATGTTGGTCCATGCCTAGTTTCTGCCATACTATTTTCCAGTTTTCCCAGCAGTTTTTGTCAAAAATATTAAGTTCTTATCCAAGAATCTGGAGTCTTTGGGTTTATCAAACAGTGGGTTACTATTTTCATTTACTTATGTGTTTTGTGTGCCTAATTTATTCCACTGACCCACCACTCTATTTCTTAATACCAAATAGTTTTGGTGGTTGCCATTTTATAAATATAGTTTTAGATCTGCTACACCTAGGCCACCTTCCTTTGCACTTTTCATTAGTTCCCTTGATATTATTGAGCTTTTTTTCTTCCAGAGGAATTTTGTTATTATTTTTATAACTCTCTAAAATAATTTTGGTAGTTTGATTGGTATGACACTGAAAAAGCCAATTAATTTAGGTAGAATTGTCATTTTTATTATATTAGCTCAGCCTACCCATGAGCAATTGATATTTTTCCGATTGTTTAGATATTACTTTATTTTGTGAGAAGTATTTTCTAATTGTGTTCATATAGTTCCTGGGTTTATTTTGGCAGGCACACTTCCAAATATTTTATATTGTCCATAATTATTTTAATGGGAATGTCTCTTTCTATCTCTTGCTGTTTGGCTTTGCTGATCATATATATAAATGTGGATAATTTATGTGGGTTTATTTTATATCCTGCAACTTTACTAAAGTTGTTGTTTCAGGTAGTTTTTTAGTTGATTCTTTAGGTTTCTCTAAGTATGCCATCATATCATCTGCAAAGAGTGATAGCTTTGTTTCCTCCTTGCCTATTCTAATTCCTTTTTCTTCTCTTATTGCTATAGCAAACATTTGTAACACAATATTGAATAATAGGGGTGATAATAGACATCATTGTTTCATCCCTGATCTTATTAGGAATGCTTCTAACCAGATATGTTTTTCAAAAAGCCCAGTATTTGCACTGTAAATGTTTATGACCTCTCAATCATATGATTACAGAGCTAATGAGGTACAATTAAAGTGTAAGTGAAGGGAATAAAGGAGCTACTCTGGTGCAGTGTACAGAATGCAAATGAGAGTTTGCACATGTGTCTGATCATCCATCAAGATTCAGTTTACACTGGAATGTCAAATGCTTGTGATGGTTTGGAAACAATTTGATGACAGATTGAGAAATTTCAAGTACATGTTGCACTTAGAAGTGGTAAAAGTTTGATGTGATCACCAAATAAACATCAAAATAGTTGTAAACATGATCATGACCATTTCATATCACTGCAGAAACAAACCTATAATGCTTCAAGTATGCATGTGCTTATGACCACTGGGAAAAAATATGTAACAAAATTGGGCAATTATTTACTGTTTAAGTGCCATTATAGATTATTTCATGCAAACCCCTTGAACTATTATTTTTAAAGCTTTGAGTGTTTCCCAAATCACTAACTAAGAACTACTAATTTGGGGTAATAATAAAAAAGCTTTATTGACATTTCAAGTCATGTCAGGGAAAGGTCAGTTGACTCAAAAAAGAATCACTGGCAATTAAGTGAAGTCTGCTCAGAGGCCATTTCTCATCAGAATATTTAGAATGTGAAGGAAAAAACTGAGGGGCAGTTAGTTTGGATTACATACTATCTGGAACTGGCCTTGGGACTAGATAGTTCATTGTGTTCATGGAGAGGAAACAACAGCTTGATGATCTCTGTTTGCTTCAGAGGCTTAGAATAGGCCACTTCTGTTTTTCTCTGTGGCCAACCTGGCACTTAACTTGGTGTTAAGTAAAAATCTAACCACAAGTGATTGGAGGTGACTTTTAACTTATACTGAAATAGGACCTTCTAGATAGATAGAGTCATTCATGTCAAAATAGGAAAAAATATAAGGCACCTCTCTTTCTTTCCAGAGTTTATTCATAGGAACACAGAATCAGAGGATTTAAGAGGTCACATAGTCTAACCACTTCATTTTACATGTGAGGAAACAAAGGCAGCTAGGTGGTACAGTGGATAGAATGCTAGACCTAAATTCAGGAACTCATTTTTCTGAGTTGAAATCTGGCCTTGGACACTTCCTAGTGTCTCCAAGTGACTCTGGGCTCTGTTTGCTGCCTCAGTTTCATCATCTGTAAAATGAGCTGGAGAAGGAAATGGCCGACTATTTTAGTATCTTTGTCAAGAAGACCCCAGATGTGGTCACAAAAAGTCAGATATGACCGAAATGACTGAACAACAAACAAAAGCCCAAAGAAATAGTAACTTGCCAAAGGTCACCCAGGCAATAAAAGCAGGGAGAACTCAGAGAATATCCACAAAGGCTATGTACCAGGTTAGCTGATTGTATCTGGAAGTCATCCTGCCACTCGATGATATGGGGGGAAAGGAGTTCATTCAATCCTATCGAATCACAAAGTTGATCTGGAAGAGAATTAAGAATTTATTCATCCAAACCCTTCATTTTACACATGAGGAAACTGAGGCCCAGGGAAGTTCAGTGATCTGCCTGAGGTCACAGAGGTAGTAAGTGACATAGGTGGTGTTTGAATCCATGTACTCTGACTCCAGATCCAGGGCTCTTTCCACTGTGCCACAGTGCATCTCTTGCTTCATTATCTTTTATTTGTTATGCTCTATCAGTGACATATTTCTGGAAACCTCTGCATTGACAAGAACACATTAATAAACACTGTTAGGATATTGTCATTCCACTAATGACGTTCATCTAACTTTATTATCATGAAGCTCATATATTTCTTCATCTTTTCTATTCAATTCAACAGCCATTGATTAAACACTCACTATTTGTGTCTCAGCTAAAATTTCACCCTCTAACAAAAAGAAAAACAAAATTTTCATACTTCCCCCAATGCCAATGCCTTCTGTCCACTGATTGTCTCCATTCTTTCCTGTCTATATATAGTTTGTATATAACTGTTTTATGCTGTTTCCCCAT
Organism: Dromiciops gliroides; assembly: GCF_019393635.1. Taxonomy (NCBI): domain Eukaryota; kingdom Metazoa; phylum Chordata; class Mammalia; order Microbiotheria; family Microbiotheriidae; genus Dromiciops; species Dromiciops gliroides. The sequence goes on along the minus strand of NC_057864.1, from coordinate 488,339,373 downwards.
TAGATTGTAAGCTCGTTGAGGGAACTTGTCTTCCCAGCATTTAGTATAATGCCTGGCACACAATAAGTGTTTAGGAAATGGTTGTTGACTATAAGGTACTGTCATGAGGGAAACTATGTCAAATGCCCTGATGAAATCAAGATATCCCCATTGTTTACTGATCTATAAGTTTTCTAAATTAATTTTAAAAGAAAGGAGCTCCTTCTAACATGACATGATTTAGTGGGCCCCAGAAGGCTCCTCAAGATCCCTGTTTTCCTTTAGAGTATCAATGCTAATAAACCATTTCTTTAATAAATTGACCCTAGAATTTTTCTAAGGGATGAATGTCAAGCTCATTGGCTTATAATTTTTGGAATCCATCTCCCCATGATAAAAAAGTGGGACAATATTTGTTTATCTATAGTCTTCTGCCATCTCTCCTGTTCTCTACAATTCCTCGAAGTGGATCAGTCATTACATCTGCGAGCTCTTATAGTCTCTTGGGGGTATAATCATCCAAGTTTGGAAATTTGAATCCTTTTAGGGTAGTTACCTGTATTAGTCTTCAATTTCCTCTTGGCTGTGCTTGTCCTCCCCTGTCCAATATGAAGATCATTCTCCTTGACAGAGAAGATGAAAGCTAAATAGCATCTGAGTAGCATCTGCTTTTATTCTTGGTGCTGTCTGTCATCATCCCACCACCTGCCCCAAGAAGTGGCCTCTACTCTGCCTAGTTCTTCTGACTTTGAACATGATTTTAAAATATTCTTCGTGTCTCCCTTAGCATTTGTTGAACTCTCACCTTATTCGGGGCATCAGTCTATCAGACAATTTTCTTCCCACCTAGAATTCATTCTCCATTACTTTTCCCTGTTTCCATCTTTTGTACAGTGAAAAAAGAACTGAAAAAAATTGAATCTCAAAGACTCTCTAACTCAACAGAATAGACTCCATTCATCCTGATGAGAAGAAGCAGGGAAGGCAGCTAAAAGGATAAATGCTATGGCACAACTTTTCTGGGCATCAATGTCTGCATCTGTAAAATAAAGGAAAGAATGGAGCAGATGTTCACTAAGGTCCCGAGTAGCTCTGGATTCTAGGACTTTATGACATCCCAGCCTTTTCCTTTGAAACCCACATTGATCTCGTTAGCTGCTTTCTCTGCTTCTTCCTCATCAGGGTAAATGGAATTTGTGCTGCTGAGTTAGAGACTTTGAGAGGGTGTTAAGAGGCATCTCTTGAGTAATCTTTTGTTTAAGATTCTGGGCTCATACTTCCTGGTTCTCTCATCTTTTTTTGAATCTTTCTTCCAAAAACATGATAGTCATTTGAACATATCCTGCAGTATTAAGCTAGAAGGTAACTCAGGGATCGCCTAGTCCAAATCCCTTGGTAAACTTTAAAGGAATATATAAATGATAGTGAGATGATGATGATGATGATGATGGAGATCATGGAGATGGTGATCATGGAGAAGGAAAAGGAAAAGGAGGAGGAGGAAACCAAGGGGAAGTAATTTGGCCAGGGTCACACAGATGGTAGGTGGCAGAACCAAGATTCATACCCAAGGCACAGATTCCAAATCTAATGGACCACATCATCTCTTAAAAACCAAAACCCTCCCTCTAAGATAAATTGCCCAAATACAAAGTAAAATTGTTTGCATTTTCCATGTGATTCCAGTTAGTCATCACTCAGTCACCATGTTCTCCCAGCCCCTGACCCTAGTGTGCTTCCAGTTACTTCAAGAGTCAGGATTTTCACAGCCCCAGTGTTTTGTCTTCCTGTAACTCATTAGGCATTTCCCTGTGCCCTATGACAAATGCTGCCCTCAGCCAGAAATTTTATGTTGTCTTTGCATGGTGCCATGAGACTTGGGACGTACAAGCTAACAGGTCTGTGGTTTGAATGTTTTTGTCTTATTATTATTCGTTCAGGTCATTTGAAAATCCTTGGACAGGTTATTAAAGGATGCTGAAAAATGGAAACATGACTGCTCTCCATTATTGGTTATTATAGCCAGATGTTGTGTGTTTCAGGACTCCCAGAGGACTATTAGGAGTGTTGGAAACTGAAACCCGGTTGCTTATTGCATGAATGGTGCCTCTTTTCCTCATTTACTGCAAGTAAACTCTTGATACTTGAGTCCAACATCAGGTCTCCATAAACGTAGCCTTCCTTATTGGATAGTTGATGCAAGGATAGGGACAGAGTGAAGTTGGAGCTACCGTCTGGAAATCCTGGACGGAAAACAGGAAGGTGTTTGGTGTGTGGGTGTTCGCACACGCCTGCTTACATTTTAATTTGTGCAAAACCCGTTTGGAAAGGAAACGAAATATTTATGAAGCCTTAAGGAAATAAAGTACCATGGTGTGAGTCTTGAAGGATGATTTAACTTTTGAAAAACAGAAGAAAAACACTGGGGGGAAAATGACCAAGAACAAAGTCTAAGCAGGCCATTGAGGGGTTCTTGTTTTCCTTTCCAAAGTCAACAGAATTCTTCACACAGGGAACCTTCCTCCCACCACATTCAACAGGCCATTTTGCTGGAAATTCATCAAAAGCATCATAGGAGAGTAGTTCAAGGATTATAGACTTTCACTCAAAAAATGAAATTAAGGGATGGAAAAGCCACAGAAAAGAAGCTTCAGGGTGAATAATCCTGAATTTAAGGTTCCTTCTCAGAGCCTGAGACCATATATGTCAAGCTGTCAACTCTCAGGACCTTCACTGTCAAGCATGGAGATATAAACATTAGACACACCAAGACACATTTGGGGAGAAAGGAAAGAAGGGGAAAAAAGGGAATTCCATTTACAAATTCTGGCACCTCTCAGAAAAAAATAGCACCTCATCATCTCCCTTCTTCCAAGGGGATGTCTAGGGCTTCCTGCCAAATATGTTGACCTGAGGCATGTGGCTCCTTAAAGCACTGGAATTGCCTTTTCAGCCTAATCACCTCTGGGACATGGGTAGCTGAGCAGCACAGAGCAAGCAAATTCTTTGATGACTTGGCTCCCTCACAAAGTGTATATATGCCTTATGTACACCTGTTTCACCAAGGGCAAAGAGTGAGCTAACCTCCCACCCTTCAGCTTCCTGAAATCCCATGAACCTCTCCTTCCCTTTGTCTAGGCCACACAAAAATGGCTGCCCCCAAATGTTACCATCCCTCAGGAGTGTTTTACTGCTTTAAATCAAAAAGTCTGCCATGGCTCCATCTGAACATAACCTTGTTCATAACCTTTCCGTGCGCCTCATTCCTCGTACAGCTACTCCTTCTCTTCATCAGGATCCCCAATGCCTCTACCCCCAGCACTGTCCAAGACCACTAGCCTTATTTTAACCTTTCTTTGCTCTCTTCTCAATCTCTATCCTATAATGAATCCATTGAGCACTAAACCATCCACTGCTCTCTTCTTCCCCAAGTCCTCATTCTATTGCCAAACCCCAGCCCCAGAAGAGCCCTAAGATGGGGTTCTTCTACTCCTACTCACATGCTGCTAAACAGACTTGAAGAAGGGCACACAATCAGGCTGGTGGTGCTCATTATAGACTCATGGGACCCAACTTCAGCTGGGTATTCACCAGAGTCAAATGATCCTTTTTCCCTGCTCTCTGATTTCCCCTCAGCCCACTGTCCCAAATCTATTCAGGAAACTGTTCATTTTGTTTTCTCTAGTCTGCATTGCTCTGTGTGTGTGTGTGTGTGTGTGTGTGTGTGTGTGTGTTTAAACCAAACAGTCAAGTAAACATTAAATATGTACCATGTGCCAAGCACTAACGTGGTTATTGGGAATATAAATACTTTTTTTTTTTTTTGGTGAGGCAGTTGGGGTTAAGTAACTTGCCCAGGGTCACACAGCTAGTAAGTGTTAAGTGTCTGAGGCCAATACTAGCCAATCTGATAGGTGTCAGGTGGTACCTCAGAGTTGTTTTAATTTGCATATCTCTAATCAATAGTGATTTAGAGCATTTTTTCATGGCATGAATATTTTGTTTTTTATTATTTTTTTTGCAGGGCAATGAGGGTTAAGTGACTTGCCCAGGGTCACACAACTAGTAAGTGTCAAGTGTCTGAGGCCAGATTTGAACTCAGGTCCTCCTGACTCCAGGGCTGGTGCTCTATCCACCGAGCCACCTAGCTGCCCCGGGAATATAAATACTGAAGCCAAACATCCCTTGTCCTCAAGGAACTTCCATTCTCTGGGGAAGATGACATTTACATGTATGGACATATACAAGACACACACACACACACACAAACAAACATGGAAGGTGGAAGGCTTCATCACAGAAGATGCTCTTGAAGTGAGTCCTGAAGGAAGTCAAAGATTCTAGAAGGCAAAGGTGAGAAAACACTCCAGGTCTAGAGTAAAACCAAGGTAAGGTCATGGAGACAGGAGATGAAGTGTTGTATGGGAGGAAAAATAAGGAAGCCAGTGGAGCGGGTTCACATCTTGTGTGGAGGGGAGTAATGTACACAGAGGTCAGAAGGTGTCAGAGGTTCAGGTTGGGAAGCACTTTAATTGCCAAACAGGGATTTTCATTTGTTTCCAGGGATCAGATGGAGCCACAGGAGTCTGTTGAGTAGAAGCATGATATGGTCAGATCTGAACTTTTGGAAAATCCCTCCATTAGCTATGCCAAAGATAGATGGGGATGGGGAGACTTGAGACAGAGAGATCAGTTAGGAGTAGACCAATTAGTCTGCAATAGTCCAGACTGAGAGATGATGGGGGTTTGATTTAGGGTAATGGTTATGGGACAAAGAAATAGAAAGGATAGAACTTAGCAACTGATTGAGCATGGGGCGAATAAGAAGGAGGTGTCATGGACACCATCAAGATTTTTGTATTTGCAGCATGGCTAGAAGGATGGAAAGACAGGCACGCTGATGCAATGTTGGTAGAGCTGTGACCCAGTCTGGTCATTCTGGGAAACATTTTGGAACAATGCACCCCAAATCCCCAAAATTGTGAGTAACCTTTGACCCAGCCATATCGCTACTAGACCTACACCCCTATAGGGATCAAAAAAGGTGAAATGCACACACATGTACAAAAATATTTCTAGTAGCTAGCTCTTTCCATTGTACTAAAGTACCAGAAATAAAATAAGTGCCTAACATTTGGAAAGTCACTGAACACATTATGGTATATAACAGCAATGGAATATTATTGCACCATAAGAAATGTTGAAAGAGCTATTTTCCTGAAAAACTTGGGAAGACTTGTATGAAGTGATGTAGAATGAAGTGAAAAGAATTGAGAGAACAATTGAAAACACAGATGGAAAGAAAAATAATTGTCAAAGATTTAAGAGCGCTGATCAAAGTAATGACCAACTATGAATCCAAAAGACTGAAAATGAAGCATGCAACTCATCTTTTGGCAAAGAAGTGATGGAGTAGAGACAGAATTAGACATAAATTTTCAGACACAGTCAATGGGTAGATTTGTTTTGACTGACTCTACTTACTTGTTATAAGGGAGAAATTTTTCCCTTTTGGGGGGGTGGAGGTTGGGGAGAGAGATAGTAATGATAGTGATACTAAAAATAATGAAGAAATAAAGAAAACCATGTTAATGAATCATCAAAAAACTCAGAAGGAAAATCAGAAGGGGCAATGTTGGAACAATCACAATAAACTTGAGCTTTGCAACAACAACAAAACCCCAGGATGTATATAAGAGAGAAACTATATACACACAGAATTGGATCTTAAAATATTCATGCTGGGGGCAGCTAGGTGGTGCAGTGGATAAAGCACAAGTCCTGGATTCAGGAGGACCTGAGTTCAAATCTGGCCTCAGACACTTGACATTTACTAGTTGTGTGACCCTGGGCAAGTCACTTAACCCTCATTGCCCTGCAAAATAAATAAATAAATAAGTAAACGATAAATAAATAAATAAATAAAATATTCATGCCATGAAAAAATGCTCTAAATCACTATTGATTAGAGAGATGCAAATTAAAACAACTCTGAGGTACCACCTGACACCTATCCGATTGGCTAGTATGGAAAAAAAAGGAAAATAATAAATGTTGGAGAAACTGTGGAAAAATTGGAACACTAATGCATTATTGGTAGAGCTGTGAACTGATCCAACCATTCTGGAGAGCAATTTGGAATTATGCCCAAAAGACTATAAAGCTGTGCATACCCTTTGACCCAGCAATACCACTTTTGGATATTTTTCCCAAAGAGATCATAAAAAAGGGAAAAGGACTCACATGTACAAAAATATTTATAGCTGTTCTTTTTGTGGTGGCAAGCAATTGGAAATTGAAGGGCTGCCCATAAATTGGGGAATGGCTGAACAAGTTGTGGTGTATAAATATAATGGAATTCTATTGTGCTGTAAGAAACGATGAACAGGAGGAGTTCAGAGAAACCTGGAAGGACTTACAAGAACTGATGAAGAGTGAGATGAGCAGAACCAGAAGAGCATTATAAACAGTATCATCAACATTATGTGTTGATCAACTGTGATAGACTCAATTCTTCTCACCAATACAATGGTACAAGAAAGTTCCAAAGGACTCATGATGGAAAAGGCTCTCCAAATCTAGAAGAAAAAAAAGAACTGTGGAATATGGATGCTGACTGAACCATACTATTTTTTTTGGTTTTGGTGTTGTTGTTTTGCTATTTTGAAGTTTTTCCTTATTGCTCTGATTCTTCTCTTATAACATGACTAATGCAGAAATATGTTTAATGTTATATATATATATATATATATATATATATATATATATAACCTATATCAGATTACCTGCTGTCTAGGGGAGGGGGGAGGGAGGGGAGTGTGATATTTAAAATCTATATTGTGTGATCACCTTAAGTTAAAAAGCTTCAGCACCAGTCTTTGGGCATTAAACATTTATTAAAGCATACAGATATTGACAAGGAGTTCAGAAAGTTAAGAAAAAGAAGTCCTACCTAGCCTAGAGTTCCAGCCTGGTTGGGTTCTTCCTCAAGTCCTTCTCCACGAGCCTGCTTTAACCAGGAACTCCCCAGCAAGCTGATTGTGGAAGCTTTTTATAGGTCTGGAACAGAGGTGGTCCTTACACACTGCTTCAAGGTGATTGGTTGCTGTCCTCCAAATCCATTGGTTTTGAAAGTGTTCTCAAGTTGAGTTCACAGTCTAGCTTCTGAGAACAATACCTTCTTAAGGGATAGTCAGGTGTGATAACAATCCAGTTAACTAATCAGCAGTCAATCACTCTCACTTGATTCAATCAGTCTAGATTAATCTCCAGGTGGGTCTTTGAGTATCTGCTAAGTCCCATTATTTCATCACAGGAGGGAAGGGAGAAAAATTTGAAATTGGAAATCTTATATAAACAAATGTTGAAAACTATCTCTACATGTAACTGGAAAATAATAAAATACTTTTACTAAAATAAATAATAAAAATTAAACATTCATGCCTTTGAAATTTTTTTAAAAAGAAATATAATAAACACTATTGGGAAAGTGTTGAAATTCCTATGGGACACAAAAGGCAAAAGCTGACTTAAGGTTGAGTCCTTGTTTTCAGAAATAAGGTTTAACTTTGCAAAGGAACTGACTCTTGGACTGAGTCTGATCCTTTGTTCATTGACTTTAAATACTTTCTATCCTGTGTCCTTTTCAGGAGTCTGTGCTAATTCAATCTCCCAAGTTCTTCTTATGCCCTTAATGGCAAGACTAATTCTTTGTCAACAAGTTTAACACAAATGTGTTCTTTGTTCAGGTTTTGATTCAATGCCATTTAACCCAAGGAAGATTTATATATTAAACACCTACTCTGTGCTAGGGATAAAAAAGACCACCCACCACCACAACCACCCCAAAAAGTCTAACAGTGCCTGCCTTCAAAGAGTTTGTATTCTACTTGGTTATTTCATCCTTCATCCTTGAAGAGGACCAATGACATCAGGAGGGTAATATCTTGACTTGCTAGTTAATTGGATTTAAGTGAGGCAGACCTATGCAAAGTCATCAGCCTCTCCTCCAGAGTTACCAGAATCCAGTGCACATAGTTAAATAAAGGATAACTGGAACAGGTAAGGAGCACTTGCACCTGGTCTGATCAAGAAGGGCTTCATGAAGGAGGTGGCTCCCAAGCAGAACTTTAAAAGAAGCTGGATATATTAAGAGAGAGTGATGAATGGATAATGCATTCCAGGCATGGGGGCCAAGTTGCACAAAGGCATGGAGTATGGAGATTTAATGTACAACTCAAAGAACCACTAGTAAGTTAATACAGATGGAATATCAAGTGTGTAGGGAGAAGTAGGTTGGAGCTATATAGTTTCATAGACAATGAAGCCCTCATTCTACTCCAACATCTGTACACTGGGCACACAGGATCACTGTGTGTGTGTGGGTGGGGGGGAGGTCTCATCTTGGACATCCCTACTATAATACTTTTATTTCAGAGCTATTCTTTCCTTCTTCTGCAATTCTCCCTTTCCCTACTTCCATTCCCGACATACTTGTCAAAACTGGTTCATTCTCTACCACTACAATTTACCTTATGCCATACTTGACAGTTTTCAACTGTTAAAAATAGAAAACAGAAAGCTCAAAACAAAACAAAATAAAACTCTTTGCCATGCTGGTTAAAAGCACATGCATTTTTAAAACCAAAATAAAAACTAAGAAAAATTACAAGTTTAGCAAACAACCTTCTGGAAATAAAATTTTTGATCAATCAAGGTTAAAGTCATACACCCTGAGTGCAAATAAGTTCCAACTTGGGGCTCTTAAGTGAAGTTTTCCAAGGATTCCCACCTCCCATATGAGGCAGGGCACTGTCCCCACCTTCCACATTAGGCAGGGCAACTCCCTACCTTCCTTGCCTCTTTCCATAGGTACCCAAACTCTGAGAGCATAAATTGCATTCATTACTCAGACTGAGCTGATGCAGGTGTGAATGCACTAGCTCCTTTGTTAGTATCTCCAAGTGATATGAGGCACCTACCAATTCTGAATAAGGGAACCAGATTTTTTTTAACAATTAAGGAAATCGAGGCAGCTAGGTGGCACAGTGGATAGAGCACTGGCCCTGGATTCAGGAGGACCTGAGTTCAAATCTGGCCTTGGACACTTGACACACTATAGCTGTGTGACCCTAGGCAAGTCACTTAACCCCAATTGCCTCACAAAAAACCCAAACTAATTAATTAGTTAGTTAGTTAATTTAATTGATTGATTTAAAAAAAAACAAGGAAACCTGGGAGCTTCTGGACACAAATAAGTGTAAGTGAAAAGAATCTCTTTGCTAATGCTCAAGGGTTATGGGAACTGACTTCATCTTACATGGGTGATAAAGAATCAACCAGGAGACTCATCCCTTGGCCTCCTGTCCCCATTTTTTTTCTAGCCCCTGCTAGATTAGTTAAAACCACTTAGATTTGGAAGAAGCCATTCTTTATCCTTAGAGTTTCCAAGGGGAGACCTTTTTCTGTTTGCTTCCCTCTTTCCCCATGAACTAACTTGTCCCTTTACAAACATGGCCATCTTGTTCAACTTATAAAAAAGAACTGGGGGTAATTTGAGAACATATATTTGTGCTCACTTAACTTAAGGGACAGCTGGGTGGTGCAATGGATAGAGTTTTGGGGCTGAAGTCAGGAAGACTCATTTCCCTGAATTTAAATCTGTCTTGAGACACTTCCTAGCTGTGTGACTCTGGGCAAGTCACTTAACCCTGTTTGCCTTAGTTTCTTCATCTGTCAAATGAGCTAGAAAAGTAAATGGCAAACCACTCCAGTATGTTTGCCAAGAAAACCCCAAATGGGGTCATGAAGAGTCAGACATGGACATTGCTGAACAACAAGAATCCTTACTTAAACTCAGATTGCCTGCATTTCAAATCCTGTTGTTTTGTATAATAGAAAAAGGCCAGCTGTCTGGCTGGTTTGTGCACTTTGGCCACAGGTCCAGGGACTTAACTAATCCTCAGCTTTGCAAGTTGAGAACTGTGGTTTTCTCCAGGAGCAATGTGGTCTCTGTGCACTTCTGCACAGTAACAAATTTCAGAAGTTGCTGCATGCATGTGTCCAAGTGACAATTTATTAACTTACACCAAGACCTTCAACTTCCAAAGATTAAAAAAGCTTGGAATGGCACACAACCAAGCAGAGATGTTCCAAGGACATTTAAAGATGAAACAAGAAGGCCAACAGACAGATAAAAGAGGAAAATGAGCTTAAGGGGCAGCTAGGTGGCAGAGTGGATAAAGCACCCGCCCTGGATTCAGGAGGACCTGAGTTCAAATCCGACCTCAGACACTTGACACAAGCTGTGTCAAGTCACTTAACCCTCATTGTCCTGAAAAAAGAAAAGAAAAGAAAATGAGCTTAAAAGATCTTGTAGGGGGCAGCTAGATGGCGCAGTGGATAGAGCACCGGCCCTGGAGTCAGGAGTACCTGAGTTCAAATCCAGCCTCAGACACTTAACACACACTTACTAGCTGTGTGACCCTGGGCAAGTCACTTAACCCCAATTGCCTCACTAAAAAAAAAAAAAAAAAAAAAAGATCTTGTAACAAGCTCTTTACAAGCAATCACCCTCAGACTCAAACATCCCAGCTCTAGATGGCTTTATAGAAAAGACACAAATGGCTACAAAGAAAATAAAGATAGTGGAAACAGCTGAGATAAAGGACATAGGGATGGAGAAGACCTGGCATGGCCTGGATACAATTATGAGGCATCGAAGAATTGAGTCAGAGAAGAGGGAGACATGGATGCATTTCACTCTACCCTGGAGGAACCGCATCTGGAGGCACCAAGGGACAAAGTGTGCTCGGCTCAGAGTCACATTTGAGCCAGTATATATAAGAAGAGTCTTTCTGATGCCAGGCCAGGTACTCTATCCACAGCGCCACCCCGCTGTCCTCCAAACAATTAGTGCTGTCCAAAATTTAATGGTCTTCCTTGAGAGTTGATGGGCTTCTCCTCCCAGAAGTCTTCAAGCGAAGCCTAGATGCCTGTGTCTCAAGGACAATGTAAAGGAGACGCACGTGACCCCATTGGATCAAGCTCTGCATGTGGAATCAGGAAGGCCTGGGTTCAGATCTCATCTCAGTAACTTATTAGCTGCATGACCTTGAGAGAGTCACAAATTCCCCTGACTCAGTTTCCTCATGAAAAAGCAGAATAATAATAGTACTTACCTCCATCAGGTTGATTTTGTGAAGCTTCTTTCAAAAACTCATTTTCATTCTGTGTTCCAAAGGATGGCTCTCTGGGTCAGGTTGGGGGGGGGGAGGGAACAGATGTTTGGAAATGAACGGGACCCAAACCTATTTATCGATAAAATTCAAAAAGAAATAAAAATCATTTTGGTCTGGAAGAAGCCTGGGAGATTATTTAGTCCAGTTTCCTCATTTAATTTTATTTATTCCTTTTTGGAGGGGTGGGGGAGAAAAGCCTGTGATTTCAATGGGGCGCTGCACTCCTGGGGAGCAAACCCACTGTCCCAATGCAGACAAACAGCTCATCTGTAACTCAGAGCCTTAGATAGTTGCCCAGGGCCACTAAAATGTCAATTGACTTACCCAGGGTCACACAGCCAGTAGGGTCAGAAGTGGGATTGGAACTTGGGTCTTTGTCTTTAGAACTGACTCTCCAGCCACTGGGGTACGCTCCCTAAGGCAGGTGGAACAACCACTATCATAAGACCTTTGGATCTGAACCCCGCTCTGCCGATGGCAGGCCTGGCTCTGCCTTGAGGTCACCCTGACGGCCTGAGCCAAACCCTAATCCCTGTTTGTCCCTTGGGAGTGAAGCTCATTGGGCCTTCAAGGCTAGTGGACAAGAGCCAAGTTTCCTCACTGGTGTAACTAATCAAACCCCAAACTCCCCGAGTCTCAAGCCTAAGAGAGGAAGTGTCGTCACACCAGGATTCTATTAAGAACCTTCCTCTTCTCAGGAATAGGAGATTGCCAATGTGGAAACCAGAACCAGGCTGGCACAGGGGAGCCTCATACTCTCCGTGTCTCTGGGCCCTTCACTCTTCAGATACCACACGAGGACCCCAGGAGCTCAAAACAAACAATCCCCTTCCTGGGCCAATGGCCTCACTATGCTCAGTGGCTCAGAGATCTAGGGCTGGAAGGGACCCCCAGAGGCCAATCTCCATCTTTTTCAGATGAGAAAACTGAGAACCAAGGAGGACAAGTGACTTGCCCAGGGTCACACAGAGAGTATCCGAGCCATAATTCCAATCTAGTCGGGCCCTGTGACTCACAGGTGCTGGACTCCCCTTGGCTAGTTATACTTTGGAAGGAATTCTCCTCACACAAATGGGATGGAATGAGATGGGATGGGATGGGATGGGATGGGATGGGATGGGATGGGATGGGATGGGATGGGATGGGATGGGATGGGATGGGATGGGATGGGATGGGATGGGATGGGATGGGATGGGATGGGATGGGATGGGATGGGATGGGATGGGATGGGATGGGATGGGATGGGATGGGATGAGATGGGATGGGATGGGATGAGATGGGATGGTGCTTGAGTTTCCATCCACCTCTGAGGTCCTAGGATTCAGAACCACTTTGTCTTCCTTTGTTCCATTTTTTGGTAACAAAAGCAATGCACCACCCTCCCAAACCACCCCTCGCCTTCCCCCCCAACCCCCTCCACATTCATTTTTTCTGTTCTTAATGCCTTAATGCCTCCTCTTAATTCGATTCTCAATGCATAGCTCTTTGAGGTTAGTCCTCAAACTGTGGGCCAAGCTCTGGCCAGGCCTGGGTTTTATAGGTGAGTCAAAAATAGAAGTTTTTCTAATGGAAACATAGGAATGGTGTTAATGCCCCATTCTACGCTCCCAGACCTTTATCAGGCCACTTCAGGCCTGGCTTTCAGCATCTTGGGCCCCAAGCCCATGAAAAGCTATATTTAATTGGCTGTTCTCGTTTCTATCATAGCAATGCTCTCAGGGTAAAGGTTTCTGTGGAAGGAGCGAACCTCTGAGAGGGAGGAACATTTCCACACTGCAAATCCAAGAGCGGGGCCTTTGGGCAGTGCCCGCAGGCAAGGAGAACGCACATGGTGACCCGTTGGCTTCATCTTCTTGCTTCTGCCCATCAGCATGTGGCTGAGGAACTGGGAAGAGGAGAGTGAGGAGAACATCTGGGCTGAACTCCCCAAGATGCTATTATTCACAGTGATGATAAGGACATTTCACCTTCATAAATTAGCATTAAACATCAGTCATCTCACTGGAGCCTCGCGACAGGCCAAGGGACACGTGCAAACATTATCACCATTCTTCAGAATAGGGAAACAGAGGAACAGAAAACTTAAGTGATTTGGCCAGAGCCACAAAGACAGGGAATATCAGAGGCAGGATTAGAACCCATGTTCTCTCAACTCTAAGACTAGAGTTCTGCCCAGTAGGGCAGAGGCAAATCGATCAATTAAACAATCATCAGGCATTGATGATGTTTCAGAGAAAATTGGGCAGACTTGTAGGAACTGATGCAGCCAATAGAACTGTTAGAGATACCTGCTCTCAAGGAGCTTACACTCTAGTGGAAGAGACAACACACATAAATATATATGTGTGCATGCATGTGCGTATGCGTGTATGTGTGTAATATACACATACATGGATGGACGGATGGACGGATGGACGGATGGATGGATGGATGGAAGGATGGAGAGAGGGGGAGAGAGAGAGAAAAGAGGTAGGGACACAGAGACAGAGACAGATACGGAGAGAAAGAGACAGAGAAGGAAGGGAGGCAGAGAGAGAGAGAGAGAGAACGTTATACACATAGAGTACAAAGAAGGTGAACACAAGGTATTTGGGGGAGGGGAGGTACCAAAGGCATTATGGGAAAGGTGGTGTTTGACCTGAGTCTTGAAAGAAACCAGGGGTTTCTGGAAGTAAGGGGGAGGAAGAGCTTTCCAGCCATGGGGACAATGAGCATGAAGGCAGAGGTGGAAGATGGAATATTGTGTGTGTGTGTGTGTGTGTGTGTGTGTGTGTGTGTGTGTGTGTGTGTGTTCCTGGGTCCCAGCGAAAGATTCCCTTTCACTGAAACACAAAGGCAGGGATGGCCCAAAGGAGCCCAGGACAGAGGCTGGTGGCCACTTGACAAATGATCTTGAGTGTGACTACCTAGCTAACCCTAACGCAATGTCTCTGCAGGCTTTGATGCTGCTAACATCCTCTCCTCCTGCACATTCCCTGCTCTCCCCGCTTCAGACCCCGATAATGCCTAGCTCTCCTTCCACCTGTGCCAACGCTCTTTGCCGGTCTCTCTGGGGAAGGGTTATGGGGCAGAAAACCAGAAAGATGCATATGAAATGATAAAATTAATTTCACTTTGAGTTCTCATCCAAAAGGGAAGCCCTTCCATCAATGCAGACCACAACCCATACACTCCTTCTTGAATGACAGAGTTCTCACATAGATCCCACACAGACCATAGGGTCAGTTTGAGAATGGAAGAGACCTTAAATGTCCTTCAATTCAACCTCCTCAGTTTATAGATGAGGATGCTTGGGCTCAATGTCACACAGGTAGTAAATGTCAGAAGAGGGATTTGAACCCAGGTCAGTCCTCTGGCTCAATGCTCCCAAGCTCCATGAAGAACACACTGAACACAAATTTCCTGAGCACCCATCATGTCTAAGGTCCACGTGCTGGGATAATTCAAAACCTCAGGGAGCTCTCACTTCACTCAGGCATGTTCTGCCTCCCCACACAGAAGAGAACCCTGTACAATTTGTCAGATGGTCCTTGAAAGTGGCCATCATGCTGTCGCTTACCTGGCTAAGGAGCCTCCAGGTGCTTAGCTAAACTGGTCCTTAGGTGACAGACACAGTTCATCAACAACCTAAAATTCAAGCCCTTTCAGCTTGGCAGGACCCAGGAGGGCTTGCACTCTGAATGGAGGCTTTGAAAAAATGGGATCACCTCCATGGCATCAGGAGTCATTGGAGGAAAAATGAGTAAAGATGCCCTCGCACTGCAATGACAAATGAGATCAAATCCTTGCCCTCAGGACTTTCTGATATGAACCCTTTGCCTCCTTGTATTGTGTATGTATTCTGAAATGCTGATTTTACTCTCATCACCTTCTGGTGATATGGACTGTGGTCACTTATAATAGAGGGGCCCTAGCCGGAGAGAATTGGGTGGTGAAAGGTAAGTCAGAAATAGATGAAAGGCAATGTGCAGGTTAGTATTCAGGGAAATGGGAGAAATGTAGTTAAAAACAGCAGACGTGTGCTAGGCACCCAGGGTAGGCTAGAATTAGAAAGAGAAGATGTTTTATTCATGGGGCCACACAGAGAAGGGAGGGATTGGAGCCGGGTTAGATTTGGGTGACTGACCAAAGACCTCCCAGAACCAAGGGATTCTAAATTACATTTGACTCCTGAGCCAGACAGAGCTGGGCTTTTTGCCAATACTCTGTCTAGCTGTAGTTGTCCATTTGTGTGTTCTTTGTGCCCTGATCAATGGATACCAGGTTTGTGTCATCACAAACTTTAATTGTGAGAAGGAAAATGGGGAATCATAATCGTAATTCACATTCAGTGAGTCAAAGGTTTACCAAGTGCTTTTATCACAGTCACTGTGAGAGGTCATTTTTCAAATGTGGAAACTGAGTCTCAGAGAGTAAAATGACAAGTTCATATGGCTAATATGTGTCAGAGCCAGGAGTAGAGCTCAGGTATCTCTTGCCTCTAGGTCCGGTATTCCTTCTCATATACTATACGGTTTACATAAAGAGGTTGGGTTCTTCCACTTATAATTATATTACATTATAATTATATCATAATTATAATTATATTATAATTACATTAAGGCAGGAGCCCCAAAGGCACATGGGCAAGGGCAGGGGCAGGCCGAGCGTCATCATGACAGTATCTCAAATGAGATAATGTGAGTAAAGCACTTAACACAGGCAACGGTCACAGCCAGGGAAGCTGCCCAGAGTCTGGAGATGGTTCATTCGTAAAATCAAAGTCTGGCCGGGAGCTACTCTGCCACAGCAACTGTATAGACATACATCAAAGACAGAAGGGTCCCTGTGCCCAGAGAAAGGGAGAGAAGCTGCCCAAAGCCTCCACCTGCTCCGCCCCTTTCCCATCACCTGGCTCATCTCAACAATGTGCACTTCTTCTCCATGCAAATGTTCTCTTCCAAGGTAAGCGCCCTGAGGGCAGTGTCTGTTTTGCTTTGGTCCTTCTACCCCTAGCACTCTACAGGTATCTGGTATACAGGAGGTGTTTAATAAATGCTGAAAATCTGCCACACCCTCTTTCTTCCTCCATTCTGCCCTGGCCAAACCCCTCTCCTTTGGCTTTCTGGATGAAACCCAGGCCCTCTTGGCCTGGAATCATGGTTAGTGTTGGAGTTGGGGTCAGGAAGACTTGAATTCAAATCCTTCCTCAAACACTTAATAGCAGTCAAGTCACCTAACCTTTCTGAGGCTCAGGTTACTAAGCTGTAAAAGGAGGTGGCTTGGACTCCATGGCCTATCATCTCCATCTACATCTATGATCTAGCCAGACCTCAGTTTCTTCATCTGTAATGAGCCAGTGGAATTAGATGACCTCCAGGGTTTCCCTCAAGAGCAGCGAGGTGTTGCAGTGGATAGAATGATGGTCCTGGACTCAGGAAGACTCATCTACCTGAGTTCAAATCTGTCCTCGGACACTTACTGGCTGTGTGATCCTGGGCTAGTCACTTTACCATGTTTGCCTCAGTTTCCTCACCTGTAAAATGAGCTACAGGAGGAAATGGCAGAGCACCTCAGTATCTCTGCCAAAAAAAACCCAAAAGAGGTCAAAGAGAGTCAGACATGACTGAAAACAACAGAACAAGAACAAAAAAGGTCCTTCCAGTTCCAAGTCTGTGACCCTGTGACCTCTCATTAGACATTATGTCTACACTGACTGGGGTGCTTTATTACACTGTACCTTTGGATTGTGTAAAAGCAGCCCCCACAGCTGTGCCTCTGATATCCACCGAATTTGAGCTTCCTGCTTCCTTCCCCCCTGGGCCTCCTCAGGCTTTGATCCATGCAGATTGGGGTCCTCGCCACTCCCGACTTGCCCTAAGTGTGCCCAGTTTCAGGCAGGACCCCAGAAGGGAAGGATCCTTCCTGGCCACCCTCAGCAGAGGGCAAGCCTGGCGTCCAGACTCAGACCAAGCTCTGCCCCTTGGACAGGAGCTCAGGTACGTTGTAATTACGCAACCTTCCTGGTCTTTGATTTTCCTTCTCTGAAAGGAATTGGATTTTCCCCGTAGGTTAAAAACAAATCCAGACCCATTAGTAGAGCCTGGCAAAGCTTCTCTTTGTTTTGAGGGATTTGCCAATCACCCCCAGGGAGAGGACGGTGCAATGGTCAGACCTCTGATACATGCACACAGCTAGTCAGCCGTCCTGAGGACACTGAGGAGGTGATTAATGGGCTGACATGCTGATAGATGATAAACATAATAAGGCTTGAAAGAAATTAATGGTCTTCTGAACCTTCCCTAATAGAACATCACCAGCCTAGCAGTGATATCTCTATCTCAATTGTCTTTCTTCAAAACCAGCCACAAGCTGGCTCCGATCTCCTTTCAAAATCGAGCTTGTTTTCCCCCAGGATGATATGAAAATGGAGTTAATTCATGTTCTTTTTTCCTCTACCTCCTGAAACAAAACCCCCTCTGTTCCATCCAGGGCATCGAAGCTTCCTGGAGACCCATTGTTCTGGGATTTTTTTTCCTTTTCCACAAAGAGATTGGGGGAAGGCAGAACAGCAGCCAAGTGTGAAAGGTCATCCACTGGTAGAGAGGGGGCCTTCCCTGATGAATAAGAGCACTTTGTGGTTCCAGGGACTCATTTAATCATCAGCATCTTCTTCCTAATTATGAAGAGTCTTTAAGAGCCTCTTTTCCAGGGGCTCTGCCTGTTTGGTCCCATAGTGAGAGGCCAAGGTACAAGAGCTATTTGAGATGATGAAGACGAGACAATGAAGAGCTTTCATAATTCTGATTGGAATCAGACGGGCCATTATTTAAGACGGTTCCATTATTTATGAGGCTGTTGATGGTCTAGAACCCAGAGCTTGGGAATCCAATAACCCCTGTCAGCACAGTGGCCCTTGACCTTTGCATG
This sequence comes from Dromiciops gliroides, assembly GCF_019393635.1. Taxonomy (NCBI): domain Eukaryota; kingdom Metazoa; phylum Chordata; class Mammalia; order Microbiotheria; family Microbiotheriidae; genus Dromiciops; species Dromiciops gliroides. The sequence continues at coordinate 488,321,245 of NC_057864.1, read as the reverse complement.
GCTGCTTCGACATTAGTTTGGGGTTTATTTTTTTCCATCTATAGAATGGGAATCCTTAACTTCCTCCGATTCGTTCTTATTCAATGAGTATCTCACAATCAAGCAAAGCACTATTTGATGGAGATCCAAAGACAGAAATAAAACAGCCCCTGACTTCAGTGAGCTTATACTTTCTTAGGGAAAACAGCATGTTCACAGATGAATACATAACGAAATCCATTCAAAGTCACTTCAAGGTGACAGGAAATCAATGACAACTGGAGGGGGAAGTGGAATAAGCATGGACTTTGTATAGGGGATGGCCCTTGAGTTAAGCTTTGAATGGAGATAGTCATTCTAAGAGCTGAAGGTGAGGAGAGAGGGTAATCCAAAAAGAGCTAGGAGAGGGGCAGCTAGGATAAAACACCGGCTCTAGATTAAGGAGGACCTGAGTTCAAATCTGACCTCAGACACTTGACATTTACTAGATGTGTGACCCTGGGCAAGTCACTTAACCCTCATTGCCACACACAAAAAGAAGAAGAAGAGCTAGGAGAGGGATGGCTGTATGGGGAATAGCTGGTGCACCTTCTCCTGTGAGACATTAGTCCCTTAGTCATTAGTGCTCAATCCAGCCTCCTGAAACCATCAAACTCTACATACCCTAAAATGGATGAACCTTTGCTGTATCCTCCTAGAGGAATGGAAGCCATAGGAGGACAGGGACTTTCTCATTTGTCTTTCTGTCCCCAGGTCCTAACTTAATAAATACTTGTTGGGTTGGATTGGATTAAGTCCATAGATCACGGGTCTGAGACCTCGTCCATGTCTAAAATCCTAGTGTGGGAAATCTCCCCATTGATCACATCTATAACAAATCTAGAGATTTGTCTAAGAAAGGTTAACTGACTTGGTAATGACTGGCTTTGGGCCACCCAACTGGCAAGTGTGACAGGTAGAGTGTGAACTCTGATCTTCCTGACTCCGAATACAACAACACTCTAGCCCTGCGGTGGCCACCTCTTAGATAAGTAAGAACATGGACTGTACTTGTGATTTCACTGAGATAGGGAATTTCCAAGTGAGCAAAATCCCTCTATGAATGTCAGATGATCTCTGAAATCACATTGCCAACCTCAAGGACTATATAAATGTCAGCTATTATTACGATCATTCGTACTTTTCTGTCTTGGGGTGGTTTTTTGGTGATGGCTGGGGCATTTTTTCTCCCAGAAGCATAACGCTCTTCAATTTCATTTCATTTAAACACAACACAGAAATAATACTTGGTGGTCAAAAGTAAATATGAAGGGAGAAAAAGAATGTTAAGAGTTTCTTGTAAATAGTTTCAGGTTTTCTTTAAAAGGAAAGGGGGTTAAAGGAGAGAAAATATCAAGACCGTTTTGTTGGGGGGACAAAGCAACCAAGCACTCTGTTGACTTTTAAGTAAATTCCAAGCCTGGGAATATTGGAGCCCACACTAGCAGAGGTCATCTGGGCTTGTCTCCAGGCACTTATCAGCTTATCAAAGTGAATTCATTGGAACCCCATCCAGTAGGAACAGGTTTGTATTTTTCTATCCAAAGAAGAAAGCGTGAGGGTGACTCAGCATCCTGGGACAGAGATGTCCACAGCCCCCAGAACAAGTCACTGGCCACAGATTTAGGCTTTCAGTGGGTTTTGCCCCAATTTATAAGGGGATGAAGAACAAAAGAGGAAGCAGTCAGATGGAAGGTAGGTGTCTTGGGCACAAAGGGTGGGTTTCCTCTCTGGAAGATTTTTCAAGATGACTATTTCAGCAGCTTCCAGGATTCCCTAATATTCTTGTATCAGAAAACCCTCAGGGTAGACTTGACATTCAACATGTTCATGGGGAGCCTTTGGTTTCTTGAGTCCTCCATTTTTCAGGAGTTCAAAAGCTAATGCCAAGAAGCAGACCTTTCCAGAGTTAAGCTATGGAGACGAAGGGAAGAGTCTTCCAGAAGACCTACACATCACACCAGGTACACTCTGTCTGCAAACTGGGTTTCACCTCTATTGAGGTGACTATTCGTGAACATGAGAAAAGACTTCTTCATAATGGTGAGTTTGCTGGGGATATGCTCCAAGCACATGTCAAAGGAATCCACTCATCTATTTTGAATCTTCTCATCATCTCTGGTTGTGGTCAATGCTCTACAACACAGACGTTTGTGCTGTTTGATGACCATGGTGTCCATATAGCAAGACACAATGGTGTAAAGAATTAATTGTTATTTGAAGTTTTTATGACCCCATCTTTTGGCTAGAATTAAAAAAAACCTCGGCCCGGGCACCAGTCTGGGGCTCTGCAAACCACATGGCGCTCCACCCACTGGTTGCAGCCATGGCCATGGCCATGGCGCTGGCACCTCACGTCATCACCACTCGCTAACACCTACATGGACCTGGCAAAATTATAATGATTGGTGGGGGCAGCTAGATGGCACAGTGGTTAAAGCACCGGCCCTGGATTCAGGAGTACCTGAGTTCAAATTCGGCCTCAGACACTTGACATTTACAAGCTGTGTGACCGTGGGCAAGTCACTTAACCCCCATTGCCTAAAAAAATAAAATAAAAAAAAGAAAAAGAAAATTATAATGATTGGAAGCCCAGTGAGGGCAGTCATGTGACTGTCAGAGCAGCCAGCCAATTGGCTGGGGGCTGTGTGTGGTCAGCCTGGGGTCTGCTGGGAAGAAGGGAGGTTTTCTGCCATTCTAAGCGTGAATCTGGAAGGTAACAGGAACTGCTGTGTGTTCTCAGCTGATTGCTGGGTGGTGGTGTTGTTCAGGTTGTATAATTTCCCTTTCCCCATTTTATTTCCTTTCCCTTAATCCTACTGATCCTATTTGTGTTTTATTTTGTTTTTTAAGTTTGTTTTTGTTAAATAAATCCTGCTCTGTTTTGAAGGAGGCTGTCTGTCTCCTTCCTTACCCCAATATTGTGATGAGTCACTTAGCTAACACTCCCCAATTAAAAATTGGTCCCTACCAGGGCTGGTGCTCTATCCACTGTGCCACCTAGCTGTCCCTTGATCATTACTTTTAACCTCTCTCCTAGAGGCTTTTAAAAATGTTTTCATCTTCTTCTGAAGAACTTTTTTTTGTTTGGGGTTTTTTTGCAGGACAATGAGGGTTAAGTGACTTGCCCAGGGTCACACAGCTGGTAAGTGTCAAGTGTTTTAAGCCAGATTTGAACTTATGTCCTCTTGAATCCAAGGCCAGTGTTTTATCCACTGTGCCACCTAGCTGCCCAGGGTAGGGAAGAAAAAAAGGTGAAAAAAGAAATTGATGATAATAAATAAATAAATAAACCATGATACTTTTGTTGTATATTTGAAAGGAATACCAAGTTGTGCAGAGTAGAGTTGCACTTCTATGTGCAATCATCTTTTTTATTATAGTATGTTATGGAAATTATTATTTTATTCCATATATTAAAAATTAAATAAAATTTAAAAACAAAAAAAATTGGTCCCTACAATGGTGTCCATATATCAAGACATATGAGAGCCGGACAGGGCCTCAGAAATATATTGGCAGAGGCAAAGAGGAGGTGAAGGATTGTCACAAGGTTCTTCTATGAATTGAGTCCACACATCATTTGAGAGTCTAGGTATGGTGGCAGAATATATCTTATTCTCTCCTTCAGTAGCATGTTATTAATCTAGTCAGTTAGAACCTTGCTCAGATCTTGGAACTGGGGGTCTTCCCAGGAGGTAGGATGAGTTATCACATGTTCTTCATTCTCTTCAAGGAGAACATCCTCAGGATAGATACTTAGTAGAGAATTGGTGGCATTTTCCCCTCTCCCTAAAGCTCATTCATATCCTAGACTTGGTTCTTTGCAGCCAACATCCCACTGAGTTTGTCCAGAACCAACTCATCCATCTTGGCTCCAGGCAGCTACAGCATCAGCATGGTGAGTGAACTGTGGCACTGGGCAGTGCCTACCATGGCTGGCAAGGGGCCTAGTGAGCTGGATCAGACCCTGGCACATGTAAGAGAACCCAGAGCATGAGTGATATCTGTAGCTTCTCGTATTAGAGAACTGCTAATAGTATGGGAGATGAAGAGATTTGCCCAGGGCCATACAAGCAGTGTGTGGCAAAGGTAGGACTTAAACCTAAGACTTCTTGGCATCAAGTTCAACTCTCTATTAACAATTCCTCTCTCTGTCTGTGTCTCTCTGACTCTTCTTCCCTTCCTCCTCCTCCTCTCCATCTCTTCCTCCCCCCAATTATACAATTCTTTTATAGTTTTTGGTCCAAGGACTCTGGAGGCCAGAAGGCAGCAGCATCACTGGGGCACAGAAAACTGGCACCAATCAGGAAAATCTAAATTCAGGTTCACCCTCTGACACACACAAGCTGGCAACCCTTGACAAGTCACTTAAACACTCAGTGACCCAGGCATCTCTCTAAGATTATAAGTTGCAGAGAAGTTATTGATCTTCATTAGGAGAGGAAATTCCTGCCCGGTAACTTCCTGAAGTAATGAAGTCATAGGTGCTGGACATACAAACATGTGTATATGCATGTCTACATGTATTTATATGTATGTGTGCGTGTGGCTAAGAGTGATTTCTCATCTGTAAAGTAAGAGAATTAGACCAGATGACCTCCAAAGTCCCTGCCAGCTCAGAATCTCAGCTCCTTGGTAATCAGAAAACTTCAAATGCCATCGGTCCCACAATGCAAGCACAAGGACCACGGCCTCACAATGAGGGTGATGGCTCCAGCTTCTACTTCCAGGATCCTGTCTGCATGGATGACCTTGTGGAGAAGAAGCACCATTAGTGTCCTTGTTTCTCTAATGATCCAATTATCTAGGCATGGCAAGGAAGCTATGTGTGGCCTTAGTTTATCTTGTCTGAGGAGCCCAGAGTGGTTTCCCATTAAAACACACTCAGCCTTCAAACACCCCATTACACCTTATGATCCCCCAAGCTGCCACAGCCTGACTTCACTGCATGAGGAGTGAATGTGGCTGTGTTTCCTCGATTCGTTTAGAGAAACCTTTCGAATAATCTTTCTACACCCGCTGAGCAAGAGCTGGGGTAAATTCTCCCACCACCAGACCTACATCCTCCACATTGGAGTAAATGGGGAAAACTAAGTGTGTTTACCCCCCACAAGGGTGGGGAAGATAACTGAGAGGAAACAGTTGTCTTGGTGAAGCAGTGGGGCCAAGAGGGTGGGGAAAGAAGGACCTGGTGAGCTTGCCTAGGATCAGAGGCTTAGAGCTGGAAAGGAACTCAAACACCACTGACTCCAACCCCCTCCATTTATAGATAAGGAAACTGAGGCCCACTGGGAGAAGGGACTTGCCCAAGGTCACACAGCCAGTTAATGGACAAAGTGAGATTGAAAATCAGGTCCCTTCATTGTGTGATGATCAACTGTGATACACTTGGCTCTCCTCAGCAGTGCAATGATCTAAGACAATTAATTGCAAAGGACTCATGATGGAACATGGTCTCCACATCTAGAAAAAAGAACTGTGGATTCTGAATGCAGATCGAACTGTACTGTTTCTACTTTTGTGTGTGTGTTTTTTTCTTTTTTCAGGTTTTCCCCTTGTGCTCTGATTCTTCTTTCACTACATGACTAATGCAGAAATATGTTTAACGTGATCGTACATAGATAACCTATATCAGATTGCTTTCTGTCTTGGGGAGGGGGGAGGGAAGGGAGGGAGGAAGAAAAATGTGGAACTCCAAATCTTAAGAAAACAAATGTTGAAAACTATCTTTACATGTAACTGGAAAATAATCAAATATTTCTTGTGATTTAAAAAAAAAAGGAGGGGCAGCTAGGTGGTGCAGTGGATAGAGCACCGGCCCTGGATTCAGGAGGACCTGAGTTCAAATCCGGACTCAGACATAACACTTACTAGCTGTGTGACCCTGGGAAAGTCACTTAACCCCAACTGCCTCTCAAACAAACAAACAAACAAACAAAAAAGGAAATCAGGTCTCTTGACTCCAAATCCAGGTTCTGTTTAGCTCCTCCACTCAGAAACATGAGTCTTGCCTTGCTTTGCCTAGTGCCTTTGCTATGAAGCCACTGAGAGTGACCTGGAAAATGATCAAAAGGGGGAGAGACAGGGACACCCTCTCCTCCCACTGCCACCTAGTCCTGCTAGAATAATAGGCTGAGCTAGACCTTAGGAAGGCTGGGAGATGTGTTTCCAAAGCATCCCTCCTCCTCTAGACTATGACTTGGGGGAATTCCAAACATTTTGGGGGACTGGTAGGGGCTCCAGGGTCCCTGTTTTGTTTCCCTTGTCCTCATAAGGAAAAATATCCTCTAAAATATCATGAAATGTGTGTTTGCAAGTGGGGCATCAGTCTGTGCATAAAATACAGACATGTCCCAGGTTTCCTGGGCAAAAAGAGTAAGAAAATCCCCAAAATGTACCTGGTCCCTTGTGGTTGGCCTAAGATTCTCACATAAGCTAGGGGTGGTCTCTGAATTAGGCTCAAACCTGTGGTTGGGAGGTCAAGGGAGCAGTCAAGGCAGTTGTTTGATTAATTGCCTGGTCATTGGCTGGAGCCAATGGTCAGTTCGTTAGAGCATCCCCATGGAGACGTAGCCACAACCACCCTGAAAGTGTGGCACCACTGGGGGAAAGAATTCACTCCACAACCACTGTTTTTTAGTTGAAACAGCTGCTGCTGGAGAAGTGGAGACAAAAGAGGGGGAAATGTTACAAAGGGAGAACACCCAGGCAGACGGGAGAAAAGGGTGGCTGACCCCGGGCCCCTGGACCACGCAGGTTTTCTCTGTCATTGGATTGGGGTTCTGAGCATCTTAAAGGCTAAGGAGAATTAGCATTAGGAGCCAGGAGTAGGGGCAGGGGAGAGGAAAGATAAAAGGGGCTTGGGGACTGTATCCTGCCAGAGGGGAGGGGAAGAGTTGGCAGTTGTGAAAAGAGAGCAAATGGCCTGCATGTGGTGTGCCAAATTTGTCTTTCCACCATGCCCAGCAATCAAAGATACCATTTATTACCCTTTAATTTTTGTGAAATACTATACACCTTTATGAATGAGGAAGGGGAGGGATGCACCTTTCTGTTGCTCCCCGACCCAAGAAAAAGAGCCAAAGATGCATCCCCTTTGTGTATAAACTCAGTTCTGTCTCAACACCACCCCCCACCCCGCAGTGACATATCCTTCCTTCTGGCTCCCTAGCCAGTCAGGAGATTCCTCATCCCATAGTGCCCTTCACTCACACATGGCTAAAGACAGGCTCCCCAGAGTTCCATAGATTGGATAGGAATAAACCCTAATCCACCAGGAAGGACAAAGGCAGGCAGGCTCTAAAGTCTGTGCCCTCCCTGGCCTTTTACTCCCCTAATTCCCCACCATATATGAAAAGCCCTTAGTCAACTTGGGATTCACACATCAATGTCAACTGTTATTCTTTTCAGGTCCAGAATCCTCCCCTCCTCTCTGTGGTGATCCTATAACTCGGGGACCACATCGGTCTTTCCCCCAGGTTGGTGTCTCCAAATCCCCCATGTTTCTTTAACACCTTCTGGAGAAATCCTGAGAGTTTCCAGAGTCACTAAAGTGCCCCCATTGGCCCCCTGAGAGGCCAGGCAGCTCATCTCTGTGACTCTCCATGCCTTTGTAGGTTTCCATTGGCACCTGCCTCTGAGAACAGCAGAAGGTACTACTGTCAGCAGACTGACAAGGTGCTTGTCCTGGGTTGTCAGACCAGGTCAGAGAATGGGAATTCCTCTGTGACTTGTGATCTACTCTTCAAAGGGACCCGAATCATTATTTGAATACCATAGCTTCCTTTGGTCCAGTTGCAACTCCCTGCCATACTCCCTTGTGTCCTCACCTTTGAGCCATCCCTTTGAAATCACTAACTCTCCTGACTTCAAAGGGTCTTTAGATGTGAAATAAATAGGAGGTTCTGAAAATGGGAATGTTGGCTCCGTCCCAGCAGGATAAATAAAATATCTGACCACAATATCCAGGCTCTCGGAGCTGTGTCGAACAACATAGGAGGGTCAGAGCAGGGACATTCACACAACCAGACAGATCTTTCAGTTCATTGCCCACAACATTTCCCACCTAAGTACCTTTGCACACGTGGTCCCAAAGTATGGGATATGCTTCCTCCTCATGTTGGCCTCTTGGAAGTCCTGGCTTCCTTCAAAACCCAGTGTAGATGATACCTCCTGAGAGAGACTTTTCCTCATTTCCCACCCTCCTCCCCAATGGTTCATGATCTCTCTCTATTAAGCGTACCTTGCATAAGGTTTTGGTTTATTTATATGTGGACATATAATATCCCCTAAATAGAATATAAGGCCCTGGAGAGCAGGGACTGACATGCTTTGATTATATCCTTGCACCTCATAGGCACTTATGAAGTCTACCTTTATTTATTATCTTCCTTTTTTTTTTTTTTTTTAGTGAGGCAATTGGGGTTAAGTGACTTGCCTAGGGTCACACAGCTAGTAAGTGTTAAGTGTCTGAGGCCGGATTTGAACTCAGGTACTCCTGAATACAGGGCCGGTGCTCTATCCACTGCGCCACCTAGCTGCCCCGCTACCTTTATTTATTGAACTAGACTGAATTGAATTGCAGGACACCTCCTTTTTGCTTTGCCAAATGAAAAGTACCAGAGGCTTCAGGTAACCAGGCTTTAGTTGGACCTAAAGTCAGTAAGAACTGAATTCAAATCCAGCCTCTGGCAGTTAATAATTACCTGGAGAAGTCATTTAACCTTTTTAAACCTAATCTGTAAAATTGGAGATAATCAAAGCACCTACCTTGCAGAGTTGTTCTGAGGTCAAATACGATAGCATTTGCAAAGTCTTTAGGAAACCAGCCTTAAAGTGTTCTATAAATGTTAGCGATTATTATTATTTTAGAATCTGGAAATGATTCCCTCCACCCTTCAAAACCCTTAATTGGTTAATATTGAGTTTCTGTCTTGAATCTGCTGAATTCTTTGTAATCAGAGAATCATAGTATCAAGGAGCTGTGGAGTCCCGCTGATACCTGAGCCAGAATCCCTTGTCCTAAACAAAGGGTCACCAAGATTTCCTTGAAGGCCTCCAGTAAGGGGGTGCAGTCACTTCCAGATGGAGTCAGAAAGAGTGGGCAGTCTTGGAAGTAGAGTCATCAAATCCTGGCATCCTGGAATCTCTGAGTGAGAAGGACCTCAGTATCCTGCACAGAATCTCTAGTCACTCTGGTTTGACTAGAGGTCACAGATTTCTTGAGTTATAAGAGACCTACCTTAGAGGGCATCTCATCCAACCCACACTTTGTCAAGAATCCACCTCCCCCCCCCCCATAGTGGTCCTCCAGCCATTGCTTGGAACATTCTTTTTTTCTTTTTAAATTTTTTTTTGCAAGGCAATAAGGGTTAAGTGACCTGCCCAGGGTCACACAGCTATTAAGTGTCCAGTGACCAAGGCCAGATTTGAACTCAGATCCTCCTGAATCCAGGGCCAGTGCTTTATCCACTGTGCCACCTAGCTGCCCCATTGCTTGAAACATTCTGGTGATGCATGCATACCTCCGTCCAACACAATGTTCTCTCCCCCTTGTTTTCTCCCCCTTGGTCCAAAGCTTTGCTTCTTTCGAAACTTTACTGTAATTCTTTTTTTTGTAAAAAGACAGGCAGAGACAGATAGTGGAAGAGAGAAAGAGGCATTGTTTATTTTGATCACATTTTCTTCTTTTCTTTGAATCCTGGTTCCATTCATTTTTGTAATTAGTGATCTCTTTTGTTTTTCTATTATTTTGATTTTCAAATGTCTCCCCTTTGCTTATCCAGAACGATATCCCCTTTTAAAAATAAGGAAAAAGAGTCATTCCTCCTAGTCAATAAACATATCAGCTGAGTTTGAGAAGGCACATCTCGTTCCACACCCATTGCCCAATTCCTCCTCAAATAAAGGAGGCCTAGTATTGGCTCAACTCTCCTTTGGGGCTACACTTCATCATTAGAATTGTATTATATTCAGTTTCCTTTTCATTGTCATTATTCTTTGCATTCCAATTGTTGCATTCATTGTCCATGTTGTTTACCTGATTCTGTTTATTTCATGTAAGTTGGTCAATCAAGAAAACAAATAGTCAACAAAAATGTATAAATTATCTTCCCTGTGCCAAGCACTGTGCTAAGCCTTTGGGATACCAGGACAATTGAAGACAACTAGCATTGCTTAAGCATACGCTAAGAGCCGGCACTGAGCCAAGCATTGGGGCTCCAAAGAAACCCCAAAGACAGCAGCCCCAGTTTTTGAGGAGCTCAGCAGCTAATGGGGGAGATAACGTGCAGAAACTGCATAGAAACTAAACATAAGCCGGGCAGACTGGAGCATTGAGGAGGGGAAAGGCTTCTTGTAGAAGGTGGGATTTTTGCTGGGACTTGAAAGAAGCCAGGGGAGCTCAGAGGCAGAGATAAGGAGCAAGAGCACTCCAGGCACAGGGGACCACCAGGGAACATGCTCAGCACTGGGAAATGGAGGGTTTAGTGAGAAGGACAGCAAGTATGACTGTATCACCAGAACACGGGGAGAGTCGGGCATAGGAAAGGGAAAAGATCTAAAAGAGCTGAGCTATGAAGGGCTTTCAGAGTCAAAACAACGAAAGTGAAGAGTCCCTGGAGGCCCCTGAGGCATTTTTGCTATCATAGGAGAGAATATGTGCACATACACATGCCTCTAATAGAGGCATGTTCTCTAGTATATACAGATATCTATTCTATGTGATGCACAGATACATGCCTATTTCTCTCTATACACACAGATGAATATATATACACATACACATCCAGGCTCTATGCCAAAGAGGGTCATTTAAGCAGAGTTTTTAGGGACACAGGGATCCCAAAAGGGGAACTTGAGATGAGAGCATACTCCAGGCATGGGGCACAGCCACTGTATACATACACAGAACCACACATGTGTATACACATATATGTGTGTGTGCATATGCATGAGATGTTTGGGGGGTAGAAATGACCAAATTTGGCAACTGACCATTTATGTAGACAGTGAGCAATCAAAGCTGATGCTGAGATGACAACCTGGCTGGCTGGAAGTATGATGGTGCAGGGGAAGAGACAATACATCACAATCTGGACTTGAGGCGGACACAACTGCAGCTGATTTGAAAATCCAGGAGACAGTCTGGGATTGGAGCTCAGGACAAAGACAGGACTGGGTATACACATCTGGGAGTTATTCACATGGAGAAAATAATAATGAAACTCATGGGAAGTGGTGACATAGTCAAGTGAAAAAGTCTAGAGCAAGAATAGAAGTGAGTCCAGGACAGATCTTTAGGGTACAATCTCAATGAAGAGGCACCATGTGGAAGATGAACCAGCAGGAAAGACTAAGAAAGAGCAGTGAGACCGGAAGGAGGCTAGCATCAGACAGAGCAGTATCATGAAAAACCAAAAGAGAAGAGAGTATTCAGGAGAAGAAGGTGATCAACAATGTCACATGCTATAGAGAGATTATGAAGAATGAATAGTAAGGCTAGCATGAGAACATTGTTAAGAGGTCATTGGTGACTTCGCAGGGTGCAGTGTCAGCAGAAGCAAGAGGTCCGAAACCAAATGGTAAAAAATTGAGGAGCAAGTGAGAAAGGAAGTGGAGGCACCAAGAATTAATGACTTTTCAAAGGAATTTAGCTGTGAAAGGGAGGAGAGAAAAAGAATGTCAACTGTAGGGGATGGTGGTTAGTGAAGGATTTCTCAAGATGAGGGAAACTCACTCATGCTTGTCAGCTGCAAGGAAGAAACCAGTGGACAGGAAATAAGTGAAGATTAGTAAGTCTAGGGGATGATCAAGAAGGTGGACTGCAGAAGAAGATGAAAGTGGATGGCATCCAAAGAAGCAGCCTTGGTAAGGAATTAAGTTATTTCTTTATCAGAAACTGGAGTAAAGAGGAAGAGAATTTAAAGGGGTTTTGAAATGCTGAGACATCCTCCCATGATTCTCTGTCCTCTCCATATTCATTATTTCTTATAGCACAGTAATATTCCATTACATTCATGTACCATAATTGATTTAGCTATTCCCTGATTGATGGGCATCTACTTTATTTCTAATACTTAGTTCTCACCAAAAAAAGTCTTTTGAATATTTTGGAATATATAGGACCTTTCTTTTTGCCACTGACCTCCTTGGGCCATGTGTCTAGCAGTGGAATGTCTGGTTCAAAGGGCATGGGCATTTTTGTCACTTTCATCACATAAAATTTCTAAGCTACTTTCTAGAGTTGTCGTACCAAATCCCAACTCTACTAATGGTGCATTGGCATGCCCATCCTTCTTTCCATGGTACTTTGAATATTGCCTATTCTCATTTTCTGTTCTTTTTGCCAACTTCCTGGGTATATGGCCCATTACATTTCCAAATCCAAGACCTTCAAAGCCTCAACTATTCCACAGCCCCCTCTCCACATCTTGTGGGAAAAAGGGGGGGTAGCTTTATTTTCATTTGGCAGCTCATAAACTTTGCCACATTGAGGCAAACAATTTTCCTGGTATTTATAACAGGAAGTATTTCACATGATTTTGGGAATCATTCTTTTCTTCATTAGCCTTTGTTGGAAACTCACTCCATATTTTTATTACTGTTTTCATTCAACTAGGCTGCCTGGTTTCTTTATTTTCCCAGATGTTTTTAACTGAAATTCAATTTTCTATAGTTATATGACCATCACCACTGTAAACAATTGATATTAATCATTCTGTCTTTTCCACACTTTGGAGACATTTCAGCAGGACCCTTCCAAGGCACTTACAGAATTAACAACTAATAATTGCATCTGTTCCCTTCACATTGCTTTGTGAATTGGGGGCTTGATATCTCAGGTCTCCAGAGTCTAATACAATGAACTTCAAAGTCCATCTTTAATTCAGTTGGATTTGGCAAACACTAACTAGCACTTACTGTGTCTACTGGATGTCCAAGTTAAATATGACTCTTTGAAGCTTTCCGTTGGAGGCTAATGGAAGCAAGGGACTATTTTTTCTTTGTATCCCCAGGACTTAGCAGAGTACCTGGTACATAGGAGGTGTTTAATAAAGGCTTGTTGGCCTGGACTCAGGAAGCCCTGAGTTGAAATCCTGTCTCAGATACTTAGTAGCTGTGAGACCTTGGGTAAGCCATTGAACCTATATCTACCTCGGTTTCCTCAACTATCAAATGGGGGAAATAATAACATCTTCCTGTCAGAGTTTTTATGAGGATCAAACGAGATAACATCTGTATAGTACCGGGTGCATAGTAAAACCCATCTAGTCATTAGCTATTATCAGCAAAGTAGAGTCAGCAAGGAGGAGGAAGAGCATTGCAGGCACAGGCTTCACCAATGCAAAGGCTCAGGAAGTATATATAAGGAGCAGCAAATGTTCCCAGTTAGCTGGTCCGTAGTGTGCAGGAAGGGATGGAATATGGAACAATCCTGGAAAGGCAGACTGAGGCAGATTGGGAAGTGCTTTCAATGCCAAACAGGAGTTGATGTTTAATCTGAGGCCCAAAGGAACCACTGGAGCTATGACACGGTCAGATCTGTGCTTTAGGAAGATGATTGTATCAACTAAGTGGAGGATGGATTAAGGAGGGGAGAGACCAGAGACAGGGGGATTGTTTAGAAAAGGAACTTCAGTTTATGGGATAATGAGGAGGAGAAAGTGCTAACACCAGTTGGGATCAGCCCTACAGGAGAGGGAGCAAAAAATGGGGGCAAAGGAATTCCAACAAAGAAAGAGAAAACAGGTTCAGGCAGTGGTGGTGGTGGGGTGACCTGGGCTCTTCTCCAGCCCCAGCTGTGAGACCCTGAAACTCAGGCAACTCCCCCCTCCCTTGCATCTAACCCAAGCTCCCTCCCAGCTCCAAGCCAGATGGGGAGGCAGCATGGAACACTGAGAGGATGGCCCAGTTAGAGGCAGAGCACTTGTGTTCCAAGCCAAGACAACCAACATTTGTTGAGTGCCCACTACGTGCCAGGCTCTATGCTAAACACACTATGATCTCCAGCTGTGTCTTGAATGACCTCAAACAAGTCACTTCACCTCCATTGGCCTCAGTTTCCTCCTCTGTAAAATGAGGGCAATCAGACTAGATGGCCAGGGCTCTCTATTAGCTCTAGAGCCAGGCTCTAACTCAATCACTAAGATGTAGAGGGGAGGGGAAGAGGGAGGAAGGGAAGAGGCTTTCAACTTCCTGGGCAAGTCCTCACAGTGGGAGTTTCCCCAGACCAGCAAAATCACTCCTCCTTTGTGTAGTACTTACTTTAATGAAATACAGATACGTGGGATCTGCCTTATGTTTGAGCAGTAATTTACTAACAAACCTGTCTTGCAGGTGAGACCTTACACCATTTCAAGATTCTTCACCACACTTAGGACACTTCTGATGAATCATGAGATCAAACCATCAAACAGCAAGCACAGCCTTGCTCTCTGATCTTCATCCATAAATTTCTTGGACCCCTGGGTCTCCCAGCCCTAGTGAGTCAGCTTTTTGCCTGCTCTGGCTGGGGGCTGGGCCTCTATGCACAAACGGTCACACAACCTTCCTGTTAATGTCTTCCCTACCCCTCCTCCCCTTACAACTCTTCTTCATAGATTATTTTCCCCCATTAGAATATAACTTGCTTGAGAGTAGAGAGTGTCTTGTTTGCTTATCTTCAGTGCTTAGCTCAGTGATTGGCATAGTCATAACAATGCTTTAGCCGTCTGCCTGTCTGTCTGTCTGTCTGTCAGCTGCCTGTCCATTTGTCTGTCCATATCCATTTGTCTGTCCATCTATCATTCATCTGTATTCTATCTCTATCTTTCTATCTCTACTTTTCTATTTCTATCTGCCTATTTCACCTACCCATCATCTATCCATCTATTTACCATTCATCAGACTTCTCTATCTACATCATTGCTATATCTGTCTATTCATCTGTCATCTGCCTATCTATCCATCAGTTATCAGTCATCTATCTTTATTATTTTTATATCTATCACTGATTATCCTACCATTCATCATCTATCTATCATTTAACTGTCATCTCTCTTTCATCATCTTTCTATCCCTCTATCCATCTATCTATCTGTCACCTACCTTTCTCTTTTTTAAAGCACCAACCCAGGGATGGTCCTGGTCATTGAGGATTCAAAGACAAAAATGAAACATCCCCTACTCTTAAGGAACTTACATTGTATTGAGGGAGACAACTTGTACATATGTAAGTATATACACAACAAAAAGAAGCTTGTTAGGGAGGGAGGACATTCACAATGGGGGTCGGGGGGAGGATTAGAGAAGGGTTTGTAAAGAAGGTGGTAGTTAAGCTAAATCTAGAAGGAAACAAGGAATTCTATGAGGCAGACATGAGAAGGTGATGCATTCTGAGCAAGGGAGACAGCCAGGAGAAAGGCATCATGTGTGTGGTGTGGCAAGTAAACCAATATGGCTGGATTGGAGAGTCCATGTGATGGCCAGAAGTAGCCCTTGCAGCTGCCCATGTAACCACCCCATCCTGTGAAGCTGACTTGTTTTGTCATTCTTCACATCCTCATATTCTCCACAATCTCCTATCCTCTAGGCTGAAAATCCACATTTCTGTCATTGGCTCTTTGTATAGCACTGTCTCCAGTTCCTGAACATCCTGGTTATCTACATAGCAGTAGAAAAAAGGCCCAGGGAGCCCTTGTTCCTGTGTTGTTTTTATTAATTACTAATACTGTACTTTATAAATTAATTGCTATTACACTAGTTTGGGCAGTGAGCATTTATTATTAATTAATATTGCATATCATTGACCACATGTCTCCCTAAGTTCTCATGGTCTCAGACCTTCAAACCTACATTGTCCTAAGAGGAAGAGTGCACACCAAGATAGAGTGTCCAGAGCTAAAAGATGGAGACCAAAGAGGAAGGCCAGAGAGATCCACCCTGGTGTGGCCAAAGGCTTTATCCTCTTTAGAGAGAGGCAGATCTATACATTGATCTAAGCTAATTGGTTAGCATTATTCATTGATTGACATGACTTGAGGGTCCTTTAAATGAAAATCATCTCTACCAAAGACATCAGGGAAAGAGTATGCAAAAGAGCATCACTAAAGAGCAAAGTCCAGTATTTGGGTGTGGTTCTTCACTGAGCCAGACAAGAGTCTATCTCCATTTCTTTTGTTCCCTTGGGCTCATCCCAAGCAAGAGCTGGACTTTCTGCAGTGGAGAAGGAATGGGGAGGGAAAGGGCTGAAACTGATCTCTGAATCTTCCCTAGAAAGCCATTATTAATAATTATTTACTCACATTTCCACAGTGGGCTTGCACTTGGCTTAAGAGGGGAGGTCAAAGGAAATTATGTATTTTTTAACATCCCATTTTCCAACTCCAAATGTATTTTTCCATAGAATCATGTTATATGTGTGCTAACCAAAATTGCCTTTAACACTGAATTTGGTTTAAAATTAGACCAAATAACTAGATTTTCCTCCTCATTTTTCTTTTTTTCTTTTTTTCCCCAGGGCAATGAGGCTTAAGTGGATTGTCCAGGGTCACACAGCTAGTAAGTGTCAAGAGTCTGAGGTTGGATTTGAACTCAGGTTCTCCTAAATCCAGGGCTGATACTTTATCAAATGTGCCACCTAGCTGCCCCCTCCTCATTTTTCTGCTAGCTCTCCTGGCAACGTGTCAACTTTATATGACACTTTACATGAATTAGCTAGGACTTGGGATACAAAGTTTTGAAAACACCATTACTGGTTCATCCCTATATTTTCATGGATTAAATTTCTTATTTTAATGTTAAATGTTAATGTTAAAAATATTCTTTGTTTTTCTTCTTAACATTTAAAAAATTAATGATGTCCTCTATATCACACCATCACTCCCCCACCAACGAGAGTACTCTATTTGTGTATATGTTCTTCCTAATGGGTATTTGTGGGAAGCTACAACCCAGATTTACAGGGGAGAAGTTTTGCTTCTATCATCCTATGACATTTCCTAAATGCATTTGCTTTGAGCTAACTGTTCCAATTGACTGATCATAAAAATTAAATGCATTGGTGTGGGTTCATGAACTATACTTTTATTGTTCGGACATACAAAATACCTTAAACCGACTATAGTTGTCTACTAGGAGACCCAACTTCCAATTTTATTTGGGAAACTAGGCCCAGAATGGAGTGCTACATAAATAAGACATCAGCCAAGTCCAACATTATTTATGGTGTTTCACACCCATGGTCTCCCACCTCTATAAAGAAGGAAGGGAGGTGCATTCTCATATCTCCTCTTTGGGGCCAAGCTTGGTCATTATACTTTCATAGCACTCAACTTTTATCATTGTACTGTTATACTTTCTAGTACTTAGATAAGAACTCTGATTCTAGTGGGCATAGAAAGAATTTAACTAGTAAACAAGGATGGAAAACAGAAGGTCCAGGAAAGGGACAAGTCGGGAAAAAGCAAGATTGCAAAAAGTAAAACAGATATGCTTCAAGTCCCACAGATACTATCATGACCATTACCTAGCAATGCCCCAGCTGAGGTAGAGCCCAATATTTGGGAATAAAAGGAATTACAAGCAAAAGTCTGCTTTTCTGGCCTGGTAAAGACACTCACCTCAGCTGCTGGAAGATCAGGACCAGGGACAAGACCTCACTGGGGAAACCAAGGGAAAGAAGCACAGGGAATCCATCCATTGGCCACAATCATTATTGGTTCTGATTTTATACCATGTATCTTTGCCTTGCTATTCTTGTCCGATATATCAACTGTTGTTGTCATTGTCATCATTGTTGTCACTGCTGTTGTTGTTTTAATATATTTTGTTTGTTTTGGATTGGTCATTTATACCATCTACCTGAGGGTAGGATAGCTTCCTCAGCCTCCTAGAATATGGGAGGAAGAGGAGGAGGAGGAGGAGGAGGAGAAGGAGGAGGAGAAGGAGGAAGAGGAGAAGGAGGAGGAGAAGGAGGAAGAGGAGAAGGAGAAGAAGAAGGAGGAGGAGAAGGAGGAGAAAAAGAATAAGAATGTATTAAGTGTTAGGCAGTTAACAAATGCCAGTAGATTGATTTGATGGACAAAAAATAAAGTGCCTTAACTTTGTTTTTAAAAAGAATCTGAGGGCAGCTAGGCGGCATAGTAGATAGAGCACTGGCCCTGGATTCAGGAGGACCTGAGTTCAAATCTGACCTCAGACACTTGACACCTACTAGCTGTGTGACCCTGGGCAAGTCACTTAACTCTCATTGCCCCTCCCCCCCCCAAAAAAATTTGAAAGTGTCAGATTGAAACCCTCAAACCACATGAACAAAAGCTTGCTAAGATGTCTTGGCAATCTGGTGAATGTACTGTAGTTTGCACTAGTACATTTTCTAGCATTTGGCTATCTTTTCTTTAACTGGCTTGAGGAAGGGGAAGACTTAGAAAAAAAATCCTACAAAAGACTATGTGCCTGCTAAGAAGCTTTTCCCATCGTTCACCCTGAATGCTTTTTGGTCAGGTTGGACCACTCAGGAAGAACATAGAGTTCAGCTTTTTTAGCCTATTTCCCAATGCCTTTCCTGATCCTATCTATTGCTAATGCCCCCCTCCCCCCAAATACCCTGTATTTTATTTGTATATATTTTGATTTTACTCATATGTGTACTTGCTGCTTCCTCATTGGAATGTAGGTACTTTGAGGACTGGGTATCTCCATTTTTTGTCGTGTTCTGAACCCTAGGACAGTGCCACACATATACTAGAGCTTTTTGCATGCTAATTGACTGGAGTGTTCGGTATGCATGAGACTGAACAAAGCCTTGGAGTGATTTTTGAAGCCAGTTCCTTCAGGATCATCTAAAAGATGTAAGAGTGAAAAGTCAGGTGAAAACCTGAAATAACCTTCCATCCATCATTTGGGGTCACTGTCGAGGGAATTCTGTCTGAGTGGGCAGATAGCACCCCCCCAAAAAAAACCACAACCTCCATTCAGATAAGAAAGACATTTCAGAATGGGGTCTCCAAAGCAATCATTAAAAACAGATCATTATTAATAAAGATCATTATATTTTCATTATTAATAATTATAGTGGTCTTCTACATGTGCTGTAGAAATGCTAAGGCACCCTCCAAGATTAATTCCCCTGCCAACAGACCCATCTGGTTTCTTTTCCTTTGTTCTTCTAAGAAATGTCCACCTTGCCCTTTCCTGCTCTTTCCTGCTGGTTCTAATCCAAAGATGAGTTCTCCCCCCTCGAGTTTCCCATGACTGCTGAGACAATTCAATATGGATCTCTTTGAGAATGGGTATGAAAGGTCATTTTCAGTGTTGAGTTCTTTGCTTTCATAACCAAACCCATAAATGTGTATGGGGGAGACGGGACAGGTCAGGGTTAACCATGGAAGGCAATTGGGTTTCTGCCAATTTGATACAAAGAATTACAGGTTTCTTATTTCTTCAAATCAACAACTTCTTGAATTGATCAGGATCTGAAATCTGGTTTGGAGGCACAATCCTCCAAAGGGCAGAAGGAAGGCTCCATAGATAATCTCCAGACCAACAAAATGAAATGCAATACGGACACTCAGCGGGGCTTGGAATCTGCCCCAGAGGTGAGTATTTTGAAGTTCTATCCTATCACATGAATAAATTCTATTGTATGCTGCACTTCCCAGAAATCCTACTCTGGTGCTTTTTGAAGTACAACTCAAGCCATGTCTCCTACATGAGGGCTTGCAGAGCCTTCACAGGTGTCCATCCCCTGGTGGAATGCTTTCCTATCATTTTGATCTCAAGATTTCCTTATGCCTGCTGTTGTATGTCCCTAATAGGATGTAAGCTGCTTGAGGGCAGGAGCTCCTTCAGGTCTATCTCCATTGCCTGGCACAGACCCATAGCTCAGGGCACATGATAAATACTCTGTAAATGGAGACTTGAATTGAACTGGATCTGTGAGTTTACAGTATTTCCACCCAGAAACGTAATGGAAGTTCTTCTAGGGCAAAGACTATTTACTTTTCTTGTTGCTTCCCCTGAACCTAGAACAGTGTAAGCATTTGCTTCTTGAATCAAATTGTCATCAGAACAAAGAGTGAGAGCCCACAGAGACAAGAATGACAGGCTAAGATATCCATTTCTCTGGGAAATATTTGCATCCAATCCCACAGAAGTCTCAAAAGAAAGTAGCCCCAAATCATCTTGGTAATGACCTCAGCATGCCTGAGCTGGTTTTTGTCATTGCTTTGTTTGGGGTTTTTGTTGCACTTTATGATTTCATTGGCCAAGAAACTCCTCCCACCAAAAGATATGCCATCATTGAGGATATCAGTAATAGGAAGTGATGATGGGCACTGGTCAAGTAGCTTCACCTTTGTGAAGGAGCAGGTAATCAGCCAGAGTGCTCCCTAGCAAGGTTAGGAGAAAGCAGGAGAAGCCTGCAGCATGCTGGGTGGGTCAGCC
Organism: Dromiciops gliroides; assembly: GCF_019393635.1. Lineage (NCBI taxonomy): Eukaryota > Metazoa > Chordata > Mammalia > Microbiotheria > Microbiotheriidae > Dromiciops > Dromiciops gliroides. The sequence continues at coordinate 488,300,800 of NC_057864.1, read as the reverse complement.
CCTTTGTAGTGGACTTAGGGGAAGACATGAATGGGAGTTGCACTGAATGGTTTGGGGCAAGTGGGGCACAATCTGCCCTGTTGGGTTCAGTATCCATGTAGGTGGGATCATATGTCCATTGAAGTAGTGTGTCTCAGGATGGCAACACCGTCCATCTAAAGTGGTAACCAAACTATTCTGCAGCATAGAGTCCCAAAGAGTTCCCTGGGGTCATGAAGGTTAAGTGACTTGTCCAGGGTGACATAGCTAGTATGGATCAGAAGTAGGACTTGAACCCAAACCTTCCTGGCTCCAATAACCTTGCTAACATACAACCAACTTAATTTAATTCAATATTTAAGATGTGTCTACTATGGGAAACACACTGAGCTAGGTTCAGTGGGCATAAAGACAAAAAGGATAGTCTCTGCTTTCAAAGAGCTTCCATTCTCCTCAGAAGATACAACATGTTCACAGATAACTGGGGGCAGGGTACTGGCAGTTGGAGGAGTCAGGTGTGAGGTGGTGGCCAGAAAGTCTCCCCTCTGGTAGAAAGTGGCTCTTGAACTGAATCTCGAAGGAAACCGGGCTTCCAAGATGTATAGATGAAGAGGGAATGCATTTCAGGCATGAGACACAGTCAGTGCAAAGGGATGGAGATGGGAGATTGACTGTCATGTGTGAGGAATAGTAAGAAAGCCAGTTTGCAGGGCAGCTAGGTGGTGCAGTGGATACAGCACCGGCCCTGGAGTCAGGAGGACCTGAGTTCAAATCCAGCCTCAGATACTTAACACTTACTAGCTGTGTGACCCTGGGCAAGTCACTTAACCCCAATTGCCTCACTAAAAAAACAAACAAACAAAAAGAAGGCCAGTTTGACCAAACCTTAGAGTACATGTAAGTAAGTGATGTTGAATAAGGCTGTAGAGGTAGGTTGGGCCAGGTGGTGAAGAGCTTTGATTGCCAAAAGCAGAATTTGTATTTATTTGAGCCTCGCCCAGAGTTCCCCACTGTTTTCTGTGTCATGGACCTCTGATAGTCTGGTGAAGCCTATGGACACTTTGCCACAAGTATATTTTTAAATACATGAAGTAAAAGACCTAGGATTTCAAAGAAAACAAATTATACAGTCATAAGGATATTTTTAAGAAACAAGTTCAGAAGCCCCAAGTTAAGAATCCCTATCCTGGTGATTATAGAAACCATTGGAGTTTACTGAATAGGGAGAATGATAATGTCAGATATGAATTTTAGGGATATCATTGTGGCTGTTGTGTAGAGAGATAACTAGAGTGAAAAGAGACTTGAAACATAAGGACTAGTTAGGAAGTTATTTAAATAGCCCATGGGAAATAAACCCACATAAATCATGAGAATGTCTAAATTACCAACAAAGTCCAGCCCCAAGAGATAGAAAGAGAAATTCTATTAAAAATAACTGTAGGGGTAGCTAGGTGGCACAGTAGATAAAGCACCAGCCCTGGATTCAGGGGGTCCTGAGTTCAAATCCATCCTCAGACACTTGACGCTTACTAGCTGTGTGACCTTGGGCAAGTCATTTAACCCTCATTGCCCCACCCAAAAAAAAACCTGTAGAAAATATAAAATACCTTGGAGTGTACCTGGCAAGACAAGTACCTGAATGATATGAACACAATTACAAAACACTTTTCACACAAATAAATTCAGATCTAACTAATTGGGAAAATATTAATTGCTCATGGGTAGACCAAGCCAATTCTGTCTAAATGAATTTATTTATTCAGTGCCATACCAATAAAACTACAAAAAAGTTTTTATAGAGCTAGAAAAAAATAATAATAAAATTCATCTGGAACAACAAAAGGTCAAGAATATAAAGGGAATTAATGAAAAAAATGTGAATAAAGTTGGCCTAGGCATACCAGATCTCAAATTGTATTACAAAATGGTCATCATTGAAGCAATCTCTTACTGGCTAAGAAACAGAGTTGTGGGTCAGTGGAATAGATTAGGTACACAGTACACAGTAGTAAGTCATCATACTAATCTAGTTGTTGATTAACCCAAAGATCCAAGCTTTTGGGAAAAGAACTTACCATTTGACCAAAATAAAAAGCTCCTGGGAAACTAGAAAACAGTTTAGCAGAAACAAGGTATAGATCAACATCTCACACTGTATACCAAGATAAGGTCAAAATGGGTACATGATTTAAAAGGTGATACTCTAAGTAAATTGGGGGAATATGAAATAATCAGATCTATAGATAAGGGAGGAATTTATGACCAGAGATAGAAAGTATTACAAGATGAAAAATTTATTTTTATTATATTATATTATATTATAAGGGTTTTGCACAAACAAAACCAATGCAGCCAAGATTAGAAGGAAATCAGAAGGTGGGGTATCAGGGGAATTTTATACAAGTGTCTCTGATAAAAGCCTCATTTCTCATATAAATAGAGAACTGAGTCAAATTCATAAGAATACAAGTCATTCCCTGATTGATAAATAGTCAAAGGATATGAACAGGCAGTTTTCAGATAAAGTAATCAAAGTTATGTATTAGTCATAAGAAAAATGCTCTAAATGACTATTGATTAGAGAAATGCAAATTAAAACAACTTTGAGGTATCACCTCATACCTATCAGATTGGCTAATATGACACAAAAGGAAAATGATTAATGTTGGAGGGGATGTGGGAAACTAATGTGCTGTTGGTGGAATTGTAAACTGATCCAACCATTCTGGACAGTGATTTAGAACCATGCCCCAGAAGGGCTATAAAACCATGCACCCTTTGACCCAACTGCCCACTGCTAGGTCTATATCCAGAAGAGATTTCTAAAAAAAAAAAAAAAAAGAAAAGGTCCTATATGTACAAAAATATTCAAAGTAGCTCTTTTTGTGGTGGCTAAGAATTGGAAATTGAGGGGATAGATGCCCATCAATTGGTGAATGGTAGAATAAAATGTAGTAGATAATTGTGATAGAATACTATTGTGCTATTAAAAAAAAAAAATGATGAGCAGGATGCTTTCAGAAAAATCCTGAAAGACTTACATAAACTGATGCAGACTGAAGTTGAGCAGTACCAGGAGAACATTGTATACAGTAACAGCAATATAGTATAATGATCAACTGTGAACAACTTAGCTATTCTCAGCAATACAATGATCCTAGACACTTCCAGATGTTATGGTGGGAAAATGGGGTACGGGTTGGATTAGGGTTGGGGTTCTTGGGAATTCCTCTTTAAAGAATTACACCCTCTTGCACACAAAACTTAGTTAGAATAAGGTGATAGTTTATTTAGGAGCAAGGGAAGGGAAGGGTGGGGGGAGGGAAACCATGAAAGAAATCCTTGGACTTTTCAGGGGGAGATTTGGCATAAAGCACATGGCTCAGAGGTACCAAATCTCCTTGAACAGGAGACTGGAAGGTACTTTTATAGAGGACTGATGGGGGTGGTGAAAAGTTCCTTCAGTGAAGGTGGACCATCCCCCACTGGTGGTAGCTGGGGGAATTGGGTGAGGAGTGGAGGACCATCCCCCACTAGTAGTGACTAGGGGAATTGGGTGAGGGGTGGCTACGGATCCCTCTTCAGAACACAAAGGCCTCAGCCACACCCAAACTTATCTCCCCAGGGTAAGGGAGACCAGAATGAAGGGTAGGAATCCCAAGCTAGCTCAGTCTGATTTGGTTCAGCTTATCTCTCTAGGCATTATCTGTCCTCTGGTTTAGTTTCTCAAGGAGAAGATTCCTTGATGTGCCCCCAGAGAACTTCTGGGGTGCTTTGCACCCCATGACACAAGGACTCATGATGAAAAATGCTATCTGCCTCCAGAGGAAAAACTGATGGAGTTTGAATAAAGATAGAAGCATACTATTTTTCACTTTTGTTTTGGTCTGTATTTTCTTTCACAATATTAGTAATATGGAAATACATTTCATATGATTGCACATGTATAACCTATATCAAATTGCTTACTGTATCAATAAGGGGAAGAAGAGAGGGGAAAAATTTGGAACTCAAAAAAAGTTTTAAATGAATGTTAAAAATTGTTTTTATGTGTAATTGGAAAATTAAAAGATTATTCAATTTTCTAAAAATAGGCCAGGGGAAAAGTGATAAGGGCTTGAGCTAGGATGGTAACTGTGTGAGTGTAGAGAAGGGGGTGTTACCATGGCGCAATGGATAGAACACTGGGCCTGAGTCAGGAAAACCAGTGTTTAAATCCAGCTTCAGACACTTACCAGCTGTGTGACCTTGGGTATGCCACTTAACCTTTGCTGCCCCAGTTTCCTCATCTTTAAAATGGGGATAAAATAACACCTACCTTTCAGGGTTATTATACGCAAACAATGAAATAATATCTCTAAAGAGCTTTGCAGACTCTAAAGTGCTACAAGAATGCTGGATCTCATTATTATCCAAGAGATATCGCAGATAAAAATGGCAAGAGTTGTCATTTGGCTGTACATGTAGGGTAAGAGAGAATTCAGAGACAAGGGTAATTTCAAGGTTAAGAATCTAAGGAAGGATGGTGATGTTGACTCCCCAAGAAGGAAATTCAGAAGATGGATGCTTAATAAATGCTTATGTTGGGTAGATATCTGTGCATTTATTGTGAGGGGGCAGAACATTCAAGCTGAGCTTCAAAAGCTTAGAATGCAACTAATGATGGGGAGAGGAGGAAGCCAGGAGAGGTAGATGTTCCAGGCATGGGGCAGGGCTGTGCCATCTCAGAATGCCAAGTTAGAACAGCTCGCGATCAGAATCCAAGACCCACAAAGACAGACTCCAAGATGGGTGAAGGGACAAGGTCTTTGCAATGATGTGGTTGTAGGAATAAGAATTCAATCCAGGAAATTCTTTCATGGAAATGCACCTTCCCTCACCTATGGAACAAATTGGATGGTTTCAGGATTCTGAGGAGGGCTGTAATAACACAGCAGCACTCCCAGGGAGCCCCATGGAACACACAATTATATCCTAAACTAATAAAAAGAAAGAGAAATTGTACACGGTAGCTTTCCTTGGGAAACACACTGAAAAGCTCATTCAGTGCTCTGAGTAATGGCTCAAAATAAATCTAAGGGAAACTATTTCACATTAACAAGTGGAAAAAAAAAAAAAGAAAGAAATCAACTACCAAGGTGGTAAACTGGGCCAGCCACTCTCTGTGGCTTCCCTACTGTATAATGGCCCATTCCAGGGGTCTTATTTTCCAACTACACCAGAGCCTCCTAATGCAAGCCATTTGCAGGAGAGCCAAGCCATCATCTTGTTGTTATTATGATATTGTTTTAACCCTGCTCTTGGAGGGAGCACCCTCCTGGGACTCTGGAACTTAAATCCTACCTTAATGGAAAGTTGACTCTAAAACATCTGCGAGAAGGCGTTTCCTCTAGAACTCTGAACTCTCACTTCACCCGACCCCTTTGGCATGGCTGAGAGGTCAGTCAAGGTCAGGGAAGAAAGTCTGCTCGCCAGGGTCATGTCCTGATTATAATGGGAGGGGAGCACCAGGGATGGGCTTAAGACTAATCAGAGGAAGTGATCAAGAAATTGGAGGCTCGAGCAGACCCATGGGGAGTGTGAAGAGGAAATCCTCAAGTATTTATTCCATGTGGCAATCACAAGAGTTTGCCTTCCTTTCCAAAGGGTTTTGTCTACTGTCCATTGCCCTTCCTCTTTAGGTAAGGTCCAACCTAAAACCCAGGGATCCTTGGGTGTGGGCTTTCTCATATCTACCTAATACCTTTTTTAGTATTTTGTTAGTTCTTAAGGTAGACTAAGCACAAGGGGGAAGTTGTGGAGAAATAGACCCCTGCTTAAATCCCAGGCCTTCAGAGTCATTGACTCACCTTGCTCCAGCTCCTACCACACTTCTCCCTACCAGATCAGTGAGTGGAGAAGTCATGACAATAAGAATTTGTTATTAAGCACCTACTATGTGCTAAGCAATGAAATTCATCATTCTATGTTCTTAGAGCCAGCAGCTGTAGGGATAGAATGGAAGAGGAGAGTAGGGGGTTAGAAGTAGATTCTAAAAGGGAAGGATTAGTATTAAAATAAGGATCAGTTCAGTCATATTTCTATAAGTATGATTAAAAAATGGTCTAACTATGGTTATAATTGAATTAAAAAGCATTTATTAAAAAGTTATTATATGCCAAGCATTAGAAATACAGATGCAAAAGTGAAGATAGTCCCTGCTTTCATAGAGTTTACATTAGGTGAGGGGGCCTGTGGGCTGCCCTGGTGCCCTTGTCAGCCCTCTCCCAATGCCCCTCCATGCTTTCTTGGGTGCCATGAGCCTTGGGAGCCATCACTTAAATCCAACAAATCAAAGCATCTATATTTCTTTCAGTCTGAATAGACCTAGTCTGCAAAGTCCCTCTGGTCCCAGCAATGGAATTTAACATGAAATATAAATATATTAAATTTCCCTCTCTATTTTCTCCCTTTGTGATTGCTCATGCTGCCCTCTCCCTTTACAGAAGAAGAAAATGAAGCTGAAGGTAGAGAAATGATTTGTCCAATATCACACAGGTACTAAGAGGAAGGTTTAAACCTAGCTTCTCTAAGTTCAGGTTTTTAAGATAAAATAAATGAAGATAAACATTTTTCCTAAGTAAACTCATCTCTCCTTATTCTTGTATTCTTTAAAAATAATACTAGAAGCTTCCTTTAGGAAGCAAAGGAAAAAACCTCTTTATTCCATTCAGAGAAAAAAATTAAAACTACTTACCACTGAACAATTCATTTGAAAAAGGTCTGAGGCTTTTAATGGATGGCAAAATCAATGGGATTCACTGGTTCTGTTTAGACTCCATGAATGGAAGGCTGATATGAAGCCTTCCAAAAAGAGAAGGAAGATTGATGATCCCCTAGCATGCTGCCCTAGTCAGATAACATCTGGACTATTGCTTTCTGTCCTGAATAGCACAGTTTAAGCAGGGCACTGCTAAGCAAGAAAGAATCCAAAGGAAGGTGACCATGTTGATGTAGAGACCATAATCCAGCCAAATACAGTAGAAAGACCTGGAGAAGGTTAGCCATGGAAAAGTTGGGCATGTGTCATCAAGGGCTAGCAGTCTTCAAGAATTTAAAAGGATGTCACATGGAAGGAGGATCAGCCTTTTTCAGCTAGGTCACAGTGGGCAGAACTAGGAGACAAGGAGGGAGGGGGGATGAAAAGAGGCAGACTTAGCTCAATCTAAGGGGAAAACCTGCTCAATCGTTGATGTCCTGGTCTTCCTCAGGAGGAAGTGAGCCTCCATCCCCTCCTGTAGCAGTGGCCAAATGACTTCTTGTCAGGAGAGTGTCTTCTTCACGAGATCACCTTCTATCCACTTGGCACAAATCTTGTGTGTATGTAATTGTTTGAATGCCATCTCCCCCACTAGAATGTGAGCTCCTTGAGGTCAGGGACCATGTTTTTGCCTCTACTTGTGTCTTCAGTGCTTAGTACATAGAAGGTGCCTAATAAATGCTTGCTGATAGGCCGAGTGAAAATATTACTCTTTGAGGTAGAGCTAATGGACTCTCCAGGGTTCCTTTTAAAACTGAGATTCTGTAATTCGATGGATGAAACTAGGGTTATGACATCAAAGAGCTAGAATGGGAGGGGACCTCAGACACCATCCAGCCAAGGCTCCTCATCTCCTTTTAGAGATGAGCAAACTGAGAACCAGAAAAGTGAAGTGGGTTTGGACATGGTCATACAGGTGGCTGGCCTCCCAGGCGGGATTTTGACTCTAGTTCTTGGGAGAGGACAGAAGACATAGTCACCACTCCCTGGCCTTTAGAATTTCTTCTCATACCTTTCTCTTGATGCTTTTCCTGGTTTGCAATTGATCCCCTTTCCTAATCCCCAGGAAGGGCTGGGATCAGGAGCTGGAAAATGTTTCTGCTTCCTGGGTTCTATGGTGCTAAAAAGAAGCCTTCCCACCCTAAGGGAGCAGAAGAAAGATCTCCCCTGGGGCATTCTGGAACAGCCTATGGACTGAGGATGGGGGAGGAATGGGAATATGGATCAGCCCAGGTCAGGGACTAGGGTACAGGTGTCAGGATTGAAATGGCCAGGTCCTAGCAATGTCTGAAACCACTGCTGAGCTTGACACCTAAGGTTAGTGGGAAGAGAAATAAATGTTTGCATAGGAGACAAACCAGCATCTCAAAGGAAGCCTACTGCAAGCCCAGAAATCAAATAGACCCAGTGGGAATCGAGGGATCCTAGATGCAGGGACTGGGAATTAAGCTTGTTACCAGGTGAGCAGCAGGGAGTATTGAGTTAGACAAGGGGAATCTCACTTTGTTAGCCTCACCATTCTATGGGCAGATGCAAATGGGTAAGCCCAGCTCTGGGCATCCAGGCCCCTCTCTTCTCTGCCTTTCTTTGGATTTCCCTCAACTAGAAAGTTGCTAATGTTACTCATTACCTTCCATAGCAACCCTGGATATATCATTCATCAGCAACTAACAATGACTAGAGTTTATCCTTCATTGCCTTTCCCACCTTGTGGAAGAAATACTGAAACTATGATCTGGGACTGCAGCAGCTTCCTGGCCCTTCATTTCTTGGATGAAGAATAGGTTGGGTTTTTTTTTTCCTTGAGAGGAAAGATGCATAAGTTCCAAATCTGAAACTTGAAAGGAAAAAAACAACACAAAAGTCCTTTTGTTTCTTTCTAATCCTTCAAATTATTTTCCAGATCATTCCCCTTTCCCCCCTTCTTTCTGAAAAGCACCAGCAGCCTTGGGGAAAGTAATCTTTTGCTCCAAATCAAAAAGGAGAGTTGAAGGACAGGAAATGTTTTAGGCAACCTAGGTCCACTTAACAGGGCCCGGACTGCTGAGTCATTCTGAGTGAGCCCTTGGCCAAGAATCTCAAAGATTAATTAACCTTCACGAGGGCAGGGAGACTTGGAATCTGTCTTAGGACTGTCTCGTCTGTTTTAAAGTGAAAGGTATTTGTAACATGTTTTGCAGACCTTAAAACGCTCTATTAGTGCTTGCTGTTATTATTATTAAAATTCCAAGGAAAAAGTCCCGGAGAGTTATGGGACTACTATGAGGTTTTATGTGACTAATGGCTGTGGGAAGGATTAATGGGAACACAGAGAAACCTTGGGGGCAGAGCTAATTGATCATGCCTTTCTTCTGAGGTAGCCTGGCATGGTTAATGAAGTTCTAGAATCAAAGTCATGAAGACCCAAGTTCCACTCCCCCCTCAGATATTATGTCATCTCAGGCATGTCCCTTCCTCTCTCTGAGCCTCAGTTTCCCCTTTTGTAAAAAGGGAACATAAGCCAGAAGCAAGAACCTCACCAGGCTGTTGTGAGGATCACATGAGATCGTGGGTATAAAAAGAGGGTTCTGCAAACCTTAAAATGCTGATTTGAAAATTCAAAGGAAAGATCAAAGGTATCAAAAAAAAGATGCTCAGAGGAAGGTGTTTAGTGTTCTAGAAGCCCAAGTTATTATCATTCTCAAAGCCCCCATCCCAGTGAGGCTGAGAGGACTCCGACATGCCTCCATCTTTTCCCATACTCCTTTACTGATGGGAGACCCTAATTATGAGAGCTTCCATTGGGGCCATCCTTAAGCAGAAGGATGAGGGCCCCCTCTAGGCCCCCTAGAGGTGAAGCTTCCCCCTTCCCCAGTCCAAGCCAGTCCAATCCAATGAGCATTTATTAAGAGCTGATTCTGTGCTGGGACCCAGGCTGGGCACTGGGATGCAAAGATAAAAATAGAAAACCCTGTCCTGTCCTCATGGGGTTTATATTCTATCCCCCAACGCATGGGAAACCCCCCTCCTGGGCTTCAAATATCACTATGGGACAGTGAAGGGGAGAATTCAAGAGAGTTTTTATTATTTCTTCAGTGTGGAGTACTAGACAGAGAACTGGCTGGTCTTAGTGTCAGAAAGACCTAAGTTCAAATCTTGCCTCAAATACTTACTACTTGTGTGTAACCCTGGGCAAATCCCTTAAGCTCTGTGCTTCAATTTATTCATGAGTAAAATTGAAGAGGCAGCTAGGTGTCACAGTGTTATAGAGTGCTGAGCCTGCAGTTGGGATGTTCAAATCCAGCCTCAGACACTTCCTAGCTGTGTGACCCTGGGTAAGTCATTTAACCCTTTTTGCCTCCGTTCCTCATCTATAAAATGAGCTGGAGAAGGAAATGGCAAGAAAACTCCAAAAGGGGTTGTGAAGAGTCAGACACAAATGTACAACAACAAAGCGAAGCGGATTGGACTCAATGTTCTTTCTGATGTACCTCTCCCCTAAAAATCCATGATCAGCCTGGACATAGTAGTTATTTACTTTGGGGATTCTAAGCTCCACCAGTTCTCATTTCTCATTCCATCTCAGACCTCCAAGGAAACCTTCAAGCAACATCTCTATAGTCCTCTTGTTGGGGGAAGAGGGGTGGGAATCCAAGGCTGTTAATTTATTACCATAGTGAATTCTTGGTGTGGAAACTCTCTGGGACTTACTGTAGCATCCTAGAGAGTTTACTAGAGCATGAGTAAGAAGTAAGACATGGACCTAGGTCTTCCTGACTCCAAGAGCAGCTGTTTCCAAGACCCATTACTAACAGCAAAGTAGAATGAAGAGTGTATCAGCCCACTTGCCTGATACAAATTCCCCATGCAGAGATGCTGAGAATGAAGATAACATGGAAGGGAAATGCCCCTTGAGGGCTCCCTTCCAATTACATTGGGAGATAGGCTCCTTGGTTATAATCATCCCCACTTTAGAGATGAAAAAATTGAGGCTTGGGGACCTTCTGTGACTTCTCTGTGATCCCATAGCTAATTTATAAAGTGTCAGATATAAAATTCAAGCCCAAGTCCTCCCTTAACTTTAGGGTTCTTAATCTTGGGTCCACGAACCCTCAATGGATCCAGGGATAGATTTCAAGGGAGTCCATGAACTTGGATAAGGAAAAAAAAAACTTCCATCTTTACTTTCACTAATGTCTCCTTGAAATTCTGAGAAGGGTCTGCAGGCTTCACCAGGCAGACTGTCCAAGGAATCCAAGGCTCAGAACCCCTGGTTCATGTCCAACAGTTTGTGCTACCGCCATAACAAAGATGCTAAATGCTTTCGGTTCCTTCCAGTCTTAGTCACAACCTCCCTTATCCAATTTCTCTCTCCCTGGGGCCAACAAAGACCCATAGGCTGGTCAGTTGGTTATTTTCTTTCTTTCTTTAGAGAGAGGAAAAAAACAAGATGCCTAAAGCCTGCGAATGGGAAAGCCAGCTGTTCTCCGAGGGAAGTGTCAGGACAAAGGAGCCATTACAATAAAGACTTCAGTAACTGAGAAGGAAACAAAGGAGCCCTGGGCATCTTGAAATCTGACTCCAACACCTCTGGTGGTGGTAACAATCACTCTTGTCCTTGTTATTGTTATTGTTGTTGTTGTTGTTTAATCAGAAGGGTTTCAGACTAACTTAGAGGAGACCCCCAGGTGGCCCAACTAGAGAATCTCATCTTGGGAAGACAAGCAGATGAGGAAAGGGATGGGGGGCCACCTCAGGGTGCTGAAGCCTTTGTTATTGTTATTTAACAAAGAAGATTAGGCAAAGAAAAGCTTGTGCCTCGGTGAGCACAGCCCATGGCTAAGCCCTTTACACATGGAAACCAGCCTTGCTAATCACGTCTAAGGTTACATTCGCCCAGTCACCCACACTTAATATCCCTGTGGCTTTACAGGGGCAACAGGTGTTCCTAACATGCGTGAGCTCACAGGAAATTAACAGATCGAGGGGGAAAATGATGTCTGCCCTGTGAGTCAGGAGGCAGCACATTCAGAGGAAGGAACTTTATCCTCTTACCTAGAAACTGGATATGAGGGGAGAAAAGGCAAGCCTCTGTCCCTGCCCTGGCTCCCCAACCCCCACCGCCCCTAATCTCCTCCAACTGGTCCAGACTTAAGGGTCTCTTTATCCATTTGGCTGTTTCGGGGAGAAGGTTGAGCTATTAACCACTTTTATGCCAAGGCGTGGCCTAAGGGGCAAAGTCAGGGAACACGGTGTCTGAACAGGCACCAGAAACCCCATGGGTTCTAGCCTGGGCCCTGACCTTGACCCTGTCCTCAGCAAGCCTTTTATGTCTCTCAATTCAGTCTTGATTCAGTTCAAGCAGTCCAACAATCATTAAATGCCTCCCTTGTGCCAGATACCCTGCCAAGAGCAGAGATAGAAAGGCAGACACAGGAAAGGTTAACAAGCATCTATCACGTGCCAGGCACTGGACTAAGAACATGTCCCTACCTTCTCTATTCTTCTGGGGGATACGACATGGAGATAGATAAGGAAACACAAAACAGCGGGAGGAGGAAGAGGACTGGGGAAAGGCTTCTTGAGCTAAAGCTTGAAGGGGTGAAAAGGGAAGGCATCCCAGGCGTGAGGCCCCAGCTTGGGCAAAGGCTCAGACAAGGAAGACATGGATCATCCACTTTTCTTGGCCAGTCCATTTTCCTGGAACATGGAATGAATGGTGGGAATTAATGGGATGCATCTGGAAAGGAAGATGGGAGTCAGATTGTGAAGGGTTACACAGACCGGGTGGGCTGATTGTGTGTTGGCCTGGAGGCCAGGGAGGGTGTCCCTGATTTTTAGATGACAGATGCACAAGTCCCTAGACTAGACCCCTGAGCCCTGCTCTCCCTTAGAGCTACCTAATAGCTGGCCAGACCCCAGGTCCTTGTTACCTGGAAAAGAAAAAGAAGGAGCCCATGAGACGCGGAGGGGGAGGAGAATTGGAGGCAGCTCTTTCCTGGCCTGGGACATGTCCCTGGAGGGGGCTTTTCAGAGCCCCAGGGGACTAAGAGGCCAGACTTTGGGCAGTTCTTCTCTAACCAAACTAGGCCCTGAAAGCTGTGAGAAGCCTCTTCCTTGGAGGAAGGGGTGAAGGAGAGAGAGAACCTTTAAGCCATCCCAAGCTTAGAGCTGGAAGAGACATTAGAAGTCATTTAGTCTGAGCCCCTCATTTAACAACCAAAGGGGAGACCCCAAGCATCTCAATGTGCCCAAGATCCCATTAGGGAGTGACTAGTCAGAATTTGAATCCAGATCTTTTGATTCCAAATTTAATACTTGTTCTTAAGTTTTCTTGGAAGTTCACGCAAGGCCCATTCATGTTATTTCAAGTGCTCCCCAGAAAATGATTTTCTGGAAATGATCAGGAAGAGTTAAAGGAAATTATAGTAACAAGTTCAAACACCCAGAAGTGATTTGGACATGGCCTCTGCTAAGCATTCGGACCCAGTCACACTTTTTCCTACCGTCTGGAGGGAGAGTTTTCCAGGCTAAGAATGTGTTGATTGTGGTTTTCCTTGATGGTAGATTTCATTAACATATTGACATGGCAGCAAGACATAGAGGGAAATTATGGGTTTGGGCGTCCCGGGGCCTGTGTTTGGAGCCTGGCTTTGTGCTTTACCAGCTGAATGACCTCGAATGAGTCCCCTACCCTCTCTGGGCTTCACCTATTAAATGATGGTGTCAGACTAACTTCTCCCTAAAGCCCTTCCCAGCTCTAAATCTAAGGTTCTAACCCTAAAGATCCTTCATCTTTAACTGAGTTGTCTTGCCTCATTTATCCCTGAACCTATCCCCTTTCTCTGGTTCTCAAAGAAAGGCCCAAATGGCAAAACTCTCATCTTGCCCTGAAGCAGAAATCGACAATCCACCAGTTCCTTCAGCGCAGCCCTTGGAGCCTCATGTTCAAAGGGTCTCACAGGAGGAATGTGAGCGCTTAAGGAATGCCAGGAGAGGAGAAGCATTATGAATGATCAGCTTTGCTGTATCTTATTTTCTTAAAAAGAAGAAAGCTCTGCCTATGAGTTCATATTTACAGTTTCCAACTCCCACCACTGACTGCAGAGACTCTGGCTTGCTCATGGCCTCCTGAGCAATCTACTGATGTGGAGGAGGGCTGCGATCTTCATGGGGGATACACATAGACACACCCAGAGGTCCCAGGAGGCTTCAGCCCTCTCTTGTCTCCCTGTGAAAGGTGGGAAAGTAATGTCCCAGCCAGAAATCTTCAAGTAAGGGCTTTAAACCAGAGGCTAACTCTGGAATCTGCAGAAGACAAGCCTAGAGAGGAAGGACTGTGGAGGTGACCCAGTCTAAACCTCTTCTTACTTTACCAGAGTTCCCCAAACTGTAGACCATGCAGCCGTTGCAAGAGATCCACACCCATACGGAGCCACAAATACGCTAGAGGGAGCCACTGGTTTCTAGATAACAGAAGTCTAAGGCTGTGGACCACTTACTCCCGGCTCTTTGCTGTGTGGCAAAGAAAAGGGATGGTGAGTGGAAAAGGCAGGCAGGGGAGGAGGCGGTGGCCAGGAGACGGAAAGGTACCCCCTGCCTCCCAGCCCCATTTTCCAGTGGATTTCCACCAAGCTCCCCCACTCAACTGGACTGTTTGGAAGACATGGCTTTGTTTCCTGAGACTTCCCTTTGTGACCTGGGTTAAGTCCCTGGGGCTGTGGGTGATAAGGAAGGTAGCTAACATCTATCAGGAGCTTTAAGGCTTGCACGGCCTCATGTGATCCTCAGAACCCCCTGGAAGGTAAATGCTATCATTATACCCATTGCACAGAAGATGAAACTGAGTTTGAAAGAGGTTGAATGCCTAGGGCCACACAGTTGGTGAGCACCTGAGGCCAGGATTCCAGCTTGGACTTCCCCCTCAAAAGCCAGACATACCTCCACTGTGTCCCCAAGCTGCCATGATGTGGTAAAGATCTCTCCCGGTGTTTTATATGTCAATGGCAAGGACCACATCCCTGCAAGGGGTCTCTGAGGTCATTCAACCCAACTCCCTCAGATGAGGAAACAGGTGCAGGGAGGGGAAGAGACTTGCCCAAGGTCATAGAGGTGATCAAGGAACAAAAGCAGCACACAAGCCGGAGGTCCTTGGATTTCCCAGCAGCCCCCCTTCCAGAGCACGATGCCCCAAGGACATGCACATCCTCATTCCTGCTTGAGCTTTTAGGATCATTTCAACACCACCACCACTTTTTGGTGCGTCTGTGTCTAGATGTAGGCTAAGCTCTGGATGTTTTACATTCCTCCCAACTTCTCATAGCATTATAAATTTACAAGCAGAAGTAACCTCTGAGATCACCTAGCCCAATTCCCCTCATTTTTACAGATGAGGAAACTGAGTCTCACGGAGGTGAAATAATTTGACCAAGGTCACACAAGGTGACAAGTGATAGCACCAAGATTCAAACCTAGGTTCCTACTCAGCCCTCAGATTTCCTGCATCTAAAAGCACCCAGTTCTTCATCTGGAAGAAATAAATGCAACAGGACCAAAGAAACACACGCCTGAAATGTCTTGGCATGAGAAATCTCCCCAGTTTTCAAGGCAATAAAGGATAAATTATGACTCTCAAGACCTGGACCTAATAAGATTTTGCTGAGTTCATGCATGGACGATAGAATAAAAAGATTTCAGCTCTGTGGCTCATGAAGACATACGGGCTATGCAGACCTTGAATTTTCCAGCCGAAGACTTGTTGAAATTGCTAGACATACTCTAAATTAAAACTCTGCCCTAGGGCTCTCCATGGCATGGTGGTGCCCCCTCAGTTCTCAGAGGTTCCTCAGGGGGTGCACAAGATAGGCCTTAAGTGTGGACCCTGTGAGGGAGGGGACATCTAATGGTGGCACACTAGCCTTGGAGTCAAGAAGACCTGAGTTCAAATCCTGCCTCAGACACTTACTAGCTGTGGGACCTCAATCAAGTCACTTCTGCTTGTCTCGATTTCTTCATCTACAAAATGAGGATGATAATAACAGACCCACCTCACAGAGTAGTTATGATAATATAATAAGATATTACACTGAAAGCACTTAGAACATCTGAAGGTTAGTTATTATATATGTACACACAGATGTGTGTGTCTTTAGCTATAGAGCTCATTTTTATTTGACTGTATACCACTGCTTCAAATGTTTTATTATGTTGCCACCAAAGCTAAGTAGTTGCTTTTTATCCTGGACCCCCTGATCATTTAAAAGGCTTCCCTTTGCTTTTATCATGGGGCAGGAAACTCTCCATTTCCCAATGCTCCTTCCAAAAAAAGCATAGCTTTAGAGAGGGACGGGACCTCGGAGCTCTTCCAATCTAACCCTCAGACACATCTCAGAGCTGCAAAAAGCAGGATGAAAACAATTGTTGTTTATTCTTCTTTCTCAAAGAGGACTGTCACAGTGGGGTAATGTCACAACTTGCAGTGAATTGGATTTAAGTGAGGCAAGGCTGTGCAAGGTCACCAGCCTCACTCTCTCCCCTAGAGCCATCTGGGTCCAGAGGCAAGATCTACATCAGGACGACTGGAGATGGCCCTGGGTGTTTAAGGCAACTGAGGTTAAGTGACTTGCTCAGGGTCACACAGCCAGTAAGTATCTGAGGTGAGATTTGAACTCAGCTCCTCTCAACTTTAGGGCCAGTGCTCTAGCCATTTAGCTGCCCCTGAATAGAACAGCCACTCCCTGAAGCCAAGGGGTGTAGTCGCTGCCCCAGCCCCCAGCACATTACTTAGAACACAGTAGGTATTTAATAAATGCTTTATAATTTGAGGACCATGGAGAGGAAGTAACAGGTCACATGGCTCATTTATGGCAGAGCTGGAATTTGAACCCAGAACATTTGATTCCAAAGTCAGCACTCTAACCGATATGAAATAATGCCCCTGTTATCATTTTAATGACTCAGTTTTCCCAGTGCTGATCACGTACTTTTGCAATGGAAGCAGGCAAAGACAATCCTAATGGTGATGGGATTCAGGCCAGTCACCTTTGATGTCATGGAAGGAAATCATTTGGTCTGTCCCTTTCCTTCCAGAACATCCACAGCTAATGTAAACCAAGGAGGGGCTCCGAAGATGGGCAGGACTAGGCTGAGCCCTGGAGCTTGCCCTTGGCCTTGAAGTCTTATCAAAACACTATTTTATTTTTTACATGCAAAGTCAATGCCCAGGCCCATTACTCTCTAGCAGGCTGAGGCAGGCACATCTTTGGTCCTTTGTAAGGGGATGGAAGTTGGGGGCTGGGGAGGCGGGAGGAGCCCTGAGGCAGGAAGAATTTTTGAAAGATCTATGGAGCACCAGCCCTGGAGTCAGGAGTACCTGGGTTCAAATCCAGCCTCAGACATTTAACACTTACTAGCTGTGTGACCCTGGGCAAGTCACTTAACCCCAATTGCCTCACTAAAAAAAAAAAAAGAAAGAAAGAAAGAAAGATCTATGGAACTGCTCGATTCTTCACAGTCAGTCAATAGTGACGTTTTGTCTTGGGCATTTTCCCAAGGAAGGAAAAGGGAGCTCCAGGTACCTGGAAGCAAAGGGGCTGCTGGGTGGAGATGCCACCAGGGGGCAGCCTTGGAAAGAAGGGTCATCTTCAGCCGCAGAGATTTTGCCAAGAACAGATGGAAGAGGAAGGGGAACAAAAAGAGAAGGAATGTGGTAGAGGACTGCAGAAAGGAGGTGGAGGAGGGAGACAGAGAGGAAAGTACACAGAGGGAAGAGGAGGAGAAGCAGAAAAAGGGAGAGGGGCAAAAAGAAGGGGTGAAGGAGAGGAGAGAGACAGAAAGAGAAAGAGACAAAAGAGGAAAGGAAGAGAGAGTCAGAGAGGAGAGAGACAGAGAGACTAAAAGACAGACCAAGAAACAGACATGAAAGAGAAAGGAGAGGGAGACAGACAGAGAGACAGATGGGGGAAAGGCAGAGAGGAGAGGGAGCGAGACGAAGAACCAGAATCCCAGGGCCCTGTCCCAATGGGTCAAATGAACACATATCCATCCTCAAGACCAGGTCAGTTTCTCTCTGTCTCTGTCTCTGTCTGTTTCTCTCTCTCTGTCTCTCTGTCTCTCTCTCTCTGTCTCTCTCTGTCTCTGTCTCTCTCTGTCTCTCTCTGTCTCTCTCTGTCTCTCTCTGTCTCTCTCTCTCTCTCTCTCTCTCTCTCTCTCTCTCTCTCTCCCACACACACTCCAGAATTTAACTCCAGGATTTTTTTTTTTTAGTTTCAAAAAACCTAAAGAATGGAATCTCCAAACTCCAGGCCAACTTGACTTCCATTCCTGGCCAAATCATAGACCATGGCTTCTTCACCTTTGGGTGTGTGTCCCAGACCCCTTTGACATCAGTCTGGTGAAGCTGTGGACTCCTTAATCAATCAATGGACATTTATTAAGCACCTACTACACGCTGGGCACTACGCTAAGCACAGAGGACACAAATACAAATTAAAACCAATACAGGACCTGTCCTAGAGAAGCTTACAATCTAATGGAGAAACACAATACACAAAAGGAAAGGGAAGGGTGTAGGTGCAAGGGAAGGGCACCCAGCCAGGGCATATTGGAGAGATCCAGAGAAGTCCAAAAGCAGGGAGCTGGTGGGAAATGGTATGTTTTTAAATGCATAAAATAAGCTACAGAGGACTAGAATGGAAACCAGTTCTACTGAAAAGCTGTTATCAAAATATTTTAAAACAAGTTCACAGACCCCAGGTCAAGCACCCCTGGGGTCTTATAGAGAGTTAGTGACCATTTAGAAAAGGAAGTGTTGGTTAAAAAGAGTCAATATGACTTTGCCAAGAACATATTATCAATTAATCAGCCAATAAACATTTATTTAATACTTACTGTGTGACAGGCATAGTAGTTAGAACTGAAGGTACAAAGAAAAAGCAAAACCAACCCCTGGCCTCAAGGTGCTTACATTCCAATGGCAGACCACATGCAGATAAATGGATAGATACACAGCTGATGGAAGACAGCCTTAGTGGGGAAGGCTCACCAGCTTAGGAGGGGTGGGGTCGGGAAGAGTCTCCCACAGGTGATGGCACTTGAGCTCAGTCTCAAAGAAAGCCCGGAATTGTAAGGGGTGGAGGTGAGTGGGAGAGCATCCCAGGGTGGGCCAGGATGCATTTCCCTTTGGGACTGAGCCACCGGATTGGTAGAGCAAGGGATTTCTGTTGTGATTGGTTAGATTTTAGCAAAGCATTTGACGAGCTCCATCATGGGATTCTCATGTGCCCGACAGAGAGATAGACTTAATAACAGA
Organism: Dromiciops gliroides; assembly: GCF_019393635.1. Taxonomy (NCBI): domain Eukaryota; kingdom Metazoa; phylum Chordata; class Mammalia; order Microbiotheria; family Microbiotheriidae; genus Dromiciops; species Dromiciops gliroides. Next base: position 488,281,730 of record NC_057864.1, on the reverse strand, counting down.
CTCGTTCTATGGATTTGGAGCTGCTCGGATGGCCAGACCCACCAGGACTCGGGGTTGATTTAGAAGGAGGTCTCCAATGGAGTTGGGTAGCTTATCTAGCCGCCATGTGTCTTATCAGTGATTGGGAGGCTCTAAACGTTTCCCAATGAATTAGAGCATATGATCAGATTTTTAAAGATTGAATTTGATAGGCAGAAATAGATGGCTTTAATCTGGGATCAAACACCATTGTGCCAGTCCAAGAGAGGGGTGGAGTGACCGGAAAGCAGTTCTGACAAAGATTGCCAGGGGAACTTGAGTCCAGAGTGCGCAGTAGAGGCTACGAAAGTTAGCGCCATCTTGGCCACCATAAGAGAGTGAGAAGGAGCAGGCCCGGGGAGGCGATGACCCTGCTGCTCTCTGCACTGGTCCCCGTGGCTCAGGAAGGGAGTCAGCATCCCAAGGAGGCAGCCACGCTGGGAAGGAGCCTTGGAGAGAGTGGTACATGAGTCTGTGGAAACAGCCCAGGATGCTGAGGCTGGGGAAGACTTGTGGAATGTGATGACTGTTCTCAAGCATAGCAAGGGCTGTCAAACAGACTCATTCTGCTGGGTCCCACAGGGCAGAACCAAGAGCAAGGGGGCACAGTGGCTAACAGGCTTTTGGGCCTAGGCTTGCTGTCAGAGGGGAGCAGGCTTCTTGGGGAGGGGGAAGGCACCTCCTCCCTAGAGGGCCTCAAGCAAAGGATTGCAGAAGCATAGAGAGAGAGCTGGAAGGGACCTTGAAGGGCAACTAGTGCAATCCTCCCTTTGTAAGATGGGGAAACTGAGGCCCAGTGAAAAGCAATTTGCCCAGGATCACACAGCCAGGAGGAGAAGGAGGAGGGGGAGGAGGAGGTGGTGGTGGCATGGTCCCATATACATGTGTTAATTCATTTGATCCTCACAACAACCAGGTGCTATTATTAGCCCCATTTTACAGTTGAGGAAACTGAGGCACAGAGAGGTTTAAGTGCGTTGCCCTTGGTTGCACATCGAGGAAGTAGATCGGGTCTTCCTGATTCCAAGTCCCTCGCTCTATGATGCATATGATCTGGGCTTCCCTGTGCCACCTTGTCTGACGTGGGGTTTGACCCTGACTCTGGGCCCCCTGCCTTCTTCCACCTCTCACAAGGGCAGATGAACCAAGTATATGGCCAGGAGGGTTCTTGTTCCTGGGTGAGTTGGGCTGGATGCCTTGGGGGTCCCTTCCAGCCCAGAGAGTCTGGGTTCTGACACTCTTGGATTCCAAGGAGAAGCAGCAATGGGCACCATTGGCTAGAGTAGTGATTCCCATCACAAACGTCGCCAAATCCCCACCCAGAGAAGTCAGGGAGGGAAGAGCCCTCTTGGATGAGCAGCCCTAGGTATCCTCTACCGGAACCTGCCCCTGCCCCTGCCCCTGCCCCTGCCCCGTCCTGTCAGTGACCCAGGGCCTAGAGAGAGACCTCTTGAGGAAGTTATTCACTATTCTTCATTATTCCAAAAGCTCAGATATAGCCTGTTATAGTGAAAAGAGCCTTGGATTTGGATCAAGAGGTCCTGAATTCGAATCCCAACTCTGATACTTACTAACGGTATAACTATTTTACAAACCACTGGGCCTCAGTTTCCTTCTCTATAGAATGGATGGTTAGACTAGATGACTCCTAAAGTCCTTTAAGCTCCATAGCTAGGATTCAGTGATGATGCTGTCATTGTATTTGGGGCTACATCACTTAGACACTGCAACCAGTAGCACCACTGGTGTTTTAACTCTTGGGTCATCAATGCCCCTAGCATGAGAAAGACAGCTTAGAGTAATAGGTAGTCACCAAGACCCGGGTTCAAATCTCTCCTCTGGAGCTCACTAGCTGTACGTGTGAGGGGCCTGGCTTCCTTTTTCCCCCGGGAGTGGTTGGAGGGTAAAGGTGGGTGTAGTTCCCTCTGCTAGATAATCTCCCTGTCCCCCACTTATGAATGCCCAGACCACAAGATACTGAATAAGAGAGACCATCACACAAAGATGTCTGATGTCAGGAGAAGATGCCCTTCCTCTATTAGTGAAAAGTATCAGTTACTAGATGTCAGAGAAGAATCGCAGACTAAGAAGCAGGAAAAACCTTGGAAGTTACCTTTTTCAACCCATTCATTCATTTACTTATTCATTTATTTATCCATTCATCCTTTATTTATTAACCCTTTTGTTTATTTCTGGGAAAACTGAAGCCCATAGAGGTAAAGGGAATCCCTTCTTTTCTTGTGAACCTGTGCTGATGAGCACCTGACAAATGAGGGACCAAAGGGAATCTTTGAGATTGGGCAGGGCTGGTAACCTAAATCAGGAAGGTCACTGGGAGTCCATCACAGGGCCCAGAGTGAACCTCTTCTCTCAGCTCTGCCGATGATGGAGGAGATGCCTTCAGACAAAAACACAGACTTCATGGAAATTCCAAAAGAAGGGGCCAGACTTCAGACAGAGACTCGATCCACATCTATCTCTGGAGTCGGGGGGGGGGGGGGGTCAGAGGATACAAGTGAGTTTGAGGAACAAACCCTGGAATTCTGGGTGTATCTTCCATTGAACCACAGCCTGCATTTGCATAATCCTGACCCATGTTACCGGTGGGATCTCATACAAGACTTTTCTCTGGGTCTCAGTTTCTCCACCTGTAAAATGGGGGGTGGGGACCAGATGATCTTTGAGGTCCCTTTCAACTCTCAACCTATGATCTCTGACCTTTCCCTTGCAGTGATGAGCCGGCTGCTTTCCAGTTCTGCTGAAAGGACATTTGCAGAGCCAGACCTCTCTGAGGGTGGGATGTTGTTCGTATCCATCCTGCCAAGGGGTTTTGTCCCTGCAGCATTTGGTGGCCAGGCCCTTCCTACTCTATTGTGAATGTGGGTGTTTCCTTTGGGGGTGGCATACTGGATGCTGGGCCAGCATAGATGCTGCATCCTTCATAGTCCTGTAAGAGTGGAGTTTCCTTGTAGGTGTACGCTTGACTGTGCATGTCTGAGAGAGCTGGAGAGAGAATGGTAGATGGGCCTGGGGTAACCAAATGACCAAGTGAGGGAGGCTGCTGATGAAAGTTAACCTCAGGCCTCTCTCTGAGCTGATTCTGTATCACCTGTTTCAGATACACCTGTCTGTCTGTCTGTCTGTGTCTGTCCAGCTTTCTTTTTCTCAATCCACCCATTTATCATCTTTCTTTCTTTCTGTCTGCCTATCCACCTATCTTCCTTTCTTTCTTTGCCAAGAAAATCTTTGCCAAAGAGTCAGACAGAACTGAAAAATAATTAAACAGTAAATTCTTGACTCCAGGCCCAGTGCTCTATCCACTGCACCATCCAGCTGCCTGATGAAAAGAATAACAGGTTCTTTCCAGACTTGGTCCAGCATCTTTCTACCACATCCTCCTGATTGAAAGGAATCCTTCTAAGATAATGAATGGTGGGGGGCGGCTAGGTGGCATAGTGGATTAAGCACCGGCCCTGGATTCAGGAGTACCTGAGTTCAAATCCAGCCTCAGACACTTGACACTTACTAGCTGTGTGACCCTGGGCAAGTCACTTAACCCCCATTGCCCCGCAAAAAAAAAAAAAAAGAAAAAGAAATCATCTGATAAGGAATGGTGGTTGAATGAGTAGCCCTTTTGTTGAGAGGCAGGCAGCAGGTGTAGGCAATTCAGGCCCCAGGTCAGCCATCCCTTAACTACATAACATTGGGGAGATCTTTGTTTTTGTAGATCCTATTTATCTCATCTCTGAATAAGGGACTTAGTAGAATTAGAGGCTATTAGCCTGGAGTCTGTGAAACTTTGTTTAAAAGTATTTTGCTAACTGTGTTTCAGTATAATTGATTTCCTTCATCTTTAATTTTATGTATTTGAGAAGGAATTCTGATATGGAGTCCAGAAGTTTTACCAGCCTGCCTGCCTGCCTGCCTGACACCGAAAAGGTCAAGGAACACTGGACTGAGTGATGTCCAAGGTCACTGGCAGCCCAGTGAGGATGCTTAATCCACAGCCCAGACTCTAACTCCCCAAATCCTAGTCAGTAGCTAACTCCTCACTAGCTTTTTAGTTCCTTTTAACCTTAACACAGAAAACACATTGAGGCATCATACAATTATGGTCGTACAAGAGAAGCCTGAGGAAACATGAAATGGACTAGGAAAGAGACCAAACAGGAGAGGATCATGGCCAGGCCACCCCTGGCACATACTATGCAGGTGACCTGGGAAAGCCCCCACCTCTGGAGGCCTGTTTCTTCCTCTGTACAATGAGAAAGTGGGACAACATGGGCTCCGATGTTCTTTCCAGTTCTCGATATGATACAAAACCATTCAACCCCCTGGGCCTCAGTTTCCTCTTTACATGTAACTGGGAAAAAATACTTTTATCAGAAAAAAAAAGGAATGCAATCAAATAAGTTAGGTGGGTGGTATAGACCTCTGGGACTCTGTCCAGTTTTACTTCTATCATCCTCCAACCTAGCGCTCCTCTGAATCCCTAACATTTTTGTCCTGTCCATGGAAATTACAGTGACCTCCTTGTGTATTCTTTGTTGTGTGACTGAGCAGCATTTGGGGGAGGGAGGGACACTTAGTGCTCAGCCTATAATGGATACCAAAATTGTAGGCCAGGAAAGTATAAGAGACCTGATAGAGCTCATCTCATCTTGCTATGGTGCGAAAACCCTGCTTATAAAATATAGAATTGTCCATTAGTAGTAGTCTCCTCTACAACCCTGAGGCCTGCTGATGGTCTCTCACTCACTGCCTTGTGTTCAGTCTTGCCTTCCTATGGCGCAGTTAAAAGCTAATGAATGGAATGCCTGAGAATATCGTTTTCTTTCCACTCATTCAACCAGCATTTATCATCTTTGAAGGGTATCAGCAGATGGAGTGAAAAAATGCTAGACTTGAAGTCTGGGGAAACCTGCTTTATGTCTTTGGTCTCACTTTCATCATCTATGAAATGGGTATGATAATAGCTACAGTGCCTACCTCACCCAGTTAGACTCAATGAGAGAATGCCTGTTGTACTAGCCCTTTGCAAGGCTTCAAGTGTTATTAAAATGTCACCTCTTTAACCACTTTTTTCACTTTAAGGAAAGTGCCCATGACAACAATATTCACTTCTTTTTTCCTTCTCTAGGCTCCACTCCCAGATCTTTGGACTTCTCTCTCTACCATTGTACCAGGTGGGCACCTTCCCCTCCCCTCAATTCCCAGTTTTTCAGTTTCCTTTTATGTGTTGCCTTTCCCCATTGGGATATGAACTCCCTGGGGCAAGTATTGTTTTTTTCCTTTTTCTAACTCATATTCCTAGCACTTACCTATTACATAAGAAGCACTTAATAAGGCTTGTTGACTCATCAATTTATTAACAGGGAGTTTCAGGGAGTTTTGAAATTATCAGCCAATTTACTGTCCTCAGAGACTTGGCAAGGAAGATTGTTGTTGTTTGTTTTTTTTTTTATCATTGCTACCGTCAATTCAGAAGAAGAGAAAAAGATCTGGCATTTTAACTTAATCCAGTGTCCAGCCATAAGCAACAGTCTCGGAAATAACAGGAGAAAAGCTGGTTTGGAAATGGATTTCCTTGGCGGGGGGGTTGTTGTTTTTTTTCCTCTGCAGTTATATTCATTGGAAAGGTGGAAAGCAGCCACACAATGGTTGGAGATCCATGATGCAGACATGTCGAAATGGGGTGATTAGAGGTGACAATGAACCGATGAACTAGCAGGGGATGTGACTTCTGAGAACAGAGCCTAGCTGCCCAGGCCAAGTGTCATTCTGTATCATTGACCCATCGAGGTGTGCAAATTCTCCTCATTCCTCTCACCCTGACTTTGGGGACCAGTGAGTCACTGAAGCTGTTTGTTTTGTTTAGGTCCAGACCTGTGTTATCAGTGCTGGGGAATTATCAATGTGGAAACTCCCTCCCCAAGTGCTGATGGGCAATGCTTAATGGATACTTGGAGAGTTGCCTAAGAAAGCATTGAGATAGTTAAGTGGATTGCCCAGGGTCACCCAGCTGGCAGGGTCAGCAACAGGTCCTGAGCCCATAGACTCGTCCTCATTCCCAACCCAACCCTCTCCACTAGGCCATGCTGCCTCTTCAGCCATTTGCAAGGTCCAATGTATTCTGGCAACAGTTGGAAACTGGACTTTCCTTTGCAATTATCTTTCAAATTTGGGCTGAAGGCTGAGGTGAAGAATAATTCCATAACTTATTTTAGTCAAAAGACTGTCTCTTCACCTTTTCCTATATACTTTTTTTTTCTTTGAAAGCAAGGAAGTGGGGGAGGGAAAGGGAAAAATGGAAAGGAGAAAAGGAGGGAGAACTGGTGGGAGGAATATAGGAAAGGAAGGAAGGAAGGAAGGAAGGAAGGAAGGAAGGAAGGAAGGAAGGAAGGAAGGAAGGAAGGAAGGAAGGAAGGAAGGAAGGAAGGAGGGAGGGAGGGAGGAGGAAAGGAAGGAGGAGGGGGAGGGAGGAAGGGAAAGAAGGGAGGGAGGAGGAAGGAAGGAAGGAAAGAGGGAGAGAAGGAAGGGAGGGAAGGAGGGAAGGAGGGAGGGAGGAAGAAAAGAAGGAAGGAAGGAAAGAGGGAGAGAAGGAAAGGAGGGAGGGAGGAAGGAAGGAAGGAAGAAAGGAAGAGAAAGAAGGGAGGAAGGGAAGGAGAAAAGGAAGGAATGGAGGGAGGGAGGAAGGAAGGAAGAAAGGGAGGGAAAGAAGGGAGGAAGGGAAGGAGAAAAGGAAGGAAGGAATGGAGGGAGGGAGGGAGGAAGGAAGGAAGGGAGGGAGGAAGGGAGGGAGGAAGGAAGAGGGAGGGAGGGAGAAAGGAGGGAAGGAAGGAAGGAGGGAGGGAAGGAGGGAGGTTGGCTCCCTGCTGCCCCCAGGATCAAATACAAAACTGTGTGAACCCTTCCCAGCTTTGCCCTTTCCTGTCTTTCCAGTCATCTTAGACCTTTCTCCTCTCTACACACACTATGATCCAGGAACACTGGGTATTTGCTGCTTCTCACACATAGTACTTCCTCTCTTAGGAGCAGCTGGGTGGTTCAGTGGATAGAGCACTGGGCTGTGGGCAAAAAGCCCTGAATTCCAACGGTGCCTCAGAGACTCCCTAGCTAGCTGTGTGACCCTGGGTAAGTTACTTGGCCTCTGCCTTCATTTCCTCATCTACATAATGGGAATGATAGTAGCACCTCCTCCCCACCCCCACCCCCACCCCCGCCCAAGCTGTGAGGATCACATGAGATCCTTGTGAAGCGCTCAGCAGGTGCCTGGAGCATAGGATGATGGGTCTCATTTCTGGGTAATTTAATGATCTTATTAATGACGCCAGCACGGTGAGAAGAGGATGATCATGTGGCCAAAGACAATCCCGGCTGGGCTCCCCTCATAGGCCCGTTGAAAGAGAGCTGTTCCCAAGGGTGGCGATCAGCTCTGGTGGGTGAACAATTCATGAGAGACTGAAGATTACAATCAGGGGCTCAACGTATTCAAATGAACTTTGATCGTGTCCTTGGGCAATCTATTCCAAGAATGTATCCCCTTCGCAATCAGAGTAGAGCACAGAGCGCAATGGCTTCCCTACCTAGGTGGGGTCGGCCTCCAATCTCATTCCCAGTAACGACTGAACTTTTGAAATCAGGACTTTGGGGGGGGGGGTAAGGAACTCTGGATCCCCAAAATGGTTGTTAATAAGCATTCCTCTCAATAGTAAGCGCCATGTGCACGCTCGCTCTTATTATTAAATACACGTGTTTGCACGGGCTGTCCTCCCTGCTTGGAATTTTCTCCCTCCCCATCTCTGGCTCCCTTCAAACCCTGGCTAACATGCCGCCCCCTACACGAAGACTTTCTTGATCCCCTTTAATTCTAGCGCCTTCTGTGTATTAATTCTTTCTTATCTGTGATGTCTCTAGCTCAGTTGTACACAGCCGCTTGCACGTCCTCTGGGCTCTGGGAGGGCGGGCACGGACTGTCTTTTGTCTCTCTTTGTGTCCCACTGCTCCAGAAATGCTTCTTGACCGACTAATCACGTAGTGAAATCGCGGGGCTGTTCTGAAATAATCATCCTAACTGGCGCTTGTATCGCGCCTCGTGGTTAGCCCATCTTTAACTTCATCATCTCATCTCTCAGACAGTACATGGGATGAATCCTTCACGTAAGCGAGGAACCAGAGAGGGAGGGTGAGCGCCATGGCTAGGCTGGAATGGGACCAGGATTCCTGGCTGATTTCTGTCCAGGATGGGATGGGGCTCCTCGGGTTTCTCTCTGCTGGTACTAAAGACATTTGTCTGCCCAGCTGGGAAATGCACTGGGCCCGCTCCCCGCCCCCTGTGCCTCCCTCCTGGGCTGCGGCGCTCTCAGGTTACCATGGGGATACCTTGCCTCCTGTCAGGACCACATTGCTTTCCCCGCTGCCTGCTTGATGTTTTGCCAAGCCGGGGAGGGCTGGGAGTAGCGTGAACAATGTCTTGCCAGGATTCAGCTGGAGGGAGAAAAAATGTGGAATGCGAAGGTGAGAGATTAAAGGTGGGAGCGAATGGGAAGGAAGACACAGAGTAGTGTTAAACCCTGGAGGGAAACGAAAAGGGGAGAACAATTCTGGTCCCGAGGAGCCCCTTGTTATTCACCGCTCTCAGAGGCAGCCTGGGCCTGTGAAAGGCCCCTGCATCCATGGGCACTTCCGACCAGGTCCCTTTAGCTCCAGCAGCCTGTTTGCTCATCTGCAAAATGAGGCTCCCTTCTGCCTCTCACTGCCCCTCTTGGACTCTCCACACCAGGGCTTCTTAACCTTCCTTTGTGTGCCAAGGAGCCCTTTGGAAGGCTACTGACCCCCTTCTCAGAATGTTTTTTTTAAATATATTAAAAAAAGACATAGGGTTGCAGAGAAAAACCAATTATATGTTGAAAGCCATCAAATTCTTTTTGTTTTTAATTTCATGGACTCTGGGCTAAGAACGGTTACTCTCTCCAACTTCCCCATTTCTAAGATGAGGGTGAGAGAAGCAGGACATCGAGGTGGTGAGAGTCACTTCCAGAGTCAGGAGCCCCGGACTCAGACCCTGCTTCTGACACATGTTGGCTCTGGACTCTAGGCAAATCACTGAACCTCTCTGAGCCCCACACAGCTCCCTGACACTCTGTGGTGCAGAGCAGGTGTTGATCTGCACCTGTAGGCAAAGTTTCCTCCTCTGGAAGTTCCCTTAAACCAATAAAGTCACAGGTCTGGACCATGTCTTTAAGAGGAAAGTGATGCAGGATCACAAGGGTCCTGTAAAGATTAAGAGACTTAAAGATCATCTAAGCCCCTCATTTTATAGATAAGGAAACTGAGGTCACAAAGGTAGGAACAGAAGCAGGATTTGAACCCAAGCCCTCTGACTCCAGATGCAGGGCTTTTTCCATTGCACCATGATGCAATAGTGCCTATAGATCACTACACTATGTTTGCAAACTGACCTACTCGAGTCACTTGACTTCCCCAGGCTTCAGTTTCAAGAGACTGAACTTTTGAAAAGAAACTCAAAATTTCTCTTTTCCATTTTGTGTCTAGATCCATGATCCTGTATGTGACCTTGGGCACATCCCTTTCTCTCTCTGGTCCTCAGTTTCCTAATCTGTAAAATGGGGGGGGGGCGGTAAATTAGATGACTTTTGAGGTCACTTTCCTGTTCTGAACCTGTGATCCTCTGATGCCAGGACTGGAATGGAGGGACCCAGGAAGACACATGATGGGTGCGGATGAGTTGTGAACCATAAAAGAATGATAAAAGGCAAGGTAGAAAATAATCCCAGTGCAGAAAAATGTAGACTTCTTTTGCCTCTGTGTTTTAGAAAGAAAGGAAAGGGAGAAGGGGAGAAAGGGAAGAAGGAAGGAAGGAAGGGAGGGAGGGGAGGAAGGAAGAAAGAAGGAGGGAGGAAGAAAGGAAGAGCAGAAGAAAGAAAGAAAGAAAGAAAGAAAGAAAGAAAGAAAGAAAGAAAGAAAGAAAGAAAGAAAGAAAGAAAGAAAGAAAGAAAGAAAGAAAGAAAGAAAGAAAGAAAGAAAGAAAGAAAGAAAGAAAGAAAGAAAGAAAGAAAGAAAGAAAGAAAGAAAGAGAAAGAAAGAAAGGAGGAAGGGAAGGAGGGAGAAAGAAAGAAAGAAGGAAAGGAAGGAAGGAAGGAAAGAAGGAAGGAAAGAAGAAAGGGAGGGAGGGGAGGGAGGAAGAAAGAAGGAGGGAGGAAGAAAGGAAGAGAGAGCAGAAGGAAGAAAGAAAAAGGAAGAAAGAAAGAAAAAAGGAAGAAAGAAAAAGGAAGGAAGGGAGGGAGGAAGAAAGGAAAGGGAAGAAGAGAGGGAGGAAGAAAGAAAGAGAGGGAGGAATGGAGAGAGGGAGAGAGGGAGAGAGAGAGAGAGAGAGAGAGAGAGAGAGAGAGAGAGAGAGAGAGAGAGAGAGAGAGAGAGAGAGAGAGAGAGAGAGAGAGAGAGAGAGAGAGAGAGAGAGAGAGAGATGAGAATCCTAAAATCATGAAAAGTTGAAAAGCTGCAAACATTGTTTTGCACCGAGCGCCACCTTGTGGCAATCAATCCTCATTGCAGTCCCACATTTTCCCCATCTCTTTTGTGTTGAAAACCACAGGTACAGAGACAAAAGGAAAGAGCTCCTGCCCACAAAGAGCTTACATTCCATGGAGGATCTACTCCCATTTTCTGGCATTTGTACCGCTCATTGTTCCAAAATCCTCATTGGTAATGTGTTGTAGGCCGTTAACATGTATAAGATGGGTGCCCCGCCTTGCCCCACAGCCCCAACTTGATGCTCTCCACCCAGGTGGGTATTTATTAACTCTTTGGGCACCAACCTGGAGAGGCCTAATGACCCTTCTCAGAATCATGTTCTTAAATGCATGCAGTAAAATCTATAAGATTACAAAGAAAACCAATGATATTGTAATCGTTATTTCAATATTTAAAAAAAAATAATTTCCCACCTCCGGGTTAAGGATGCCTGTTCTATGCCCTGATGACCTTGATCAGGTGAGAGGTCCTCTTAGTGTTACAAAGTCAATGGTGGAAGATATAAACTCAGAGTGAATAATTATTGTTTTATTGAATCAACTAACTCGAGTGAACTAAATATGAACTGAATGAAGGCTGAAATGTGCTGTGGTTAAATAGAAGTAAATTAAAGAGAATAAGAGAAACAGCCCTGTGGGACTTAGATAAAACAGCAAGCTCTTTTGAAGCCTTACAATCCAATACTGAGCCAGTTGAATGTGGAGCAGCTTCAGCCACTCGTAAGAAGGCATCACTAGGGCTGGGAGTAGAGGACTTCTCTGTCTCCCTCCCTGTGACCAGAGGAAAACCTTTCAGCCTTTGGGCTTCCATCCACAACATAAGCCGTGTTCCTGGAGCAGTAGTGGCCAATGGCTGTGTCCACAATAGTTGCTGAGAGGCATGCTGATGACAAGAAGCTTCGAACTTCAAAAAGACACTGACCTTATGAGCTCAGTAGTGAGCTACACCAAAGGGGAATGTCATGGGGTCTCCACAAAGGGAAAAAAGGGACTAGAGATAAACTAGAAGCCATAAGTTACTTTTTGGTCACATGTTTTCTCTAAAGTTGAGCCTGCTCTCCCCAGGAAACACGTATATACAAGGAGAGAGTGTGGCCCAGACTTTGAGGGGAGTAGGGAGAGTTTTGTACCAAATATTTCTACTATATCATTTGAGTAAATATCTATTTCTGAAAGCTAATTAAGTGGCTGCCTGGTAACTGTTGGAAACCCAATGGATGGGGGCTCATGAGCATGAGAAGCTATCCTCAGTCCTCAAAGGAAAACACAGAGGGGAGAAGTCATCAGTCCCCCTCTGGGGTCTCTGCGAGTTGGGAGAGTCCAGAGCAGATGCCAGACTTGCCATTTCAATATGTTTCATCGATCCTTTCAAAATCATTCCCTTTGCAATGATGTCCCTCTACCTCTGCCTCACTCTCCCAGGAAAACTCTCCCTCACAAGGAAAAAGTACAACTAAGCAAAGCCAATTAATGTATTGGCTGCATCTAACATCTGATGCCTTCCACTTCTCCACCAAGTAGAGGGAGGCATCCTTTCCCAAGAGGTTGACGTGGGCAGGAAATTTGGGGTGTATTAATAGTGGGGAAGTTTTTCAAACACGCGGTCAAATTAATAATAAATGCTTGCTGCCAAAACCAGTGCAATAGCCTCTAATTTATAAGTAGCAATATCTCAGGAACCCCGGCCTGGATCCCCAATAATTTAGAACAGAGACAGGCTTTCCCCCAAGGTTTCAAATGACACAATTCATAGATGGATTGTGAATGATTATCAACAAGCATTTATTAAGTACAGGCTGTGGCAGGCCCTCAGAAAACAAAGACAAAAACAAAAGAGCCCTGTCCTCCATGAACTTACATTCTAATAGAGGAAGCTGAAGATGCCTAGGCTGAACATCACTGCAGACAGGTAGCCTCTATTCTCCCCACCCTGGAGAGGGAGAAAAGAAGGCCCCATGAAATGCAAATACATCAGTGAAATGCAGATACCAGGCTACAGGTCTGACCCAGAACAGATCACGGATTCAGATCCAGGAGGAGCCTCAGAGTGACATCATCTAGTCCAGCAAAGGTGGAGGAGAATCCCTCACACCAGAAGTACTAGTCCTCCCTGAACACCCTATACACCCCAGGCACATAGTAGGTGATTAATAAATGTTTGCTTCAACAATATTGATTTATTGTTGATTGGTCATGAGTCCCAGAATCCCCTGACCTAGTAGGGCAGCGATAAGCCACTCCAGTACTATGTCAGTCACTGTAAGGAAAAATGGCAGGTTTTTGTCGATGATTATGATGGTGGGCATGGGGATGATCTGATGAGAAGTTGATGACAATGGTGATACCTTTAACCATCATGGCGGTGGTGGTAATGATGGGCATCATATGAATGAAGGCAAGTGATTCCCAGGAGTACAGGGTATCCCCAAAGTCAGCACAGTTTTAAACTTTAATAGTTTTAATCAGCTTAAAACTGTTCTAACACTTTGGAGAGACCTTGTATTTAGTTCTTCCCAGAGAGATGAGAAACCAACTTTTGGAGAAAAGATGGATGAGGGGAATGGCAAGATGATAAGGCCAGATTGGTTACAGAATAAGCAGCATCTCCTCAGAGAGAGAATTTTCCTAAATTGTTGATGCTTCCTGTGAGGTCCAGGGGCCCTGTCTGCAGCATTTGGACTTTAGGGACTATTTCCTCCCTCAAAGCAAAGTAAAGCATCAAGTCAACAATGGTCCCATTAAAAAATACCCTACTCTCCAGTATTCTCATAATTCTCCATTTTCACTGAGTGGCCATTCATATATTCTTGGAAAAAATACAGCAGGGAGGCACACAAAAACATCTCATTTGCCAGCATCTTCAAAAGTTCTTCGAGTTGATGTGAAGAGAAGCTTACAATGAAGCATGGAATGTGTGAGACATGGATGCCATCACTCACTGTGCTGTCTGCCTTCCAAATTCTTTGTCTACAAATTGGGAGCATATTTGAGTCTCATTTGTTCCCCATCTATCTTTTCTCCCATTCTTCTTACCTCCTAATGAGGGCAACCCGTGGTGATCCTCAATCTACTTAAAACAATCTGGTCCTAAGCCCAGTGCTCTAGTTGCTAGACCACAAAGAGAGATGTGACAAGTAGCATTTAACTCACTGCTGAATAGATGGTTAAATGCTGAAATGTCACAATAAAATGAAGGAAATATTTTCTTTCTAAGGATAATGTTTACCCCTCTGGAGATTTCGCTAACCTTTTTTTGTTCCTCTGCTCATACATTCTTGTGATAACAATGTTATTTCAACATCCATCCGGATTCTTACTCCTTATTGAGGCAGATTTTCCCAGTGTCTAAATTCCTTCCTGGTTTTAGGTGAAATACTTCAGTGGGTTACATGACCTCTCTCAAATCACTAGCAAGGCAACAAGCTACTATTAATGATGTGGTATTGTTCGGGCTTTTAATGAATTTTTAGCATTCTAAAAATTAGTATCATGGATTTATGGAGCTCCAAAAGGTATTCGACTTAAAATTCTTTTGTTCTAGGAGGATGAGGAAGACTGGGACGACACTAACTGTGGGCCAGGCACTGTGTTAAGCGCTTTATAAATATGATCTCAGTTGATTCCCACAGACAGGCTGAGAGGTAGATTAGAATCCCATTGTGTAACTTTCCTGGAGTGAGCCCACCCTCTATCTGAAATGACTCTAGGCCCACGGGGACTTGTTCGACCATCTTTAAGGGGCTAGAAACAGCATGGCCATCACCCTAGAGTCTACCTGGGCCTTGATCTCTCGGAATTTAGCCTGGTTTTTCTTCAGTGAGGATATAGAGATAAATAACATAATAAGAGAATACGCATGGTCATGACTAGGCCCTGGCTCATATCCCATCTGGTTTGAGGAACCTGTTGGGGAATCTGCCCTGTCGATTCAATTCAACGCATTTTATTCAGTCAGCCCATTCAGTTTGACAAGCATTTATTAAATACCCACTGAATACTCTGGGATATAAAGGCCAAACAATAGTCATTGTAAAGAGAATGAGAGGTAATGGAGGCCATGCACAATCGATATGGGCTACCCCTGAGATATTGGAAGCACCACAGAGTTGTTTTTTTTTTCTTTGTTTGGTGGGGCGATCAGGGTTAAGTGACTTGCCCAGGGTCACTCAGCTAGTAAGTATCAAACGTCTGAAGTTGGATTTGAACTCAGGTCCTCCTGACTCCGTGGCCCATACTTTATCCACAGTACCACCTAGCTGCTTTTTTTTTTTTTTAATGTGGTTTATCTCTGGATGAGAGTTTGTTATATTTTATTCTTTTTTGGGTTTTATTTATTTATTTGTTTGGAGGTAACTGGAGTTAAGTGACTTGCCCAGGGCCACACAACTCATAAGCGTCTGAGGCCAGATTTGAACTCAGCAAGATAAGTCTTCCTGACTCCAGGCCCAGTCAATTCTATCCATTGCACCACCTAGTTGCCCCAGGTAGATGTTACATCTTTTTAAAAACATTTTTATAAGGGAGAGTCATCTTTACTTTATGTTGTTAACGGTTTAAAATATTTCTGTTGACAAGGCAGTGGACCTGAGATAGCCATGGGAAAGCTAACAAATATAATCTTGGGGCTATGATATCTTATTCCGTTTGCCCCCCTTCCCCATGCAGGATGGCCTTTTGACTCCTAAGCATTCCGAGTAACTACGCCTGCTTTCAATGAGGGCTGGCGCTTCCAAGTGAGTCGGGAGCCGGGGAGGCAGAAAACTAATTTGAGAAAGTGTGGGAAGGCTTAGAATCCCAACTCAGACCTGTCAAAATGGGGGTTTCTAAGCCAAGTGGCCTGGCAAAAACAAGAATTGGGAAGAATGGATGTGGATCTAGGGCTGCCAAGCATGAAGTCAGGGTCAGGCTGAGCTGAGGCAGGACACAAAGCTGCTCCTACGCCTTGAGTGACCAACACTCTCTTGTATACAAAAGCCAGCTGGGGGAGAAGAGAGACCATGCAGAGAAAGACAACCTTTGTCGGGCTCCCATTTCTTTTAGCTCTGGCATCTCCAAAATAATTCTACTGATAATAGGTGCATGCCGTAAAATATTTTAATAGGGATCGGGACAGACACTGAACCTAGGGAACCCCCATATGAAAAAAAATTCTTCTTTTAATGCAGGTCATCACCTTCTCTGCAATGTCTAGTCCTGGCTGCCTGTTCTGCAAAAATTCCAATCCTGTGGCCAAATCCCTCTTCAGAAAATTAGACCATGGGGCATTCTGTCCTGAGGTTTTCTGTCTAAAAGAGACATGTGCATCCAAGGCACCAGAGATCGGTGATTCATTGGTGGAGGAGTTGTCTGAAGTCCAGAGAGGTTGTGACTTAGCTGTGAGCACACAGCTGGGGAGCGTCTGGCAGGGGACTGGACTTAGCTCTTCCTCACATCTCATCTCCCCTATCTGATCAGTTACCATTCCCTTCCATTGGGCCTCCAACACATCTTTCTCTGTCCTTCTACTCACCATTCCAGCCCTTAGTCTAGGGTCAGGCACACAGCAAGTACTTCATAAATGTTGTTGACTCAATGGTTTCTACAGCTTAAGCTCATTCATCCGGCATTCAAAGCCTTCCACTTCGAGGCATCGCCCTGCTTCCCAACTCTACCCCAGACTGTTCCCCTCCACATACTCTGGGCTGCATCCTCTTGAGACAATACATCAATGCTGGTGTTTCCTACTTCCTGGCTTTTGCTCATGCAGTTTCCTCCACCAGACTATCTCCCCTGCCCCTGCGCCAAAACATCTTTTAAAGCCCAAATCAAACACCCCCTTCCCTGTGGTGATGATGACGATGATGACAGTGGCCAATATCAGTTGAAGACCACATTCATTATCTCCTTGAACCTCTCAAGTCCATGAGTTATGTTCTTATTTTACAGATGAGAAAGCTGACTTTTGGGAGGGTCTGCTTGACTTGGCCCCATAGTTTTTTTCAAAGGTATGGTGGAAACCCAGGTTTTCCTAACTCCAAGACCAGCCCTCAGGCTGAATCGCTCAAAAGCTTTCTCTGATCCCTCCTTCAGCAATGGAAGAAAAGTAATGCTAGGGGATTATGAGGAGGGGGTAGGTCATGAGTTGTCTTTTGGATGTGTTAAGTTAGAAGTGCCAGGGGGAGACACCCAACTGGCAATTAAAGACACAGGACTGAAGTTCAGAAGGGACCCTGGCTCAGAAGGTTACTAGTTGGGGGCAGCTAGGTGGCCCAGTAGATAGAGCACTGGCTCAGGAGGACCGGAGTTTAAATCCAGCCTCAGACAGTTGACACTTACTAGCTGTGTGACCCTGGGCAAGTCACTTAACCCCAATTGCCTCACCAAAAAAAAAAAAAAAAAAAGGTTACTAGTTGTGGGATCTCGGGTAATTCTTGTAACCTGCCTCAATTTCCTCATCTGTAAGAGGTGGGGGTCAGACCCTTCCAACTGTAAATCTGTGCTCCTGTGCTTTAGAGCTGGGAGTCACCTGCAGAGAGACCATCATGGACCCCATGGAAGCAGATGGGACCCCTGACTGAAGAGGGAAAAGAGAGAGAGCCAGAGAATGGGGGCAGGGGGGTGGGTACCTCTATTCACGTGCTCTGAGAGGGCTGGAAATGGAGGCCAGGTAGCAGGCAATGGCAGATGGGAGCTCGGGATGCATCTTTGTTGCTTAACAAACACTTTTTGATGAAATGATCATTGGCACTTTTCTTTGGATTGTGCAAAAAGGTCCCTCAAGCTTCTCCCTCCAGGGGATGGATTTACTGCTCTCAGCATCCTTCCAAAAGAACAAGTTTGTCAAGCCCTTTGGAGTTATGTTCACAGGCTGCCAAAAGATGATTTGCAACTGACTTTTAAAATGCAAACTTAACATTTTCCAGCAAGGAAGGTTTATATTCTTCTCAGGGTAATGCTATCAGGCTGTTTTCTGAAAATTAATTCTGCTTTCTTGATAGATGAAATCACTTGCATTGCCTGGGGTGCGCCTTGGAGATGTCTGGATGACATCCTGCCTCCACAGGCCTGATGCGCACAGCAGATTGCATTGGGAAAGCATCTCGTGCCAGGGGTCAGGAGAGGTCAGTGGTACTAGTTGGGCCTCATTTCCATCCTCTGCAAAATGGGAAGGGTTGGACTACAGTTACCATGTTCACCCCTCGGCACGCAGTCATCATTTTCTCCTCTGTATCACCTTATAAGATGTGAGAGGTCCTGACTCCAGCTCACACTCACACTAACAAGTCAGGTCTCCAAACAAGACCGCATCTGCCCCAGGTAGGGATCATTATTCTCTTGTGCTCTTGGCTTGAGTTCCCGTGCCAGTGTATTCTCCCCAATGTCCTTCAGTGATTAATACTCAGATTATCATTTAACCAATCAGCATCAATTAGCTTTTACAAAATGACATTTTCTGAGAAGATATAACAAGAGCATTTTCCCTTGTAACGACTGGAATGACGCCACCCGCTGGAGACTTACTGTAGGAAAGCTCCAACATGAGGAGAGGCCCTCTGAGGGCAGGACCATGCGTCTTTTCTTTGGCATCAGGAAATGATGTTTGCTTGTGGGAGGAAGAAGGGGGAGGCTGGCACTCTGACTTGTCGCTTTCCTGAGGACTCCGGCAGAGAAGGGAGCTAGGAATGTGCTCTCCCTTTAATAGATAGATGAATCTAGGCCTTTCTCTCTCTCTTTACCAAATTCTTATTCTCCTTAATAAATGCTGAAAAGCCTAACTCTTGCTAAAGCTTATAATTTATTGGTGACCACTCATTAGATATTTTAGACAGTCTAGCTAGTATTTAAACCGTTACACCCCTCTATCTATTCAGGGGCACACTTTCCCCTAGACCCCTTTGATCCCTGGGGAGAATGGGCCTAATCTCAAAGCAAGTACCCCAAAGCTTTTGCCCCCATCAAGTGCACTCTGGAATGTGGTATTGCTGATGAATGAATAGCTGTTCCGCCTTCTTGACTGCTTTCAACCCACAGTTAGGCTGGGTCAGCAGGTCACTTGGAATTTCCCTCCTCACTGGGCTCTCTAAATCTGGTATGGACTCTAGCTCCCAACTATCTGGTGGCTTTCACCAGTAACCTTTCAGAGCTTACAAGGTCACAGCCTAGTCTGATCCTCAGTCCCCTAAGAGCAGGAGAGAACATCTGAGGCCTTTATTCCCTGGCCACATTTTGGTCTAAGACCTTTCTCTCTTTCTACACAGAGGTTTACAGCATGCCTTCCTCACTTGAACCAGCCAGGCAGAGGAAAAGGGCTCAGCTGCCCCGACTGGAGTCCCTTCTATACAAACCCAGTTCCATCTCAGCAGCCAACCAAAAAAGCATCTCGTAATCAGACCAGTATAGAGAAGCTAAGTGGTGAAGTGGATAGAGTGCTGGGCCTAGAGTCAGAAGGACCGGTGTTCAAATTCTACCTCAAACACTTACTAGCTGTGTGCCCCTGTTTGCCTCAGTCCCTCATCTGCAAAATGAGCTGCAGAAGGAAATGACAAACCACCCCAGTATTTCTGCCAAGAAAACCCCAAATGAGGTCACAGGGAGTCAGACATACTGAAACAACTCACTTCACACTGTACCATCAGCCACTTCCAGAGGCTGCATCACCAAAATCCAAGCTCCCAGGATTCATCTACCAGGTGTACATTGCACTTCCCATCTATTTAAAAATGGGTTACTCTGGGCAAATTGGCCAGGGTACATTTTTTTTTTTTGCAGGGCAATGAGGGTTAAATGACTTGCCCAGGGTCACACAGCTAGTAAGAGTCAAGTGTCTAAGGCCGGATCTGAACTCAGGTACTCCTCAATTCAGGGCCCGTGCTTTACCACTGCGCCACCTAGCCCCCAGGGTATATTTTGAACCATGTCCATGTCTCTATGTCCAGAAGAGTGGTCAGGGCCCTGGGAGGCACGAAAATGGTCCATGAATGCCTCACCCAGCGGCTGGACTACAGGAACAGTCAGCGTACCTCGAATCTTAGAGAGTTTTCACCATAGGTAAAGGTGAAAATCACCAGAGCCTCCCAATGGGGGTCATGGATTCATCATAGGAAGAGCGGTTCACCAAGTTAACCAAAGATTGCTGCTCTCAGGGGGCTAGAAACAGCCCTCCCCAACACAACGCCAATAAAGAAAAGAAATTCCAGACAAAGAAACCCAGCTTCCTGTCTCTGAAGGAAACCCTAGAGGAGCCCTTGGAATGTCCCCGACCACACGTAGCTGCCCCCAGAAGGGACCTGGGGTCAATTCGTGGTCACCCCATCACCCTCAGCTTGCCAAAACAACTCCGCAAAAGTTCTCTCAGAGAAATGCTTCCCACCTGGAAGGAAACACACACTGGGAAACTGACGACACACAGCGAAAGCGGAGGGGAAATTCATCATTTCTAGTGGTCACAGAACACCGGGGTGTCCAATGATGAAAGTCCCTCTCCAGCCCCCCACCCCACCCCCAGACAAAAGTCCCAATTCTATCCTAAATGAGGCCCCGGAGGGTAAGGATGGTCCCTATCACAACTCACTTTCCTGAGTCTGCTCCCTCCCCTTCAGAGTCCCCTGAGGGGGAGGGGTGGGGCGGGGCTTACATCTGTAATAGGGGGAGGATCTCAGGATTCTAAGTATAGAGCTGGAGGGGACTTTAGAGGGTTGGACTACATTTCCCTGCTCTAAATCCCTAGGCATGTATGAGCTGTGTGACCTTGGGCGAGTCGGCTTCCCTCTCTGAGCCTCAGTTTCCCCATCTGTACTAGCTGAACCCCCAGGTCTACGGGTAGAGGTGGGATGAGGGGGCAGGGATCCGGGATCCAGGATCCGGGGATTCAGGTTCTGCCAAGGGAAGGCAGAAGATGAGTCCTCCAGAGCATCGAGACCTCTGGGCAGAGCGGCTGGCGCACGCTGCCCGGGGGGCGGAGCCCCGCGGAGAGTAGCGGAAGTTGTGTGCCGGCGCAGGCGGGGAAGAGCCGGACGTCGGGGGGCGTGGCCAGGCAAGGGCTCAGGCGCCGGGAGCGCGTCATTCTCGGCGCGACGCCGCCTGAGGAAGCCTGGGGTCTGCGGCCGGCAGCGAGCTTCCGGCCCGGCCTGAGGCTGCGGCGGCAGAGGAGGAGGCCCAGGCCCAGCGCAGGCGGGGAAGATGCCCGTGGCGGTGATGGCGGACAACGCCGCCTTCAGCTTCAAGAAGCTGCTGGATCAGTGCGAGAACCAGGAGCTCGAGGTACTGGCCCGGCCCGGCCGCGGGGGCGCGCTGCCCGCTCCGTGCCTGGGCGCGCGCTCACGGGGGCGCGCTCACGGGGCAACGGATCCGGCGGGAGGGGCGCGGTTACCAGGGCTACGGAACCGACGCCGCTGGAGGCCGCTGACCCCGGGCCGCAGGACTCGTCCCAGCGTCGGGGGGAGGGAGCCAAGAAATCCACCCCCCCTTTTACAGATGGGGAAACTGAGGCTCTGGGAGGGGAAGCGACTTGGCCAGAGATGCTTCCCGTCTGGCCTAGGGGGAGGGGCAGAACTGACCCCCACCCCCCATTCCCCGCGGCCCCTCCCCAGTGTCTGTGCTGCATCCCGGGCCTGGGGGGGCGGCTGCAAAAAGGGGGCGCACGTGCGGAGCAAGCACCTACTGTGTGCCCCACTGGGAATCAGGAGCTGCTTGCAGGGAGCGCCGTGCACAATGCGCATTTATTAAGCACCTGCTGGGCTCCCCTGGAGGACAGTGACAAGGAGCCACGACCCATCAGAGCCTGGGCAGGGGGGCCCCCTGGGCCTGACAGTCCAGTCACCACCCCCCCATCACCCCCTTCTCCCCCATTCCTCCTCCATCACCCATCCTCCTTCCCCCCAGCCCAGATCCACCGGCCCCTCCCCTCTCCCACCATCCTCACTGGGCCTCCCTTCTGGGCTCTCCGGCCTCTATCGGTTCCCTCCAGACGCGGCCCTGACCCCTGCACGTCTGGGGGGTCAGCACTGACTGGGGGCTGCGAGAGGCGTGAGGGAGAGGAGCCAGGAGCAGAGGGGGCTCCACCCCAGGCCTTGGCAGCCTTGCTGTCCCTCCGGAGAGTGGCCTCGATGGGGGCTCCCCGGCAGGGTCTGGCCTGGCCGGAGATCAGACTGTGAAGGTCATTGCCAGCTCCTTGTGCCCCTCCTTTTACAGACCAGGAAGCTGAGTGAGACAGAAGGAAGTGACTTGCCCAGGACTGGGATTCACTGGTGTAGACCCCCCCACACACACACACACACACACACACTAGGGCAGGTCAGCACCTCCTCATCTTAGTGGGTCAGAAGGGCAGCCTTTGTCAGAAGTGGACCCCAGTCCAGGTCTCCCTGCCTCTGAGCCCACCTTCCTTCCATAAACAGGTCCTTAATTAAGTGGGAAAGTGGCCCAAGAGAGAGGCAGCGAAGAGCGCAGAGAACACGCCTTGGAGAAATGCCTTTTTGTTTTTCATATTTAGTTATTCACCTGCATATTGTTGTCGTATTTGGGGAAAAAAAAGTAGAATCCTTTGCCTTCACAGACCCTTTTGATAATACTCTGTTGTTTTTTAGAATATCAGAATTAGTTAACATTTTGGTGAAAACACCGTCATTTCCCCAGTAACAGCCAGTTGATAGTTTTGGTAAAAGTATAGGAAAGAGAGCATTCTGGTGAAGGGAACTCCCAGAGGAAGAAACTCCTTCTCCCAGGGCAGGTTGGAACCTTTTCCTTCAATAAGCAGGTTCCCAAGAACCCTTAGAGGCTCAGTGCCCCATCATGCAGTGTGTGTCAGTTGTGGAACTTGAACCCAGGCCCATTGATGCCTCTGTCTTACCTGTTGTTTTCTAGGCTCCCGGAGGAGTTGCTGCACCCCCTGTTTACGGACAGCTCCTGGCTCTGTACTTACTGCACAATGACATGTAAGTGCCTGTTTCCATGGCGAGCTGTTGCTGAGATCTGAAGAGCTTTCCAGAAAGTCTTGCTACTTTTTTAGAAAAATCTTTTGTGTTTTTAAGCCAAGTGATCTTTGCCACTTTGCAGTATGTCCTTTTTTAGGTCCTAAGATCTACAAAAGCAAAGATGGCAAAACTGATCTTATTCGGCTATAGCCCATTTACTGCTCATCCTCCCCCGGAGACAATTTCCCTTCCATCCTAGCGGGAATACACTGAGGGGAAGCGTGAAGGGCCTGACAATGGACTGACTGAAACAGACACAACCTGTGTTGTGTGCATCCCTCCTGGTCACTTGTTTGGGGTTCCAGGCTCCTTCCAGCCTCCCTCTGGGGGTCTCCCGGCCTTGTGGCCCTGCTTGTCAGCTCTCCTTGTGTCTCGATTTGTGTCTCTTTTCCTTCTCCACCTCCCCCCGCCCCCGGCCCCATAATGTTTGCTCCACAAGGACTGGGCCAGTTGTCCTTTTTGTCCTTGAGCCCGCACTCCCACCCACACACACACACAGAGCAGGCATTTGATAAGAAATTTCTTTAATAAGAAATCTTCTGTGAGTCTGACCGGTGGTGGCATAGAGAGTCAGAGAATCATAGGATTAAGAGCAGAGAGGGGCCTTAGAGGTTCTAATGCAGAGGTGTCAGGCTTATAGCACAGGTGAACTAGATTACAGTGTAATTGAGAAATGTCTAATCAAAGAAATTAAAATGCAGCACAACATAGATAATGGTAATTGGTGGTTTTCTAAGTCCCTGTGTGGCCTAAAGGGATCCCTTGCCATTTGAGTTTGACACCACTGGTCTAATCCAAGCCCAGAGAGAAATGGAGCACAAGATGGTGGAGGGACTTAGCCCAGGTCACACAGTGCATCAGTCACCTTCTGGTTATAGTCTCGTCCTCTTCTAGCTCCCCCTCTGCTGCCACTGACCTCCCAGATTAGAGAGACCCCCATGGGACTCTCAACCATCCTCGCCCCGGCCCCAGTACTTACGGCCTGGCTTCTGTTGGCCCCCAAGCACATGTTGTCCTGTGCTGTTTACTCCCTTCTGTCTGTGTTTTAATTGGCATTTTAACTTTCTTGGGTGGAGTCACACCTTAGGCTTCTTGATCACAGTGCTAAGCATATACTGCACATGGACCACAGAGTCATTAAATTAGATGAAATTGTTCCCATCGTGTATTTGAAATCTGATTCTGCTTCTAAAGTTGATCTGTGTCTAACTTTTTAAGGAGCGCCTCTTTCTCATGAGAGACAGCTCTGTTTGAAGTTAAATTAAATCCACATTGTGGTTACAGTTAGGTTCTGATATAGATTAAGAAGAAAATGATAACATAAGAGGTTCCATTTTTAGACTCAGCCTGCACCTGCACCTCCTGAAAAGGGCTGAGGTTTTCTTTAGACTGTTCTTTGAGAAACTTTGGCAATGCCTTTTCCCGAGTATTGCTGAGTTCCAAGAGGGAAGGACACCTCGGCATAGGGCAAGGCCTGCCTTTGATTGCCACGCAGCCCTGAGGAAATTGAGGAGCGTTGGGAGGCCCCAGCACCTGTGTACCGGGCACATGCCTGGAGCATCCTGGGGCCCTGGTGGAGGGGACCCCAAGCCGATCAGGGAGGGAGGGAGGGCAGCTCTTCTCCAGGTGCCCTGGTCTGCATTGAGCACCAGGGTCAGGGCACTTTCCTCCTGATAAAAAAGGGTGAATGATCTTTAGCACTGTGATGCTGCCTCTCTCCCACCTCCCCCATGCATGTGTACACACGTGCCAAAGTGAATTCTGGAGCAGAAGTAGATAGAGCTTACAAAGGTGAATTTCAATGTTGTTGGGGGTTTTTAAATCCTTCTGTAGCACGAGGATATTGAACCTAATGAAACATTTTAACTGCTTTTTTTTCCTTTGGGGGGGATATAAATTAGGAATAATGCCCGCTATCTTTGGAAAAGAATTCCTCTTGCTATAAAGTCGGTAAGTGATGTCTGTCTTACTCCTCTGTCAGGCTACTGTGGTTCTAGTCCATTTTTATGGGTGATAAGAAGAGCAATTGCTTCGATTAGCCAGATGGTCCTTCCCTTCCTCTCCTTTTTCTCTTTTCCCTGTCTTGTCCCGTGTTCCTCTTCAGTGGTTTGGGGAACCTTCATGGTTACAATCAGACTCCCAGATTCCACCGGTGAAAACCCATGAGCACGAGAAGCATTTGGGAGGTACTTGTCCAGGGCGGGAATCAGTGGTCCATGGAGGCGGCTGCCTCAGTTGTCTCAATTGTGGAATGGGGATAATCTCCCTTTCAGGGTTATTGTGAGGATCAAGTGACATAATATTTGCACAGTTCTTCATACAGTGCCTGGCACCTAGTAGGTGTGATGTCAGTGCTTGTTCCTTCTTGCCCCCCTCCAGTACGCACTGTGCGTGTTAGAAGAAATAAACTCTCGTTCAGCAGCGGCCACTGGTCAAGTGGCCTGGCGTGGTTTTCAGTGTTTCCTGTCGTAACAGTCCTGTCATGAGCCCCAGCTCAAATAAATGAGACAGAGGCTTGTGCATGGCAGTTCCCTGATGGTCAGGCTCTCAGAACCTTTTTTTTAAACCACTTACTGTGTTTCTCAGTAAGTGCCCTTCTCAGCTGCCCTGAGCACAGGCCGATTCCCCTGGGTGATGTCAGCAGAGTGTGAGGCAGCTCAGGCAGGGCCCGCCCAACAACCCCAGACTTGGCAGGGGCCTAACGGGCCGGCCCTCGCACCCCAGACATTAGGAGCACTTCTACGCATCTCTTAAAATGCTCCTGACCGGTGGTGTTCTCCCCAGAAGCTAGAAAGGCTTGGATTAGAGACACAGCTCATCTCCAGGATATCCACGTGGGAAGAGGAATGGGAGGGTGCAGGCCCCAGGTTCAGCAGGCTGGGGGTGGTGGGAGCCCCAGGTTCAGTAGGCTGGGGGCGGGGGGCCTCCACATCGATGGCATCGAGAAGCCTTTGAAGTTTTACAGAGGGTTTGATGGAATGGCTTGGCAGAAGGCAGCATGCTCTGCTCAGTAATTCTGATGACCAAGATTCTGAGTTTAGAGCCCTTAAGAGTCTGGGGTCTGCTGTGACAAAGTACATTTGATATTAGAAAATTCCTTTTTCCCTGTGATGTCAATGCAGTAAATGCTCGGTGTCTCTCACGTAGGTTTTTCTCCCCAGGCTCTATCTTGAGATGGAGCCGGTGGCTTCTTTGGTTTTCTAGGAGGCTGTTTTGTGTTTATACATTAATCTTTAGCTTTGAAAAACTTGGACTAAAGCAACAGTACATTTGAGCACCGATCTGGTTTAGATTTCAGATCCTTCAAGCTAGAAAAGGTTCCAGCACAAACAAGGGGTCAGGCAGGAGGCCCACAGGCCCACACACACAGACACACATGTGGTCACAGCACTCCCAAAAGTGGCATCATTGGGGAATCTAACTCAGTCAATAAAAATACAGAAGAGTTGAAAACTAAGTTGCCACATGGCCCGCAGGGGTCCCACAGGCCCCTGGTGGGCAGCACTGTGTGAGCACATAAGGTTGAGGCAGCCACGCTCTCCCCCTGGTTCACTGGATAGCGTTTTCCATGTTCTTCCTGAAGCCGGGGCACCGGGAGCTGGGTGAGGCGGAGACAGCAAGTGTGCTGAAGGCTTCTCTGTTTGTCACAGGCAAATTCTGAACTGGGGGGCATCTGGTCGGTAGGCCAGAGAATCTGGCAGAGAGATTTCCCAGGAATCTACACAACCATCAGCTCCCATCAGTGGTCGGAGACTGTCCAGCCCATCATGGAAGCACTCAGAGGTATGGCCCCATTTGGGCCGAAGAATCCCATTCGTGTAACTGCCCCTTCCCCCCCCCCAATTTATTTATTTATTCATTCATTCGATTCATTCATTTATTTTTGGTGAGGCAATTGGGGTTAAGTGACTTTCCCGGGGTCATACAGCTAGTAAGTAAGTATCTGAGGCCAGATTTGAACCCAGGTCCTGACTCCAAGACTGGTACTCTATCCACTGCACCACCGAGCTGCCCCCCCCCTTTAAATTTATTTATTTATTTAATTTTGTTTATTTTTGGTGAGGCAATTGGAGTTAGGTGACTTGCCCAGGGTCACACAGCTAGTAAGTGTTCATTGTCTGAGGCCGGATTTGAACTCAGGTCCTCCTGACTCCAGGGTTGGTACTCTATCCACTGTGCCACCTAGCTGCCCCCCCCCCCACACACACACACATTTTTTAAGCTTTAGGGAGATCAGTGATAGGAATGGAAGGTTGGTCTTTTCAAAAATGAAGAATCCAGTTTTTTGTTTGTTTTGTGGGGCAGTGAGGGTTAAGTGAGTTGCACCACCTAGCTGCCCCCAGACCTCGGATCATGCCACCACCATGTTAATTTGAGATCATTTACCACGTAGGCAGCTGACTTGAGGACCACGCCTCTGTTTGCCCTCTCACAGCACTTGGATTGAAATCTTCTTGAAGTCTTTCTGTTTTGTTTTTTACTGTAAGAGAATCAGTTTTAGAAACGTGGCACTGCACAGACAGTGGGGACCAAGGAATTATCAAAGAACTCGAGACTTCTCAATCTGTGTTGGAACAGGGGCCATTTTGCCCGCTGAGCCAGCCTGGTGCATGCTCCTAAGGTGCTACGTGCAGGCTGAAATGATCTACCCAAGTCATACAGCTGGCTGAGGCCAGAGCATCACATTGACTGGATCAGAAAGAAGGTGGCCGTCTGACATTAGCCCCAGTAGTCACATGATCTTTTCCGTCATGCCTGCCCTCATGGCCAGTGAGTCTGAGGTGTCATTGGCCGTGGCGGGACTGTTCTGTGCCAGCATCTGCTTTCCTGTCATGTGGTTGCCAGCTGTCATTTGCAGCTTAGATCCTCAGTTCCTTTGGGGGCAGCTTGGGCAGTAGACTATCCTGCCCTCCAAAAGTGGGCACCCCAGGGATTCAGCCCCCTCTCTTCCCTTTCTTTGACAGTCTCCCTCTCTCCCCCTCCCCCTGCCTTGGCTCATTTATTTTCTCTGTAAAGAGACTCCCCTGCCTCAACTTCTTCCCTGAACTCAAGTCATGTGCTTCTGGCCACTCCTGGAGCATCTCCCCTGGGGGTCCTGCTGACTCCTCAGGCACCAAGGGTCTCAAACAAAGCTCTAGCCAATTCTCTTGCCCAAACTGTTCTTTTTCTGTTGCTTTCAATGGCACTCATTTTTCCAGGTCTCTGGGAGAAAGTGAGGGGCCGAGCATTGGCAGAGGAGTTCCCTCTACACCCATAAAATCATGGGCCTGGACCCCAAAATGGGGGAGGAGGTGGGGGAAGGAAGGATAAAAATTGAAACTCAAAACTATAAATAAAAGTGTTTATTACTTTAAAAAAAAACACAAAGGGGCAGCTAGGTGGCACAGTGGATAGAGCACCAGCCCTGGGTTCAGGAGTTCAAATGCAGCCTCAGACACTTGACACTTACTATCTGTGTGTCCCTGGGCAAGTCACTTAACCCTCATTGCCCTGCCAAAAAATCACCTCAAAACCCCACAAAAATTAGTGGGGGTTGGAGGGAGCAACCTGGCAGCTTGTCCTTGGTAGACATAGCCAGGGCTCACCCCCGCACCATGAAGTGGTGTCAGAGCTGACTCCCTCTCACCAGGGCATTGCCCTCTTTTGTGCTGAACCCCCCAGCTGGAGTATGTGAGGGGGCCACTGAGAAACCCACCCTCCCATCCTCCTTATTGTCCAGACTGGCCCGGAGTGGCGCCTTGGGAGGCTCCAGCTCCTTGGACTCTGGGGAAATGGGGAGAGGGCTGGCTTTTTTTTTTTTTTTTAGTGAGGCAATTGGAGTTAAGTGACTTGCCCAGGGTCACACAGCTTAGTAAGTGTTAAGTGTACCACTGCGCCACATAGCTGCCCCGAGGGCTGGCTTTTAAGCGAATGGATTGTAGCACAGTTAATCTTAAATTGTCCACATGGGTCTTTGTGTAAAATACTTTTTTCTTTCCATATTAATAAATCTTCAAGAGAGGTATGACATTTACACCTAGCACACAAGCACATAGTGCCACAGACCCAGAAGAACAAAGAGCTTTTTGAGGGGCTGGAGGGGTACTTTGAGATCTCTTGGCATTGTTTCTGTGTCTTGCCAGGAAAAGTAGGAGGACATCCGTGCTTCAGGGGATGATGAATCCTCTTTCTTCTCCATTCAATAGATGCCACCAGGCGACGAGCCTTCGCACTGGTTTCTCAGGCTTATACCTCGATTATCGCTGATGATTTTGCTGCCTTTGTTGGACTTCCTGTAGAAGAAGCAGTGAAAGGTACCTTGTCTCCCTGTCTTTGGGTTATTGGGGCCCCTAGAGCAGGAAAACCTAAAGGGGGTCTGGGAGTTGGGAATTCAGGTTTGGAAAACCACATCGTTAGGCTTTTCTGCCTTTCACGGGGACAGTTAAAACTGTCTCAAAGGCCAACCCATGGGGGCTTCCCTTCTAGGGGAAAAGAGACTTGTCTTCTCCCTTGTCAGCTCCCACAGTTCTGTCTTACCCGAGTCATGGGCTCCTGGACTTTTACACCAGCCTTCTTGCTAGGACTTTGCCAGCTTCCTCTTCCTCCTTCCAAGGGCATGTCCTTTTTTATCCCCATTGAGACGAGCCACCCTCTAGAGCCTTCTCAGCATCTTGCAGCATTGTGGGCCTCTTGCCCAGAGGCTTGGGAAGGCCCAAATTGTAAGGGAACCCTCCCCACATGCAGCACGGCCGCTTTATTTCTGGAGATGGAGTCACTAAAACCCAAGAACCCACTTTTTTTCCCCAAAAAACCCATTCATTTTAGTGCTTACAATTTAAAATCGTGTCACCCTTGCTGTTTAAAAATAGCAATGTGGGGGGCGGCTAGGTGGCACAGTGGATAAAGCACCGGCCCTGGATCCAGGAGTACCTGAATTCAAATCTGGCCTCAGACACATGACACTTACTAGCTGTGTGACCCTGGGCAAGTCACTTAACCCCCATTGCCCCCCAAAAAATAAAAAAAATAAAATAAAAATAGCAATGTAAATTAATGAAATGGAATCATTTTGCTCTCACATGTTTCCTTTTCAAAATTTGATACACGCGTGTGATCCATCTTAATTTTGATAAGAATGTTGAAATGTTATTGCCCTTAGCATGTATTCTGGTTTTTTATGATTTTACTTATATATTTAACCCATTTTCATTATTTTGCTTTCTACCCTGTAGAAAAAATAATTATTCTCAGTGATAGGTCAAAAGATAAGTTTTTCATCAGAGCCAGAGAGGTGACCTTGGAAGCAAGAAGCCCAGAGTTCCAGTCCTGCTTCAAATACTTGCTGTTTGGGTGACCTTGCAAGGGTCATCAGTTTTCTCATCCATAAAATGAGGATAATAAATCATGTGCCTGAGAGGGGTTGTGAGGATGAAATGAGATAATTTATAAACCACTATGTAAATACTGTTATTTTTACAAAAGAAGTGTTTGAGCAGGGCCAGGTCTCTTCTGTAGTGTATATTCTCCTGAAAAGCACCTCTAACAAAATAAGATGGAGTTGCAGAGAATCGCAGAATTGTGCCCATGTTTCAGGGCTCAGTGTTGTTGAGGGCTGAGGGTGGAATCAGAGAACAGAGTCCATTGGCTGAAGTTGTGCATTTGAGGCCTGGGTCCTGCGTGCAGATCACACTGGAGCAGCAGCTGGGCTTGCCCCTTCCTGGCGGGGGGGATGGAGCCTCTCCCTTAGCCTCGGCCCGGTCTCTGCCGTGTTAGAATGAGGGGCAGGGGTTCCAGCTCTTACTGTCCTGATTTTTCCTAGGTGTCTTAGAGCAAGGATGGCAAGCCGACTCCACCACAAGGATGGTGATGCCCAAGAAGCCCGGTAGGTGGCGCTGTTGCTCCACGGGCCAGCCTTGGCCTCCATTTACAATCCATTGATTTCTCAGAGGCTCGGCTCACAAAATGGACGTGATTCAAGTCATGGTTTAAAAACTGGCACAGCCCAGGGTCAGGAACTGTAACGCCTAGAGCCTTAGTCACTTTTTCAGTCACCCCTCGTCTCCATGAAGAAGTGGGTTGGATTCCCCCGTGTTGGGAGGCTAAGGATGGAGGAAGAACAAGTGTTCTGCCCCTGGGGGCCCAGAGAGTTGCCTGAGGGTGTTGGAGTATAGGAGCAAAGTACAACTCCCAGGTGTGGCTCTGTGTGTCTGACTTCATGGGGACTGCACAGGCTGATGTTCTTGGAACAGAAATGCTGTCCCAGGTCATTGCTGCAGGACTTCCAGAGGCCTGTCACTGCCTGGGGCTGAGGACACTGCACAGTGCACACCCTCCCAGTGCTCAATAAGAAACCGGGGGAGGGAAATTTGTCCCATCCTTGGCTGGTTGACTGAAGAGACCCCAGAGTCAGCTTTCCCAGCTTGGGTAGGTTTTGCCAGAGCTTAGGCTCTGAACGGTTGTGGTAGGAGAAAAGAGAACTTGCACCATCCCTTCCACACCCCAGGAAGAGTGTAGGGCAAGTGGAAGAGCCAACTTCTATCAGAGAGAAAGCAGCTTTGGAGCATTGGTGTTAACCTCTTGTGACGAACAAAAGCAGCTCATATCTCTGCACAAGATGTTTACAGCCCAAGAGATAGTGCTGCCCATGGTGGGGTTGAGCTGGAGGAGAGGGGGAGCCTCAGATAGCAGATACTTAGCTGGTACTTTCTCTAGTTTGAAGTCAATGTGAATTCCACTTTGTATCTTAAATAAAGGGCCTTTAAACTCTGAGTGAAAAGGCTTTTTTCAGTAAATGTGAGGGAGACTAACAAGAGTGCGCAAAGTTGAGACAAACGTTAGGATGAGACAGCAACAGTACTCTGCACTTATGTCGCTGAGGGGTCATTGATGAATCAGTCACCTTGGAAGGAGACCTCAGCGAGGGTCCTATGGTCCTGGGCTGTCTAACATTTCCATCAATAACCTAGAGAAAAGTGTTGATGGCATGCTTATTGAATGTGCAAATGACACAAAGATGGCTGGGAATATTCACATGTGGGATGACAGGCTCCAAAAAGAGGTTGCTGGGCTAAAACATTGAGCCAAATGGAGTAATAAGAAATTTAAAGTCTTGCCCTTTGGTTCAAAATGTCAACTTTACAAATTGGTTGTGAAGTCACCCCTTGGCTTGACAAGATGGTGAAGACTTACCTAGGTGTGCTACAGCTGAGAAAGATCTGGTGCGTGATCGGACTGAACTCAGCTGGAGTCATCTGGGTACTTGTGATGGCCCAAAAGGCTCCTGGGACCCAAGACTGCAGAAACACAGTGTCCTGGCTTGAGGCCCCTTCGAGCCCCTCCCAGAGCCCGGGATATCCGTGCCTCTTCTGACGGGCCGGTTACTATACCTGTAGTGGGTATTCATTAGGAACTTACTGATCAGTTGAAAAAACATAATTCTTTTTTTATGTGTTCATGACATTTGTATGAAAAATATTGTAACGATTATTTTGATTTTTCTTACCTGCAGGTTCCCTGGATGTCTCCTTTAACAGATTTATTCCTTTAGCAGGTTTGTAGTTCTCATGGATTTATTATCATATGCTCGAGAAACATTACCATTGGGGGTTTTTTAAATGCATTTTCTTGGATTCTATGGTTTTTGTTGTTCAGTTGTTTTCAGTCTTGTCTGACTCTTGATAACCCCACTTGGGGTTTTCTTGGCAAAGATACTGGAGCAGTTTGCCATTTCCTTCTCTGGCTCATTTTACAGATGAAGAAATTGAGGGAAACAGGGTTAAGTGACTTGCCTAGGGTCATATAGCCAGTGTGGCTGTATTTGAACTCAGGTCTTCCTGATGCCAAGCCCAGTGCTCTATCCACTGCTAGCTGCCCCATATGTTACTATAGGCTGAGATAGAAAAAGACAGACTCAATATTAGCCTTTTGTTTTCATCATTAAATATTATGGCCATTACCGCACTCCCTGTTGCTGTTAGCTAGCCCGGGTTCCTCATTCCTGGTTGGGGCGGCTTGCCCTTCATGACCGCAGGGTCCCAAGTTAGGGCAGATGAAGGTTGTTTTCTTAGATAATCCCTCTGTTCTTACATGGGAGCGTAACAAGGTCACTGTAGGGACCGGGAGCCACCCCGACGGAGAAGTGACCAATTGTTAAAGAAGACTGTGACCTTTGACACGGCACTGGGTTAGGCTGGTGAGGATGCACAGTGGTCATGGGGCTCCAGGGTCACCTCCAGGGTCCTTGCTCCGATCCCTCGTTTGCCATCCTCCTGTTTGCGTGGGAGTTAGAGAAATTGAGGGTGTGCTTTCCTCTGCCCTGGCCCCTAAGACCGCTCCGTGAGGGGAAAAGACCTCAGGCCTCAGGAAAGGGTGGTTGGGGCACGTTCAGGGCTTGCCTGGGAGTGACCAGGGAGCTGTCCTTCCATTTTAACTACAGTGTTTTGTCTTTGGGATGTTTCCCTGTTTAGCAAAAGACAAATTAAAAGCGAATTATATTTTGAAACCAAACAACCCAAACCTTTTCATATTTACTATTCACTAAGTCACCATCAGGAAATAGTGGGTTTGGTTATCCTTAGGTTTTTGACCTGACCCTCAAAAGCTTCCCAGTGACCATGAAACAAGCAGATCCCTGCTCAAAGAAATCGTCTCTCTTGAGGTCAAGGGAGGGGGGCTGAGAGTGTGACTGCCTGTCTTGTTGCCCTTTCGGTTGTGTTTATGTCTCTTGTTGTTTTTGTAAACAGAGCCTGCTCCAGTTCCACCGATCCCCAACGAACAACAGTTAGCCAGACTGACCGACTATGTGGCTTTTCTTGAAAACTGATGCATCCTCTTTTCTGTTCGAGATCAAACTTGGGAATCCTGTGTACTGACCAATCCAGAAAAGCAACATTTTCTTTGTGTTCTGTTGGATGAAGCACCCTGCCATTCTTTATTAGAACATGGGATAAAATGCATATGTTAGATACATAATTTTGATCCTTAAACATTGTGCTGAATTCCCCATTGAACGGCTTCTTAGTCCCATAATATTTATTAATCTGGAGTACAACAGTATTATGTCTTATTCTGTAGTGATTCCTGATGGGGAAACATACCTGTCTCCATCAGTGGTTTTTAAATATAGTAGGTTGGCAAAGACAGTTATCTCCTTATTAGCAAACTGGCTCGGCAAAACGTAGCTCTTCTCTGCTGATGTTCCAGTGTACCCTCTGCTGACAGTCGGGAGCATGCCAAGAGAGAGGACAGAGGCTATGAAGGGAGCAAGGAAAAGAGGACAGACTTCTCAAAGTGGGGAGAATGTCTGAGGGGCCTGGTTCACCCAGAGAAGGGAAGTGATGAGTCCAAAAGTTGTTCCCCAGGTGGTGGGATGCCACTTCCTCCTAGCATATACCCTCCTGAACAAGAAGCGTATCCCATGCCTCTGCCCCTCCCTCTTTTGGATAAGGGCTTTGGCATTTGGGGCCTTGCTTTTAGGCCGTCCTCTTGTTGCCGAGGATATCGGGTGCTGGGTCTAGAGGGAAGGACAGGCCTGTCTTTGCTGCATTGGCCGGTTGATGAAAACTTGCTTACGAAAGAAATTAGATAGTAGATTACAAGGAAATCTAGGCCGTGTTGTTGATCTCTGAGAACGACGCTCTCGAAATTCTGGAGTTTAAAGTTGGTTCCCCGTTTAGAAGGAGGTAGCTTGGATCACTATCATGATTCTGTTCAGAAATAGAATTTCACAAATTCATGGCGATTGACCGAGTCCTGCATTTCTTTCACCTTTTCATGGTGGTAAATGTCGTTTAATAAGTGCTTTTTATCGGGTGGTTTCCTTCATTTGTGAGACTGGTAGATTCTGATATTTGTAGTAAGATTTCCTTCAGCGCACTGTACTACTGTACATTTTTGGAAAACATTCGTTGTTTTTCAAAGGGTCCTGAAATTGTGCACTGTTATTTTAAAAGTCAATTAAACATGTGTGACAATTAATCACATAGGATATTTATTTGAACCCATTGAAGTCATGGCGCTTTTTCTAAGTGTTGAAGGAAATGTAATTTCAGTGACATTAAATGTGTTTACACTAAGCCTCTCTGTATGTATATCTTGGTTTTTGAAGAGTGATCAGAGCTGTCACTCCAAATGACATTTCCATTTGGCATCTCCTATAACCCAAGAAGTCAAGTAGGAGGAGGATGAGATCGGACAGGATCTGACCATGGGGAGTATCTTGGGTTTGTGAAGTTGGTTCTGTGGGAAGGGTTGGTTGGTTTTCCAGAAGCCTAGGGTATTTTCCAAAATGCCCTCAGGTTTTAGAAAAGGTGCCTGGTTACATCTGCCATGGGCTTGATCTTTTTTAAATAATTGTTCCTTTTAATGAAAAGGACTCATCAAACAGGAATTAGTTGTCATGGGTGAGAAAATGCTTTTTAAATGTCTTTTAAATTGGGTGAGAAAATGCTTTTTAAATGTCTTTTAAATTGGCGGTGGATGACCTTGTAAAATGGTACAAACAATAATAATAGCTCACGTTTGTATATGTGTACACTTAAAATATGCACTGTGTGCTAGGCCCTGTTCTAAGCACTTTACAGTTATCTCCTTTGATCTTCCAACAACTCTGGGG
Source organism: Dromiciops gliroides (assembly GCF_019393635.1). Lineage (NCBI taxonomy): Eukaryota > Metazoa > Chordata > Mammalia > Microbiotheria > Microbiotheriidae > Dromiciops > Dromiciops gliroides. Next base: position 488,246,616 of record NC_057864.1, on the reverse strand, counting down.
GGGGGGGGAGGTGCTGTCATCATCTCTATCTTACCAAGGAGTGAAGTGAGGCAGACAGGAGTGACTTGCCCAGGGTCACACAATTTGTTAAGTGTCTGAGATTGGATTAGAATTTGAGCCTTCCTGACTCCAGACCCAGCAGACCCAGCGCGTGGACTTCATTCTGTGGCTCTTGTACATTTGTCCTCACCTGGAACACTTGGGTCAGGTTGATCCTGAAGGTTTTCAGGGTTTTCCACTGGACTCGGGGCTGAGTCGGGGCCAAGGAACCAGAGACCAAGAAATGAGATGTAGACATTGGTAGCCCAAGTGGGTGGTAAGTGCAGCCCAGAGGAGGCCAAAATGCACATTCAGTCGAGGGGCTCAAGGAAGCCACCTTTGGTGAGCAGAGTTTGAATCCTGCCCTGACTCCGGCTACACGACTCGGAAGGTCATTGACCCTTCCTAAAACCTCAGGCTCCTACCTGAGCTCACAGAGTCATGTGAGGCTCACAGAAGTTTGGGTAAACAGTGTAGACTTTGGAACATGATGTCAGTTATCGTCTGAAGAGGCTTTACATTCTAGCGGTCCTTGGAAGGCTCCTGAGGAGCTCTGACAATGGTCTGTTCATAAGATGCCACCTGGGTGTTTCTCAGAGGCAGCTTGGGGGATGGGGGGGCGGGGGATGCAGAGAGGCCTTGGCTTGGGTCAAGGATACCTGGACTGGATGCTTTCTTCTACCTAGTTTTCCTCACGGGTAGCTAGACCATTTTGGTTTTTTAAATGTTGCTTGGCCATGAAGGCCATCGAAGGGGGAGTGCAATGTCTGGGTCTTAATTGGGCAGGCATAGTGTCATCTAGACCCTCGGCCTCCGCAGAGAACCCCTCCCTGACTTGCTCCCAGCTCCGGGCAAGAGGAGCTCGCGCCTGTCTCTGTTCGATGCTGTACTGGATTTCAGCCCCAAGATCATCGAATAAAGATGGGCAGTGGAAGGTGGGGAAGGCCACTTCATGTTACTGACCAGGACCCCTGGTGCTTACAGTACAGATGAGAAGGAAGGTGAGGTCACAGAGCTATTGGCGTCTCTGCCGTTATTTGTAATAGAACCTAAGGGTTCCATTCGATCTCAAAGCCCAGGAGGACTGTAGGTTACAGCCAAGGCTGATTGTGCAGCTCGACCAGATGTGTCGTCTCATGCTGACTCTTGCCAGCCCAGGCAGGAACCTGCCGTCAGAGCCAATGGGACAGAATGGCCAAGGAAAAAAGAAGGAACAAAATGACTTGGCACCCCCACCCCATGATAGGCAGGTGTCCCACAGGGTCGTGCCACAGAGTGGGCTGCTATGGTGACATAAGAATCCCCACAAGAGTAGATCAACATGAGCTGTCATGGCCACATCTCTCTCCTCTCCCCATCTTCTCTCCCTCTTCTCCTTTCTCCCTCCCCTCTTCTTCCTCTCCCAGACAGCTTCCTGTGGGCCTTTCCTGCCAAATGGCAATGCCTTTATTCACATCTTGACTATCACCTTCCTCCTGAGAGCCATTTGAAGTCCCTTCCCCAGCTGCCCACTCTGCACATGCCCTCCCTTATCTCCTTGACTGAGAATTTATGGGCTACCTCAGCTTCACTCCTTGACACCCTATAATGCAGGAGGGGAAGTAAGCTCTCCCGTACTCTCACCTTCTCCCTCCTCTCAGGAACCTAATAAACTCAGCATAGCCCATTTGCAGAAAGGAATCTACACATCCCTGGCTTAGAATGAATTAATCCTCGAGTGGGCTGTTAGTGCCAGTTCAGTCTAAGACAAGACAGCAAGAAGTCTGACCTCGACATCCAGACTCAAGCAGCAATAAGACCACAGGCTCCCATCCCTGACTTTGGATGTGAAGCCTCGTTTGACTCTAGTTTTTCTTCCATCTCTTCTTGGAAAGCAACAGTGCAAAATAACCACCATATTGGGAAGACCAAGGACTTCATGCTTGTCTCTATAACAAGCAAGTGTCATTAATTACTGGAAAGAATGTCTTTGTTGGTCCTGGGAGGCCTCAGCAGGAATTTGAAAAGGATGGTTTGGGGCTTCAAGAAGTTTCTGTGCAGCAGATGGGTGTAGAAAGAGAACCTTTCAGCTCCCAGAAAACCAAAATGTCTTGTCTGCGGCTTTATGGAAATATACAAGGTATCACCCTTTCCAGCCCTAACGCTGAATGACTCCCCAAACTGACCCTTGCCTCCAGAGGCAACCGTCGGTGGCTTGGTCCAGTCTTTCTGGGAAGCAATTTGGAATTATGTGAAGTGACTAAAGTATCTATAATCTGTAGCCCAGAGATTCAGCACTGAGTATATGCCAAGGAAGTCATTGACACAAGGAAGGCCTCATCTGCACCAATAGATTGGCAACAAGAGTGCTTTCTGTGGTAGTAGATTAATGGAAACAAATGGGGAACGGACAGATCTTGCAATGGAACGTCATGGAATATTTCTGGCCTGTAAGGCACGACTAGGATGAATGCCAAGAAGCACAAGAAGATTCCAACGAACTGAAGCAAAATGAGAAAAACCAACTCAAAACGAGGTCATTGTATCACAGGGGTAAACGGCAGGAACAATGGCGACAGGACAATTGAAATTAAATGTTGTAAGAGTGTAACCAGGTTGTGTTTGGCAATGCCATCTGGGAATAATCATCATAGCTGACATTTGGAAAGGGCCTACTATGTGCCTGTCACTGTGCTTAGCCATTGATGACGATCTCATTTGATCCTCACAACAACCCTGAGAGGAGGGGCTATGGTGATCCCCAGTTTGCAGATGAGGAAACTGAGGCAAACGGTGGTTAAGTGACACCCAGGGTCACCCAGATGGGAATGACTGTGTACAAGGCCAGGTTTGAGCTTGGGAATTCCTGACCTTCCCTTTATGGCTCTAAGTGACTTCATTTCCTTTGTGGGAGGGCCACTCACCAGAGCATGGCTCTCATTGAGTCCTGTTTTATTTTCTTCTATATCTCTGAACATTCCTTCATTAACTTTGAGACCCATGTCCTTCCAAGGGCAGAATCGATCTCCTCATATGGAGAGGTACTGTGCAGAGATGTCTCAGATTTCCTGGGTGTGGGTCATGAGTTAAGAGAGTTACAGAATCCCCCCAAATATGTCTGGGCCCATTGTCAGTCAATAAGCTTTACTGAGCCCCTACTACGCTCCAAGCACTGTGCTAAGCAGTGAGAACAGAAAGAGGCAAAAAGACAATCCGAGTTCACCCTCTCACTCATCCCCATGCACCATGTCCCAGTATATCCAACGTGAACCCTCTGCCTCTGTAACCACCTCCTCCTCGCACCCCTTCCCTACCTCACTGTTTCCCAAGCCCACACCTTTATCCGTGCTCTTTCTGTTACCTGAGTGAGTCAGTGAGTGCCAGGCTATTTGTCCTTTGCCCCCCTCCCTTTCCAAGGTCAGGAGTGTGGGGAAACCAGGTGCATCTATCTGCCCCCAAGAAATAGAATCATGACATGAACCAGTGGGTCAAGATGGTTCAAATGAACAACCAAGGGGGATATGGAACAAGGCAAGGGAGGGAAGGACCTGGCCTGTTTTCTTCCCCCTGGCCCTGGAGAGATGGTGTTGAGGATTTGGAGGAGTCTATGGTCTTGCTAGGCCGACCCCAGAAACCTGGGACTTGTTGGCCAAATTACATTGACTGGAAGAAGAGAAAGACAACATGGAAAGAGTTTGAGAGAGACACATAAAGGGAGATGCAAGACAAGAGAGACACAAAGACAGAGACAGACAGATGGTGGGGAACTGGGGGAAGTCAGGACCAGGGTGGAATCGCAGACATTGTTGGGAGCAATACCTGCTTATCCCAGGATTATTATTCTATAACACTGAACTGTGTTTCTTCCCAGTGAGCAGTGGGTCTCAGCATCGAGAGAGATCACAGATCCTTAACTAGGGCATAAGTCATGTCTTACCTCATTTTAAAGATCTTGTCCTGTTGTTAATCTTTAAAAAAAACATTCATAATAGAATTGCTTAAAACTCCCATGATAAAATTTACTCAGTACCCCCCAACTCTGCCATGAGCAAAGGTGGGAGAATCATATGGTGGGTTACTAGTTCAACTTGCTGTTTTATTTGGAGTAGGAAATGTGGTGACTGAAATTTTTCCAAATAAAGCAATTTCTCTTCTGACCTTCATGATAAAATGCCAGTGGGGTGAGCTTTTCCGATTAAGAAATTAGCAAAGAATTCAGCAGGGAACAGAAAGTTGCTTCACAAGGACTTAAGGGGTAGAGAAATATATTTGAAATCTTAATGATTTCCATTCTTGGCTATGTTTCTTTCCCACCTGCAGGGTAACATCAATTTCCTCCCAAATGGAGGTCATGTCACTGATGACTGGTCTTGCCAATGGCCATCATCAACTCTTTGTGATGATGTGTGCAAACTTAGAGGCCCGGTGGCAATTACTAATTAAATCATCATCTGTGATGTCAATCTCACCTGTTAGGAACATGTGCCCCTCAGAAGTTCCTCACAATATTACAGCATTTTCTACATTGTGCATCACTTTCTTCCCAGGAGGTATTACTCGTGAGAAGAGCAACATAGCTATTTAAGATGGCGCTCTTCAAAGAATTGCTACATGTGGGTGCCTTGCCAATGCAAGGTCTTATTACTATTATTGAATAGAAAGTGTGAGTCCTGATCATTACGGGAGATTTTTCTCTAAAACCCCATAGTTATTCCTTCCACACACATGGGTGTGACAGAAAGTGGTCATAGCTTTTTTCACTTAATATATACCTTTTGAAGATGAAATTAGTCAAATTTTTCTTGGCCTTCATACTTGATTGAAGTGTGATTCCTACTCTCTTGTTTTCTTTCTGGTGCAGCCCTGTACCATTCTATTAATTAAATTCAACCAATAGTATTAAATTAATTAACTAGCATTAATGAATTAGTATTAAATTAAATTAATTAAATTCAATCAATAATATTATTACTACTTAAAGGCATTAGTCAGAAGACCTGAGTTCAAATCCCATCTCTGACACTTAATACCTTCGTGACCTGGTAAATCATTTAACATCCCTGGGGCCTCTCTTTCTCCAACTGTAAAATTATTGGACTTGATGGCTTTGGAAGTCCCTTTTATGATCCTGTGAGCCAGGCACTAGGCCAAGCATTGAACATAGACAAAAATGAACCAGTCCCCGTGGTAGAAATTGTCCCCTCTGTCCTTCCCCTTCTGCTCAAAAACATCTTGGGCTCCTTAGTCGCACTCACTTACCTTTGAATGCATAAGGAAATCCAATCCACTGGAACAGAGGGGTCCCCAAGGAAAATTCCAATCTTCAGAAAGCTAAGCTGGGATTACCTGTGGTCATTTTTGATCATTTGAAAAGAAACTCATAGGCAAGATTTCAAAGCTCAGTAAACATCTTAATCCAAACAGCATGGCCCTAGGGAGTATATGATAGCTTCAGAAGTGGGCCAAGCCACCATTATGACCCCTTCCAAAGCCAAGAACAGTAGAGAGGGAACATTATTCAGCATTGTCATGAGATTCATCAGAAGACATGGATCTCCACAAACTTGCCCCCATGGAGGCAAGCCACATCATTTATATTCTGTAAGCTAGAAGGACACGGGCATTGCAAGATGGAGCATGAGTGACCCAGTGACTCCCAGCTTCTGAAATATGCCAATGGGCAAAAAACATCATGACTTGTATAACAGCCTCCAACAACGCCAGAGTCCAAGGACTTTAAACAGACTCAGCTGGTGCTTGGGGCCAGCCAGCTCCAGATGCTCAGGGATTCTGAGATCCAAAGGGCACATGTGGTCTGTTCTCCACTTGCTCAGATATTCTCTGGCATGACTTCTGATGGTCACATGAACTCTTTTCCCCAGTCAGGAGAGCCAGGAAACATCTAGGACATCCCAGCCGTCCAATTCAGGGAATTGTGCCTAACGTTCATTGGGGAACCATTGGGCCCAGCCTCAGCTAGCATGGTTCTCATCATGAAGGAGCCCCAATCTTTGTCTTATCATCCACAATGTATCTATCAATGAGTAGGACTCGAAGTTAAACAAGAAGAGATCAGGCTGAGTTGCCTTCAAGAAATTGCCTTTAATGACCTTGAGGTTTTTCCAGAAACAAAGGCCCCTCTTCTTAACATCAATACTCTCCCAGTGTTGTCATATGATTCCAAATCACGGGCCCCAAAACGAACAACACAAAGAGGGCAAAGGTGTATGGGAGTGAGGGACAGGGCACAAGCAGACTAAAGTGGGGAAAAATCAAGAGCTGGCATCCAGATCACCCAGGAAATGTGGGATCAGGAAAGCAAGGACAAAGCCTAACAGATGGACATCCTGCTTAGGGGACACTGAAAGGGGAGCGTGGGTAAGTTGTGGTCTTCATTTCTGGAGAGAACCTCCACAGTGAGGCACTCACAGACCCACGGGGCCACTCCCAGCCAAAGAATCCATCACAGGGTGGCAAGGCTGCCAAGGATGACCCTCTTCATGCCACACTTGACTTGTCTTGGATGGACCGGTCACAAGGCCAACACAAAGAGCTTTCCAGCTTGATGGAGTCTGCCCTGTTTTGCTCTCTGGTGGTAAAGTCTCCCAGAAGGGACCTGAGAAAGTCATTTACTGCAATCACTTCACTTAATAAGTGAGGAAATGGAAAGCCAGGCAGTTAAATCAGGAGAGAGAAAGGGATGGCTGTATAGAACTGAGAATCATGTGCATAGAGATGATCATGAATCCACGGGAGCAGATGAGGTCACCAAGTGAGATGGTATAGAGGGAAAAGAGAAGAGGAACCGGCGGGGCCTGATGGGAAAAGCAATGACTTTAGAGTCTGAAGATAGGGAGGGGACAGTTCTGGCTCTGCCTTTTAGCTGCATGATCTGGGCGGGGAGGGGGCGGGAATCACTTCCTCCTATGAGTCTTCTACATTAGGAATTTTCCTAACTGGGGCCTCTGAGCAATTGTGACTGAATTCATCACTTTCCTTCTAAAACAAACTGGATGCTCTTCTCTACATATTCTTCACCTTAACAATGTCCCTCCTAAAATGTGGTGTCCAGAACTGAAGACAGTCCTGTGGTCTCAGTGTGGCAGAAGACAGAGGGATGATCACCTCTTTGTTTCCTGACAGCCACACCTCTAGATGTAGATAAGGTTATTTGACTGCCACATCACTAGGATAGCTTGCAGTCCAGAAAGAGACTCTGGAGCTTCTGTCTGTCTCTGTCTCTGTCTCTGTCTCTGTCTCTGTCTGTCTCTCTCTCTCTCTCTCTCTCTCTCTCTCTCTCTCTCTCTATATATATATATATATATATACACACATACATATATATGCATACACATATGTATACATGTGTGTATACACACATATATCATATATGCACATGTGCATGTACATATAAATATCAGCTAAGTGACTCAGTAGATAGAGCACTTGGCTTGGAGTCAGGAAGACCTGAGTTCAAACCACAGACACTAGCTGTGTGACTCTGGGCGAGTCACAATCTATTTGTCTCAGTTTCTTCATCTGTAAAATGAATCTGGAGAGACTTTATGTTTGTCCCGTTATATTCCATCGTATTAGACTTCGCCTGGTGCTCTTGCCTGGTCAAGATCGAGTTGCTGGCCAGGCCTTGACGAATGGGCACATATGGGAAACTGCACTTAGAGTTAGAAAGAAGTTTAGAGGGACTTTAGTCCAGTCCCCTCATTGTATGGATGAGGGTACTGTAGCAGAGAAGGACCAGGTGACTTGCCCAAGGTTACAAGGTGATGTGGTGAGCAAAAGGGAATAAGCATTTATAACACACCTACCATGTACTGGGGGCAGCTAGGTGTCAGTGAATAGAGTGCCAGGCCTGGAGTCAGGAAGACTCATCGTCATCGTGAGTTCAAATCTGGCCTCAGACGTTTACTAGCTGTGTGACTTTGGGTAAATCACTTCACCCTGTTGGCCTCAGTTTCCTTATCTAGAAAATAAGCAGGAGAAGTAAATGGCCAACTCCTGCAGTATCTTTGCCAACAACAACAACACAAATGGGATCTCACAAGAGTCACCCATTACCGAAAAGGACAGAACAATACTGCCATGTACCAGGCACTGTGCTATGAATGTTTTCTCATTTGATTCTTACAAGAACCCTGCGAGGTATGTGCTGTTATTATCAACATTTTACAATTGAGGAAACTGAGGCAAACAGAGATTATGTGACTTCCCTAGAATCATACAGCTGGTGTTTGAGGCTGAATCTGAACTCAGGTTTCCTATCTCTAGGACCAGCACTCTATCCTCTGCACCAAAGGAAAAAGAGCTTTTTACAGAGGTAATATGGGTCAAAGGTGGAATTTGAACCCAGATTCTCTGACTCCATGATGCCACAGGAGTATGGTCCAGCTAATTTCCAAACCCGGGCATCCTGGAAGTTGCTGGCCAATCATTCTCCAAGCACCAGATGGTCTGAGGTACAGGATTTTAAAATCCCATTCCTGCATAGAAAACACAACGGATGTTAACAGAAATCAAAGTGGGCTCAGCTGCTCCACCATGGTCTGGGTATTTTAATATACTGAAAATCTCCAAAGATTAAATGGCTTAGTTCAGTTCCTCTCAACTATCAAAATCTCTTGGTCACGTTGGTCTTGTATGAGCTCCTGCTTGGCATTGTGAGTAAAACAAACCTTTGTGTGGTTTGTCCAGCCAGTTCTGGATCAAACCTTTTCCCATTTCTGGTCATTCTGTCCCTGAGATAATATAGCTTTGTGGAAGAATAGGGCCAAAGAGCTCTGGGTGAATGCCACATTATAAAAACATCTTTGGATCCATTTCCGCCATCTTTAAATCAAGCTGCCTTTGTGAGTCCAGACATCTGCTTGACACCTGACCTCCCTTATCCCTTGTCTTTCTGATGACTTGAAAAATGATGCTGTTACTCATTTGATGATGGGAGACAGTGCCAATCAGCCAATTCTTCTCTTATCAGATCATCTGGGGCAGTTGATTCTCTCCAGATGAACAGACTGGAGACAATGTCTCTGACCTTGTGTGAGTCAGATTATTTCTTAGGTTCTGGACAGGTCCTGCTTTCATCTGAAGAAGGAGCTTGAGGAGGTCAGGTGGAGAGCTAGAAGCAAGGCAACTCCATGATCAGGTTTGGGGTTGGGGGCCCTCGGAGCTACAGAACAGAGATGAACAGATTCCCACCCAAATATTGCTTTGCAGGGTTGCCAAATATGTTCAGCTTCTCATCCCAGAAGGTTGGTTCATAGTTGAGGATTAACCAAGATGCTGGCCACAGAACGTGCTGCAGTGCTTGGCAAGCACTCTCAATCAGCATTGGGAGATAGATGGCTTCTCTGGGAATAACTAGACTTAAGAAAGATGGCCGTACTGCCTTAACGAAACTGGGAGGACACCTTGTAATCACAGGCAGGAAGATCTGCTTCACATCCAAAAGAATGAGAGAAGAAAGGAAAGGGAGGAGAGAGTGCAATGGAGAGAGCCTGGGGATCTGTGTTCAAGGTCTGGCCTCGGCACTTGCTAAGCCACGTGACCTCTCTGGGGCTCCATTCCCTCATCGCTGAAGTGAGAGGGTTGAACTTCGATCAGCACCATCTCTTCTAGCTGGAGATCTGGCTCCTGTGGATTCTTGGCTGTGGCATTTCAGGAGCCCACTCACTGAACAGTCAGCCAGCTCTTAGCCGGCTTTCCATAATGAACAGTCACTGCTTCCTCCCTAAAGTGCAAAGGGTCCAGCTCCCCCCAAGTTCCAGCTGCCTTCCGGGCACCCTGGATCTGCCTTCACTCCATCAGTACGTTTTAGAGTGGGAAAGTTAATAGAGAGGGATAGGGGTCTCACCAAGGTCTGACTCTGGAGGTCCTGCGTTCAAGTTCTGCTTCTGACCCATCCTATCTGTGTGTGACCCTGGACAAGCCTTTAGTCTCTCACTGCTCTGGCAAGTCTCAAGACCACAAGTTTAAGAGCAGGTGCCTGTTCATTGTCAGAGGAAATTCCGGTACAAAGAAAGAGCAGATTTGGCCCAAATATGTTCTCTGTCTTCTGTCTCTGTCTCTGTCTCTGTCTCTGTCTCTGTCTCTGTCTCTGTCTCTGTCTCTGTCTCTCTGTCTCTCTGTCTGTCTCTGTCTCTTTCTCTCTCTCTCTCTCTCTCTCTCTCTCTCTCTCTCTCTCACACACACACACACACACACACACACACACACACACGTATGTTATCTCCCCCAGTATCCCAGTAGAATGTAAGCTGATAACCTAGTACAATGTCTGAAACATAGAAGGCATTTGACAAATATTAATTGAAAGAAAAGAAGGAAGGAAGGAGGGAGGGAAGGAACCAAAAGTCAGTCTCAATATCATACCTAATCCCACATATAAAACTATCTGTGAGTCAGGTCAAAGTTATCAATGATCTCTTAATTGCCCAATATGTTGGTATTTTCCTCAGTCCTCACCTCTCCTGACCATTTTCTGCTGAAACCCCAGTTGGGGGAGATTCCCAGTGATTTAGGCAGAGGGCCCACGTTTCTGTTCCTTATACTTTCATCCCTGTCCCATGCCCTCACAGCTTCCTTTTCTCTCTCTCTCCCTCCCCAACAATAAAGCCCACAAATTGAAAACAGTTATGGCTAATCAAACTGGCTTTCAGACTAATTAAACAAAAATTATAGATATGAGTTTAAATAATAGGAAAACTTTGAATTTAGCATCTGACTTTTGGTTTTAAACAGAAAGAGAAGAAGGAAGAAAGGTCAATGCTTCATTGTCTCCCTGAGTTCTCCATCAGGAGAAGTGCAGCGTGGAATGGGGGGGGGCAGGTGAGGAGGGGAGTCATTGAGCTCCAGAGAGGATGAAAAATGGACATTAGTTCCTCCATTGATTCAGAGGTGTCTGTGGGATTAAAATGCAAAGGCTCCCCGCCCCCAGGTTTAATACTTTGCCCATTCTCAAGTGGCTCTGGCCACTCTCAAATGCCATTCACCTTCTCTGGATGATCTCTCTCCCTCCTCTCCCTCACTCCCCTGATTCCCAATAGACCGGAGTGCTCCTCCTAGCTGCTCAGCCCCAGGGGTCTGGGACCACTTTTTGTTCCCTTCCTTTGGTCCTCTTCCTTCTCCTCCTCCTTGAAGACAAGCATAGCTCCATGTGGATTTTGGCTTGGCAATGATAGCCTCATTATCTTCACAGGCACCGGGCACTGCAGACATCTCTGCCCACACAGAACCAGCCTTCAATGCCCATACTACACCCACCTCCCTTCCCTTTACTCCTCATCTTTCTTAGTTCTGATTTTGTCCCTCTCTTCCCCATTGTCTCTTTTCTCCTTTTTAGCTCGTCTCCCTCCCTCCACCTCCCAATGCCTCGCCATTTCTTTGTACCCCTATTCTCTCTGTGTCACCTTCCAGCTGAAACGAACCATGGACAAATTTCACCACAAGGTATTTCTCTGGCAAAGACCCACCTGGGAGGTGCAAACAGAGTCTCAGTGGGTTCTGGGCACGTTCCAGCATCCCAGCACTCTCTCATTTGGGGCTTTGCCAAATGAGACTTGACTAAGCTACATTAGGGTGTCCAAGTGAGCAGAGCAGCAGACGAGGCAAGAACATGGAGTTCTGATCCCATCCACACCTCTGAGTCACGGGGTGAGCCAATGCAAATCTCAACCTCTCTGGGATTTGGTTTATTTAAATGTCATTAGGAATAACGTGGAGAGGCTGAATGGATTAACTCATTAAGTTAAGAGACCAGATTTAGAGATTGGATGTGCCTGTTGTGTATTATTGGTAAACCCCTGGTTTGGGGGGTTGCCAAGACTTAGAGTTTGTCCTAGCTAGTTTGCCAAGCCTAGTCAGCACTAATGAGAGATGGGCAACAGTTAAAATGGGAATGACTCATAGTTCAAAATCATTGGGAAAAAAATCACAGGCTCTTAGATAAGGAGCTGGAAGGACCCCCAGAGGTCATCTGACCCAACCCTTTTGTTCTACTGATGAGGAAACCAAATCTGCATCACACATTCAGAGAAGGGGAGAGTGGGGTCTTGGAAACCCAGGTTTTTCTCATTCCAAATCTGGACCACTGCCTCTCAATTCCCTTGTTTTGAAGATGGGGAAATCGAGACACAGAAAGGTGAAGAGAATTGCCCAAGTCACATGGATAGCAAGCAGTGGAACCAAAAACTGAACTGGGATCTTCTCACTCTAAAGCTGGTATTCTTTCCACTGCCTCTCAGGTCCCTCATTTTGATTTTAGGTAAACTGAGGCCAAGGAGGTGAACTGATTTTTTTCCAAGCTCGCATAGGTAGTAAGCAACAGAGCCAAGATACAAACTAAAATCCTTTGTTTTTTCTACTCTACTGATGCCTGGAATGGAATGATTAACAAAGATTTTAAAAGTTTTAAAACTCTGTCCAGTTTCCATTCCTACAGACTTTTCCTCTGTTGGATTAAGAGAAATTTAGCAAAGACTCAGAGCGATCTTGTTATGTCGATCTTCCTGAAAGAAGTGCCGGGTCAAAGCCAGGGGTAGATATTGTCTCCGCTCCTTGAGGGCAGTAACTGTGTGTTTTTCTTTTCGTAGCCCAGTGCCTGGCGCATGATAAGTGCTTAATAAAAGATTGTTGATTGATTGACTAACCAATATGTTGTAAACACTGATGAATCTGTGGGCAAAAAGACTGGGTTCGAATCTGCTTAATCCTGGCATGGCCTTGGGCGTCGTTTGATCACCATAGACCCCACTTTTCTCTTCTGACCTCCACTTCCTCTCTATTAAATGAAGGGGTCGGGTGAGACGTTTCCTGCAGTCCCTTCTAGCACCAGGACAGCAACTTGAAGCTTCTCAAGACGTCTGAAGCCTCAGGAACCGCCGTCCTTTCCAATTTTATTCTCTAGTTTGCCCGGCAAAAGCCCCTGAGCAGCTCATCCCTGCCTCGCACCAATCCTTATTGGATCTAGGACTGGTCAGTGGACTAAATATGGGCCTCAGTTTCCCTATCTGTTAACTGGAGTTGGATTTTATGGCTACTAAATGCCCCTCTGGCTCAAGCTAAGATTCTATAATCCCTACTCTAAAGGAGAAGGAAAGCTCATTTGTTTCTGACACATGAAGGGTGTTTTCTGTTGATCTGCTGATGGTGCTGGCTGAATTTGGGCTCTCAAGATCAAGTGTGAGGGGTGCGCAAAGGGAGCTTTGGGGGGAGCTTACCCATCTCACGACCCTAGCTCCATCTACTCGGCTTTGTGTCGTCCTATTGGTTTGTAATGCTCATGGAGGGATGCCCTGTCTGGCCAAGCTCCAACACCCGGAGATGTCCCACCAGCCCCCAGGCAGGCTACAAGGGCGGGGTGGCGGGGGGGGGGGGAGGAGGGGGGAAAGGAGATGTTTTCTCATTTATTTTTCCTCTGCTCTTTTATGGATTGCTGGCCTAGAACTGGGTCCTTCCTCAGGTCCCCTCTCCTCTCTCCACCCACCCACCCCTCCCACTGCTCAAGGAAGCTATTGGAATGGAAGCCAGTGATTTGTAGTGGTCAAGTAAACAGTTGTGGTGACTCATGTGGGGAGGGGGTTGGTGGAAAGCAGGAGCAGACCGCTAATGCAAAAACCATGATGTGTGTGTGTGTGTGTGTGTGTGTGTGTGTGTGTGTGTGTGTGTGTGCTCAGTCCATCTGGGAACCCTGAGTCATCAAGGGAAATGGAAGCTGCCACATTTCTTAGTGATGAAAAAATTGGGTCAGTGCATGTGTGTGTGTGTGTGTGTGTGTGTGCGCGCGCGCACACACACACACACGCGCGCGCGCATATATGTGTGCATGCATATGTCTGAACAAGAGTGTGTCTCCTTTCACATCCACCTCCTTGTCCGCACTTCTGCCCCATCCCTCTTTTTCCAGTGAACCTTTTTTGGGGGTTTCTTTTGGAAACACGGCCCTTCTCTTTGGTATCTGAATTGTTTCCATTTAAACAAAATCAGGTGTCTACTTGGCTATGCTGATCGTCCTTGAGCTGCCCTGGTCTGTGGGGTAGGGGTAGGGTTCTCTTTTCACCTGGCAATTCTGATTTGTTTATTAGGCTGTTTGTTTGTTTATATGTCAGTTTGGGAGATGATTATGCAAGGCCAACAAGGTTTTATGTGCAGAGGGGAGGCTGTGCTGTCCTGGGGGCCCAGCCAAGTTCAGTGGATAAGGAGACACAGAGCGAAGAGACAAGGCCATTCAAATCTACATCTCCATAGCACAATACAGACTCATCATGGTACAGTGGAAAAAGTCCAAGGACCTGGGTTCAAATCCTGAGGACTATTTATTGGTTTCTGAGAACTTAAGCATCTTTTAAACTCTCTTCCAGCTCTCTGAGTCAGTTTCCCCACCTGTAAAATGAGGGGACTGGACTTAGAGGACCCCCAAGACTGCTTCTGACTCTGGAATCATGGTTTTAGGGTCCTCTGATCAGAAGTGTAGCCAGCAAAAGTGACCAGGGCTTTGTCTGGGGCGGGGGTCATATGGGGGGGGGGGAGAAGGAAGGAGGGTCTTTCCTTCCTTCTGGAATTCCTGGGAAATGGGATGGAAAGATGCTGCCTGGAGGAGGCCCATCCTAGTCCCAGCTCTCCCCTCCCTTGCCCAGGCCTTTTCACTCTTCCCCAGAAGGCTTTCCTTTCCCCTCACCTGCTGCCCTGCCGGAGGTCTGCACCCAGCGGTGGTACATGGCTCCTTCAGCCCCAGCCCAGGTACTTGTACCGGAGATGGCTCTTGTGAGCTGGGGTCTCATAGACTTAGACTTAGAGGGACCCTTAGCAATCATCCAGCCCAACCAAACCACTTGATAGAGGAGGATGCTGAGTCCCAAGGAAGGGAAAGGATTTGCTAAAAGCACCCAAGCTAACAAGTAGCAGAGGCAGCAGGGAACCCAGGTGCTTGGATTCTGGAAGGAGCCTCCCTCCGCAGCGCTGTGCGGCCTCCCCTTCCCCACGTGGCTTCTGTGGCACAAGCCCCAGCATGTGGCTGAGTGACCTGGTTTTATTTCAGAATGAGTAAACTCTCATTTAGCTTTTCTCTATCAAAGGAGAATGATCTTTGGATTAGGAATGAGAAAAGAACAGGGAACAGCCTGGCTCCCCATGATCCTCACCAAGGCTCACATGCGCCCCTCGTCTTAGCTACCGGTGCGGCTCTCTGAGAAATCCAGGGGAACTGCTGGGGTCCCACAGGACAGGAGCCTTCCAAAATCCAGTCCCACTTGAACTTCCCTGATGGAGCCGCTTCTGACTCAGGGTCTGTCCATCACCAGATGAAGGGGGCTGGAGCCCATGACCTCACGGTCTCTTCCAGCTCAGAATCAATGACCCTATAAACCCCTAACTAAGACCTCAATAGATATATTTGATTGGCTGCCCACCCTATCCAAATGCATACAGAAGGAGGGTAAGCTGCATTGGTAACACTCCACCCCCCTGCCTCCTGCCGCACCCCAGCCATATCTACTGCCTGGTAGGGATGCATAGAGCCCCCCCCAGATGACAGTGAGGCTCAGGATGGGGGGGAGGGTCCCTCATGATGACCCATCACATTCCAAAGCCCAGGCCTAAAGCTTCAAACTTCTTGGCGTGACCTTGCCTCAAGTTCATGACTACTTGGCTTTTTGACTCCTGGGCCCCGGAGACTGGGATGTTGCAAGGCAGCGTGAGCCTTCCCCTTTGGAGGCTGGCCAGGGCATGGGAGCACAGATCTCGAGCTAGAGGACCCTCTGAGGTCATCCCTCCAGCATTTTACAGAGGAGGAAACTGAGGCTCAGCGAATGGAAGGGTCTCCCAGGCATTCAGTGACAGACCATGGGTTCAAGTCCAGCTACTCTACCCCAGCCCAGTTCTCTGGAAAGCCACCACACTGCCCAGCTTTCTCTTCTTTGAAATAAAGATATCTCCTCCCCTCCTCCATGGGGAGAATGACCTTCCACTTGGCCCGGTCTTCGTCCTGCAGGTTCCTTGGCCAGCTCTTGGCTTTGGGATCTGTTTATGCTCATTCTTGACTATTTTCCTTTGGAAAGAATATTCAGGGACAGTGAAAAAGTAACATGTGGGTTTCCATCTCCACCCCTCAAAGAAGCATCTTTGAAAATTGTCGACTGCTCTGAGCTAGACCCAAACTCTGAGTGTCCTAATGTTTAGGGAGCAGATTCAGGTCGGCAGAACTCTTTACATGTGTTATCTTTCTTGAACCTCGCAGCAATCCTGGGAGGTAAGTGCTACTATCTTCCCCATTTTAGAGACGGGGAAACTGAGTCTCAGAGAGAGGTCAAGTGACTTGCTAGGGTCATATGTCCAGCAGGTACCAGAGACAGAATTCAAA
This sequence comes from Dromiciops gliroides, assembly GCF_019393635.1. NCBI lineage: Eukaryota > Metazoa > Chordata > Mammalia > Microbiotheria > Microbiotheriidae > Dromiciops > Dromiciops gliroides. Next base: position 488,230,229 of record NC_057864.1, on the reverse strand, counting down.
CCCAGGGCTCCCTGGCTCCCAGGCCACAGTAATGACTGTCCTTCCATTGGTTTTGACCATCAGTTAAAAGAACAGTTTGATGCTCAGAGTCATTCTGTCCTTATCCACTCTTCCTAGGTCATGTCTCCTGTACTTAGCACAGTGTCTCGCTCATAGTGGGCACTTAATAAATGTGGCCCAAGTTGGCTCAGTTCCTCTAATAAACAATCCTCTTGTCAAACACACAACTAGGCTGAGTCAAATGAGGTCCCCTGCCCCCCTCCCACCCAGAGGCATCAAGTTTAGAGGGTATAAGTAGACCATACAATCCCTCAGAAGCATAGGAATCACAGAGCTTAGTCCCTTGTTAACAAGTCCCTTGTTAGTTGTCTTTACATGTAGTTTTTTAAAATCCTCCTAAATTTTAAAAAGAAAACAACTTTTTCTAAAAGAATAATGAGTTGACACTGGATAGCTTTAGATGGTTGGCTACAATAACCCCCAGACCTTCTGAAGTGACCTTGCACAGGTGTTTGGAGGTCCTGTCTCCCCATGCCTGTGATGCAGCAGGTGACATGCAACCCCCTTGACCCTCACTGTCACCACTGGGCACATACTTTATGACCCTTAAGCCAGTCACAAAAACTTCATGCTGCCGGTGCCCATAGGAGCGGGCATCAGCGCCATGCCGGGAGCTTTGCACTCAAGGGCCGACGGTTAAAGAGGGAACAAGTCTGGAACACGGAAGGTCATCCCTTCCTAGTGTTTCCACGGTGCCCAGCTCGGGTGCCCTACTTTCCCTGCCCTCTGCTCTCTGACATCTCCTGGGTTGACTGCTGTGCTTGTTCATCAGCTTGGAATCTGTATTCCTCCTTGAGTTTGTTGTTCAACAATCCCAAGGCTGACCTGGCTGCGGCTGGGGACACCATCTGCTGTTTATTCTCTCTCTTCTCTGGTTGCCATCTCCGTGGAATGAGTGATCCGGGCCCTTCTTGGAGGATCGCAGGATCCAAGGGCTTGAGGGGCCCACAGAGGCTGTGCAGATCAACTCCTGCCTAACCCGGAATCCCCCTTTCAACACCCTTGACAAGCCGCTAAGCAGCCGCTGCCCGGACTCTTTCATGGAAGGGGAGCCGCTGCCCCCCAAGCCAGCACGTTCCATTTGTGGGAGAAGAGGGTGATTCGGAGGGTTTTCTCCCAAACTGAACCAGCCTCTTTGCAGATTCCCAATCCTAGAGGTGCCCTCCAGGGCCGCACGAAGCTGAGCTATTCCCTCACCCACACAGCAGCCCTTCCAATGTACAGAAAGGGCTGGCGTGCTCTCCCTCCTGCCCCCTCAGCAGTCCTCCCATGGCATGGATTCAAGGCCCTTCCCGCACCATCATGGCGGCCCCTTCTGGGTGGTCTCTAGCTTATCAGTAGTTTTCCTAAACTGTGGGCCCAGAACTGGTCCCTGTACCCTAGCTGCGGTCGTGCTTCTTCTAACAAGAAGCTTCCCAGAAAGCATCCCCCTCGGGGAGCAGGGTCGTACTGAGCCAAGCGCAGCCCCTAATGTAGGAACGCCAGCCTGGGGGCCCTGAGCTCACTTAGTTGTTTGTTTGTTTTTAACAAAACCGTGTTCATCTCGCCTATAAATGAGGAACCAGGATCAGAATCAGGCTTTCTTGCACACAGAGCCCCGAATTTGTTTGTCTTTGTTGTTTGTTTGCTTGTTAGAACAAAGTCACGTGTGCGTCTCAGCTATAAATGAGAAACCAGGACCAGAATCAGGATTTCTTAAACTGGGAACCCTAAACTCGGTTTTTAAATGTTCGGCTAACTATATTTCTAGATATTTTTTTCCCTTGGTAATCCTATTTTTTATACATTTAAAAATATCATCCTGAGAAGGGATCCATAGACTCTGACAGACTACCTGTGGAGGGTAAAAATTCATGAAGAACCCCTTATCTAGAGTCAAAGGCCCTGGGTTCAAATCCTACCTCAGACATACTACCTTTGTCACCTTGGGCAACTCAACCTACCTCCTTAGGCCTCAGTTTCCTCATCTATAAAATGAGGAGGTTGGACTGGATGGCCTCTGAGCTCCCTTCTATATGCGGACCTTTGATCTGGGAACCTTGTCCCACCAATGGCTCAATCCTTGGTGAGCCTGTTCTTCATCAAGGAGCACAGATTCGGGTCCAAAAGGAACACTGAAGAGCATTGAATCCAAGCCTCTCCTTTTTTTTTAAAGTGAGGCAATTGGGGTTAAGTGACTTGCCCAGGGTCACACAGTTAGTAAGTGTTAAGTGTCTGGGGCCGGATTTGAACTGACTCCAGGGCCAGTGCTCTATCCACTGCACCACCTAGCTGCCCCCAAGCCTCTCCTTTTAAAGATAAGGAAACTGAGGCCCAGATAGGTTAGGTAATTTGCCAAATCACGCAGAGAGTAAAGGATGGAGTTGGGATTTGAACTCAGGTCCTCTAGGTGCCATGTCCCTTTCACTGAGCCACACAGCCTATTGAAGTGTTCCAGTAACAAATCTCCCCTGAGCTGGACCCAGGGAAGATTCAACTGAAGTCATGTTTGGCTTTCTAATAGACTAGGGGTGGCTCTTCTCAAAGGCAGGCTTCTTTGCATGATCTCCAAAAGCCAACTAAATATTGTTGTATTGTAGGAAGAAGCCATCTGGGGGCCACATAGGGCATAGGCGGGTGGCCCTGATGTCTGTAACGTATTGGAAGGGTGGATCAAAGCTGGTACCCCGGGCGGTGCTCTTCCAGAAGCTGTTGATAAAGACCCTTTGGAAGGAGTCATTTGGAAGACATCGCCAGCATGGGTGCTCCGGGTAGGTGTCCAGCTGGTGAGAAGAGCTAACATTCCCGCAGCCCTATAGGGATGGCAAGGGGGTCTACACACACGATCTCATATGACCCTCATAATAATCCGAGGGGTGGCGACTGTCACCCCCAGTTTATAGAAGGGGAAACAAGAGCAAGAGTGGTCAAGCAACTTACCCGAAGTGGTAGAGCAAATGGGAGTCGGTGGAAGGATTTGAACCCAAGGCTCTGGCTTTCTCTGCACTACACCAGGAAGCTCTGGGTTTCTCCTACACAGCATTGCTCTCTTCTCTCTATGCCTTTGTATGCCTTCCTCCCTGCCTAGCATGTTCTCCCTCTCCCCCTTCTGACTCTTAGAACCTCACCTCCCTCCAAGGTTCAGCTCAGACATTGCATCCTAAAAGTAGCCTTTCCCGGTGTCCCCAGTTGTGAACATTTCCCCTCCCCTTTATTTTACTCGTCTGTATCCCTGTCATCATTCCCCCAAGTATTCTGTCAGCTCCTTGAGTCTAGGGACTGTGCCCATCTTTGTTTTGTTTTTCCCGGGGCCTGGCACAATTCCTGGCACATAGAAGGTGCTTGTAAAGACTTGTTGACTTGAATACCTGTCGATGTTAGTGGCAGCAGGTACAGGCTACAGGAAGGAGATGACACCCCATAGATTATGTCCACTGATCTCCTTCCAGAGCCAGGTTACCTGATGGCCCATTGGGCCCAAACCCTGGTGCATAGGGACCACAAAGCTACTGAGAGTCTCAGGATCCCTGAGGCCACTGAGAGCAAAGCCATAAGCCACAAAGTCTGGTTGGCTGCTCTCCACTGGTGCTGGCTTTCTCTGCAGCAGCCACACTTTTTATCCCAGGCTGACCAGCCTCAGGGTGAGGCAAGCTCCCAAGTCAACATGGCAATTCTTCCCCAGAACCATGGGCCACACAATGTCAAATCTAAATTCTTGGTCCATTCCCTTGGGCCCCTTGAACCACCCTCATATCTGCAGACTCGTTTCCTGACTTTTTTCCTAAGACCAATACTGACTCTGCTTCTGGCTTCTCCCTCAAGCCTTGACCCCCCTCCAGCTTGGCTTGTTGACACCTCTTACTGAACCACTTAGGACCTTTGCACAGGGGTTCTAACTGAATCCCTGCAGACTCTGGTCCTGACTGGGGAGGCAGCATCAGCAAAGACGATTCAAGAGCTCCTCAGCTCTTCAAAAGACAAGAAGGAACTATGGGTAGGCGTTGGGAAGCTCCCTGTTTGCGAGCGCAGGACAAAGAGTGGGAAGCATCCATGTTTTCACACGCTTTTACTTGTCCCCTGACCCCATGTGGTAATAAACAGATGGAGGCCAATGTGCTATGACTGGTTTTTGTTCTTAATGATCTCAGGATACTAGATTTGGAGGCTGAGGTCCTATCATGCAAACCCCTCATTTTATGGAGCCCAGAGAAAGGAAATGACTTAGGAGTAGAGGATCTTAGATAGCGATCTTGAAGAGTATCAGAAGTTATCTCATCCAGCCCCTTCATTTGCCCCCCCCACTTTTGGGGTGAGCAATGAGGATTAAGTGACTGGCCCAGGGTCACACAGCTAGTAAGTGTCAAGTGTCTGAAGCCAGATTCAAACTCAGGTCCTCCTGAATCCAGGGCTGGTGCTTTATCCACAGCGCCCCCTAGCTGCCCCCCCCAGCCCCTTCATTTAACAGAAGAGGAAGCTGTCTCCAGGCTTAGTGGCTTTCCATCATGGTGCTCATTTAATGAGTGTAAGAGAATCCTTAAGTGATGAAGTCATTAACATCTTCCCAGGGTCTAGGATGAGGGTGATAAAGAGCACTCTATCCTTCAGCAAGTCCATCAATCAGCAAGCAACTATTAAGCACCTAATGTGTACCAGGCATTGTGCTAAGCACTAGGGACACAAAGACAAAAGGGAAAGTCTTTGCCCTCAAGGAACCTCCATTCTAATAAGGAAGACAAGAAGGATACACACACGCACACACACATATATATGTACATGTGTATATATGTATATACAAAATAGGTATAATGAGAATAAATGCAAGTAAATCCAGTATTATTAAATACGAAATAATTGGGGGGCAGGGCCCCAGCTGTTGGGGAGATCAGCAAAAGCTTCATAGAGAAAGTGGTGAGGAAGAAGCAACCTCAGTGTGAAACAACATTTCTGCCTGTAACTCAGACCTCCCCACCCTGCCCCGCGCCCCCCACCCAAATGTTCTTGTGTGGCCCTGATAGCACATCGCTCCAGGCCATAGACAAGGAGCACTTCTGTAAAACCACTGAAGGGCTAGATGAGAATTAAGAGACCTTCTACAAAGAACTTTGGGAAGCCAAAGCTGGACCAGCTGCCTGACAGGAAGCTGTGTTACTCGGGGGTTGAAAGGGGAGGATATTATCATCATGGAAGAGAAAAGAGGCTGTCTGGATTACTCGAGAAATATTGTAAGCTAGGATCCCAGAGGAAGAGCTACGAGCGACCCAAGAGATCATTGAACTGGGAAGCTGGGAAGGAGCCAAGTGGCCAACCAGTCCACCCCACCCCTGAAGGGAATCGCCTCCAGGAGATAGCCGGGAAGCAGTCATCCAACCTCTATTTGAAAACCTCCAGGTTAAAGGATTCAGTCCCTCTTGAGGCAACCCAGTTCCCTTTGGGACAGCTCCTTCTGTTAGGGAAGATTTTCATGACCTTCAGCTTGAATTGGCCTCTTTGTATCTTGGGGCATCTGGTTCTCATTTTACAGGTAAGGACTTGAGGCCCGGAGGGAGAGGAAGTGCCTACACAAGGTAGGAGGTAGGATTTGAACTCAGAGGTTTCTTCATTCCAAACCCTATGCTCTTTTCAGGGCATCACTCTACTTCTGTGTTGTTTGCTTTCATATTATAGCCTGTCAAATAAAGAAAGTGAGGCCCAGAGGGGGAAAAGGCTTTGCCTATAAGCAGTAAGGTGCCAAATTAGGATTCAAACCCAGGTCCTCTGGCCCAAAACAGCCACAACGAACCGGATGTCAAGCTGTCTCTGTCAAGCAGTTTTGTTTTTCATACTCACTGCATTTTCCTAGGAAACTTTCTAATCAAAGCCATCAGTAGTTCTAGGTCTGAGCCAGAATATAAACTCAGAAATTGCTGATGAAATGTTGCAACTTGAGGAGGAACTGGAGATTCCTCCTCTAGGTCAGAGTCTATGAGTTTTATTTACCACAGTGGCTCCCAACCATCTGGAGGGTCTCCATCTTGAGAGGAGAGATGCTTAAATCTTCTAGGGCTTGGGACTCCATCAGACAGTTCTCACATTCCCTTGACCAATGAGGCCTTTAACTCTAGCCAGTCCTCAGCTGGGAGATATCATCAACTGTGTGAATTCAAATACATTTCATGGGAAAGTCTCTCCATGACATCAGCGGTTGCCTCCTCTTCACCAAGATCTCCCATAAATGTCATCTCAGACCCTTGTTGTCAAGCTGAGGCTCTAAGGAGTGCTACGAAGGGATCATCCTGACCTGTCTGTGGTCAGCACTGCTCAGTTTGGGCCATTGGAATGTTGGCCAGAAGATGTAAGCTCTTGTGGAGCTAGTCCAGGGGCTTGGGTCATTTTGTTTGCTTCCATGGTTGCCAATAAACTTGTGGTGAGGAGGAATGGGGAGATGGAGAGAGGGCTGTTTGGGGGCCCACCAGACATTAGCTGACCTGCCCCAGATAGGAAGAGGAGCCAACTTCAAATTCCAGCTCCATTCTTGATGTCTTGTTTCATGAGAAGAAACTGCCCACCCTCAGTACCTCTACTTCCTCTCCTTTTACTCACTTTTCAATCCTTGGCAAACCCGGCTCTGACTTCATTATTCAACTGATGCCGCCCCCTCCGAAGTTACCAGTGATCTCAGAACTGCTTAATCTGATAGCCTTGTCTCCATTCCCATCCTTCTAGACTAATCTGCCTCACTGCACCCTGTTGACTCCTGGATACACTCTCCTCTCTCGAATTCTGTGTTATCATTCTCTCTTGGTTCTTCTCCTACACATAGGACCACCCCTTCTCAGTTTCCTTTGCTGGATCGTCACCTATATCATGTCATCTAACAGTGGCTATACTCCAAGATGCTGTTCTTGTCTCCTCTCCCCTCCCCCTTCCCTCCCCTTCTTAGTTTCCTTGGGGGCAAAAGGGGACTTCGTATTCCTCCCAATACATCAGGGGAGAATTCTTGGATCCAATGGATTCTTGACTGCAGGACAGCTTACTCCACTCCTAGAGCTAAGTCTTGAAGAAAGCCAGAGAAGTGAAGAGGGAGAGAGGAAGAGGGAGGACATTCCAGGATGGAAGGAGAGGAGATTCCAGAGACAGGAGCTGGATTGTTGTATGAGAAAGGGGAAGGGAAAAAGAATTTAGATAGCATCTACTTTGTCCCAGACACCGCACTAAGCACTTTTTACAAACATTATCTCACTGTATCCTCACAATAACCCTGCCAGGCAAGTGGATTTGTTCCCATCCCCATCACACACTTATGGAAACTGAGGCACACAGTTTAAGCCCCGAGTCCTATAGCTAGTAAATGTCTGAGGTTGGGTTGGAGCTCAGGTCTCTGTACTACCTCGATACTTCTAGGAACAGCAACTAGACCACAGGGTACATGGAGGAAATAAGTGAATGAGAAGGCAAGAAAGGTAAGAAAGGACCAGCTTGTAAAGAGCTTTACATGTCAAACAGGATTTTATATTTGATCCTAGACGTAATGGTGGCACATTGGAGTTTATTGCATAGGAGAATCATGTGCTTCAGGAACATCACTTTGGCAGCTGAGTGTGCAAGTTGGAAGCTGAATGCAGTGGGAAGAGACTGTAGGTAGGGACTATTAAGGTACTAAGTCATTCAAGTGAGAGATGATGAGGGCCTGAACTGGGGGGGGGGGCACTATGTGAGCAGAGAGAAAGAGCCAAAAGGAAACATGTTGTGGAGGTAAAAATGACAAGATTTGGTGATTTGCATACATGGAGCATGAGTAAAGCATCAACAACGACCCCAAAATTGTATCCCTGGTGAATGTAAAAATACTGCTGCTCTCAACAGAGAAATGTGGACTAACAATGCTTTGGGGGTGGTGGGGAGAAAAGATGATGAATTCTGCTTGGAAATGTTGAGTTTGAGATGTTTGGGGGACATCCTTTTGGAAAGGTCTGGCAGGTAATTAGTTGGTGGCATAAGACTGTAGTTCAGAAGAAGAGGAATATGCATTTAAGGAGAGAGACTATGAATAGATTCATAGATCTGGAAATCAACTCCAGAGAGGTGAAAATTATACCCCTGGGCAATAATGAAGTCATCAAATGAGAGAGATGAAAGATAAAGGAGAAGAGGACCCAGGGCAGAGCAGTGGCTAAGATGGTTGAGGGATGGCTGATGGCATAGATGGAGTTCAAGTAATTACTTGTAGATAGTCAGTCAGAGAGGGAAAAGGTCAATCATTCGAGCGATGGACAACCAGACGAGAAAAGACATTTAAGTGGGATTGTGTGGTCAGGTGATTTAGACTCCCAACTCACTGCCACTAAGTCAACAAGCATTTATTAAGGGTCTACTATGTGCCAGGCACTAGGGTACAGAGAGAACAAAAGTATAGCCCCTGCTCTCAAAGGGCTCACAGTCTAATGGGGGAGAAAACATGCAAGCAACTACATATAAATAAAATACATACAGGAAAAACTGGAGACCTCAGAGGAAACTATGATTATGAAAGTCCAGGAAAGGATTTCAGGAGAAGGTTAGACTTTAGCTGAGACCTGAAGGAAGCCAAGAGGCAGGGATGAGGAGGCAGGGAATCCCAGGCATTGGATTCATCTCTTAAAGTCTTCCTCTGATGCCTAATTAGGTGTGAAGGTCATCCTGGCTTCCCAGAGGTAATCCCAGCAGAACACAAGCTCTGGCAGGTCCTGATAAACTGGAAGGGCCCAGAGGAAGAGGCTGGTGATGGTGATGGATTGCAGCTACATTTGGGAAGAAACATCACCAGAATGGTCACAGGGGGATGGGGGTTTTGTCCCCAGCAACATTTGGGAACTGCTGTGGAGGACATACTGATGCTGCCAAGACCCTGGCAGTATCAAAGTATAATTATTGCTTCAGCTCCTCTCATGACCTATTTGTGTTTCTGTAAATATTGACCAGTGGAAGTTCGTCCTCCGATGAGAGCGACTTCCAAGAACATGATTAATCTTTATAGTGTGTATAAACGTGACTGAGGAAGCTGTAGTGTCACCATGAGCTTGTCCATCTGTCATATACACACTCTTTTTGGCCTTGCAGCCAGCTTGACCACTGCACATTCTTTTAGACTCTGACCCAGGGATGCCTGATTACTGTGATATTCCCCCTCACATTAATCCCATCCCTGATGGATGAACCCCAATTTGAACCCCCCTCGATGAACGAGCTTTCACTGTTGTGGACTGAGAATATGAAGCTGCACTTGACAGTGCACGGAAGGGAAATTGACATGAGAATCATTTCCATCTTGTTTCCTGAGGAAGTTGGCAGCATTGCAAAGGGGCCCAGTGAAACCATTTGTAGAGTCAAGGTGAACAAACTCATAAGTTATCTTGCTAAAGGTGGCCAACTCGGCAAGGAGGAGGAATGAATGATTGACTTTCAAAACAAGGCTCTGACACATTTTGATAACCATAGTCTGCCCTGTTAAAGCATGACAAGCAGTACTTTATACAAGTTGCATTTTCTCTGGGGTTAAAAAAGAGCGATCCTCTATCTAATATACCCTCACCTTGAATGCTTGTTGGTGTTGTTTTCTGCTGCTGCTGGGATAGCTAGGAGGTAGCCAGCCCAGGGCTCTGCTCCACCTGCTTTGTACCCATAGGACAAAGGCCAACACCTCATGGCTGCACATGCAGATCTGCTACTCTTTTAGCCAAAGGAGGTGAATGGGTGTCAGTGTGGCAATGGCTGTGTCCCTAAACACGTTTTCACACTTTGAACCAAATCTCTAGCCTTGGATGTAAGTAGAGCCAAGGAACACTTACCTCCACAGAGTCCCCCAGGGGTTTGCGGGACAGGCCCCCACCTTGGACTTGGACCCCACTGGACTCAGCCCCCCAACTCCAAAGCTTGTGTCGCCCATGACTTCCTTCCCTCTCCTATTCCCTACTGTATTCAATTTCAATCACTCAAGGCCCAGGTCCCCTTGGAATCAATCAAATAACAAATAATTATTAAGTGTCTGCTATTTGCTGTTTTGGGGGGTTTATTTTTTTGCTGTTTTAAGATTGAGCTAGGGAACTCCTAGTGAAAAGCCCCTCCATCAATGCAGGTCAGCACTTGCCTTATAGTTAAAGGATTGAGCCGGACTGAACCAGACTAAAACGATGTAGACGAAAACAACCCTAAAAGGCATCCAAACTGGGAGGCCCCATTTCGTCTAGGAGAATGAACACTTGAGTCTTCCTTCTGAGACTCTCTCCAACTGATCCTGTCTCTGGTTTGCTTGTACAGAGGCGTGTGCAAGTTAAACCATGAACCACCCTCAGGCCGCGAGCTCCTTGAGAGAAGGGACTGTCTTTGGCCTTTCTTTGTATCCTCAGCACTCAGGACAGTACCTGCATACAGTAGATGCTTAATAAATGCTTGTTGCTTTAACGTGACAACTTCATTTGAGGAGAAAAGAAGATGGGGCTGCGGTGAGAATCGCAACTGCTTTAGAGTCAGAGGACCCAGGTCTGAATCTCAGCTTGTTATGTGGAGGACCCAGAGCCTCAGTTTCCTCCTATGTAAAATGAGAGGAGTTAGACTAAGTGGCCTCTGAGGTACCTTCCAGCTTTAAATCTATGACCCCGTGATTTCTGTTCTTTCAGTAATGGGGTAGAGGAGTGTGGACAAAGAATACTGTAGAATCTCAAGTGGTAACTGGGTCTGTTGGGTTGGCTGGACTGTTCTTTGAATATGGCAGAGGAGGTGGGGAAATGGGAAAGGCAGCATGGCCTATCTGTAAGTGACAAAGGTGTATAAACAAGTCAGAAATAAGCCCTTCTCTCCTCTCCTCTCCTCTCCTCTCCTCTCCTCTCCTCTCCTCTCCTCTCCTTTCCTTTCCTTTCCTTTCCTTTCATTCCTTCCTCCTCCTCCTCCTCCTCCTCCTCCTCCTCCTCCTCCTCCTCCTCCTCCTCCTCCTCCTCCTCCTCCTCCTCTTCTTCTTCTTCTTCTTCTTCTTCTTCTTCTTCTTCTTCTTCTTCTTCTTCTTCTTCTTCTTCTTCTTCTTCTTCTTCTTCTTCTTCTTCTTCTTCCCTCTTTCTCTCCCTCTCTTTTTCTCTCTTTAAGGAAGGACATTTACCATAAATTGTTCTTTAAATAATAGGCATGGGTTGATATTTTCACACACTCTTATTGCCCAGACATCCCCATGATCCATGGCCTTCAAATGGCTGGTGAGAGTTTGAGGACTAATCTGTGGGTCAGAGCCAGGAGACGGGGCCCCATCTGCAAACATATAACTCCAGGTTCCTTCGTTTTCTACTTTCAGCTTACAGGCTCCCAGGAAGTCTTGTGGGTTTCCTGTAGGCATAAATGCTATCTTCCAAAAATAAGGCACAATTATCACAAATGCTGGTTTCCCACTGGATATGTGCTGGTGGGTTCGGGTGGGAGGGTCGATGGACTCTTAGTCACCAGAACTGGCAATGATATGCATTTAATAAGGGGGACACTGGCTTCCCTAGCGCCAAAGTTGCTGACTCACTCACCCACAAATGGTCTTTCCTCTACTACTCCCTAGCTTTAGGGAATTGTTGTTGGCTAAGAGTTTTTGGCAGTGGGTGGGTTAGTGACATTCCCAGGGCATCAGATATTTAACGGTACCATTAAAATGTGCTCTGTAACCAAACAAAAACAGCAAATTCATAGAGAAATGCCAGCGATTTCAACATACACACACATGCTGGGGCTTCTGTCCAAAAGACATTAGCTTTTTCACATGAAATAGTAGGAAAGCTGAGTTTCAAGTCTAAGGACCTGGGTTGGAATATTGGTTTTGCTACCTGCTATCTAGGTGATCTGGATGAGTCACTTTTAACCTCTTAGGCATTCAGTCTCCTCCTAACTGTTTATGATTCTAGTGTGGTGGCATCTGGTGAGGGAGAAACCTGATGGAAACTGGGGAAGCCAGAGCACACATGGGGTGTGGTATAAAATAGAGTCCTGTCCAAATACCTACAACTACTTCAGGGCCAGTTTATCACATAAGCCCATTTCTTTGGTGGAATTTCCCCAGCCCTTTGGGTAAAATGTTTATCAGGGACCCTTAGGTAAGATTTGATAGAGCTTGGGCACCAGTTGAAATGCTTTGCCTCTTCTACTGTTACAGGCTTTCCACTGAACTTGCCTAAATACTGAATTAGAGGTATGACCATGAAGTCATGCTAGTATTTTCATGCAATTTTCCCCTTATTTGACCACATTCCTTCTTCTCCTTTTTCTTTCTTATTTTACTTACATTAATCTTGTTTGTGCAACAACTTTTCAATTTCTTGTAATTGAAATGATCTATATTATCTTTTCTAATCATCCTATCCCTTGTTTAATGAAGAAATCATCCTCTAGCCATGGCTGTAGACAGTACCTGATTTGTAATTGCCCTATATTGTTTTATGTTATGATTTTGAATATCTAGATCATACATACATTTTAAGCTTGCTGTGGTATATGGTGTAAGTTGTTGCTCTAAACCCAGTTTCTGCCAGACTGCTTTCAAGTTTTCCTAGCAATTTTTGTCAAATAGGGAATTCTCCAAATAACTTCTTAGTTTTATCAAAGAGGGTTAATGACTTTGATTACTTCCTACTCTTCCTTATATCTTCTTTTCCATTCATCTACTCTTCTATATTTTTTACTGGTACCAAATAGTTTTGATAATTACTACTTCATAGTTTAATGTGATGTCCAGAGGTGCTATTTCCAGTCATTCCCAATATTTTCTTCATTATGCCTTATGATATTTCTTCTTCCCCTTTCCTAATCAATTTTGTTATTATTTTGTCTTACTCAGTCTCATTGACATGTTGATGGGTGGTATTCAATCTGCCAATTAGTTTAGGTGCTTTCATCACTGTTATTATGTTGACACTGGTACGTGCTTTTTCGTTTCTTTTTTTAATTTTAAGAATTTTTATTTAAAGTTTTGAGTTCCAAAGTCTATCCCTCCCTCCCTTTCTCCTTTCCCCCCACACTGAGAAGGTAAGCAACCGGATACAGGCTATACATGTGCAATTATGTAAAACATCTCCACAGTGGTCATTTTGTCCAAGAAGACTCAAATAAAAGGGAAAAAATGAAAGAAAGAAAGAAAGAAAGAAAGAAAGAAAGAAAGAAAGAAAGAAAGAAAGAAAGAAAGAAAGAAAGAAAGAAAGAAAGAAAGAAAGAAAGAAAGAAAGAAAAGTAGCCTGTCAGTCTGTATTCAATCAATATCAGTTCTTTCTCTGAAGGCAGATAGTATGCTTCTTCATTAGTCCTTTGGGATAGTCTTGGATCACTGTGTTGCTAAATCATTCACAGTTCTTCATCAAACAAAGCTGCTGTTAGAGTACAACATTCTCCTGCTTCTGTTCACCTCACTATGCTCAGTTGATGTAAGTCTTTTCAGAGTAAGTGCTTTTTAAAGAACTCATTTTAAACTCTTTAGGTACTGCCAAGTGAGGAATAGTAGAAATCGACAATGAAACAGAAAAGGAGAAAGACCTGATGGAAACTAGAATTTTAATTCCCTCAGTCCAGTAACACAATCTCAGACTGTCCCAAGCAGCAGCTTCAAAGTACAGAAGTAGAACCCTGAGGCAGCCTATTCCATTTTTGGATAGCTCTAACTCTTAAGCAAGTAGGTGAGTGGTGTGGACAGAGTGCTGGGCCTGGAATCAGAAAGACCTGAGTTCAGATCCAACATCAGACACTTACTAGTTGTGTGACCCTGGGCAAATCACTTAGCCTCTGCATCAGTTTTCCCTCTATAAAACAGGGGTAATAATAATAGCACCAACCTCCCAGGGTTTTTGTAAGGATTAAATAAGATAACAATTGTAAATTCGTTAGCATGGTGCCTGGCACACAGTAAGTGCTATATAAATGTCAGCTGTTACAGAAATAGAAGGCTGAGGCAGCCCACTCCATTTTTGGATAGCTCTCTTAGGCTGCTAGGAAGCATCACCCTGGAGAGAGCCCTGGGCCTGGAGTCAGGAAGACCTGAGTTCAAATGCAGCCTCAGACATTTATCAGCTATATGATCCTGGACAAGTCACTTCATCTCTGCCTGCCTCAGTGTCCTCAGCTGTAAAATGGGGAGCAATAATAGCAACTCTCTCCTTGGGATTTATAAAGCACTTAGCATAGTGCCTGGCACACAGCAGGCACTTAATAGATGCTTGTTCCCTTCCCCTTCCTCCCCTTTCCTTATATCAAACTGAAATCCGCCTCTCAGAAACACTTGCTCTTTTGTTCTGCCTCCCAAAGCCGAGCGGAACAGGGGGAATCTTCCTTTTGATGGGACAGAAACCTGACTGCAATCAAGACCTTACTTACCAAGGCTTTTCTTCTCCAAACTAATCAACCCTAGTTATCATGGGAATGGAGTAGAGGCCTCCGCCCTCCTGACAGCCTTCCTCTGGATCTGCTCAAGTAAGTCAATCTGCTTCCTGACATGGGACTCCCCACACCAGAGACGGTACTCCAGCTACGGGCTTTCCGGGGCAAGGGACAGAGGAGGAACTATTCATTGTCTTCCTGGTCCCGAACACTAGGCTTCAACGTGCCCCAGGTGAGGGTTGCTTTTTCAACCTCCGTAATATAATTTCAGGACAAATTGATAGAATTCTGTCTCCATGGATACTTCCACCTCTCAAAGCTTTTCTACAGTACTTTTTTTTTTTTTTTAAGTGAGGCAATTGGGGTTAAGTGACTTGCCTAGGGTCACACAGCTAGTAAGTGTTAAGTGTCTGAGGCCAGATTTGAACTCAGGTCCTTCTGACTCTAAGACTGGTGCTCTATCCACTGCGCCACCTAGCTGTCCTAGAGTATTCTTACAATTGCTTTTAGAGCCCATTGTGCCCATGGGAGGAGACGGGGCAAATGTCCATCTTCTGAGGGTTGGTCTTATTTGGAAACTGTGAGAAGGCATGGGGTCACTTAAGATGGATGACCAATCCAGCTCACTAATGGCTTCTCTAAATTAAACTGATTTTCTTGGGTGAGCCAGAACCAACTACAAGCTTCTGAAGGGCAGCCTCTGAAAATTTAGCAGTGACAGCCCGACTGGGATAAATATCTGACTGGCTTACAGAACCTAGGGCTGGAAGCAGGAGTGTGCTGGAAACAGATCAAATCAGCCAATTGTGACATTTTCATTATGAACATTTACAACTTGGAAATCGGCAAATGCTACAAATTAGGGCTTTATTTATAGTTTTGTTGATTGTCAAGACTTCATAATTTGATGGAGAAAATGTTCATGTTAACAGAAGGTTAAACTTGAAAATGTATCATATATTCATTTTTTTCTAGAGAGCTGGTTGTTAAATACTTACCATTAAGCGACTGGCTGGAAGGGGATCATAGACCGCTATGAATTCTAATTCAACAATTCAACAATTTGATAAGCAATTATTAAGGCCTGATATGGCCTAAGTCTAAAACTACATACTAGAAATTCAGAGCCAAAAAATGAAAGTAGTCCCTGCCCTCCAGGAGTTCATATTCTATGGAGTACATGAATGTACAATATGAGCAAAACATGCCTTCTATATAAGCTTCAACAACTTAAAGATCTCCTCAAGTTGGGCATTCACTCCTTTGGTGCAGATCTCAACTCAGTATGCTTTCTGATCTGGCACAATTCTTGTTCATTCCCCTCCCTAGATCAAAGCTTCTTAAATTGTGGATAATTGCATGTGGGGTGTCGAACAATAGTAAAAGTTTATGTATGCCTCTTTTATATACCTATATACTTGGGGTCGCAGGTGGGAAAAGTTTAAGAAGACCTGGGCTAGATCATAAGATAGAAGCAACTATTTAGAGGTAGAAGGGACCTCAGAGGACAGGTGGTCCAACCACCACCCTTGAAAGAACAGAGAACCTGGATCCAACAGGTCCCAAGGTCACACGGAGATGCGATTTGACAGATGCTTTTTCCTCTGCATCCCGCTATGGATACCACAGGCATTATTTTACATTTCTGTAGGCACGAGGGTGGGCTCTCCAGCTTCTCCCCATTTGAATGTAAACCCCTTGAAAGTAGGGGCGTTTAGTAGTCCGGTAAACCCGCAGACCACTGAGTGTGCTCATAAAACTTTCTCTCTTCCCCCACTTTCTCTGGGCAGTGCGTCTTTATCCCCTCAGGGAGTGTGCCTATTTTTTCAAAGCCCAGCATAGCCTTGGGAAATGAAAAGTGAAAGACAACTTCTCCCAATTCAATGCCTTGAAGTCTACTTTTCTCACTGGCTTTCAGATATTTCTAGGTGTATCTAGATTTCTAATACGTACGTGGTGAATGAACGATTCAATACTTTTCTTCCACTTTGTCATAAAAACTCCAAGCCCCCAGCCTGATTCCCTTAGGCAAAATTATCTCTGGTCTGTGGTTGGGAAAATCCACACACCCCCTTTTTTTCTATATTTGTAAGCCCACACACAGCGTAGCATTTCTGCTAGCCAAAGAGGTTTACAGTTAGTATGCGAAATCTAAAAGAACAACCATGTTTAATGAACCCACCTGGCTAACCAGAAAAGAGACAAGTGCTTTTGCTAAGAGGTGGAAGGAGTCACGCTAGAGGGCTTGTCTTTCCCCCCTGGCCAACAATAGCAGGCTCCTATCGCTTGCCTTTCAGGAACTCCTCACATCCATGCTCAGCTCTTAAGTGTCTGGCTTCTTTTTCTAAAATAAGTGGGGGTGGGGTGGGGAGCCAGAACTTGAGAGTCAAGAGCTCTCTCTTTGCAGGGATCAGCCCCTCCCTCAAACCTCTCCCATACAAAGGCAGGTTACATAAGCACTACATGGTTTCCCAAATACAAAGCAGCCTTCTCTTTTTCTCCTGTTTATTTTCGGGTCCAGAATATTTCCTGCATAGTGAATAAGTAATATGTCACATAGACGTATATTTTTTAAATGGCCGGAGCGAATGCACGCAGGCAGTCATGAATGAATGAAAAGGCATTTATTAAATGTTTAACACGTGCAGGACACTGGGCCAAGCACCAGGGAAACACACTGAAGAACAGGGCAGTCTCTGCTCTCAAGGAGCTCACATTCTAATAAGGAAGATGACACACAGAGGAGGCTTTAGCATGACTCAGAAGCAAAGGTCCCGTGGTCCCAGGATGCAGCTGTTATATCCC
Organism: Dromiciops gliroides; assembly: GCF_019393635.1. Classification (NCBI taxonomy): domain Eukaryota; kingdom Metazoa; phylum Chordata; class Mammalia; order Microbiotheria; family Microbiotheriidae; genus Dromiciops; species Dromiciops gliroides. The sequence goes on along the minus strand of NC_057864.1, from coordinate 488,213,045 downwards.
AAGGGCTTGCACTCAAAAACACGGGGAATCATTTACTTAATTCAAGGCCTTTTAGAGATTTCTAAGAAGACACATTTGACTAGGGCATCTGCTACTTGGCTGATGGCTTTGTTAACAAGAAATCACTCCTATATCTTTCTACTATAAGAGGGCTGGTATTGGAAGACAGGAGTAGCACCCACACAGCCACTCATATTTTGTTTGTTTTTGCAAGATAGAATTAGATCTTCAGTAAAATGATTTGATTATTGCTAAGTCTCATTGTACAGCTCTGGATTTGGATCCCAGGGATGTGAGTTCAAATCCTGGTTCTGAGTCTTGCTCCCTATGTGAAAGAAGTTACTTTACTTCTTATAAAATGAAGGGATTGGACCCAATGGTCTTTGAGGGTCCTTCCAGCTCTGGGCCTGTGACCCCAACTGTAGGATCCACCCATTTCTTTGCTTTCACGCTCAACCTCATGGAATTTTCCTCCCGGGCTCTTCCCATCTTTGCTCAGAACGTGTGTGTGTGTGTGTGTGTGTGTGTGTGTGTGTGTGTGTGTGTGGTTCTAGGCTCCTTGCCACAGTTGGATAAGCACACCTCGGTATAAATCAAGATTGATCATTGGAAAGATTTCCCTCAATTCTTCATGATCCCGAGGTCTGTGGGTTGGTTCTGAGGTAAGAAAACAGAACAACCTTTGGGGTGTTTCCTTGGAGATTATTAGAAAGCTATTCTCTGTGTGTTTTAACCACATTTGGCTTTTAGAAATAAACAAAACAGTTGTTGTTAGGCAACAATGAAAATACATGTCAGTGACGGGCCCTCGGGTGCTCACAGGGTCTGTGCATTGTAAACATCCTGACCACAGTCAGGCCTTGCCAATGATCAATTTGTCTGCCTCTGGTGGAGGGAAGGGGAGGTCCTGCCGTGTGGTCCAAACTACACGGAAGTGAGGTTTCCAAGCCTCTACTTCCAGCATTATTGGGGGAAAATCACCTTAACTGGGGCTAATCATATGAACTACACAGGGAGTGAAGAGGCTGTATGGTGGGAAGCCCTCAATGCAGAGGCTTAAATTCTTAATCTTCCAGAAAACGGGGAGATGGAAAGATTTACCAGGGATGATTACGTGCCGCCTCACCCCTCCTTTCCAATGTGCTGCCAACTCGAGTCCTTTCTACCTTCACAGCATTGTCTGCTTCTCTCCACTCACCCAGCAGCCAGCCTGGGGCAGGAGAACTTCACCACTCACCCGGAGGACTGAGATAACCTGCTGCTGTCTGGGCTCCCGGACTCTGCTCTCCCCAGTGCAATCCATTCTCTCCTGGGCCGCCAAAGCCATTGTCCAACCGTGTCATCTCCTGCTCAGTACGCTCCTGGGGATGCCGATCGCCTCCAGAATCCAATAAAACCCCTCCCCACTTTTCCAGTCTTCCTAGTCTTCATTCCCTTCGTCACACGCTACAATGATCACACACACACACACACACACACACACACACACACACACACACACACACCCCTTCATGTCTTTTCATTAACTATCCTTCATGGCTGGAAAGTCCTCCTTCCTCACTCACCCCTGCCTCCTGCCTTCCCCAGGTTCTTTCAAGACTCAGCTTGAACCCTGTGTTCTAAAGAAACCCTGTCCTACTCCCCCCTCCTATTCCCACTTCAGTTTATAATGTGAATATTTTGAATGCATTATTTCATCCATGTTGTCTTCCTCATTAGAATGTGAGTACCTCAAGGCCGGGGACTATGGTTTTACCTCTCTTTGTATCCTCAGACTGTGTCCAGCTCACACTAGCTACTTCTTGTTGTTTGTCCTTCAGTCTCGAAGAGGACCGTGACATTGGGGTGATGTCATGACATGCAGATTGGGCTTTAATTTGATCTGTCTCGATTCCAGCTCCCTGCTGTGGTTGAATCCGTTCCCAGACCCTCCTCCAGGGCTTACACCTAGTTCTTCTCATAAGTTGCCCACAGATATCTCCGTTCTGAATTTTTCTTTTCTGTGGTTGTTTCTCCTTTAAACTTTTATTGGTGACTTTGGTTTTTACGTAACCTTCAGTGATTGATTTCTGGACTATCTCCCGACCACTACTATCATCTCCCTCCTCTAGCCAGGGAGCCCTCGCTGGTGCTGAAGCGTAAAAAGAACAACAACACAGTAATTCAACAAAACCCACTGTCACTACAATGACAGCCGCTGCAACATCTCATGCCCACAACTCCACCCATGCTCTCTAATCAGAGGAGAGAGGTTTGTTTTCTCATCTCTTTTCCAGATTCAAGCCTGGTGATCATAATTATATAACTCTCGCTTCCACTTTGTCTTTATTTCCATCTATAATGTAGTCATTTAATGTGTTCTCCTGGTCCCACTTACTTCCCTCTGCATCAGTTGATGTCTTCCCATCCTTTTCTGAGTTCATCATAGTCATCGTTTCCTTTGGCACAAGAGGAGACCATGACACCCACCTATCACAGTTTGTGGAGCCGTCCCCAGTGGATGGGCAACCCCCGAAAAGCTTTGCTATCAGCATGTTGATGTAAATGGGGTCTTTCTTGGGGAGAAGATATTTTACAATGGGACTTCTGGCCCAAAAGGTTTGAATACTTTAGTTGCTTTCCCATACATAATTACAAATTGTTTCACACAATAGTTGGACCAGATTATAGCTCCAGCAGTTATGAACTCATGTCTTTCCATAACTCCCCTGATACTATATCTAACTTTTGTCAACTTTGCCAGTTCTCTGGGTGTGGGATAAAAATACAGCCTCGTTTCACTGACATTCCTTTGCAGTTCTAGAAAGCCCTGTTCAGATAACTACCCACCCATTGTGGTCTGTTGGCTTTACCGGGTCATCTCCTAGCTGATCCATTGACTCTTTCTTCGCTGCTCTCAGATACCCTGACCCAAGGACATAAATAAAACATAAGACACCAAAGGCCTAAGCAGAGCCTCCCTTCCTTTTTCAGTTTGATCAGTTGGTTGGGCTTGACTCTGTGGCCCCAGATGGGTGTGTCTGTGTTGTAAGCAAGAAAGTTCTTACATGCACCTGTCGAGAGAGAGACAGAGACAGAGACAGAGAGAGACAGAGAGAGAGAGCCAGCCACATCCATATGACCTGTGGGCACACGTTAGCAGTCACACACACTCATAGAATGTAAACTCTTGAGGACAGGCATGACTTTGACTTTTGTCTTTGTACCTTGTGAGAGTAAATATCTTAATAAATGTTGAATTAGATTCTCATGAGGGGGCAGCTAGATGGCGCAGTGGATAGAGCACTGGCCCTGGAGTCAGGAGGACCTGAGTTCAAATCCGGCCTCAGACACTTAACACTTACTGGCTGTGTGACCCTGGGCAAGTCACTTAACCCCCATTGCCTCACACACACAAAAAAGAATTGTTATGAGGAATGACTCTTGTCCTTTGTTAGTAAGAAGGTATCGTGGACCCATAGAAAGGCTGTTGGGTTTGGATTCAAACAACCTGGGTTCTAATCTTGGCCTTGTCACTTGCCCCCTGGGTGACCTTTGGTAAATCCCTTCCAGGCCTCAGTTTCCTCAGCTGTAAAATGAGGAATTTAGACTTGATGGCCTCTGAGGTCCCTTCCCATTCTAGATCTAGGCTCCAATGATCATGGGATCCATTCACAGGACCTCAGAGCCAAAATGGTGACCTCAAAGGATGTGTTGACCTTCTGTGAACCTGACAGATAATTAGCACACACACACTCCCAATGAGTGGTCTTCTGATCTTTGCCGGCAGCCCTCCTATGACAGGACAGTGAAGCCATCCTGAGGCAGCACTTGAGGATCACTCTAATGTTGGGAGCCATGGTCAACTTTCTTTAGAGTCTACGCTGACCTCTTTGCAGCTTCCTCTCACCCGACTCCTTCATTTTACAAGAGATGAAATCCAGAGAAGCTAAATCACTTGCTCAAGTCCATGTAGGTTGTGAGGATCAAAGTCAGAATTAGAACCCAGAGCTTCAGTCCAACTCTTTCCATTGCACCACAGTACCTTCTCTTAGGTTATCGACATCATGCGTGACCAGCATGGTTAGGTAAGTTCCCCTGTACCCTATGACAGGGTTTCTATCACAGCACAAATCATTTTTGGCTTCTCAAGAGTCCTAGGCACAGGCTTCTGCTCTTTCTACATCAAACATCATCCCAACAGCCTCCAAAATCAGACTCAGGCAAAATGTGTCACTGCCTCTGCCCTGGACTTTCATGTGAGTCTGTCTCTCTCTAGCCGTTGACTTAGTCACTTTCCCAGTGTCAAGAGAAGAGCCCCCCGGGACGGTTCTCATCTCCATCCCCCATGTCCAGTCTTGATTACCGCAAACCACTGGGAGATGTGCATGCTGGGAAAATGCTGGCATGCCCCAAGTTCCCCAAAGGTCTCATTGTTTGGGGCCAGCCAGCACTGAGCAATCCCTCCAGTACTGGTCATCATTTTTTTCAGCAAGAACTCCGACTTTTAAACTAGATGATTCCTTAGCCCTTAACCCAGCTTTTTATAACATCGTATTTTGCTTTGGGATCAAACTAATGGCAGTGGGACTTCATTCTCTTTTCTAAATAAATGCCTTTGTCACTTAAAAAAAACCAAACAAACAAATCACACCAGTTTGGACTTTGACACTAAACTCCAGAGATAAATCTGGTCAAAGCGGTTGGCATTCACAAGGTGCAAGTTTGCCAGGCCATCCTGGTAATTTTTGAGAAAGTGTCTTTGGTTGAGGCAAAAAAAGAAAAACAGGTAAAAAGTCTCCTACTTTTCAACTAATAATTAACTTAAATAACTTTGGGATATGGGGAGATTTCGTGAACTCTTCTTGTATACAGGGTCATAGGTCATAGATTTAGAGCAAAAAGGGATCTTAGAGGGCAACCAGCCAAACCCCCTCACATCATGGATGAAGAAACAAGGCCCTGGGTGAGGAAGGCCTGCCCAAGGTCACAAAGGCAGAAGGGAACAAGCACTTATTAATCCCCTACTATATGCCAGCATTGTGCTAAGCACTTTACAAATAATATCTCATTTGTTCCTCACAAAAGCCGTGTGAGCTAAGTGCTATTATTATCTCCCCTTTTAGCTTTAGGGAAGCCAGGTGGCCCAGTGGGTAGAGTGCCAGGCCTGAGGTTAGGAAGACCTGAGTTCAAATTTGGCCTAAGACACTTACTAGCTGTGTGACCCTGGGCAAGTCACTTCATCCTGTTTGCCTCACTTGCCTCATCTATAAAATGAGCTGGAGAAGGAAATGAGTGTCTGTCTCTCTCCAGCTGTTGCCTTAGTCATATATCTGCCAAGAAAACCCCAAATGGGGTCAGGAGGAGTCAGACACAACTGAAAAACAACAGATTGTACAGTAAGTGTCTCAGACTGAATTTGAACTCAGGTCTTTCTGACTCCAGGACCAGTGCTCTAACCACTGTACTGCCAACTGCTACACTGGTAGAAATTCTGAATTGTATCTCAACATTCCTTCCGCTACATCATGGTGCTTTCCTAAATCTTTCACACAGTTGATCCTCAATGAATCCCTGAACAATGGGAAGAATGCTTGGTTTATCTTCAGAGGACCTGAGTTCAAATTTTGCTTCTGCTACTTATTATCTCCATGACTTTGGACAAGTCACTTGTCTCCTCTGAACTTCAAATTCCTTAACTATTAATATGAGGAGGAGGAAGTGGTTAGATTGGATGACCGATAAGGCCCTTTCTGGTTCCAAATTTACTGACTATGAAGGCATTTTCCACAAAAACTCCAACAGGGGTGGATGTGGTTAAATCTGCCCACTTCAAGGATGTGTAATTTTATTGATGCACCTTCTGCCTCCGACCCCCAGTGAACACCATGACGCTTTTGTGACTTAGCGGATAACTGTCAGGAGTTGATATGACCGAAAGCCTCATTGCCCCCTCACCAGCCTGGTGTTGGGCCTCTCACAGCTCCAGTCATCCCCGCAGACATCGCAAGACTCTTAGAAGCTTCTCCTGTCCCAACATCGTCTTCAGGAACCCAGGGTCAGCTCCAGACTATGAGAGCTTGCAAGAGGACTTTGGTGAAGGAATTTGATATTCGAACTGTGGCTCAGAATCTCCTCTCTGAGTTCACCTGGATGCAGGTCATCTTTGAGCATCTCTCAATGACATTTTTGGAACTTCCTTGAAAGCAACAGAATTTTTACTTTCTTCCCCATGGACCCTGTTCTCCTGCCTTGACTAAGGCTAACAAAGCATTAACAAAGAACAGGTTTATTAAAGAACAGTTCTGAAAACGAAAAGCAATTAAAGGTGCTCCTCACTCTAAACCTTCTGGTTGAGCTCCCCTGCATCCCATGTCTTACACTATCCCCTCTAAGTTCTGGCTCAGAATGTGGTCATTTTCCACTCCATCATAGCTGGACGCTTGAACCTGAGGGCTTTGGTGAAGGGATAGCTACTTCTCCATGGGTACTTCATCCAGTGCACTCCCTCAGCCTGCTTCTGCCTTTGATCTGTGGTACCTGAAGTGTAGTTGACTTTCATACTCCATAGTCAGCTGTAGTGGACTTCCCTTCTTGCATCAAAAATGGGGCCTCCACACCAGGAACTTCCAGAATCCTTAGTCCCAGTCCCTGGAGACATGCATCTGCTCATCTTTTGAGTTCCTGCTTTAGGAACCAACACAACTGATTGGTAACTGAGTGTGGTCAAACCAGCCTACTCCATGCACTCTACTGGCTGGCCCTAGATCCTATACCATGCTTCACTTTCACATCCATCCATCCATCCAACCATCCGTCCATCCATTCATCTGTCCATCCATCCTTACATACATACATACATACATACACGCCATCTCAGCACCCATGTGTGGCCATTAACCCAGACCATCACCCTCCACTCCAGGCCTGGGGCTCAGACCTCCCCCTAACCAATACACACACTCTTTATACCTCCTCAGAGGAAAACTCCCTCCCCTATTCATTACAATACCATGTGCCTTTTCTTCCCCTATTGGAATGGAAGTTTCTTGACACAGAGACCATGGTCTTTTAAAAATATTTGTGTAGCCAGGTTTGCACATTCCCGATCACCCAAGACAGAGGCAGCCGTGTGGAAGAAGGCACAGGCTTGCTCTTCGAAGGAGTCAGTCTTCATTCTACTGCCCCATGGGTGACAGTAGCCTTTTTTCATAGACTCCATGGCTAGAACAAGCTGGGTCTTTAAGACAACCAACAAGGGCAGTCTGCCTTTTTCTGACAGCATCCAGAGGGTAAAGACCCTGTTTGCACAAAGCTTAGGAGGAGCCTGTTGCCTTAGCCTCTTGGTAGGAAAAACCCCACATCTCTTGTCACATACACCTTGGGGCTAGCCCAGCTCTCGCCACCAGCTATGTCACTTAACAAAGACAGGGAAGACAAGTGGGCAGACCCCTTGCAGACAACTGGGAAGCATCAGTTTCTCTAAACAAATCCTCCAAATTTAAAGTGAGGCCTGGAGACAGCACCTGGAGGAGAACGACTACCCAGAAGCAGATCCAAACCCAAAGAACACATATCTAATTACATCCTGTTGTCTCCTTGTCACAGATGGGGAATATGGCAGTTCTGCGGGTGGAACACAATCCCCAAAACAAAAACCCCACCCAAAGAGAAAACCCGATGCATCATCATTCAATTTAATAAACCTCTCTTAAGTCCCTACTGTGTGTAGAACTCTATGCAAGGCACTGAAGGAAATAGAAGGTTTTAAAAAGATGGGTCAGTGAGCATTTATTAATCACCTACTGTGTGTATGACAGGCACTGTGCTAAGCTGTGAGGCTACAAAAAACCCCAGCAAAGACAGTCCCTGCCCCTAAGGAGAGGCCAGTCTAATGGGGGAGACAGCACATAAACAGCCATGGACAAACTTTGGACAGGATCAGTTAGAGACGATCTCAGAGGGAAGGAAGGTCTCTCCCTTAGGACAACCTGCTGTCTTCACCTTAGCCAGAGACAGACATTCCATCACTTGGCCTCCATTTCCTCCACTAGAAAAGGGGGGAGTTGGACTAAGTGGCTTCCAGAGTCCTTTCAGTTCTACACTGATGACCCCGTGTGTCCATGAGGTAGAAAGCCAGTGGCAACAGCAGCACTCCTCTCCCACTGACATTATCCACAGCCCACGCCAATGGGATGTGCTGTTTCTGGGCTGGAATGAGGCCTTCCAGACTTCAAACCAGGCTATTGGAGTGGGAAAGGGTAGGTGGGAAGCACAGTGGATAGAACACACACTGGCTCTGGAATCAGAGGCCCCAAGTTCAAATGCCACCTCTGATCCTGATTTCCTGCCTGACCCTTAGCAAATCCCATAGACTCTCTGAGCCTCTGTTTTCCCATCTGTCAAATGAGGCATTTAGCCTCAAAGATGGTCTTTCTAGTCCTACAGCTGTGCCCCTAGAAGCCACTGGAAAGTCCCCAGATACCCATGTGGCACTGAGTGTTTTTCTAAACACAGACACAAATTTACTCTTCTTTCATGTATAGAAGCCATGATTCTATGTTCCCCAAACCTATTATGTCCAAATTCAAGATGGTTCCACCACTCTGGAAAAGTTCCAAATGCCAACCCAGTCAGGGACAGGGTCTGCCATCAGAGGATCTAAGTTTGGAAGAGTTCACCCCAAAGTTGCACCACAGAGTGAGGGACCTTTCAGCCAGATCAGCTTTGAGTCCCATCTCCTACATCATAACATGGTTGCTACTGGTGTTGACGGATGGAAGCACTCATGCAATGATATCATAGGTTCATAAAATATTGCAGACACTCCATTGAGAAGCCCCAGCCCCTGTGCCCAACATGGGGCCATTCGCTCAATGATGGGATCATTTGGTTTCTTTCTTTGGCCAAGCTGTGGGATGCAGTCATCAGTTTCTGGGCTAAGCCAGATTACCCAGCCCTGTATGTTGTTCCACTTGTGAGTGTGTGTGCAAGTGAATATGAACTCTCTTGAGAGTAGAATACAGCTAGGTGCCTCCAGCCCCGTTGCCTAAACAAACAGCCCCACCAGGTAATACCCACTGGTCCTGAAATAAAGAAAAGCTGTTTTATGAGCAAGATGGCAGAGCCATGAATTGGCAGGGAGGGGCAGGGCAGTGCCTGCCATTGCTGAAGTCTTTCCCTGCTTCGCTCCAGCTCACGCTTTCCGTGGAAACTCCAGCCACAGAACATTCACTCTGGCTGAGGCGACAGGCTATTTTTGGAAACGTAGAAAACATCCAAGTAGGCGCTTTATGTTTGTATTTAGAATCAACATTTATACTGGTTACCAAAAAGGATTCTCTACTAGCATGTGGCTATTCCTGACCTTTGGATGGGAGAAAAAAAAGGCTGGTCAGTAAGTTTCCTTCTCTCCCTTCCCAAATGCATGGCCCATTTGTGATGGTTTTCTCTTTCAGCATGTCGTTGGTGGCTGTTGTAAGTCAAGTTGTAAGGGCCTGGGAGTAATTGGATTGGCTGCATGGAAATTCCTATGTGGGGATTCCATGGCCTGAGGATCCAAATGGGAGCTCTGGGATCCCACACACCAAGTCCCATCTTTCTGAAAGATTACTCAGTTTCCTGATCTGTAAAATGAGGATAATAATCACACCCACCCCCAGGTTGTTGTGAAGATCAAATGAGATCATGTTTGTAAAGTGCCTGGCACATAGTAGGTGCTATAGAAATATTAGCGGCCATGATGATGATGGTGGTGGTGGTTCTCTTTCACTTTTATTGCTGGTGCTCAGAGTCTGCTCTGGGAAATTTCTGTCCTGGTCCTACTTAGTTCTTTAACATCTAAAATCAGTGTGAGCTTTTCTGAAGAGGGACATGATGGGCAGGGTAGTGGCCCCAATGCTAACTGCACCCCTAGAACAGTAGATATGGGGCATGAAACATAGAAAGCCACAGGATGAAATGGACAGTGGGGGTGGAATAGGGAAAGCCGTCCTGGACTATCGGCTGCCAAAATACTGTAGTTGTACTGGGGACAGAACATCCATCCCAAGTGGGCTCCCAGGAGAAAGAGGATGGCAAGAGAACAGGACAGAGATGTCCCTTCCAGAGAAATGGAGGGTCCAACTCGAATGTTCCCTTGCTCACACTTGGTTATTTAAATGTGAGTTGGGCAGGTAATAAGCATTTATTAAAATAACAAGCATTATTAAACACTCATATGCCAGGCACTGGAGATACAAAGAGAAGCAAAAAAGAAAGACAGTCTGCACCCTCAAGGAGCTTACATTCTAAGGGGGGAAGACAACACACAAAAGTAGTAAGGGGATAAGGGATACTCAGGTGAGGATGTGGTGGCAAAGTCCTTAGAGTCAAAAGCACACCACAGAGGGGAAGGGAGCATGAGTGATCTCGATCCATCCTTAAAATGGAGGGCCCCAAAGGAACTCACCAATGGGAAAAGAGAGTTGGGGTAGCCTTAATGACAGCAGGTCAACATATAGCGATCCTAAGATGAGCCATGTAGAGTGCGAAAGGAACCTAGAAGCCATGTAGTCCCAACATACTAATTTTACAAGGGAAGGAAATAGGAAGAGAGAAAGAAACTTGATCCTCAACATGTCTCTGATTTCCAACTTCCCTTTCTAGGGACTTTTGAGAATTTCCCCATGGGTAAGATGTCTTTTGGTTGATCTAAGAAATTTTTTCACTTCTACCTAAAGAATTAATTTGCTCACATGTATTTTCTGTCAGTTTAAATGGGTTTTTCACTCTTCACTATTTGTGATGGACTTTTGTGTAACCAGTGTTTGGTGGGAAGAAGTTAAGTTGGCAAAGGGAGAAGAAGCTTCTGTTCTGAATCTGACTTGTACCCCTGAACCAGCAATATTTAAGGAGTCAAATTAGATACAATTCTAGTCTAGCATCCCTCTTGTAGATGAATAAGGAAAGGAGCAAGCACCCAACCAAGCCCCATGTCTAGGTTCCTCCAAGCAGTCTTCCTTTGAGAGAGATAGGCTAGATTGTAGAGATATCTGTGTATGCCACCGGCTAACAAGATACATCTGGATAGCCCATGTGGACATGCCTATCTTATGTGGGCACTAATAAGGTCTATCTGACCCTGTGGTTGTCTGTGATTCTGCTGTCCCATCTCCACTGTGCTTAGGTGTGGGGGGTACCTAAACCAGCATGCTCTCCACCATGACCCCCCTCAGAAAACCTCACACTTCTTTCAGATGGTACAGGAGTAAACGGAGGTGATCAGAAGAGAAGAGGGATAGAAAGAACAGTGACTCTGGGTGGGAATCAACTTCCTCTCTGACACCTCCGGGATGTGTGACCAAGGGCAGGTCTCTTGACACTTCTGAGCTTTCATTTCCTCATCTGTAAAATGGGGGTCAGGATTCTTGTCCTACCTCCCTTCAAGGGTCGTTGTGAAGCTCAGACAAGATCCTGGATGGAACAGCAGGAAGAGGTCTCCTGGCCCCCATTGGCAGACGACAAAATGGAGGCACAGAGAAATACAATGAGTGATTGGAAAAGATGACTTTGAGGGTCCCTTCCATCTCTGAATCTGTGACATTATGACTCAATGAGGCAACTTGCCCACGATCTTCAAATCTCCATCTTCTGCCTCCAAATTCCCCATCATTCACAGCACACCATGCCTGGTAAAATGCTCTTCAGACCTTAAACACCTAGAAAAAAAATGTCCAAGTGCAAAATGGGGCACTGGGGCACCTACCTTCTAGAACTGCTGTTATGTGCTTGGCAAGCCTTGAAGCACTAAATAAATGCTACTTGGGTAACAAGGGTAATTGTGAGGGTCATCGACTTAAAGTGGGACAGCACTTTGAAGGTTATTTGGTCCAACTCCTTCATTTTGTAGATGAAGAAGCTGAGGCCCAGGGAGGGAAAAATGTTTTGTTAAGAGTTACATGTAACAGAAAAAATAAAATACCTTATATGTAAAAAAAAAAAAAAGCGTCACACTGAAGACAGAGCTGGGGGTCTAAGGCAGGTGCTCTTGACTCCAAACCTGGTAGTCTTTCCACTGCATTGTGATTACTAAGCAAAAGACTTAAAAAAACCAGTCCAACAGGCCAGGTCAGAGAGGAAAGGGTACATTCCCCTTCTTGCTCCTCGGTGACTCCAGAAAAGCCAGGCTCTCCATGGCAGACTCCCCAACCCCCCATTGGGAATTAACAATAGGTAAGGAAAGAGCAGAGCCTCACTGCCCTGAAGGACTCTGGGTTGAGTCTGCCTCTGCCGCTGCTGGGCTTAGATGGGTCAGCGCAACAGTTCTGGCCATCTTTAACTTAAGTGCTTGGCCCCATGATTGCTATTTGCTCTGAGTTTGCAGACACGTTTCTCTGCTCTGCCCTTTTCAATTATAAACAAGCACCAGGCAGAGCAGCCAGGCAGTGACGGGGAATATTATTGAGGCTTCTCAAACTCCTACCCCCTGGTGAAGTTGAACGAAGACTGCCGAGAAAGGCCCAGTGTGACCTTTGTGGTTTCTAGAAAAGAATGCCCTTATTGTGCTGGGTGGTGGTTGAGCCTGGTATGGGGCAGGGGTGTTCTAGCACTTCAGCACCCAGACTCAGTGTGCCCAGGAGCTCTGAGGATGAAGTTCAGATCTGATCGGCTCCCTGAGATAAGTTCAAGAGTTTGAGAACCCGTGAGGGCTATGGGTCAGAGCATCTTCTTGGTGGGGGCTCACGAGTCCTCAGAGGTCATCTAGCTTGTCCAAGCCTCTTGTTTTACAGATGGGGAAACTGAGGCCCAGTAAGAGGAAGTGACTTAATATCATAGAATCATAGATTCTATGCTGCAAGGGAACTCAAGGACCAGTTAGTCCAACCCCTCTCATTTTACAAATGGGGAAACTGAGGCTTAGAAGGATGGAGTAAGGTTAGCATAGTGCTTGGCACAGAGTAGGCACTTAATAAGTATTTATTGAAGTGACTTGCCCAAGGTCCCGCAGGGGGCAGGGCCAGGATTTAAACCCAAATCCTCAGGTCCAAATTTAGTGTATTTTTCTAGGTACCTCCTTGCCTCCTGAGACTAAAGGAGGTGAAATTACTTGTCCAGGGTCACATGGCTAGAAGGTCTTTCACATCGATTTCCAGAAACTTCTTCTCATAGGACTGACAGCTCAGTGTCTTCCCTGATGCTGCAGGAGTCAGAGAAACAGCCCATGGGGATGATACCTGACCGAGGCTTGGGAGAAGGAACTCTGCTCCTGGTTCTGCCACCAATGAGCTGGCCGACCATGGGACCAGATCTTCCTCTCTCTGATCCAGCTTTCTCACCTACAAACTGAGAGGTCTGGCTAGATGATCTCAGGTCTTTTCTTTCTGAAAAATCAAATGCCCTCTCCTGTCTGTTTTATGTCTCATCTGTTAGCATTCCTTTGATGTTTCTTCCTCCTTTTTCAAAAGTAGCTTTACTGATGCCTTTTGCTTTAACACAACAGTCATTTGAAAAATATTTCCCCTCCTTCCTCCTCCATCTTGAAATTTAACCCTCCCTTGTAGCAGCAGCAGCATCAACACAACAACCACAGACAGTTAAATAGAAATATTTAATATAAAAACCCCACATCTGACAATGTATCTAACATTCTGCCTGGCTGGCATCCCTCCTTTTAACTGAGAATACAGCATGGCAGAATGGGTTCAAATCCTTCCTTTCTAGTTGTGTTACCCTGTGCAAGTCACTTACCTGTGCCTCAGTTTCCCCCGTATACAAAGGAGTGGTCTGGCCTCCTTCTAGCTGTAAATCTGTGGCCCTCTGCTCCTCAAGCATCGATGCTCTGGATCTCTGTGTCTTACGTGGAATACAAACATGTCGGACTTGAAGACCTCTGAGGTTCCTACTAGCCCTAAACTCAGGATCCTTTGACAGAGGAAGGAAAATGTTCTCTCTGACACCACTGCTGGTTTTCAGTTACTCAGAGTTTGGCTTCTGGTGAGTGTTTTTTTTTTCATCTACACTGGATCATCACTTTCTTTTTTAAAAATTCAACATGGTTGAATTGAGCACCTACTGCATGCCTTCTAGCACCGTGTAAGGAAGGCGCCAGGGTTACAGAGACAAGAATGAAGCAGTCCTTCCCTCAGAGAGCTGACCTTCTAAGGGGAAACAACATGAACACGTAGAAATACAAATAAGTTACTCTCTAGTTCTCTCTTTCTGTCATCACATCTGCTTCTTTTCTTCTTCTCCCAACTTCCCCTCCTCTCCTTAGCTCATTTTCATCTTTGGGAAATGCCCTGTTCATTTTCCAAGCTGATCACACCTCCTGGCCCGAGGGCTGATTGGAAGGTGAGAGCCTCGGACTTCTATGCCCTGCCCCATCCCTCTGTCCCCCCACCCCGTGGCTTCTTTTACTACAGGTCCCTTCTTGGTCCCGGAGAGGAGCCGATCTTGACAGAGAGAAGAGAAGAAGGGAAAGAGGCAAGCCAGTGCCATTGGGAAGGGGAGGACACTGTTATCGGTCTTTACCTTTAACCTTTCTTGACCACCAGATGTCACCCTCGAAGTACGGGATGGAGGCATCCACCATTCCGCCCTTTCTCTGTGACAGCTGAGAAAACTCCAAGCCTTTCTGGAAGGCTCTGGCTACTTTTTATTCGCTTATTTTTAGGGACAGAAAGTTAAAGGGCACTTTTGAATGGTCTTCTAACAAGGATGCACTCACCCCCATACAGGAGGAGGTGTGGTGTATGGTTAGAATGATTCTGAATTTGGAGTCAAAAGAGCTGAGTTCAAATCCTACTCTGCCCCTTCCATCCTTTGTAGCCTTGGGCATAATCTTTCTAATCCTCAGTTTCCTTATCTGTAAAATGAAGAAGCTGGACCCGATGTCCTCCAAAGTCTCTTCCAGCTCTGAATCTGTGATTCTGTGTTTCCCACCTCTTCGGCTAGACCAGGAACCCCTTCAGACCAGGGGCCATGCAAGAGACCTGCAGTAGGGGGCGACAATGATCCTGGAGGACTGCTTTGCTTCACTGAAATCTTTCTATCCTGAGCATCTGGAAGAATGATTCACTTAGTAGGAGCTTAAAAGATTCTTGTTGTTGTAGGGAATGAATGGCCTCATCAGGTTACAAGGCTATGTTTAATCTAATCCACTAAGCATTTATTAAACACTTGCTGTGTGCAAAATACCAGAGACACAATACAATGACCAAGGTGAAACAACCCCTACCCTGGAGGAGCCAAAGAGAGTGAACATGTCAAAGTCCGCCCCCCCCCCCCCGCCAGCCCCCAACCTCCTCTAAAGTTATCACTGCATTACAAACATGATTTGATCACTGTAGATCCTTTCGTTTCCCAGTCTTTTTTCCCCAAATCTCCAGATGGTCAGAGAGAACCTATCAGCATGCTGATGTCTCAGTAGCCGACTGCAATACTTAGCAAAGTTCTAAAGAGATTCCTGGACATTCTACTGCCAAGGCAATAAACCAACCCATAAATCAGAAGACGGCTTGACCAAACCAGAGATGTGGACAGAGTTTAATGGGACTTGGGTGGGGGAAACAACAAAGACGATGGAGTATTCGCTGCATGGGGTGCCCAGATAGGACTCATAAATCCACTTCAAGTGTGAAGAAGAAGACCAGATCTCCCAATGAAAAGCTAAACAGACTTTTTACTGGAAAGAATACTGGTTCTGGAGCCAAAGGACCCGGGTTCAAATCTGTTTTGCTCATTGCTGTTTGTATGACATTGGACAAATCATTCAACCCCTCTTGGATTCATTTTCCTTGACCATAAAGTGAGAAGAGAGGTAGACTAAATGGTCTCGTTCAGGCTCAGAGTCTATGGAAGACAATGTCATTACAGTGATAGATGAGTTAGGAAATTCTATGGGGATGAAATTTAGAAGTCAGAGAAAATGGGGAAAATAGGATTGCCCTCTTCACCAGCCCCTGATAATCTTTTCAGACAGGAACAAACAGTAAACAGCATTAGTTTGCTAGCAAGTCAGTGAGCATCTTCTCCAGTTCCTTGTGGGATATTCACATTGAATTGGCCACAGAAAAGAAGTTCCTTATCAGAATATTATAAATTATGGGGCAGTTAGGTGGTGCAATGGATAAAGCACTGGCCTTGGATTCAGGAGGACCTGAGTTCAAATCCAGCCTCAGACACTTGACACTTAACTAGCTGTGTGACCCTGGGCAAGTCACTTAACCCTCATTGCCCTGCAAAAAAACAAAACAAAACAAAAAACCAAGAATATTATAAAATATCTTCCATGTGACATCGCTTGATCAATAAGCTTTTATTACATTCCTCATGGGAGGGCCTAATGCATGAGGAGTCTTGACCCTAGTCCTAGGCATGGAAATTAGTCCTCCATGTAGTGAAGAAACAAGGACGGATTATTCTCTAGGCTCCCTCTGTTTTAGAATCATCCTCCCCTCAGACCTGGTCTTCAGGGCCCTTCCCACCAACTCTCCTGCCTGTGGGGATTTACATGGAAAAGATATTCCTTGACCTTTCCCAAATACCACACTGAATCACCGATTCCAGCTGCTTTCCTGCCAAGGACCCCTTAGTCATTTGGGGCACATTGCACATCTCCCTTTTTTGTTCAAGCTACCATTTTTTCCCATAGCCTTTATTTTTCTATTCGATTCTATGTCCTAGACATCCCAACATGGTGTAGACATTTCCATTAGAGCCCCCAACTTCCTGCTGTCTTTTCTGACCCATCCGACTTTTCTGTAAGTCACAGGAGATCCCAGAGCTTTTCCAAAATTATCTTGGAAATGCAATGCATCAATCTGATCTGTGAACTGTGTAGGCGGCAGTGCACCATAGAAATGGAAGACAGAAACAATTACCCACATCCTACCAGTAAGCTGGGGAAGTTGTGCTTTTAGCATGAAAGGAGACCATGCAGCAATAATCTCTTTTCCTGGATTCTTCAGGGAATATCAGGCTTAACCACAGAATTTCAAGACTATCACTTGCATCAATGCTTCCAGGATCTGTGATTTCATCAGCATCAATATGTCTTCGCCCAATGCAGATCACTGCAAAAAGAGTACTGGATTGGGAGCCAGGGGACCTAGATTTCACTCCAGGCTTTATCATTCACTACATGTATGGGTCTGACCAAGTCACTTTAACCCTCTGCTTCAGCTATACACTGGGAAGGTTAGACTCAACTGCCTCCCTCTCTAGATCTCTGAGGTCTATATGCCTGTGATTCAGTGGGCGGTCCTTAAGAGTTTTTGTGACTGAACAATTCATCCCCTGGCGGCCACCTTGGTGATCAGCCTCCCTAATCTTCCTTCAGCTGGTTGGACACTGAGAAGGTCCTCAGAGTTTACCTGCCCCCCAAAATTCAGAATCCCTTTGGCCCCATGAGGGCCATCATTTCAAGTATCACTACATATTGGAGACCTTTTTTGACTTCCAAGCTATGAGTCCCTACCAGCAAAATCTGCACCAGCGGATGGAGAACTCACATCAGGGAGATCCTAGCTCATTAAGTTGCTATTGAACTGCAACTGTTTTCGTCCCAGTGAGTCATCAGAATAGGGATTTTTACAACTAACCGATATAACGAAACATCTGGTCCAATAATGGAAAAGGCTATAAATAAAAAGGGGAGGCAAAAACGGAGCTGTATCCTTGGGAACTAGGGAATCACAACATTTCTCCAAAGAAGACAAGGAAATCATTAACTTCTGGGTCAGCAAGTGTTTGAGACCTGTAGCCTCAATATCATCTCCATATGTTCACTGAACATGAGGTTTGGACACAAGGGAGGGGTTCCCGGGGGCATGAATAATACCCAAAGCTTCCATACTAATTAGCCTCCAGTATGATCAAGAGCTCCAGAGTGGGAACCAGTATCTTCAGATGCTATTTCATCTACATGATGGCCATGGAAAATAGGAATCAGTGCCTGGGGTCCCACTAGTTGGGTCTCCAAACAGAGTGTGGGTGAGAGGTTGAGAAGAGTACACTGCCAGATCTTCCAGTGGGTTTCCCCTACTGAGTTTTTTTGTTTTTTCAAAGTCATTTCCAGGAGGGGAATTTTCTTCTAAAGCTGACTAGAAATTGAATTAGACAGGGCTCTATTATTCATACGCTAATTTCATTCATTCTATATCTTCATGGTTCAACATGCTGCTTTTTTCTTAAACTGATTTGTTTCTCCATATTACTGAAAATAAACTTATCAATTCAATCCAACAAGTACTTCTTTATTAATAATAATCATCCTCTAAGTGATGTTAATAACCAGATATGAAACCTAGACACTGCATTCAAGCTTCCTGAGCCCCAGCAAAATGAGGAGAGAGGCAGATTAGATAAACTCTAGGAGTCTCATTTTGTCAACAAAAAGGCCAAATAGAAAACAGGTATCTGCTTCAAGAAGTTTAGCTTCTCCAGAACACAATGGTATAAGCATAAGACATATAGACATAAGACAATATGAGGGTGAGAGCTTCAACTATGGGGATCGGGAAGCATGAGCCTTCAAGGAAGCTAGGGACTCTAAGAGATTGTGGAAATTTATTTTGATTTGGGGACCCTACCTTTAGGCTGAGATTAGAAAGCCTTAGGCCCTCAGGGTCTCTCCCCCTCCTCAGCTTCAGCTGAGCGAAAAAGCCCCGTGGGCTATACAAGACACCAGGTCAGACAGCTGGGGGAAAAAAAAGCCCCCAGCTCCCTCCGACCTGAGCGGAGCTATCTGAAGGATCCCGGACAGCCTGTGCTGAGGCATGAGGCTCGAGAGCACCCACCACCACCACCACCACCACCACCACCAGCTGCAGCTCTGGCTGGCGGATTAGCTTGGTCTGTGGGGGCGAAGGAAGCCCCGAGATTTGAGTGGAGAGAAGAAAAGGTGTATATAGACCTGGGAGTTAGCTAGGAGAGGGGAAGGAGATGGATGGAGGAGACGGACTAGAGGAAGGAGACTCGAGGAAGGACTAGGAGAGGGGCTGACTAGAGGGGAGCCCAGACAAGGACGGAGGAGAGTTCGGAAAAGGAGAGCCGGGGCTGACAAGGTTACAAGCCTTAATACAAACCAGGGAAAGTGTAACATGCCCTGAGGCCGGAGGTGGCTAAGGCCCTTATTGTATTCAAGAAGTTTGAAGAGCAGCAGGTGAGAAAGAGACTCAGTGGAAAGAGACTGCAGGAAAGCAGTCAGGTTGTACACTTTATTTCCCTGTATTCCTACTTTTAAATAGTATCTCATAAATAAACTCTGCTTTGATTATTTAGTTAAGAGGCTTCTTAATATTTTGCTTATTAACTTGGGAATGGAGCAGTATGGTGCAACTTTATAAACGGCCCACATTAAATTAATGAAGTCAGATAGCCAAATAGTCAACGGTCCCCAGATTAGTCCTCCAGTCAGCTTCAGCCCCCAAAATTAGGCTAGTCCATTCAAAAAATATTTTCACAAGATGAAGCTGAGGAGGGCGAATGGTCTAGGAATATGGGCAGCCTGTGCAAAGATTCGGAGGTGGGGGACACAATACTGAGCTATGGGGACTAGCACGTGGGGCCATTTGCTGGAACATTGAGTTCATAAGGAGGAATACCACGCCATAATTGTGAAAAGGTAGGCTGAGAGCAGACTGGGAGGGCTTCCAACACCACTGTATCAGAGAGTAATGGGCAGACACTGGAGGATAGAACAGGGAAGTGACACATGCCGACTGCACTATGGGAAGACTGTGTTCACAGTTCCATAGAGTTTTCATTAGAGAGACTGGACAAAGGGACTCGGAGTTGGAGGCTGTTCCAATAGGTTAGTTAGGAGACAATGAGGGCCCGAACTATAATGGTAGCCAAGCAAATTGAGAAAAGGGGATGGATGGATGGATAGATGGACAAATGGACGGATGGACAGACAGATGGACGGACGGACGGACGGATGGATGGATGGATGGATGTAGGATGTTGTGAAAGAGGAGTTGATAAACTCGGCAATTGATTGGATATGGGCAGTGAGAATCAGAGGACCATAGATTAAGGGCTGAAAGGAATCTTAGAGATGATCGAGTCTAACCCCCTCATTTTACAAATGAGGAAACTGAGACAGACAATGGTTAAGTGACTTGCCCAAGGTCACACACCTGGTTTCTGAGACAGGATTTTAACTCAGATCTTCCTGATGCCAGGCCTGGCACTCTATGTACTATGGCACGCCTTAGCTGCCTTGAGGGAACTGATGCCCTGCAAGAGGTGGCATGAGTTAGACCAGTCAATCAACCCACTGGTACCACCTGAACCACTCCCTAGGAAAAGTGAATATTCAATCCTTTCACCACCAAGGTCAATAGCAATGGCATTAGGGAAGGCTCCTCGCCCTCTGCCCTGCTGCAGCTCCCTGAGACCCATGGGCTTTTCCATCTTTTTTATAGCTAAAATTTCCTGTAGGTGTTGTCTGGCACATTAGAATAGAGCTTCTTGAGGACAGGGCCTTCCTTCTTTTCTATTTGCATTCTCCATAACCCTGAATAAAAACTTTCTTTTCATTCATTGATGACTCTGTGGTTGCCTGCAAGGACCGAAGTGCCTCAGAAGGAAAGTTCATGGGAGGCGGGCTTAAAGGGGAAGATCACTAATTCTGCTTGGGACGTGTTGAGCATGAGATGCCTATGGGACATCTGGGCGGGGAGGTCCAGCAGCAAATTGGAAACAGGGCCCTGGAGCTTAAGAGAAGGAGGAAGGACCTGGAGACCAAAGAGAGAGAATTGGGGATTAGAAAGGGAAGAAAACCAGACATGCTGATTGTACTGTATGTCCCAATGGGAAAATTTCCCAGTCCATCCTTTTTCTGGATCAAGAAGAGTTCATGGTCTTGTTTAAAGGGTCTGTTTTCCAGGGCCTGGTAACAATGGGAGGATTCCATTGCCATGTCCCCCGGTCTCTAAAGTACTCTGTCTCTGTCTGTCTGTCTGTCTGTCTGTCTGTCTCTCTCTCAATCTCTCTCAACACCATCCTTCAGTGACCTCCACTGGACTTCAGGCAGGTGAGAGGGAGCAAAGAAAGCATTATCATGGACACGAGGATGGCCCTCTCCACAATAAGGCCAATGGAGTAACATGGACCAGTAGAAATGTATCTGTTGAAAGGATGTTGCCCATATGAAATGTCCTGGCACAATGAGATGACCCAACTGTATCTCTGCCAGAAATACTGACTGGAGTTCTCAATGATCGACAGACGGCCACATCAGAGAGTTGTTCTGGTTTTGCTTTGTTTTCTTTTCTTTTTTAAGAAATTCAGTACCATTTATATAGAAAACAGCAAGAGAAAGTCCAATAGGGCACAGTCAAGCAGGGCAGTGTTGGTACTGGCTGGTTCTCTCTCTCTTTTTAACATTTTATTTTCTGTTTAAAAATTTTAACATTCATTTTAAAATTTTGAGCAGCAAATTCTCTCTCCCTCCAGCTCCTCCCCTACCTATTAAGAAAGCAAGCAAATGCATCCCCATCATACATGTGACATCATGCAAGTATGTTCTTTATATGTCAAAATATATGCGGTTGTTGAATTCATAATAAGAGAGCAGGAGGAAGAAGGATAAGTGGCTACTTCCACTTTGGAGGTCCACAGCCCTATAAACAAAAATAATGACTATAATGTGGTAGAGTGGAAAGAAAACGGGACTGGAATTCCACCTCAAGACCTGGGTTCTAGTCCTGATTCTACTTCTAACCAGATAATGCGACTGGGATACTTTATTTAAACTTCCCGAGCCTCAGTTTCTTTACCTATAAAATGGATTAGGTAACCTGTAAGGGTCCTTACAACTCTGACCTGGGATTCTATACTGTGTTCCAAGTCCTTGAACTCAGAACTCTGATGACTCATAGAACTAGCCTGGAACTTCCACATTTCCTACTCTGTGAGACTCTCTCTTCTCTGTGATTTGGATCCGTGACTCCCTAGATGGATGTTCCAACCGTTGTCACTTCGAGATATCATTGCTAACACATTTGGAGATGGAACTAGGGCAGGTCGTCTAGTTCTTTTGCCTGGGGCCCCTGAATTTAGAGGGTACAAAAATTTTAAATGATGATTTTGAGAGACTGTGCAGGTTAAAAATCTGTTCCATTTGAATTGAGACAACTTTCACCTCCTGTCACAGCATAGAAACTGGTTACCAGAAACAATTAATTAAGCTGGAAAGGTATTTCTTTGTTCCTTAAACCAGGTAAGCTTCTTCCTACTCTGTTTTCTCCCAGCGACCTCGAGGGACCTCAGGGTCTCTCCTCTTGGGGGAGGCAGGGCAATGAGAGTCACCTAGCTGCCTTCTAAAATATTTAAAAAAAAAAAACAGCATATAAAGGGGGCAGCTTGGTGGTGCAGTGGATAAAGCACCAGCCCTGGATTCAGGAGGACCTGAGTTCAAATTCAGCCTCAGACACTTGACATGTACTATCTGTGTGACCCTGGGCAAGTCACTTAACCCTCACTGCCCTATAAAAACAAAACAAACAAAAAACCCCAGGATATAAATGCTAGCTTTGGTCATTATTATTATCACGATGTGCCCGCCATTTCACTGGGCGTTGAGGATACAGACAATGTAAAACTCTCTCTGTCCAGGTGCTGAGTTCTAGCCCAGAACACATTATAATTATTCCCTCCTAAAAAGCTGTGAAACCCCACAATGATGTCATCCCATGGGTCTCCCGCTTTACTCTCTCCCCTTATTTCTGGGAACAATAGGGCCTGTTGTTGCTTGTAGCCCAGTTACCTACAGGCTTTTGCAACCCGTTATGGAGAGTGTCAGCATTCAGAGCTGTAATTCAGGAATCTCTGACCTTTTCTCAAGGTCCAGGATGTGGACGGGTGCCAGTCCTGCCTAAAGACTCAGGACCTACTTCTGCCTTTGCCGTTCCAAGATGACCCTGAACTTGAGGTAGGCATGGTGGGAGAGATGCTATTCATGCATTCGCCTTCAAGCCTTGACTGTAGAACTGAAGGGGAGGCTACAGGATTTGAGCCTGAAATTTGGAAAAATACGATCCTCAGTTAGTCATCTAGTCAATAAACATTTATTAAGTACCTACTATGTGCCAGGGACTGGGCTAAGTGCTGGACTACAGAGAAAGGCCAAAATGGACCAAGCCCTCAAGGAGCTAATGGGGGAAATAACAACAGGAAAAAAATGAAATGCACATGTATATATGTAGGCATATATACATAGATTTACTGTAGATCTACTGTGTGTAGATAGATGGATGGATGGATGGATGAATAAATAGATAGATACATAGATAATCAATAGAGGGAAAGCACCAGAATTGAAGAGGAAGGCTTCTTCCAGAAGGTGGTGCTTTCACTGGGCCACCCATAGGGCCCTCTATCTAGATCTGGAGAGATCCCAAGAGGCAAACTGAGTCTTCATTTTATAGATGAGAGAACCCTCTATCCTCTGCAAATGTCGTTGACATGGCCGGTAATTCAAAACAAGACTTGTCAAGTCAGTGGAAACTGCCCTAACTAATACAAGGATCATAGATCCAGCGGTGGAAGGGACTTCAGAGCCTGAGTCCAGACCCCTCATTTTACAAATGGTGAGGCTGAAGCCCAAAAGTGGGTAAGTGACTTGCCCAAGGTCATAGAGGTAGTAAATATAAGAGTGGATTTTAACCAAGGTCCTCAGGCCCCAAATCCAGCACCCCGAGTTTCATAATTACCAGGAACCCATTTACTCACACTAGCAGTGTCAACAACAATAACTATACTATCTGGAACTTAGCTCTTTAAAGCATAAAAACCACTTTACATCTATCTCATTTGCAATGACCCTATGAGCTAGGGTCACTCATATTTCTTTACATTGTCTCCTTCCATTAGAAAGTAACGTATCTGAGGGCAGGGAATGTCTTTGTCTTTCCTCACACCCCCAGTGTCTGGCACTTAGTAGGCACATAATAAATGCTCATTGACTGACTGAATGATTACAGCATCCTAACTTGTGAACCAGAGCACTCATTTTCACCTAAGGCTGAGCAGTCCTGATACAAAGTCTTTATGTCACAGAAGGATGGGGGCAGCTTGGTCTTTGCCATTCTCATTTGAATGAGTTCTCTCAGTCTTCCCAAATGGGTTTCACAAATTGCTTCTGTGGGGTCTTCCTGAAGAAAAAGCAAAGCCACCCAGCCACCACCCCTGCGATTACTGCTGACATCACCAGTATTTGAGTCACAAGACTTGTCTAGTCAGTGGAAACTGGCATAGGAAGAAGCATGTGGTGAACTTGGAGAGGCAAGCAGAGGTTTTGTCGTTAATAAGAAACATGTTTCTGGGAAGCAGAGCCACCAGGATGGAGTGGGAGGCAGCAGATGGAAGGGAGCGGGACAGGCCAATTCTCAGGCTGCTGGGTGGAAAGACACACGAGAGTCTTTGAAAGCAATGTTCAGTAATCTGCAAAAAGTTCTCTGGGGCCTGAGAAGTTATTTATTTGAATTTTATCCTAATAAAAAAAGGCCTAAAGTTGTTTTTTTTTAAAAGCCCATCTCCTCCTAAACCCTAGTAGACATTCCCCACTGCCACAAAGCAGATTTTCAAGATCATGAATCTTTAATCTGTAGCATCTCAACTCTCAGAGTTAGTCTCAGAATCACAGGATCTCAGAACCTCAAGGACACCAGGTCCAATCCAGACTAGAAAGAGAGACCCTTCTCCGACATCTCCAACAAGTGATTTAATAACCCACCACCCACCCAGATGTCCCATTCCCTGTGGAAGAAGATGTCTGGATGGAAAATTCCTTTTGTCAGCAAGTCTACCCTCACTTGGAATTTAAATTGGTCACTTTCACTGTGATGTCCACCCTTCGTTTCTGGTTTTGCCTGGGACCCCCAGCAAGGTGCTGGGGGCCACAAGTACCTACCTCTGTTTTGCTTTGATGGATTGATTTCTGTTAGTGTATCTTCAGTGAAAAAAATCTTGAAATGCTATCACTGATGCTCACTTAATGAAAAAATATTAAAATTTGTGGTTTTACCACCTCACATGGACACTGTGCCTATCCTTGATATAGACATAATATATATATGTATGTATGTATGTATGTATAAACAAACAAACATATGTACATACATATGCACATAGATGTACAGGAACTTTTTAGCTATATAGAACCCAATGGTGAAGGAGGGACACAACTGAAAGAGAAGAAAATGTTAGAAAATATTTATAGGCTACTATCAGCCATCGGTGTTTTTTGTATTTTCTATGTTATTAAATAGAGGCTGTCCTTTATGCAATATACACTGCAACCCTGACTGCTTGCATTGGAGCTGGGGACCTGGGAAGGCTCTTCTAGCAAGTATCTTACTCCGTGTGTTAGCTGTCTTCTTCCTCAATGCCCTCCCCTGTGTCATGCACACCCTACAAGGAGTCCACAATATTCTAGGGCTTTGACAAGTCAACTCTCCTGACATGAACAAGCTTCTGTGAGGAGCCAGACCTTCCTTTGCCAGGTGGGCCCAGGGCTCCTATTGATCCCCAACAAATGACTACAAAGTTCTTCTGGCCTGGTCTCCTCATTTTATGAAGAAGTAAAGTACATCCCAAGGAGGGTAAGTAACTTGCTCATGATCACACAACTAGCAAGCATCTGAGGTTGGCTTTGAACCTAATTCCTTCTGACTTCATTCAGGTCCAGCTCCCTGCTCCCTCCACCATGATGCCTCTTTTAAAGGCTCTGATTTTTGTAGGCTCTAGAAATGATACTTACAATGACTAACGTCTAACACAGATGGATTAGTTATGTTCATGAGGGCCAAGGAGAACGTGTCTAATTCCTCTTCCATGTGACCTTTCAAATACTTAAAGGAGGCTGGCATGATCCCAAACCATGAGCCAGATGGAGACTGAATTACATAGAGAAGTATTCATCTAACATTAGTTGTGAAGTCAATGGGGAAAAACTAGGGAAATAAAATAGCCAATTCCTTATCCACAAATCTAGCCATCAGATTAGCTTTCCTTCATCTCCATTTTGAAGTTCTGAAGTACGACTTGGCTGAAGTTTTAAACAATTCCCTCTAGATCATAAAACACTGAAGGGAAGAAGGAATAGGACTAAGATGGAGCCTAAGGGCATAGTGAGGCCTGGAAGAATCAAATAAGGAAGAGGGAAATGTGGGACAATCTCTCTCCTCCTGTAATTCCCCAAAATGTGGGAGAGCATTCAGGGAAAGAAAGGGGAGTGAATCGCCTGGGCTTGCAAACCAAAGAAGGTGGCAAAAAGCATGAGAAAAGGACTTGGATCTCTCAGGGATCCATGACTTTGTCAATATGGGTGATATCCCAGTGTGGGTGATATCTCCATTGGGAGGTTGCCAATGGAGAAGCCATGTGGCATGATGGAAGCATGTCGGATTTGGAGTCACGGAACCTCCAACTGAACCTGGCTCTCATGCTTGTTACCTACGTGATCATGGACAGGTCCCTCAATCACTCTGAGCCTCAGTTTCCACTTCTGTAAGATGAAGGTGTTAGACTCAGTGGCCTCTAAGACACCTTCTGGATCTGTGATCTTCTGATCCTTTTGTGGCAGAATAGATGGGTGCTGCTACCGCCCAAAATGCATCAGCCTGTGGACCAACTGGGGGTGAGCTTCTTAGCCGAACTGGTCTTGGAATGACTTACATCCAAGCTGTTACCAGTCCTAGACTTGAAGTCTTTACAACCTGTCATCCATTGGCATGGTCTTGGAAAACTAGGGGTCGGTTCTATGCCACAAGGTATTCAGTGGAGGTCTGGAAAATATAGCAGAGAAGGAAAAATAATCCTACCTAGAGGTCATGTGTAAGACCATTGATTTAGACCTGGATGAAAGCTGAGAGCTCATTTCTTCCAACCCCCCCCCCCACCACCACCATATTACATGTGAGCAAATGGAGACCTCACCTAGCTCATACATAGCAGAGTGGGAATTCCATCCTATCTCTCTTGACTCCAAGTCTGGTGCTTTGTCCAGGCCACAATGCTGATAGAGCCAAGATGGCGGACACCATGCAATGGCCCCAAGCTGAACAAGGACAGAAAGAAACTAGCCAGGGCTGGCCCTCCCAAGACTTAAACATCTAGATGGGGTGTCAGGCAATCAGCCTGACCACTAACTATCAAACTGTCAACAAACATTTATTAAGCACGTACTGTGTGCCAGGCATCGTGCTAAGCTCTTAAACACTGGGGATCCAGAGAAAGGTAAAAATTCATGCCTGCCCTCAGGGAGCACACAACCTAAGGAGGGAAGCAACATGTAGATAATGATACACTTACATGAAAATTGTCCAGGGCAGATGGAAGGTAATCTGAAAGGGGAAGGTGTTAGCAGCAGGGGAGACCAGGAAAGTCCTCCTAGCGAAGTTGGGATTTGAGCTGACTTAAAGGAAGTCACTGCAGCTTCAGCCCATGGTGTCCATTCGATGCATGAGAGCAACCCAGGAAGATGATGATGAAGGATCTCAGGATCAGAAAGGAGACGAGGGGACTGAGACCCAGAGGCTAAGGTACATTCCCAAGGCCACATGTGCAGGGTATTTATAGGATCACTAATTTATAGCTGGAAGGGTCCTCAAAGGCCATCTTTCTGAACTCCCTCCTTTGATGAAGAGCAAACTGAGACCCAAGAAGGAGATATGACCGCACCAAGGTTACAGAGGCAAGAAGTGTCCAAGTCAGGATTCCAAAGTCTCCAGAATCCAAGTCAAGCTCTCAGCTGACCCAACCAGCTTTTCTTCCTATGTGGAGAGACGTGCATGAGTTTTCCTCATAGACAGGTCAAGGGAAGTTGTTCTATGCTCTGCTTAGTTTTCCCTTCCAATTTTTTATTTGTTTTTCACAAGTAGATAGAGGAGGAAATAGGAAAAAGGCTTCAGCTCTTTCCCTCCCTTCTGAAATTGTCCTTTGACACCCAGAAATCCTCCTCTTTTCACCCCTTTTCACTGGTTTAAATAGTAGCTTATTTTTGCTATAATTTTCATTGATTTAACAAGGGGTATATTCACTGAGAATTTGGAAGGAGAAATCAGTGATGAGATTTTCTTTAAGGGTGTATGCATTTCCAAGGAAAATCCCCCTCCTCCGTAGACTGTCTGCCTCCTCTGTGGCGTAAGGAAATCTGGGTAGAGGTCATCACTTCTGGCCTCCAAACTGGTCACCTGGTTCAAGAGCTCTGTGTGCAGTCACTGACATACACCCATCCAAAGCAGCCCTGAGCTCTTCCATCTTCCTCCCCCAGATTCCAAATGCTGGATGCTTCTCTGTAGGAATTCATCCCTGGGCCCTGGCTCTTGCTTCTGTTAAGTCCTGTGCTGTTTTAATCTGCCCCCTTCCCTCTCTCCCTGGATGACTTGGATGAAGGGAAGGGCGGCCAGAAGCTAGGGCGAGCAGCTGCCTCAGTGGCTTTTCCAATACTGGGGGTGTGCAGGGCCTGGGAGAGAGAGGACTTAGGAGGGACCCAGCTGTCTCCAAATCTTTGACAGCACACCCCATGGCAAAGGAGTCAGCTTTGTCCTGCTTGGCTCCCCATGGCAAAACCAAGAGCACTGGGCTGGATCCTGATCCAGGACCATGTGAAGAGTCAGATTTGGGCTCCATCTCAGCAAAGCTGTCTTAGTAGTCCCAAAGTGCAGCGGGTTGCCCAGGGAGGGGCTGGGCTCCCCTCATGGGGTCTAGCACATCTTGGGCGTGCTATGGAGGGTTTTTGGTGTATTGGGTTGGGCTCAAAGATCGCCGAGGCACCTTCCGACTTCCAGACTCTGCCGTCCTGTAGTGGAATGTAAATTCTTAAGGGTAGGGACTGTCTCCCCTTTGTCTTTGTATCTTCAGCACCTGAACTGAAGGACCTGGCCCATAGTAGGCCCTTAATACTTGCTTTTGATTGACTCTGATGTCAGAAATGCTAACATTCCCCAGGTAATCCTACACTGAAGTGTCGTCTCTCTGGACAGGGAGATGGGCTATGGTTTGAGGGGAGAGAAAGCTCTCTCCCCACTAGCATCTTTCTCTCAGCTGGCCCCACCACTAATCACTCCTTTGAGCCAAGAGGTGCAATGGGTCAACTCGTCTTGAGTTTTGCTTCTCTTCAGTTCACCAAGAGCACTGCAGGGCCCTGTAGCCATGGGAAGGGGAGCTTAGAGAAGGTTATTTGGGGAGCAGTCCCATGCTCTCCCTTGCAGACCGGCTCATCCCTTCCTTATGATTACCTTAAACCAACACGAGACCATTGAGGGCCCTAGTTTAACTATGCATGTTACCTGGGAGGGAAAACGCACTAAGTTACTCTCAACCATAAATATTTTGTGAATCATATGTTTTTTCTAGGGAGGGCTAGCTTATAGTCAGGAAGGCCTGGGTTCAAGTCATATGTCTGGGTGACAGCGGACAAGTCACTGACCTCTTCTGTGCTCCAGGAAACTCTGAGACTGTGACTTGCAAATAAGTTCCTGATTCCCTTCCCCCAACTTAAAAAAATATTATGCACATCCCTAGATTTGTTCATATTTTCTCTTCCATTGGAATGTGAGCTTCTTAAGGGTAGAGACTGTTTCATTGTCCATCCTTGAACCCCCAGTGCTCAATACCATGCTTGGCACACAGTAAGCAGTTAGTAAATGCTTGTTGACTAACTGATAGGGTGGCTTGTCAAGGTCACCTAATTATCAAGGGTTTGAGGCAAGATTCCCACTCAAGTCTTCCTGACCTGGAGCACTATACCTCTTGGAAGAATGTTTGGATGGAATGGGAGAGTAAGTCAAGCTCTTTACCTGGAGGTGTGGGGAGGTTACTGGGGAGCATTCTGGGCCCTGGGAGTGGCCAGGCTGCTCACAGGCCTGTTCTTTGTACACCCAAGAACTTTCCAGTTCTTCTCTTCATGATTCAAGTGATTTATCTCCCCAGTAACCGGTGGAATAGCCGGTCAATGGTCAACAAGTTTCCAAAGAACAGCTGACAAGTATTCATCTGCTAGACCTCTTGAAGAGGCATGCTTACCCTCTTTGAAGGATTCCACGGAACTCCCAACTTTCTAAGGCTAAGCCACTGGCCAGGGAGAATTTATGGCCTCAGTAAGCTTGGGTTTTATGAATCATCCGTTTTCCAGCTATCCCTCACTCTCCTCACAGAACCCTGGAAGGCTTTTCTCTCTTCTAGGCACATCTGTGAGGTGGAAAACAATATCCCAACTTGCAAATCAGAAACATGCTTTTGTATAAAGAAATTCCCTTTAGCAATTTCCCAGGGTTTAATTAGCTAACAAAGGTAATTTTAGCCTTCAAAAAATTCCTTGTTAGGAAAAAAAATAATCTTAGCCTAGGCTTCCCTCTCAGTCTGGAGCTGAGCTAAATGGTTCAACAAGTTACTTTAAAATTTATGTGACCCATGGATGAAATTTTGGCTCAGAGAAACTCCCTGGATTGAAATGGAGTCACTCTCTTGCTCTCATCCCTTTCTCTAATCATAATTTGTAAAATAAAAAATTGTGACTCCCTTTGATCAATCAAGAAATATTTATTAAGTTCCAGCTTTTCAACTACAAGCCAGACACATTCCTGGACATGACCTGAATTGGTCATTTCACAGTCCTGGGTTCAAATCCTGACTCTGCTACTTCCTACTTCTGTGACTTTGGGTGAACCACTTAATTTGGCTTCATCTTTCCATTGCCTACATCTATCCATCCAAAAGCAGGAAAGAATAAAGCATGACAGAGATAGAAAACCAACAGGCTCACATATTCAAGGTCACCAAGAAGCCCAGGTGATGACATCCGTGTCTGAGGTCTCTCTTCCCACCTGGAGGCTTAGAATTCATCTTCTCTCAAGCACCATCAGTTGGGCCCAATGTAGGCACCCTCTGGTCCCTCTCAGCCACTAATCAGTAAGAAAAGGGGAAACACTCACTGAATACTCGGGGATGCTCTGAACCAGGGAACAGGATTCCTTCATTATCCTTCTTCCCACACTTCTAGAAGCACTTCTTCCAATGAGAATGGGTAGCAGGAGGGTCATGCTCCCACGCCTGGGCCCTCATTACATTTAAATTTCACCTTCAAATGCAAAAACCACCCTCAACCCAACAAGCATTTGTGAAATGGCTACTACAGCTAGGGGGCAGCTAAGGGCCCCTGTGGATAGAGTGCTGGCCCTGGAGTCAAGAGGACCTGAGTTCAAATCTTACCTCAGACACATATTAGCTGTGTGACCCTGGGCAAGCCACTTAACTCCAATTGCCTTAAACATCCAGGGCCATCTCCAGTTGTCCTGATAGATATCTTGCCACTGGACCCAGATGGCTCTGGAGGAGAGAGTGAGGTTGGTGACCTTGTACGGCCCTCACTTAAATCCAATTCTCTGCAAGTCATGACATCATCTCAATGTCCTGGTCCTCTTGGAGAGCGAAGAATAAACAACCACAACTAGTGCTGGTCACTGTGTTAGGGTTACACAAGTAAAAGAGAAACAGAATAGTCCCTGCCCTCAAGAAGCTTACCTTCTATTGAAGGGAAAGAGCAGGTACAAAGATGAGGGAATGCAATACGCCTATACATAGCAAAGGAGGTCTAGATGTGGACATATAGCTGTCAGATGCAAGACACTTGGGGCAATGGAGAGCACCAACAACAGGGGATCAGTAAAGGCTTCATGGGTGTTTAGCACTCGAGCCACGCCTGGATCCCTTAAGGGGCACATGAGGTGTCCAGAAGTGACTAGCCCCTCTGGGGGGAGGGCTGCCGGGCCACCTTTAGGGTCCTCCCCATTCACCCAACTCTCCCCCGAGGCTCCAAGAAGCTGCAGCATGCACAGTGGCCACACCCTGGTAACCCATCACAGCCAATGAGCTAACCTAGGTTGAGGATAACTGAGGGGCCTCAGGCCCATCGGTGAGTTAGGAGGGCGTCTACCCCGAGCACGATGGGAAGGTTTCCCAGGGCAGAATGGGTGGGTGAGGACGCTGTGTTCCAATGGCCACGAAGCACCGTGGAAGCTTGGAGCTTGGTCAGACCCTGGAGATGCCTCCCAGACCCTCGCTGGTCATCCTGACTTTTGTCCTCTTACTGGACTTGGATGACTCTGGAAGAGAGAGCAAAGCTGTGTATCTCTGCCTCACTTAAATCCAACTCATGAGCAAAGCAAGACATCACCCCATGATATCACCAGTTCTCTTCAGAAAACAAAGGACAAAAAACACCAGCTCTCTGAAGGTAGAGGTGTCAGATGTTCCTGCCTCAGCCAATAACTCTCTGGACCAGAGGGGGTGAACCAGATTAAAATGGAATCGGGAAATATTTAACAAACTAAGGAACAATACAACAGACCATAGATAATGTTAATATGGGGTTTTCTAGGCCAATATGCAGCTGGCAGATCCTTATGCATCATTTCATGGTCCCAGTTTCTATTTTAGCTTGATAACACTGCTTTAAAAGAACCAGGGATTTCAAGTGATGGGGGGGTGGGGGAGGATAATGGAGAATGTTACAGGAATGGGGGTGGGATACCCTTTACAAAGCAGAGGGACAGGAGATGGGGTATCTACTATGGGGAATGTTACTAGACATTCCTTTTGGCTGAAATGTCAAGTACATGAGGGGGAGTAATGTGAAATCTGTCTGGAAAGATGGGCTGGAAAGATGGTGGGGGATTTAAATGCCTAACAAATGAGTCTGTGTTTTATCCTAAAGGCAATAGGGATCCCTATCAGCCTCTGGAGCAGGGGAGTGACGTGGATGGACCTGTCTTCGGGTTTGTTGCTTTGGCAGCCATATGGAGCATGGCTTTTGGAGGTCCAGATGGGCCCATGGTATTCACTAATACATTTCATATGGTGGACAGTACGTGAGGCAAGAGAACTATGTCTGCAGTTTGGGGTTCAAAAATATTCATTCTCATCATGATCATTTATGTCAATAGTGACAGGAGAGTGTATGTGGCCCAGTCTAGAATCTATTGAATAATCTCATGTTTCTTCAGTCCTCAAAGCCTTCCCCACCCCCACCTAACGCATACTCAGTGTGGTTTAAATGATCCTTTTAGGGAGGGGGTCCAGAATAAAGGACCAAAGAGGATTCTTGGATCCTAGTAACCCCAATGGCATTTTGCAATAGCCAAGTACAAACACACCAGAGACAGAAGGATTAAATTTCTCCCAGAAGTTCACACAGATTGAAAAATTAAGGAGAAAACTTGGCACGAGGGTGTTTTTGTGCTGTGCCAAACGCCAAACAATTTAATTTGGAAGCTCTACGTGTTCCAGAAACCCACAGAGTCTTTAGACTTACTCATCTCTGAGTCTCCCAGGGGAATGCTAACATCATTACTTGTAGGGGGTGGGGGACAGGGAGATGTGAGTAATTTCTCTTCCTCTTCAGGTGCTGCTTATGCAAGATGGAATCATATCTAGGTCAGAGAAGGAGCTTAGGCTCAAACTCTGCTTTGTTAAGGGTGAATTTTCAGCTTGATCTGCTTATCCCTTGAGGGAAGAGCTGGGAAGAGTGGGTGCCTATTGGTGTGATTTCAGTGTCACAACTTAAGGCTTAAAGGAATAAGAACCTTGTAAGAGGTCGATGATGCTGTCAACTTTTGGGGTGTCATTAGATGCCCTTTCTAGGCTTGGCTCCATAGTTTGATGGATTAAACATTTGGGCCAGGTAGAGATTTCCTGAAAACAAGAAAATAATCAATATAATAAATTCCTTCAAAAAGAAAAAACTTAAGATGGCATGATTTTATCACTAGATTCAAAGAAAGCCTTTGAGATAAGAAAACATTCATTTATGTGAACTCTGGTAGCACCTGGGGCTGAAATAGCTATTCCTGAAGGACTGGAAGAATCTTTTTAAAAAAATATTTAAAGTTTAAACTTAAACATCAAAAAAGAACATTTCCATACACATAGCAGGGCACAAAAGTAGATGGTATGTGAAATTATGGATCTCCCTTTCATTTTGGAGTGTAAAATCAATTCCACATGTTACAATACTAGTTGTACTTCCTTCTGCAGAAACATTCTTAATACGATTTTTATAAGCATGTTTTTGGAATGGGGATAAATGTCAAGTCTTATATAGGGTTCAAAAAGCCAATATCCCACCCGCCAGACAGAGGAAGGATTGTCTCAACAATAATTTCTATGAAAAAGAGCTGGAGGTCTCAGTGGACGGAAAACTCAAGATGAGTTAAGAGTGTGTTGTTTCAGGTGGGGAAAGTGATGTAAGGACCTACAACATTAAGAGAGGCACAGAGCAGAATAAGGAGGTGACATTCCTGATGTCCTGTGCCCTGGTCAAACTATACTCGGAGTCTTGTGCTCCTTTCTGGGCACCACAGTTCAGGAAAGACACTGACAAACTAGGTAGTATCCAGAGGAGGGTCACCAGGATGGCAAAGAGCCTTGGCATAATGCAACATGAGGGTCAGTGGAAGAAACTTGTTTGTTCTGAGGAAGCAAAGACCAGCAGCACCTTCAAGTATTTGAAGAGCTTTCTCTTAAAAGGATTAGGCACAGTGCCCAACATATAGTAGGTGCTTAATAAATGTTTATTGGATTGATTCTGCTCAGTCTGGGATTCATGTGTGGAAGTTGCACAGATGTGATTTCACAGTGATAAATAAACTGAACTTAAAACAGCCATTTATACCATAAGTGATGCTCTGAGCTTTGTAGGTAGAAGTAATTGCATTCTGATCTCTGCTGCTCAGAGACTTGAATGTGGGATTTACATGTATATATATATATATATATATATATATATATATATATATATATATATATATATATATACACATATATATACATACATACATACATACACATATACAATATGCAATACATATACACACATTACATTATGGATGTATAGCTACACATATAAAAAATTGTGTATATAATAGTATAAATACAAACATATGTCTAAATTCACATATATATTATAGTGAACAGTAATAATTAACACTTATAAGACCCTTTACAATTTACAAAGTTCTTTACAAACACTTCATTTGATCCTCGTGATAATCCTTTGGAGGTAGGATTACTATTCCCATTTAACAAATGAAGAAACTGAGGCTCAAAGAAGTTGCAGTGATTTGTCCATGAGTAAATGTGAGAGGCAGGATTTGACCCTAGGTCTTCCTTACTATAAATCCAGTCCCCATGCTGCTTCGATTCTTAAACAAACAGCAAAAGCAGATTAAGGCAAACAGTAAATGATAGTAGAAATTAGTTAGGGGACACTTTAAAGGGCATAGATTTTATTTTTCTTTCACTCATGCTTTAAATGATGTTTTATTTCCTATAGTTCACCATAGAGTCCCAGAGAAGTTGACAGACTTGTTCCAGGTCATAGCAAGTCTGTGGCCATCAGGATACCTTCTGGTGGAGGCTCTTTCTATTACACTCTTATGTTTCTACCTCTGGTGAAAGTGTGTTTAAATTGCTTTCTGAGATCACCATGAAGAGTGTAATTCAAATGTACCCTATAGGTGTTAGCTTGCATGTGTGTGCGCGCGCGCGCGCACACACACACACACACACATATGTGAGACAATACATGCAGGATTTTAGAGGTTTTCAATTCTCCTGCTTTTCCAGCATAGAAATGCTACACAAATATTTTCCCTTCATACTGTATGTCATAGACCTGTAGACTGGCTGAGTCAGCAGTGCTATGTGGCAGTCAGGAAACCTGATGCAATCTGGGGCTGCAGCAAGAGGGGGCAGGGCTTCCATGCTGAGGAAGGGCTAGCCCCACTGTGCTCTGGCCTGATCTGACCTCACCTGGAGCCTTCTGTGCAACTCTGGGCACCACAGTCTAGAAAGGGCATTGGAGGGTATCCAGAGGAAGGCAGCCAGAATGGTGTGGGGACTGATGGTCATGTCATAAGGGGATTGGCTGAAGGACGTGGACATGTTTAGTCTAGAAAAGAAAGACTTGGTGGTGGGGAAGGGGGGAGAATGCTGGCTGTCTTCATGTATTTGGAGGCCTGTCTTGTGGAAGGGGGTTGACCCCAAAGGAACCATCAGTGGACTTTGCAGAGTCCTTGGCATTAAGAGCTGCCCTAGAGTGAATGGGAGTAATGAGCACCCTCCCCTTGAAGGTCTACAGCAGAGGACAGATAACAACTTTGTGGGTACATGGTGGTGGGGACTCTGTTCATGGCTGGGCTAGATGGTCACCAAGGTCCCTTCCAACTCTCCAGTGTCATAAATCTGGATGTAGGGTCTTGGAGAGTGACTTACCCAGCCCTATTCTTCTTTCACAAAACTGAGCCCCAAAGAGGGGAGGGGACTCACCCCAAGGCATAGAGAAATAGGGAACAGAACTAGGATTAGAGTCCAGAGACATTTATTTGGCTTTCATCACTTGGAGACTGAGCCCTGGAAGGGAGTTCAGACATCATCTGATCTAATTCCTTTTATTTCACAAAAGAGGGGGAGTGACTTGCCCAGGGTCACACAGGAAGCAGCAGAGCTTAGATTTGAATCCAGGAAAGTGGAACTCTTTTCACTACTTCTAAAATCACTCCAGATTTACACGTGTAAATTTTTAAAAATATATTCAATGACACCATTCCACTAAAGTACTATTCCAATGTCCCATTGAATTTATAGTTGACCGTGGGTGGGACAGGAAGGGAGGAAACACCAAGGCTACAGCAACAAGGGGTCTACTACCCAACTTTGCCCCGGGTTGGCTCTACAAGGAAGTATGGGAGAGCAATTTGGCACTCAGTCTCTGCAGTCCCCTATTTCCTGCCTGTCCAGCCTCCATTATCTCAGAGTAGATTAGATAAACACATAGTCTCAGCTCTGCTCTTTGGGACCATGCAGACTACAGCTCTTTGATGCAAGCCAAAACAAGAAACCTTGCAAATGAGGAAACGACCCTGGCCACATCCCCCAAATTCCAGGACCAGTGCTCAGACCAGTGAAAGCCAGGGCATGAGTTCAACATCCCCATTTGTGGCCCATAAAGTAAAGAACAAAATGTAAGAGAGAGGAGGAAGGGAGAGACCTGAAGTCGGCAAATTTCTTAGGTCGTTAATGGTAGAATTGCAATATTTGCCATTAAATTTTTATTTTCCTTGTTGGAAACTGACCAGATGTAGCATTCTAAGTGACCGGGACAAGAGCGCAACTGGATTTCCTTATGGATTCTACACAAACAAGTCAATAGGGGCACAAGAGAAAAGGTGGGGAACAGGCTTGCCAATGATGATCCGACATCTTGGTCTCTCCCAAGAATGTCTTCCCTTCCATCCGTGTGAAATGAACCAATCTCCAACTCCTGAAGTAGAAGAAGGAACTCACAGGCCTTGGGCAGTGACATTATCTTCTAAAATTAAAGAAAGGTAGAGAGACGTCAGCCTCGTCTCGCCAAACATGGAAGAGAAATGGCTGGGGATTGGACCCAGGTCCCCAGCCAGGAGTTTCATCTCCTGGCCTTCGGGTTGTGCTTCCACTCTTTAAGAATACCACCTTCCGTGGTTAAAGCACCCGCCCTGGATTCAGGAGTACCTGAGTTCAAATCCGGCCTCAGACACTTGACACTTA
Source organism: Dromiciops gliroides (assembly GCF_019393635.1). Taxonomy (NCBI): domain Eukaryota; kingdom Metazoa; phylum Chordata; class Mammalia; order Microbiotheria; family Microbiotheriidae; genus Dromiciops; species Dromiciops gliroides. Next base: position 488,175,488 of record NC_057864.1, on the reverse strand, counting down.
CTAGCTGTGTGACTCTGGGCAAGTCACTTAACCCCCATTGCCTAAAAAAAAAAAAAAAAAAAAAGAATACCACCTTCCACATAGCCTTTCAGTACAACAGATATCAATTTTAAATGATACTTGCTTCAGTCAATCAACTTTCAATCAATAAGCACTCATTAAGGCACCCACTGTGTGTCAGCCACTCTGGGGATACAAAGGAAAAAATTAAACAGTTTCTGCCCTCAAGAGACTTCCATTCTATCAGGAAAATGAATATGTGCACGTGTAAATAGGTATACAGTATCCATAGAACAGAAACAATGGTGGCAGCGGTCACTGGAGGGTGTTGGGAAGGGCCTCAAGTAGAAAGGGACATAGAGTGAACTTGAAGAGGTGAAAGATTCAGAGGTGGAGGTGAGGGGGCCTTGTACTCTAGGCACAGAGGACAGATAGTATAAAGACCTGCACCTGGAAGATGGAAAATTGTGTGTGAGGGGCAGGAAGGAGGGGCCCTTGGAAAATTGTTTCCAACACTTTCTCACCTCCATTTAAGGGCTCTGTCCTCTTTGACAAGGTCATTGTTTCCCTGAGCCCCAGGATATTTTTTATTTTGAAGCAAAGGGGAGGACTTTTTCCAGTTTTCTTCATCTCCTACCACATAGGTGTCTACCTATAAGGCTTTGGCCTAAACTTAAAGCTTCAATGAATAGAGGAGGGACACTTCTTTCCATAGTCCTAATTGCCTTGCCTTAAAGACCCAGGAAAGGGAAACCTGGCAGAGGCAGGAGATGAAATGTTATTATATAACCTAGTCATACTTTTTTTGAGCACCATAAATGGTTCGTCCAAACAATATACCTTTTCAATAAGCAGAAAAAAATGAACCATGTCTCAATTACCCAAGGAAAAAAGGAAGGAAGGAAGGAAGGAAGGAAGGAAGGAAGGAAGGAAGGAAGGAAGGAAGGAAGGAAGGAAGGAAGGAAGGAAGGAAGGAAGGAAGGAAGGAAGGAAGGAAGGAAGGAGGCGATGAGAAGACTTGGAAATGTACATCTTTTTCACACTGAAGGTACTTTCTCCCCTCTCTCCTCTCAGAGTTCTATTAGCTCGTTACTTTGTCTTTCTTTTGGGTCGTTTGGCAGAGATTTTCTTCCTCCACATCTGGCCCCTGGAAACCTCCTTTTAGTCAGGAAATTGTTTAGCTCTGGCTCTCCCAGGTCACCCAACCATCCCATGCCTTTTTAGTCCAGGTCATCCTTATCTAGTGCCCCCGCCCTCATTCCTTCCCACTGTG